>NC_080086.1:158244762-158859583 GCF_950005125.1 Chionomys nivalis | reverse complement strand
TGTTTCCAAGATCATCCACATTTTGGGTAGGGTTTTATTCCTTGTGGATTTAGGACTGATATTTTTCATTCTTTGCTGACTTTCACCCAGGGCTTTACACTCCTACTGGAGGCCCATGCATGTTGTGGGTCAAGTATCTTTGGCCATATAGCCCAGTAAAGGACATGTATGAAGTAGAAACGCTTTCCAATACCAGTAACTAATTCTCCCATTTTTTCTTTTTCTTTTTTTCTCTTTCTTTTTCTTTAGACACTTTAATCTCAACAATTCAATGTACTGTTTTTCAGTTCTACCTCAAACTCCCAGGAGACAGACAAATCAAACACTTTCAGCTTCAAGAGTTTGATGCTAACTTGGATGCCTCTTATGAGCTGTGGGCCCCAATATTTCTAATTGATCAGTTGTAAACTGGTGCTCTCACCCCCTACTAATTTTCATTTAGTTTTCAAGAACAGCTCACAGAACTCAGGATAGAAGTCTATGTATATTCCCTGGTTTGTAAGAGATGCAACACTGGAGCAGTAAATAGAAAATATGTACCATTTAAGGTACAGGGTAGGCAGTATGTTGTGTTGTTCTGTCCTCTCTGGGTACACTTTGCTAGCATATTGAGGTACATAGCCACTGAAAAGCTCTCTAAGTCCCTTCATTTGTGCTTGTACACTGAGACTATGTCTTAGTTTCCCAAATGCTCAGAACCAAATAATCTGTCTCAAACCCCCCAGATAAATAGAAAGAAAAAAAAATAAAAAGAAAGAAAAAAACAAAGAAAGGAGACAGCTCAGTAAAGCATGTGATTTTAGTTACATGAATGTTTCTTTAGGAAATTGGTTTGCGCTCATTCTCCCAACATTGTCTTTGTTGGTATTTTTTTTCCTCCTCCTCTTCTTCCTCCTCCTGGCATTTTACCTAACAGTTCTAATTTAGAATTCCTACTTTAGGTAAACCACATAGAGTTGAACAGAATGTATCAAGGCATTAACTTTCAAAGTTGCATTAGTTGCAAACCCCATAAAATCATTTTTGGCAAAGTTAGTTTTAACTTTGGACTCTCGCTTAATGTGTGCTTCACTTCCAGTTTCTCAGAAACTGTTGCACTGTACCCTCATTCCATAAGCATCTATATAGTCCACAGTCTTTATATCTGCTACCCTCATGTGCTGTATCCTCTTTCTATAAGCATCTATATAGTACACAGTCTTTATATCTGCTACCCTCGAGTGATATCCTCCTTTTGAATGTGGGTTGAATCTAGTGGTTAAGAATCTTGGTAGAAATCATCATATGCACTGAGAATGCAGATGTATGAAATCAAAGTTTATATTCCTGAGTGTCACTGAGAGCTAGTGAAGTGCTATGTTGAAAAGGTGCTCAGAAAGTCAATGAGGGCTGGTGATAAATGACATCAGGGTCAGAATCCCTGAATGGAACTCATAAGAGATTCTATGAGTCTGTGAAGAGGAATCCAGAAATGTAGAGGAGATCTCAGGATATTAGAGATTCTAGAAACAAGTGGCACTGCTAAGGACAACTCTAAAAATATCGTGTGGATCCAGCCTCAAAGATGAATCATGTGTGTGCTTATCAAAATCATTGGACAGACTGTTACCCAAGTTCACTACAGTGCAAATGATACAATAAATCCCAGATGTCAGGCATGGCACTTCACCATTTGGTACTGCACAGCTTTAGTCTTGTTTTGCTCCTATATTTCTTTGCCAAATTTCAATTCCTCCTCATTGGAATGACAATGTTTATCCTATGACATTTAATTTTGGAAGTATGTGATTTTCGTTTGCTTAACCAAGAGCTCACAGTTAAGAGATTGCCTTAAGTCTCAGAAGATAGTTTGTACTTCTTAACACTATCGAAATGGTAAGACTATTGGTAATTGTGAAAGTGAATGAGCACATCCTGCATTGTGAGAAGGTCATGAGCCATCCATGATGGAAGTCATCATAGACTGTTATGCTTGAATGTGAGATGTGCCTCAGCAGCCTTCTGTGTTTGTACACTTGGTCCCTAGCTGCTGGTACTTTTTGGAAGTTTTGCAATGTTTAGGAGACAAGAACAATAAGGAGAAAGTTGGTCTCTTAGAGATGAGCCTTGTTGTCTAGAATCTGGCTTTCTTCCTATCTTCCCTCTGCTTTATGATTTTTCTAGATGCATGTTCCTGGTATCATAGTGAAAAATTGCCCCTGCCATTATGCCTTCTCAACTCATGTGATAGTGCCCTCTCTGGATGATTCCACATGATGCATAAGGTTTTCCTTAGCCTATATTTCTGGAATCTGATAAACTGAGCTCTCCACTGGATCTCAGACTTTGTAATATATGATCTTTTGGATCATATGACAAAATAAATCTTTTTAACCTTAAGGTGCTTCAGTGAAGTGTTTTATCATCTCCATGACAAAAATAACTCACACAATGACAACCGTCCAATAAGAAGAGGGTTAAGAATTGACGGTTGACTTAAGAAATTGATGACTCATTTTAATAAGATAAGTTTTATTCATGTAGTGGTGTGGTCATCTTCATGGCATGAGTTTCAAAGAGTCTGGAAAGAGGAGGAAGTGCTTAGAATGAATTCAGACAGCTCATGAAAAACACAGACAAACAACCTAAAGTGCTCTATCTGACAGGAAGTGTGAATTCAAGGAGGTTTTGTTCTATTTTTTAATGAGAGAAAAGGCATATCAGTGTTCTTTCTGGATGTTGGATCATCACATGGAAGTAAAACATTATGTAAAGGAAGTGATAATTATTATGGTAAAATAACTCAAGAGGTAAAAAGTGGACCCAATATTCAAACAAGACAAATAGACAGAAGTTCATTGATGCCACTAATGAAAAGATCAAGTGAGTGGGTACTAGCTCAGTGGGTTGTAAAGTAAGTATAGTAGTTTCTCTGATTTCATAAATTAGGAAACAAATCTGTTCACTCAGAATGAAAATGATAGAAAAACTGACATCAAATGTTTGAATTTTATTAGAAAAAAATTTAGATGACTGTTATTTTCCTTGTACATTGTATAAATTATGATGGCATACTTGTGTCTTATCTTCTTTGCCTTATTTTTGGCATCTTTTGGTAAAACTTAAAGCATGTTTCTTTTCCAAGAGGTTTTCTCAAATGCCTGCTGTGCTGGAGTAGTGCTCCATTCATTTTTAGAAATAAAACCATGCTCTGTGTTTGATATTTGCTTTCATGCTGAAGCTTATGTATCCCTTAATTTATATTTATGAATGAATTTTAGGCACTAGCATTGATTTTTATTTCATGCATCATTTGCTTTTGAATGCTGGAGTATGATGATGATAAATACTTAAATATTTTACATAAAAAGGAGCCAATTCTATGAAGGACACATTAACCAGTGCATTTACTCCAGTCACAGATTTCGGAGTAGAATGACATTTCTGAAAAAGGAAGATTTTTGCTGTCATAAAATTAGATCATGTGAAAATTAGCCAAGGCATGAAATTTAACTCTCATAAACAAAACAGAGGCAACTGTGTTCATTAAATGCAGGCGTGAAAGGCAAGATGTTCTAACTCATGTAAATTACAACGAATGCATTTCAGGAAAATAACTGATTAGGCATTTACACAGAACAGACAGAAATCCTATCTCTATCTAGTCTCATTAAAAGAAAGTTATTTATAAAGAGAAGTTTTTTTTTCCCAGTATCTTCATGTGTTATTCCCAGCAAAGGTATTAAATCTAAGCACTAACATTTTAGTTTTATTGGTAAACCCAAGGGCTGTTGTTAAAACACCACAGATCAATAGTTCAAGTTTAGCACGACCATCTCAGTGGGAGAGCAAATCCTTGTTCGAATTTGTAGTTACATGGAGAGGAAAGTGCAGACTATATAAAAGCTTGCTAAACAAATAACATTAAATGGAGAAAATTGAATTCCTTACTCAGACTTGAAAATAAATTTTGTTATTATGAAAAGAAATTTTTTCTGCTACAGCATTCCTTCCTATCATGCCGGTGAATGCACAGTTTGCC
This sequence comes from Chionomys nivalis, assembly GCF_950005125.1. Classification (NCBI taxonomy): domain Eukaryota; kingdom Metazoa; phylum Chordata; class Mammalia; order Rodentia; family Cricetidae; genus Chionomys; species Chionomys nivalis. The sequence continues at coordinate 158,855,562 of NC_080086.1, read as the reverse complement.
AGCATGAGTAAATATATCAGTTCCAACATCCTACCTTAATGCATTTGGCAGCAACACGCTTTCTCTACCCTCCCCTTCTTAGAGAATTGTTCCTTTATCTAGGAGCGTAATGCAATACGAAGAAAGTCAGAGGTAAATAAAGCAGAATTGCAGCTTCCAACAGTTGATTCAAAGGGAGACACCCACACCAAGTAATGAAAAAGCAAAACTATGTCTACAAATTGGTCTATATTTAAGGTTTTCTGATTTAAACAGTTTAAAAATTTTATGCATATAATAACAGAAAAATTCTTGTCACCAAAAACAATACATATTTAGCATGGCAGTATTTTGCTTTTACAGAGAGACTATTAATTCATAAATTACAAGGCAAGATATTTAGGATGAGTGTTTAAAGAATTTTAGATCTTTTAATAAATATTAAGCACACATAGCCTAGAAACTATTAATGATATTTTCTTGTGCATGCACTTGGAATTTTGTCTGTTTCATTGGTCCACTAAGAGTAAGGTTAATTAAGCTATGCTGATCTGTATCTAAGCTTTGGCCATTATTTCTGTACAGATTAAATACAAATATGAATGACTAGTTTTGGTTTGAATGAGAAATGCCTCCTGGGTCAAGTACTTGAATACTTAGGCCCCAGTTGGTGGCTCTATTTGGGAAGGTTATGGATCCTTTAGCAGTTGGAGCCTTGCTGGAGGAAATGCATCATTGGAGTGAGCCTTATAGACTGAACCATTCTCTCTCACCCCTCTCTCTGTATATGTGGATGAAGTGTGATCAACCATATTCTGTCTTTCCCCACCATTTTTTCCTTCCTGTGGCCATATCTTTCCCACCATGATGAAATCTCTCCCACTGGAACTGTGACCAACTGGATTTTGCTCAGGATATTTTTGTTGTTGTTGAAAATAACTTTTGCATACAATAAATTCTGATTATGGTTTCCCCTCCCCTAACTTCTCCCAGTTTCTCCTATCCAGTTCCATTTCCTTTCTGTCTCTCCTTAGGAAACAAATAGGCATCTAAGATATGATGATGATGATGATGATGATGATGATGATGATGATGATGATGATGATAAAATAAATTTCTCCTCAATTCTCCCCTTCTCCCCTTCCTTCTACTCCCTGCCCATAGGCTCAATGTCATTTGTTTAAAACTAGTAACCACTTATGAGTGAGTACATACCATATTTCTTTTTTGGGGGTCAGGATAGTACTTTCTAATTTCATGCATTTGCATACAAGATTCAAGATGTGATTGTTTTTTACTGCTGAGTAGTAGTACTCTAATGTGTAAATGTGCCACACTTTCTTTATCTATTCTTCAGTTGCTTTTTGGGATCCTATTCTCTTTGGATGCATACCTTGTTCAGCCTAGATGTAGTAGGGAGGACCTTGGACTTTCCGCAGGGCAGGGTGCCTTGCCCACTCTTAGGATTGGAGGGGGGCGGGAGGGTGTATGGAGGGAGTGGGAGGAAAGGGAGGGAGTGGGAATTTGGATTGGTATTTTTTAAGTAATAAAATAATAATAATAAAATAAAACAAGAAGATTTAAAAAATAAGTTGGAATATGACAAAACAAACAAAAGAAAAAGAGCAAAAGAAAAAGTATGAGAAACACATCTATGTAGTAACATTTAGTTGTATTTTAACAAATATAGCCTGCCTGAAATCAGAGAGTAAAACAACCTCACTGGTCAGCCTTACAGATCAGGCAGTGGTAACACACACTAATCCCGAATAACCACACTAGTTGCCAAAGAAACCGGGTAGTGTGTGCCTTCAATCCTTGTGGTGCATGCCTTTAATCCAATACTAGAGAGGATTGTAGGATTATAAAATGGGAGGAGACAACTCTCAGTCTCATTTTGAGAATCCCTGAGGCAGGATTGCCGTTTTGGACTGAGATAGAGGTATGAGCCAGTAGCAGGCTGCTTTGTTTTTCTGACCTTCAGATTTAACCCCAATTTCTGTCTCTGAGTTTTTACTAATCGTGCTTCACATATAGATGCAGAAGCACACATATTTGCGCACAGGAATCCCATAAAAACACAAACTGGAAACCATACAAAGGGACTGTAGGGTTAAAAAAAATTATGACACAATCATTATGTGACAAAGAACTACCAAAGATACAATTGAGTGGTTATTCACAGGTAGTTATCAATTGGAGATAGCCTTTAGTTTAGGGATGGGGCCTTGTATCCACTTATCTTCTCATCTCTAGAAACTCAGACAGGGCCTGTGCCTGCTGCACAGAATCTGTAAGTTTATAAAAGTATTGGTCCTGCTGTGTTTTGAAGACTTTGTTTCCTTGGTGTCCTCCATCTTCTTTGCCTCTTACATGCCTCTTTTTCTCTTCTTCAAAGAGGGTAGAGATAGTATGGAGACATCCCATTTAGGGAGGAGTGCTCCAAATTGCTCACTCTTTGAACTTTGTTTTGGTTTCTGTATTTGTTCTCACCTGCTGCAGAAGGAAGCTTCTCTAGTGACAGATGGACAATTCCCTGCTCTGTGAATTTAGCAGAATGTCATCAGGGGTCCTTTTATTGCTATATTCCTTTAGGAGTGTATTGGTATTTGGTTTTCCATTGGGTACCAAGACCATTTAGTCTCAGGTTCTTAGCCACACAAGCAGCATGGGGTGTAGGTTTTATCTCTTGAAGTGGGCTTTATATCAAATTAGATATTTGCTGGTTACTCCCATATACTTTGTGCCACTGTTCACTAGGGTGTTTGGAGGCAGGTCACCATGGAGGACTGAATGGCTTCTAGCTGTGTTGGGGTTTGCCTTTCTCCTTTATTAGCGCTCAGAGTACATTTGAGTACCATAGATATCATGGTAAGAACTCTAGGTAGACATGAACTCAGCTTCTCTATGTTCAATGATTTATGTAGATGTTGTTTAGCAATAGGATCTAATTGGCAGTTAGTGGAGAGAAACCGGTAGCCTTGGTAATAAACTAGTTTATTTGGGGGTTCCCATGAGACCCTTTTGACCAAATCTAGACTAAATGTCACCATCCCCTTACTGGAGGCCTTATTTGGTGATAAGACATACATAGTTAGGGTTTTGTCACTCTCATTATTTTGGAATTTTATTTAGATAGCCTTTATGAATGTATATATTTAGGAAGCTTCTACTGTGTTAAGTTTCAATACAACCCCTCAAACATTCCTTAGTTTTAGCTTTCCCTTCCCATACACCCTCTTCTTATCTTTCTTCCCATTTGATCATCTTCTTTCATTCCCTGCCCATGTCCATTTGTAAAAATTTATTCTATTTCCCTTTTTAATGGAGAACTCTTTCTCCCATCTAATAACTTATTTTATACCTAAATCACTTATTCTATCCCTAAAACCATCCTGTAGTTATAAGGATTGTAGCTTGCTGATCAATAACTCAATAACTAATATCTACAAATAAGAAAATGCATATGTTATTTGTTTTCTGGGTTTAGGTTACCTCACTCGGGATAAGTTTTTATCCTGTGAATTTTTGTTATGTTTCTCTAAGTGACTGGACTTTTTTTGAATCTTTAATTTGATTCTATCAGTCAACATACATGTTTTTGTACTAGTATCATGTGATTTTTATTGCTTTAGTTTTGTATAGGAGTGGAGGGAGGGAAAACTTTGGTGAAGACATAATTCATGAGAGAGGAATAAATACTAAAGAATATAAACCCTAGTAAGACAAAAACTGAATTCAGTGATGGTGATACCTCCAGCATATTATTTGTCTATCTTGGAATTGTTGTGTTTCTATATGAAGCTAAAATTTTTCTTTCAAGATCTATGAAGAATTGTTTTAGAGTTTTGATGAGTGTTGCATTGAATCTGAAGATTGCTTTTTGGTAAAATGGCCATTTTCATTATAAAAATCCTACTGATCCATGAGAATGGGGAATCATTCCATTGTTTGATATCTAATAAACATAAAATATAAATTTTCACTATGCTTAGGAATTATAAATTCTACTAATGTTCCGTGTATTTATTGATTTTGGTCTTTTTGACATTAGGTCTTTGTTAGCATTATACTATGTTTGTTTGCAGGCTTTCTCGGATTTTAGGAAGAAATATGCTAGAGAGAGACCAAGTGGTTCTTGACGTCTCTAGCATATGATTTAAAAGGTATAAAACTTTCCACATATCCTGCCCAATCAATGAGAAAATTTTAGCATAGGACTAAAGAAAATGAAATGCAAAGGTTTATAAAAAAAACAAAACAACAAAAAAAAAAACACGTTGGAAACCCAATTTACAGAGACTAAGATGAAACTTCATGCCTGCCATTATCAAGGTCAATTATTTGTCAAGGCTGAAGCAGACAAGAGAATCAACATGCATGAACAAGATACGGCACAAATGCTGTAAATGTCTCAAAAGCAGCTGTCACCTTCAAAAAGGTGAATTAAAACTGTGAATATCCTTTAAAAACACCTAAGACAGCAAGATACATAAAAGACATGGGCAAATAGAAGATATAAATTGAACTAATGAACTTAAAAGCATTGGGACTGTTTAAAACATACCAACAAACATCAGTTGAAATGACTCAATAGGAAAACAGAGGTAACTGAAGTAATAGTGAGTAAGCAATAAGATAGGCAAGGAAGCAGACCAACTATAAGTAGAGGGAAAAGAGACAGAAAATGGGAGTAGAGGCAGTAATACAAATCCTAATATGCTAAAGAAAGGACCTTTATGCTAGAGTGCTAATTCCATAGACAATCAGGAATGGTGGTGAAATAAAGCATTCTCAGACAAGGACAATTTTTGTAGCTGTAAGAATTGCTTTTTAGTAAAGATTAAATAGAACGTTCTAGACAGAAGAGAAATAACACAGAAGAAAATCTGAGACATCACCAAGGAAGAATAGAACAGAAATTACAAATACTGGGTGTATAATAGGCAGCTCCACTCTCGAGTTCTTTAAAATGCATCTCAATGAGATATAGTGTTGTTGCTGTGAATTGGAAGATGATGTCATCACACAATGTATAGATAGTAAATAAACCTGTGCACATGCATTAAAGGTAAAATGGTAACAAACTATAAATAGGCCATGTTTAAGTATGTACTTTGTAATCTAGAAAAAGCAATAAAATCATAAATGCTAATCAAAATTATGATAAATAAAAGGAAAACTGTGAGAATGTCAAATTACCCAAAGATAAGCAAACATGAAAAAGAGAAGAACTAAAAACCAGCGGAGAGATTTAAATGTAGGATACTTAAGTCTAAACTTGATTAATTATATTTAAAATAAATAAATACAGTGCCAAACAAGAGCAGACTTTGGTAAAATGAAGGCTTTAACATAGTGTTCATTTAATTTGATGTTTTTCAGCATTATTTTCTAAGCTTCCCTATCTCTCACATTACTTTCTCTGGGTCTCCTACTAGGTATTTGTGTGATACCTAATCTTCTGCAGATATTTTTCAGCTATTTTTGTTACTTTAGACTGCATACTTTTTATTGATTTATATTCAAGGTTATTGAGCGTTTCTTGTGCAATCTTAAATCTACTACTGAGTCTTGGTAAGTTTAATGTATTTCTCAACTCCAAGGTTTATGCCTTGTTTCTTTCTAATAGTTTCTTTAGTTTTATGAATAATCTCTAATGGTTGAGTTGCTGTCATTGTATATTTCCGTGTTTCTTATACTTGGCTTCCTTCATTCTACAAGCATTTTGGCTGCACTTTTTTGAAATCGTTGCTGCTAACACAGCATCTGGCTGTGCTCATTGACACAGATTCAGCTAATTGCTTTTTCATTGACTCGTGGACTTACTCTGCTGTTCTTTGCATAGCTCATATAATTTAGATGAAAATGGATGATTTAATGGTGTAGCAACTCTGAATTATAATTTTTTTGTTTCCAAGTTGGTTCCCTGTTTCTGTTTGCTTTCTCATTTCATATGTAACCTGTCTGTACTTAACCTATGGAATCTTTGACTTATGGGTTATGCATTCACTCCATTATGGTAAGTTTTATTATCAGCCATACCATTAGCTTTGAATTTTCAGTTTTTTGATTCTTTACAGTCAGATACTGGTTCACAATAGGTTTGATTGTTACAAACCTAGATGATTGAAGTTTTATCATGTGCTGATAAATCAGTGTGGGTTTTAAAGGACATTTAAACTTCAGATAATTTTTGAGCCTGCATTAATATTTTAATTTAGTTTGGTACTGTCAATCCTACAATGTGTATGGTACACCAATACAGATGACTTGACTTTTCTGAAGAGATTTGTAAAGGGCCTCTATGAACCTTTCAACTTCTGTCTCTCCTTGTATTTCTGGTATTTCTGCAATTCTTGTTTATGGTCCCACTGTAAATGTAGTCTGCCCAGGACATTTCAGTGTCTACTTACTCACTCTGTACTAAACTAATACTTTACTGCCAGCATCTCTGAGTGTGTTGTATTCATTTATTCTTCCTGGTACAGCCACAGTTGGCCAATTTGCTTCTGTTGTTCAGAATAACACCATCATGACTCACAAGGCTGATTATGGACAATCCAGGTTTAAATTCAAGTGGCATTCATGTATTGTTCCCAGTGACAGTACAGCGGGTTACTTCTTTACTTGTGTATTTTTAATGAAATAATACTTATCATTTTGCTATTTGATTTTAGTTGATTCTCACTAAGATGTCTGTTATGTATCTGTGGTCTTTTAATTGAAATACTGTGTCTTGGCTTTGGGAGGAATGCTCCTAAGACTAAAGAAACATACAAGGATCAGGAAACTTAAAAGTTACAGGGTTGATAGTCTTGAGAATAAGGTTATGCGTTCAGTAAACAATTACTAGGTGTCTTACTTAGAGCTACTATTGCTATGACAACACACCATTATCAAGGTATATAGAAGTAAGACTTTTATGGTGACTTCCTAATCAGTACATAAACTTTGGACCAAATATTCAAATATGTGAATCCACTGGGACTATTCTAATTCAAACCACCATACTCTTTCCAGTGAAACTGCTTCCAAGTTGGGCAGAAAGCTGTCGGGTTGTAGCTTTTGAGATTTATCTCAATGTTCTGGTAGGCATTTTGACAATGCAATTACCTTGGAGCCAATCATATTCCTCTATGTAACTCTTCACTGGTACTGCTGTAAGTCAGCCTCAGTAAACATAATAGTTCACCAAGCTAGTCTTGAGTGGAATTGCTTCATTGGTTTGACATGTGTGCTCTATCTGTAGTCAGTAGAAGATTGTTCACGTTTCTTCATGAGAAGTCCCATAACACAACTGGAAGCGGAATAGGGACTGGCAGAACAAGGATGAGTTAGGGACAAGAGATTACATGGTGCCTGCAATGACTGAGGAGACATAAAACTGAAGCTGATCTTTTTGACGGTGGAGTATCTGAAGAATCAATCTGAATATGCCTCCCTTCTCCTATATATTCTGAAATGGAAAGTCTCTTTGATAACTAGTAGCTTTTGCATGTTCCTTGTAACTAATGAAAGGACATGCAACTAAGGCCAAGACAGTTTAGTAGAGCATCCTCAAGAGAGCAGTCTTCTTCTATGGGTATGATAAGGTATGACATGTATCCTTGATGATTGATGTCGGTATGAGAGTATAGGAATGATCCTTAAATTTCTCATGGCCAAGTGATATATTACAGTCCCTAAAAATAGCACATATTGGTTGAGATTGCTAATAGGGTGTGGTGTTACTTACAAGACCATTGTTCTGTATGATAAGACATGCATCTTATACTGAGCTCTTTATTAAAAAAAAGAATTTTGAGAAAATGACATGTGGATATTTTCTTTTCAGTGACCCCTCATTTGGTCAGAAAAGTGGTGTGAGTGTGTGGTGTGTGTGTGTGTGTGTGTGTGTGTGAGAGAGAGAGAGAGAGAGAGAGAGAGAGAGAGAGAGAGAGAGAGAGACTTGATTAGCTGTTTCTTCTAGCTGGTGGGATATAAGGATATACGGGAGAGTACAAATTTTATTCATGCTAAAGAAACTATAGGATCCAAAATCTTGGGAATTGTAGGAAGAATTAGAAAATAATAAAGAGGAAAATGTGATGGAACTGATAGGTAATAGCCAATATTTGACTTTTAATTTAAAAAAGGATAAATCCATAATTCAGCATGCAGAAAGTGTCCATAAGATTTACTCAGTAATGGAAACTATGATAATCTGCAGGCACCCTACCTGTGAACTACTTAAATATGCCAAGTCTTTAAGATCCTTTCATAGGCTACTTCATGAGAGTGATGCATGTAAGGATGAATGGTATTAGTACTGGTGTCATGGAAACAGACAAACTGAGTAATATAACTACATAGCCTTCCTTGGGAAAAGGTCTATGTAATCTATGGCAAAATGAAAGACTCCATCCTATGGAAAAACTCATGTATGTCTTTAAGGATACTTGATTATTACTAGATGAGGTCTCCTTGAATACCAGAAACTAAAAGACAATAAAGAAATGACAGGGATTATTGAAAAATATGTCATAAGATGTGCATGTTTTACACCCAGTTCACTGGACTGGAAGTACAGGAGAATTAAGAATGAGATAGACTCATCAGAGACCTTAGAATTTGTATGATGCTTCAGTGTCCCTCCCCTATTTTATGGCATGTCATACAATGTAGAAGAGGCTGAATGATGTGGATTGGCAGGCACACTAGGCTTGTAAAGTGCTAAAATTATCAAAAGGAACAAAAGAAGGACAAAGTAAAGGGGTAGGCAAAGTCATTTGAAGGCAAATGTGACAGGCTTGGTCCTAAGCTGGATATTTTAAGACAAAACAACAACAGGAAGGTAAATGCTGACTTAGTGAGATTTTGGAAAGCAAGCCAAACAATAGTTCATGGAAGACATAACAGATAATACAGTACAGAAAGAAAAATATTATACTGGTTGTATGAGTAGATAGTGACTACCTCAAGCATGTCATGCACATATGTGTCTAAAAGAAAGTATGTTAAAAGTTCAGACTGCTTTTCTAGTCCTAGGCTTCTTCAGTAGCCATGTGTGGCGAATATCAAGATCAGTTCAATGGTGCTAGCCTATAGCCTGTCAGAATGGGTGAGTTACCTTCAGTGATAGGCAGTTCCTTGAACCTGAACCAGGCTGAAAAACTCATCGGCCCAACCACACCATTAGTGTTGGGGAGGTGCGTAGCAGGCCTATAGCAGTAGGAACAGCAGCAGTAGCACACGAAATGAATAAGGCAGATAGTTCATGGGAAACGAATGTTAATTGTGGAGGGCTAGATGGGTAGTTCTGCCATTTATGCCACTGTACTCAACATTTCTCCTTGGACAAAATTATTGATTTAAGTTACAGAATTGTCATAGTTACTTTTCCATTGCTGTGATAAGACACCACAAACAAGACAACTTATTGGGAAAGACAGAGTATATTGGGGTGCTACAGTTTCTGAGAGTTAGAGTCCATCGCCATTATGGTGGGAGCATAGCAGTAGGCAGGGAAGCACGGTGCTAGAGCCGTATCTGAGAGTTTACATCTCGATTCGCAAGCATGAGGCAGAGAAAGGAAACTGGGAATGGCAGGGGTTTTTGAAAATTCAAAGCCTGTCAAAGCTAAACACCTCCTAATCCTTTCCAAACAGTGCTGCCAAATGGGAGCCAAGTATTCAAAAATGTGAGCCGGTGTAGGTACTTTTCCCATTCACACCACAGCAGATGTACTTTTGTGTTATATTGGATTCTTTGCTTTACTCTGAGTTTCTAAGACTGACTGACGCTTGCAGTGGAAAGCAGGTGGTACTCATAGATCCTGCCTTCCTCTGCAGTTGGCTTTCATAGATCTTGTCCATAATCTGCAAAACATTTATTATAAAAGAATAATCCTTAAGTGTGATAAATATTTATAACATCATTTTGAAAAATAGATAAAACCAGCAACTGAAGAATTTGAACAAAGGCACTACATGTATCTGAAATAGAGACCTCTCAGGAATCATAAAATTTTAGTGTGGGCAATCCCAAGGCTATTTACCTATTTTTTTGTTAGGCAGGGATACCCCAAGGACTCCACTGCATACAGACTATTGATAATATTGTTGTCTTCATGTTGGAATTAGATGGTCAGTGCTGAAGACAGAGCACTTTGATTAGATGACATAGGGAGATCAATCTGTGACTGATTTATTTTAGGGTTGCAGTTTCTAAAAGAGTGGAAATAACAGCTGTGACTGTTCATGTGTGTTTGAGACTCTACACTCTTAGGAAAAAATGTGTGGAGTATAAAATAGCCCATCTCCAGTGTGGGGCACTATCCATCAGACATTTTTTTCTCTATGTTGAGGAAATATACTGGAGTTATTCTACATTTGTCTCCTCTTCCATTTCTCTTCATCATTCACATCTACTCTTTTTCCTTTTCCATTCTTCCTGTATCTTCATATAACTGCCCCTTTTGTAGTAAGGGGCACTTGTGCTAAGAATTACCTTATTCAATTTTAGCCACATGAAATTATAAACATTAAGAGTTATTCTATACAGTAATACATATAAAATCATTTATAATATAATTTACATCTTAAACCGAGATGTATTTTTCAGGTAGCAGTGGAAGAATCCTAATTTATGTTTTCACAAAGAGACAGTAATTATTTAAGACAAAATAATAGAATCTGTAAGAAACTATTCATATAATCTGCTTTATACTGTCACATGTTCACATGGAATTCGTTAAACTCTGTGAGTCTTATTTCTTCTCTGTCTGCAGAGCTGCAGTAATAGTTACTGCAATGTGGTTATTTAATCTTTTTAAAGACTGACAGTGCAAATGGAAGTAATTTTCTCCAGCTTTATTGTGGTTGGAGTTACATACCATAAACTCCATCTGCTTTAAGTTCACAATTCAATGATTATTTATACATTGACAGAGTTGTCTGAACATCATCACAATCTCATTTTAAAGTAAAATAAATGCTGTTGTTGTCAGAATTCTGAAATGGCTCTCCAGGCTTTCTGGCCTTTGGTTATTCAAACACCAGTCTAGATGCAGCTGTAAAGTTCCCCCCACTGGTTGACTTTACACTGTAGAAATTATTGGACAGGTTCATTAAAGTGAAGATGATTGTTTTCTTTCCTTTTCTGACTAGAAACTTTAGAATGATTCAAGCCTGAGAGAAGTATGACATGGGGAAGTTCTCAAGTGCTGACATAGAAGGGGTTCATGGCATAGAAGACTAAGAAAGATGTTAAGATTTGAACTACTCTCTGGCCATTAGCCACAAGCAAACAAAACAAAATAAAATAGACAAACAAAAGCAGGTTTAAATCTCTGTAGTAAATTAGAGTTCAAGTAGTTTTGAACATGAGACATACATTTACAGAGTAGGCCACACTCATCCAAACAAGAGTCAAATCAGGCTCTCCCAGAGAAGCCAATGGAACTTAATTCCCTAGGAAAACCAGAAGACAGAGAATTATTAAGTTTCTTGATATTCTATGTAAGAGAAGGTTGGAGTGTTGGTATATGAACTCCAGGGAGTTTTCTAGTTGATGTTGGATCCCTGTGAGGCAGCTGCCATACCCTTCTCTTTTTCCTTTTTTCCATGACTGGGAGTTGTCACTAGTACAACTCTTCCTTTGGTGACTGTCAGAATGTCACCAAGTAATCTTGGATCCTTAAACACTACACAAAGCACCTTTAGCAAACTCTTGTCCAACTATATAGTCCTCTGGCTGCTCTGGACTTTGCAATAGTCATCCTCACTAAGTTCAGTGTGCTGCAAAGCATCTCAATATTGTAACTGTTGGGTAATGTTACTCTACACAGAGCCATAAACCTCTTCTCTGAGCACATAGAACACTAAGCTTCAGACATGAAGGTCCCAATTCTCAAGCCTCAAGGCTGTATAAACCTCAGGACGTGGACACCCAGCTTCTGAGCCTCTGGAACTTCCAATTGTCAGTACTCAGTCTTGAACTCATCTTTAGTCACTGGACATTGTTTCATTTTACTTCCCCCTGGGAGACTTTAGTTCCCTTCACTAAACTGTCTTGATCTACGTCTTTATTCATATTTTGTCTTGTGAACCCAAATGGTTTAGTACCTCTGCTGTAAGACACTTTAGTTTTCAATAAGAACAAATTAAAAAAAAAAGTTTTTAATTCCAGCATTTTGTAAATCTATTTGTGTCATTCATCAACTGAGTTACGAAGTTGAAAAATATTTTTTCCACTAACTAAACAGTTCCTAGATTACTTGGTAGCACACTGCATAGGAAGTATGAAGTTATGAGTTAACTAAATGATGAGAATCTGTGTTACCTGCCATTTACATTAAAACAGTGTCATGCATTATGTAATAGGAACACAAACTTAAGCATGAAACAAAGATGAAATTTCTCATGGAAGAGAATGAGGGAAATGATAACAAAAATGCTGAGAGTGTGACATGAATTTCTTGTACATTTGAAAAAACATGAAACAGACTTGCCCAATGCTGGGATGGAGGGGGGTGGGTTATAGGCACTGTCTAATCCTGGAATGGAGGTAGGCCGGTTATAGGTACTGCCTGATGCTGGGATGAAGACGCAGGGAATAGACACTCTGGTTTTACTTAGTTTACATATTTTGAGGTCTCTGGAATTTTCTACTATGAGAAAGATTATGAGGAGGTTTGAGAGAATCGGAGCTTGACGGCGGTGAAGTGCTGACTTTTTCTTTTATTTCTTACTCTTGCTTTAAATTAACCTTTTTACTGCCTTTATGATGGAAGAGTACATTTAGCTTTATGTGAAAGTGAGCTATAATGAATATATGGAAATAAAAGAAATAGAAGTGCTTACACAAAATTAAATTGTTGACCTTAAACCAGTAGCAAAGTAAATTTTCCGACAGGGGCCTTTCCTGCTTTAAAGTGCGTATCACTACACAGACACAGAAATAAAATAAATATAAATGGAAAATTTGACTCTTCCTTCTCAGAAATAATTTTTGTAAATACTCATATTGAATAGTAAAATATAGAATGCAGCATGTTTTAATCAAGATAGAAAAAAACTATTCATTATTGTTTTCTATTATTTTATATATTACTAAATTTTCATTTAGAATCTGTCTGAAAACTGCACTTGTGGTAATAATAAACCAAAGAAACCTATCTCCTGACTAAGCATCTTGATGTTAAGTAGTGTTCCAAAATAGTAATAGAAAAAGAACTCTGCTGTCTCATTGAAACTAAGGGCTAAAGCTCAGCTTATATGTTGAACTATGGGGTTACAATTCTAGGGCGAATAAGTGACAGAAGCAGGAAAGACAATTATAAATAAATAAGATTTATTAAGTAACCATAATCAAGCAGTTTTATCAGTAACAAAACTAATAATTGCCTCCTTATGAGGCTGATTTCCAATAGAGCTTTTGAAATAGGTTCAAATGGTGTAAAGCAAGGCAGGGATCATATATTAGGTTCTTTTCATGCACTGATATTACTGATAAACCTCTCCCCTTGATCATAGGAGTCTAATTTGATGGAGGAGTTACTTTCATTTAATAAAGAAACTGCCTTGGCCCATTTATAGGCCAGCCCTTAGGTGGATGGAGTAAACAGAGAGAATGCTGGGAGAAAGAAGCTGAGTCAGGAGTCGCCATGATTCTCCCACTCCAGACAGACGCAGGTTAAGATCTTTCCTGGTAAGCCAGCTCGTGGTACTACACAGAATATTAGAAATGGGTTAGATCAATATGTAAGATCTAGCCAATAAGAGGCTGGAACTAATGGGCCAGGCAGCGATTAAAAGAATACAGTTTCCGTGTAATTATTTTGGGGCATAAGCTAGCCATGTGGGCGGCCAGGTGCCGGGGATGCAGCCCTGCTGTTCATATTACAACACTATTTTTTAGGTTCATGAATGTAATATGCAAATACATGCTCCACCACTAACCTACATTCCAAATCCACCTCTCTCTTCATGCCCTCTGTGATTGGATTGTGTGATCTAGATTGGCAGCCTTTGGGAAGCCAAAGATTCTGTACTTCTGACTAGGGCTGGCCTGGACACTGGGGTCCTGTAATCCTGCAAAAGCATGTTTGATGGGATCCTGCAGTTCTCATATCTTTGTTAGGGTTTCTATTGCTATGAAAAGACACCATGACCATGGCAAATCTTATAAAGGAAAACATTTAAATGGAGGTTGCTTACTGTTCAGTTTTAGTCCATTATTGTCATGGTGGGAAGCATGGTAGCTGGAAGGCAGCCATAGTGCTGGAGAGGTAACTGAGAGTTCTGCATTCATCTCAGCAGGTAGTAGAGATATTGATACTGGTACTGGTTTGGGCATATGAAACCCTAAAGTTTGCTCCCAGTGACACACTTCCACCAACAAGGCCACACCTACTCCAACAAGGCCATATCTCCAAATCCCACTTCCTAGCATTCATATATGTGTCTGTGTGGCGTATTCTTACCTAATCCATCATGTTCTAACAGTCCCAATGTGTTTTATATTTCTCCAAACACAAATGTGGTCTGTCTTATCACAACAATGTTCTCTTCTGGTATCAACTTCTGTCTTAGGGTTTTATTGCTGTAGAGAGACACCATGACTATGACAACTCTTCTGAAATAAAAACATTATATTGTGCTGGCTTATAGTTCCAAGGTTCAGTCTATTACCATTACGGTTGGAAACATGGCAGCAGGCAGGCAGGCATGGTGCTGGAGAGGAAGCTGAGAGTTCTTATCTGGATCAACAGACAACAAAAAATGAGCCACTGGGCCTGACTTGAGCATATGAAACCTCAAAACCTCAGGAACACACATGTCTCCAACAAAGCCACACCTTCCTAATAAGACTACATCTCCTCATGCTACTCCCTAAGCATTCAAATATGAGTCTAAGGGGTCATTCTTATTCAAACTATCACACCTCATGGCTTTGAATATATGGGTGTTAGGCGAAGAGACAGTAGCTAGATAGAATCTATTGTCTTCTTTGAAAAAGTAACTGATATCTGGAGACCAAGTTAGCAGCAAAGGATCTGAAAACAAAAACATGGTAGACTGAATAGAAATTTAAAGACACTTTTAGAAAAAGAAACAAACAGAATTTAACTGTAAATTTGAATATTTGGAAATTTCTCTGCATAAGCTGCTCTCTGTTTGATAATAAATTCAGTTATTATATGATGAGAAGTCAATGGCATTTTAAAATCCAAAACATATAGGTAATAATAATAATAATAACAATAATAATAATAATTTCAGTATAAATTTTGAAAAAGTCTTTGCTAAGGGAGTGTTTGGATTGCAGTTTAACCCACCTAGTGTATAATCTCCACAAGAAACTTGTAGGACATTTCAAAGACTCAGGAAAAGTGGAGTCAATTTTTGGAGTATGAGGTCAAAAAGTTTCTTTTCCAATGCAACGAATTCCTCCTTTTTTTTTTTTTTTTTTTTTTTGGTTTTTCGAGACATGGTTTCTCTCTGGTTTTGGAACCTGTTCATTTCTTATGAGACTTAAAACTGGTTCTATGACTAGACTGAGGAGGCTTATGTATGTCTTGAGATGCTGCCTCTGCTGTGTTTTTGGGAAATATCTAGAATTACTTCTTAAGGGATATTACTAGAATGAACTGACTGAGCCAAATATTTAACCTGGGCCCTGACATTTTATTTTTGGCAGGCTGCCTCAGCACATCTATTCAGATAATTTTTCTCTAAAGGATCCATTTGCGATAGTGTTTAATAGGGTTAGAATCACATATTTCAGAAATAATTAGAGTAGTCCAAAGAGGATTTTGAATACTGAAGAGATATTGGCAGAATACACAGGCTTTCCAGTTCTAGCTTTGTCTCCCTATGGTAATTGACTCAGATTCCTATCTCTGTTGAAAATGTACAAAATGCCCTCATGAGGCTAATGGTCAAGAACACAGTAAGGGGAGTATGAAACTGATATAATGTACTTTTGGATGAGGTGAGGTCTGTGGTGGCTTCTGGTAAATAAGTCTTGGCCTTCTCAGAGTCAGGCCACTTCTGACATTAGCCAAATGTGGGTTGTAAATGCCATTAAGGCAGAAAGCATTTGACGCAGCTAACCAAACTGTGTCCATACTCAGGAAGCAGAGAGTAATGAGTGCCTGTTGTCAGTTCACTTTCTCCTTTATCAAGCCATAGTAGGATGGTGCTGCACACATTTGGTGTGGGGAGTGTCTTCCAATCTTCCAACCTCAATTAATCGACTGTAGATGTTCCTTCACAGATATGCCCAGAGGTTTGTTTCCATGGTGACGCTAAACCTTGTCAGGTTGACAATCAATGTGAATCATCAAATGATCCCCTTTGAAAATTCAATTCCTAAACCCATTGTGAAGGCCCCAAAATATGAGTCTATTTCCACCTTGTCAGGGAGTTTGGAGGATGCTCAAAATGGATGACAATAATCAGGGCTATATATCCTGACTCAGAATGTGGTTACTTGGTTCTTTTCACATTAAAATGTCCCATATAGGGAGATCCACTCCACCCTGACAGATGGTCAGGACATGCAAGCATACTTTTGTTCCTTCTTTTGTAATAGGAGGTTACCTGTAGAGTGGCCGTTTTCAGGATACTTGGTCTAGGCTGGCTTCACTGCCTAAACAGCAGAATGCTAATGACTTGATGTCTCAAAGTGTTGAAGCAATTAACTGTTCCAGTTGTCCTTTGTATCATGTTATAGAAGTCTTTTGTTGCCTTCTTCCCCCTTTTGTATTGTGGTATAAAAGCATATGGAAAATTAAACATGGGCAATTTCAGCATTCACTGGAACTCCCTTCTGGTACTATCTGATGTTTTCTGTTTTATTAATTTATTCCTGTCTTCAAACTCTTTACTTCTTTTTCTTCTCCCTCTGCCCCTATCCTGTCAAGTGGTATTTTTGTCAAGGACATTTTTATTCTATGTCAGTGCAGAGTACCAAGATTCTCCTCATTGAATCTGATTTTTTTGAGATTATAATTTAATTACAACATTCTCATTTCCTTTTCCTTTCTACAAATTCTCCCACCTTTCTCACTCTGCTCACCTTTAAATTTTGGTATAATTTATTTACTAATTATTATTGCACATATGTGTGTGCACACACACATATAAAACTAAATATAACCTGCTTAGTAAATATAATGCTACCTGTATATATGTTTTCAGGGCTGACCTTTTGGCACTGGACAAATGAATAGTATGCTTTTCCATGGGGAAGAGCAGCTTTTCCATTCATGACTTTGCTCAGCTGCCTATAGTTCTTTGTGTAGGGCTGAGAGCTTTTCTGTCCCCAGTTTGGTATGTTCATTTGTGTCATCCTTGTTCAGTAAACATTTGGGCAGTCATATTGTCATGTCCAGTTTGTGGGGACGCCAAAATACCACCAGGGAGACTGACTCACTGAAATGCAAAAATAAGGTTTATTGTGTGTTGGTTACAAGCCAGCAGGAACCTGCTTTGTGCAGCAGCAATGGGAGGTACCCTACCCTTCTAAAGGGAACTATTTAAAGGCAAAATCCAGAAAAGTCACATTAGCAGAGTGTGGGATGAAGGAGTCAATCCTAATTGACTGACATTTGCCTAGGGGTGTCCTGGTGAAAAGCGATGGGCGTGTGCTGGCCGGTGATCCTATCTACAACAGTTGGAACATTAGGAATTTCCTTTGGATGGTCTCTTCCTGGATGGTGCCTGAGTAGTCTCAGTATGTGGCCTTTCTCAGGCCTCTCTTGAGCTTGTCATGCTGGGTCCTACACTATTGGTGAGGTTTGATGGGTATGGCTTTTGATGTTGCTGGGTGTTTGTATGTCAGTTAGCCTGATATAAGTAATTGTTCACAGCAATACCCAGAGACTTTCTTGCATGATTTTGTAAATGCAACAATCAATATTAACTGTCATAAAAAAGCTAGAAGAATTATATTTAACTGAATTAAGCTTTATTGAGAAAATTCAATGATGAACTTTGTAGATATAATGATATATATTAGTTTGCTCTCTCATTTTGTTATTTATTAAACTTTATGGTCTACAAATTCTCAAGGTTTTAGAATAATTTTGACTAGTTTTAAGCTTTTAATTTGTGTAACTTTTCATAGTACAATGTAATGCCAAGAGGGAGAAGAAAATTAGAATAAACTTGTTCTTTCATCATTTTATTCATAAATTTCCTGAGTATTTTCTCTATTACAGTGTTCTTGGTGAGAGTAAACATATATATGCTGAGCATCTCTGATGACAACTTACTGTCCTATGTGTTTAAGAACTGGAATGCCTCCCTTTAGTCTTTGTCATAGTTTCAGTTTTGATGCTATGCTAAAATACCCCAACAGAAGTCAGCTTAAATTTTAAAAAGGGATTTATTTTAGCTCACAGTTACAGGCTAGAGTCAATCATTATGATAGCATGAAGCTAGCAGAAAGTTGAAGTGGCTAATTTTATCATATCACAGTCCAAAGCAAAGGAAAATGAATTGACAAATGAATGTCTACTACCCAGAGTCCCCTGTCCACTATTTTACAGTCCTGGACCAAGTCTAGCAAATGAGTCATGCAATATAAGCTGGGTCTCCTACCTCACTGACCGTAATTAAGACAGTCCCCCAGAGACATGTGCTTAGGGCCAGTGGTTCTCCACCTTCATCCTGCTGTGGCCCTTTAATACAGTTCCTCGTGTTATGGTGACCCAGAACCATAAGGTTATTTTTCTTGGTACTTAGTGACTGTAATTTTACTACTGTTAGTCAACAAGGTCAAATGGCAGAAAAGATCTTCACCAACACTACATTGAACAGAAGACTGATCTTTAATATATATATAAAGAACTCAAAAAACTTGGTATCAAAAGAACAAATAATTTAGTAAAAATGGGGTACAGACCTAAACAGAGAACTCTCAACAGACAAATCTCAAACAACTAAAAGACACTTAAGAAAATGCTCAATATCCTTATCCATCAGAGAAATGCAAATCAAAACAACTGAGATTTCATCTTATACCTGTAAGAATAACCAAGATCAAAAACATTGATGACAGCTTATGCTGGAGAAGGTCTCAGGTGAGGGGAACACTCCTTCATTGCAGGTGGGAGTACAAGCTTGTACAGGTGCTTTGGTAGCCAATATGGTGATTTCTCAGAAAATTAAGAATCAATCTGCCTCAAGATTCAGCAATACCACTTTTCTATATATACCTATCCAAAAGATGCTCAACCGTACCGCAAGGGCATGTGCTCAACTATGGTTGTAACAGCATTATTCATAAAAGCCAGAACCTAGAAAGATCCTAGATGCCCCTCAACCAAAGAATGGATGAAGAAAATGTGGTACATTTACACAATGCAGTACTACTCATCGGTAAAAAAAATAATGACATATTGTAATTTGCAGGCAAATGAATGGATCTAGAAAAAAAATCCATATCGAGTAAGGTATCCAGACCCAGAAAGACAAATATAATATGTACTTACTCATAAGTGGCTTTTAGACATAAAGCAAAGAAAAACCAGCCTAAAATACATAACCCCAGAGAACCTAGACAACAAAGAGGACTTTAAGAGAGACATAGATGGATCTAAAGAGAAAGGAATAAAAGACACGAACTCCTAAGTAAATCGGGAGTGTGGGGGTCACAGAAAAAAGTAGACAGAGAAAGAAGAGAAAAAGAAGAGAGCAGAGAAAATGTATAACACAATAAAAACAATAAAATAAGATCAATAAATAAATAAATAAATTTAATGTAAATATCTGTGTTTTATGATGTTCTTAGGTGAAGGCCATTTGATCTCACAGCGGTTGCATCCTATAGGTTGAGAACCTCTGACTTTGGCCAACCTGATCTTGACAAATTCTCTTCTCAGGCAATTCTAGTTTGTATTGAAAATTAAAATTAATCATCCCTGTCTAATAACTAGAATTACTATTGTATCACTTGAATAAATTTCATTGCAAGTTCCTAGTCATAGTAATTAGGCACATTAGGGTTTATGAATTTTTTTCATGAGAAACTAAAAGTGACAAATAATACATCTTTTGAAAGATATTTTATTGATAGCAATAAAAAACAATAAACTGTATTATAAAATATATTATTTTATATTGTAAAATGTGTATCACTGTTATTTTTCAAATTACAAACTGAAATTATGTACAGGGCTATGCAATTGCCTTTTGTGACTTAATCTGAAAACATCTTGTTAAATTTGGGCAGTTATATTATCAATATCATTACTTTCATGACTTCTGTCCAATATTCATTTGCTATGCCTAGGTATAGATGTGAAAGTAAAGTCTGCCATCTATCACCTGACATTCAACATATACTGTCATGGTTATGTTCATCCAGTTGTAAAATAAAATTTACTGACTATACTGTATCAAGCAAGATTAAATTAACGAAACCATACTTCTCTCTGCATATGTCAGATATTGGTACATATTGGTTATATTGATGTGTGGAGGCTGAGCACTGACAGCCATTGTACTAAAGATTATGTAATTGATTATTGCTGTGAGGACTGGAAAAAAGAAATTATGCACATGTTTAGGCAATGAGCATTGAAGCATTTCAAACATCTACAGATTCTGAATCTTTCAAGAATCCTAAAATATGCAACTGATTCTGATAGGAATTATTAGTAAGAATAGCATCCATGCAGCAAATAATTAAATTTGTTTTAGATTTTATTTCAAGACCTTTCATCTGCTTGTGTATCTTATAAAATATTACATATACCCAGTATGTGTGTTGGAGAGACTCATGCTAAATTATGAGAACAACAATTACATATTTTAAATATTAAGATTAATATAAAAGGAAATAAAAACAGGAGTGCAATGACAAGATTAACAAGGTCTGATTACAAAGGGCAGTCTACTGCCACATACTTTTTCTTTTCTTTCTTTTTTTAAAAAACTTTTATTGATTCTTTGTGGATTTCACATTATGTATTGCGATCCCACTTATCTCCCTGTCTCCTCTGATCTGCCTGCCCTGCGCCATTGCAACATCCCCAAATAAGCAAATTAAAAGAAAAAAAAATCAATAACCAAACAAAACAAATAAGCAAAACAAAATAAGACAAAAACAATAGAAGAAGAAGAAGAAGAAGAAGAAGAAGAAGAAGAAGAAGAAGAAGAAAAAGAAGAAGAAAAAGAAGAAGAAAAAGAAGAAGAAAAAGAAGAAGAAAAAGAAGAAGAAAAAGAAGAAGAAAAAGAAGAAGAAAGAAGAAGAAATTTGTCATGGACTCATGACACTGTTATAGGCCTGGTGAGTCACACAATTTACCTTATTAGTACACATATCTTTACTTGTAAGTGTTCATTGCTATGACTCATTGGTCTGGCTCAAGGTCTCTGGTTTCTGCTACAGCACTCTTTGATCTAGATCACCAAATGTGGTCTACAGTGAGGAGTGGGGTCAGTTTTTCTACTCCCAGGCCCTCAGTTCTGGGTACCCCTCAACCTTATCACTATGGCCAACTCTACTGTTTTGCCAAGTCAAGGTACAAAACCATCTCTTTCAATTACGGTAGGGGGCGTATTATAGATGATGTGGGATCAGCTCTCCTGTTCTCATGATCTCAGGGATGGGTCATGTGTGCCCCTCACCACAGGGTCATTCCTAGTGTGGTTCCCAGGTGAGGTGCACACCTATGGTGAGGGTTGGGATCATGTTACCAGGATCCGGGTGATGGACATCACCTTTTGCAATATCCATCAAAACCTGCCACAATCATGAGAATGTTATTTATTATTACAGTAGATGGGGATAGTATATACATAATTATATTACTTAATCATGAAAAATTAATTTTAAAAGCTCCTAGCATGTCATTGGATGTTTTCTCTATATTATAAGAGAAAAGAAAGATGTTTATCTCTATTTTTCCAACAAAAACAACGTAGTTTCCTGTTCTAGGCCATGATAACTTCATTGATTAATCAAAGACAAAGTCGATGCCCTGCTCACCTCACTGAACTTTGAGAAGAGATGACTTCCTGTACCTTGATGTTGATTCTGAATCTAGCAGATTAGCTTTATCTGATTAAATATTTAAGTTGGAAAAGCTAGATTTTGGAATTTTGTCACATGGAACTATTTTTAAAAGTTAATTATTAGATTTTAAAAAGTAGAATGGATGTCTTTTCTTCTGTAATAACTATAATTAGAGAAAATTAGTCTATTTCCAAAGGTTTAAGTACTGGTATATTTATTGCATTTTCAGGACGGACTCTTCTGTGATGTAGCATCTTTTACCTGCCATACTTCATTAGATCTTAAGAAAATTCATTTATATATTTAACTAATTCATTACATTTATTGAATTTTATACTACGTAATAATGCATAAAATTACATATTTAATTTCTATGTCATTCATTTACCTAAAGAGCTTGGTTGAAGTTGAGTGGTCAGAACAGAAAAGTAGACCAGAAGTGAGGAAAGGACAGAAAGAAAAGAAGTGGAAGAAAGAATGCAAAGAGCAGGAGAGAATTATTAGTGGCTTAAAATCTCTCATAGACTTTTCCTGTTGTTAGTTTATAATATTCTTATAATGTATCTCATGTTATAGTTAATGCTAGAGCTATGACATTCCTCATTTCCATTTCTGACAATTGATTTCTACTCAGGCCTCATTTTCTGCTTTTTGGCCCAGTTTCCTGGATTCTGATTTGTTCATGGTATAGTTTGTTTTCTCAAAAATTGGTTTGTGCTGTTTACTTACATGTTAATTTTATCTGGATTTGGAAATGTAATTTTTCATGTGACCCTGAAACCTATTCCCAGACTTCATTGTTCTCCTTTCTTCCTGCTAACAACGATTGAGGAATGTGAGATTTAAGAATATAATGTCAGCTCTTATCCCACCTGTCTGGACTGAGTAGGGTTAGGACTTCCTACCATAAGCAGTACTTTAGGACTAATATTTTCTTCTATACTTAGCCTAGGAATTCATCACATAAATCGGATACAGCAGAGGCAAGTTCTGGAGAGCTCAATTCCTACACTAACTGAGATGGGTAGAAATATACTGAGCACTCACAATTCCTGATCAACAACAACTTGCAGACTATATATATAAGCATTATAAATGTGTTTGAATATATACTCCTATCATTTCTTCCTTATATATCTGCTTCATATTACTGAGTTAATAAAAAAAATTGTTTATTGCTTTGAAGTGCTTTCAAGTTATAGTATAAATTCTGGTTATTTTTTTTTCTTGAAACATAGGCAATGTATTTCTCCTTTTTGAATATCAGCAAATAAATCCAGTAAAGTTGACCAGGTCTGAAACACCAAATCGTTAACTTCCTGGTTTGCTAAATGAATTAATGCCATTACTTATGATTTTTACATTAGTCATAGGTTTTAATATAAAATCTAATTATTAGTGATATGAGCTTTTTCCTTTAATTAAAAAGTCTCTATATACATATGCAATGAATAAGCACTTAATCATTTCTCTGATTCTGCTAAATGTTACAGATGATATGGGAATTATTTTAATTTCAAATATTGATGATCTCTCTGGGTATAATATATCTCGTTCAACAATTCTGAAGGAGCTTTGAACAGGCCCACTCAAGTGTGTTTCTATGATTGTCTCTGTTGTACAACACATTTATTTTCAAATACATCTAACAGAAGCTTGCAATTCAGACAGTCCTTGCTCATTACTTACTTATGACATTGTACTAAGTTTTATCTCTAGACCAGGAGTGTAAATGGCATGCTCAATTCTGTAGCAGGAGCTATTTATTTTCTTTACTCTGAAATATTGATAGAACTTAATGCTGTGTTTATCCTTGAACTCTGCTCACTGCTCCTCTGACTGAAGCTTGAAGAACCAAAATCTTATTGACCAACAGAAAGGAAGTATATAGCAACCTACTGGCAAGGATTACGTTTCTAAAATGTAGCCTCATGGGGGCAAGTTATTAATATTCGTTTGAAAAACTTCTGGAAAGATATCAAGGATACCTCCCTACCCTGAGAAAATGTAAGTATACAATAAGAAGAGAATTTGTCACTGTGCTAAAACAAACCAGGAATGATTTATGCATGGACACAGGAATTCGAGATGGAAGCCAGTGATTTTATTCAAACTCGGGGAGATTTTTAGAGGGGGAAGAACATTTTAATAGAGCTGCCAAAGCTGAAGTGCTCCTCTGCTGGGATCAAGGTAGCCGTGACAGATTGAGTAGTATATTAAGTTGAACAAATACTAGAAAAAGTGCCCAGAGAGGTAAATTTGGTTTGTTGAAGAATTACTCCATAACCTTTTGAGACCTTCCTCTGTCAGTTTTTAGTTATAGTTTTATCCTTTCAATACACAATTTTGAATAAACAAAACAATGTTAGATGCTCATAAAATACTTAGTGTGTGAATGTATAGATGTTTAGTGTATTTGAAAATGATAACAAGAACATAAAGATAAAACGTCCTATTATGTATGCTATGTTATAACAAAACAGGACAATTTGGGAACCTGAAAAATATCTGTGTCCATAAAGTGCCTGTGGAACAAGCATTCTAGGTCCCTAGGACTCAGGTGTAGTGGCATTTACTTCTTTTCCCAGTGCTAAGGTTGGAGAAGGAAAACGTGCAATCCCTAAAGCTCATTAAACATCCAGTCTGGAAAAATTGATGACTTTATATTTGCTGGGAGACTCTTCCTTAACAAATAAAGGTGGATAGTCATATACTTAGTCCATGTCAATCTTTGATCTGCATATACATGTGTACACACATGCAATTACACACACATATGCACATGCAAATATCCACAGTGACAAGTGTATACACCACATGATGAACATACAGCACACAGCACACATACAACATCGAAATAAAATAATTCATTTTAAGAATTTTGTAAAGCCAGGATTGAATGCTAGGCAAATCCAGAAAATGATAGGTTTACTATGTGCAATGTGAACATGAACGTGATAAGTTTTCAAGACACTGATCAGAAAAAGCAAAATAAATTGGACATCTGTCCTCTTGGTTGTTTTTGTTAATCTTTCCTGATAATTGCATGCTAAATGTTTGCTTATATACCTTGGAACATGCAGAACCATTTAAGTTAAAAGCAGTATCTTTCTGGAAGCTTTCTATGACTTTGAGGGAGCTTTGTAAGCCTTTTGACAACTTTAGGTCAAAGGAGAATTTATCAGTGTGGAAATAATTTTAGTGGACAATATAGAGGCCATCGAGGAACCTGAAGCAGAGAGTTTATAGTGTTGAATTTTATGGCCAAGGTACATAAGTGCCATTATAGAGGCTAATTCTGCACTATAGATGTCATGAGAATATAGTGCCATTAATCTCCTAAACTGAATTTTACTAGAAGTCCTTGGAAAGGTGCATGGGAGCACAGACCAAGAAAACACATCCATTTCCTTGGATTCATATTCCCTGGAGAGAGCAAGGAATTGCATGCTTCATTTGATGGTGTTTTAGAACAATGTTTAAAAATAAAAACTCGATATTAAACACACACACTTACTCACACACATGTACTTACTAATACAAATCTCACCAACAAATAATTTTTATAACATCTCAATACTGCAAAGCTTATTGAAACTATGCTTGTCATTGAGCCAAGGAGCAAATTTGTTTTTTTACATTTCTTGTAGTTTTTAAAAAATGGACAATTGGCAGCTTGGCTCATGATGTTAAGGACACATCCTTCATTTTGAATGAGTCAATTTTGAATTTAAGATTTGGCCTTGATCATACACCTTTCTGTATCCATCTGTTCTTAGGAGTAAGCAATCTTAACGCATTACAAAGAAGTAAAATTCAAGAAGTTCTGAATAAGGGCATAGGCTATAATAAATTAATGCTCTTACTTTTTTTCTTACAATGCCAATTAAAATTGACATTTGGGTTGAAAACGTGACTCAGTTGTAGAACACTGTTGAGTATGCAAGGGGCTCTAGGTTTAATCTTTTGCAAAACAAATAATGTTGATGATGATAATGATGATATAATTAATTAATGTTTCTTTTGGAGAGCAGGTAGATCTCAGAACAGAGAAAAGTTCTATAACTTATTTGCTCAATCCTGATGTCTTTTGTGTCTTCTACTTAGGACTCCTGTCAAATATTAAAAGGCAGCTAGCATTCCTTATTCGACTGTCTCTAGAGCAAACAGACAGTTCCATCTCCATCACAATACCACCACTGCTATTGATTGTAACCATCCTGGCAGGAAAGAAGATATTTAGAGTCATTTACTTCCTTCCCTTTGACAATCAGCATATGTAAACAATGGACCACAGAAATTGGGATTTTGTTAGGCCTCTCATGCTGAGGCATTCTTGGGGATCTCTCCTCTGGGAATGATTTACAACTGGTCAAAAACTCTAACAGGAAAGATTAGAACCGAGACAATAGTCATAGGCTGAACAAAACCTTGATTTGAAATGCTGAGTTATAAATACCTCTAACTCTTTCTTTAAGCATAAGTTTCAAATTAATATCCCAAAGATCTGAAGACAGACTAGGGAAGCCATTGGGTTTTTTGGCCCCTCTTTTCAGTGTGGTCATATTAAAGACGTTTCCTTTCCTTTCTGTTGCTAGTGCTGTCTCTTTAATTCATTTATTAGAATGAGGGTCGTACTACCAGAACCAAGGCTCTGAATTAACAAGAACCCCGTATCTCCAATATTTCTCAAGACAGTTTTCATATTCTTTAAACCATTCTCCATGAATTTTTATGGTTAGAATACTTCTATATAGGAAAAATTAAGCCATCAGTCAGAGACAAGGAAGAATAAAAGAATAATTTTGACTTGGTTTCATTTTGAGGGACTAGTATTCCCCAGGATACAAACTAACAGGTAAAGAATTATGTAAGGTAAGTTGTGTCTATGACTCTATTCCTCACTGTCCAGGCTTGATGACTGAATGAGGGCTTTCTCTTGTCTTATTGTATCTTGTTTTGCCATATTTGGGTGTTGTCTCTTGTAAATCTGCTCTTTTTTGAAGGGAAACAGAAGTGGAGTGGATCTGTGAGAGACAGGTATGGGGGAGCTGGAAGAAGTGAAAGGAGGGGAAATTGTTGTTGGGCTTATATTGAATGACATAAGAATCTATTTTCAATTAAAAAAGTCTAAAAAAGCCTCAAGTACATGCTAATCTAAGCATTTTTGAAAATTGCTTTTAAGAAAATAAGATAGTGCTGACTGTATTAAAGAGGAATATGATGGGTCTGCGCTGTTCCTGTGAGTTGCTCAGGAAATGGGAGGGAGGAAAACTGACCTTTGAGCTGCTGAGACAGAGATAAAGGTGAGGAGAGTCCTCAGGAGTGTCGAAATAACAGAACCTAAGCTGAGCAAGGGGCAGAAGAAGCAAGAGAGTTCTTAGAGATTGGAGATGAAAGAGAAAGTTAATATTTTTCTTTTCCGTGCTGAAAAAATGGAGAGTCCAGTCACATTTGCGTTATAGGAGTTGGGCAAATTCTTTACTGTATATGTAGATTATCTTATAAAAGATTTTATCAGTTTGCCCAAGTTAATGAGATAGTGTCTGATTTTCATTAATTTATTTGAAAATATTTAAATTTCGACATATATATCACTTCAGGAAAATTAATTGCCTAATATATATAATACATTCTGTGCTTCAAAAATGCTCCTGGAGCAGTAGAATATTTATGATGCTTAAGAGTCCCCAAAGGGTCACTTCCTTGTAGTAATCCCTCTTTCCAGTAGCTGTTTTTTGCTGAAACAAAAAATATGTATTATTAAAAAATCTTAAAATATAGTCAAATATAATATCATTAATGGTTTCTCCATGATAGAATCAATAATATAATTGTGCTTTTGTGTATATAATCAATTGTCAATAGTTGCGTGATAATTGTGAAGCATATTTGCATATATAGACCATTAATAATCCATACAAGGTCTTTTACAATAAATCAACACCTTTAAAAAATCAAGGCTTGTTAAAATCAGTTCTGATATAGATTTAGAAATGTTTAGGCATGTTTTCAGGATATATAAAAGTATTCTCAAATCTGGGATCTCCACATTGAATTTATAGCTCTTCTTCTAATCCTCATAGAAATTGTTAAGATGTACACAAATCTTTTGAAAATAATCTCTAAAATTCTATTTCAAGAATTTTCAAAATTCTTCTATTACCATGGTCATCACGGATTACAATATGAAGGTTATGATAACATCAGTTAGTAACAGGAAGTGACATGATGCAAACAGGTACAGGAAAAAATTATTGAGAAATATTGATGGAATTTTCTCATTCCTAGTCCACGTTCCTTTTTATTCCTAATATTATAAAGGCCTAAACTAAAAACTTCCCTGGAATAATCAAAAGCATGAAATAGAAACAGGATTTTGAAAAGAACATTGGGTAAGTAGACGATATTGCCAAGGAAAAATTTGTATGTTTGCTATGAATGTCAAGTGTAATTATAGGCTGTAGAATAAAGAAGTGTAATTAGGTTTAATAGTATTCCTTAAAACTGATGTCCAGTGAGCAATTTATAAAGCAAAAATAATTATGGGAAAAAGTGTGCTGAATTCAGATTCCCAATTTATATAAAAGAAAATAGAAAATAGAAATATATAATTTTGGTAAACGAAGAGATAACTCAGTGAAACAAACTAAAATACCCAAATACAGGCTCACATAAATACAGTTAACGAATCTTTCTTAAAGAGCAGCGACAACACAAAGGAAGAGAATATAGTCTTTAAAACATGATGTTATGGAGCTGGACACCTACAGGCCTTGTATCTTCACACAAGATACCAAAAATGGTTAATAAACTCAGTGAAAATATTTTGCAAATGTAAATGTAAAACTACTGAAACATTACAGAAAAATAATCTATGTGACTTGGGTATCCTGATGAATTTTTAGTTAAAATACTAAAGACACAATATCCATCAGGGATGTTAAAAGGTTTTTTTTTTTTTTTTTTTTTTTTTGTTTTGTTTTGTTTTGTTTTGTTTTTTCGAGACAGGGTTTCTCTGTGGCTTTGGAGCCTGTCCTGGAACTAGCTCTGTAGACCAGGCTGGTCTCGAACTCAGAGATCCGCCTGACTCTGCCTCCCGAGTGCTGGGATTAAAGGCGTGCGCCACCATCGCCCGGCTTAGGGATGTTAAAAGGGAAGTCACTGCTAAGATAGGATTCAACAGTTATACACTTATTCACACACAAAACTGAGAAAGAAAGACATGGACCTAGGACAGATATTTCAAAGGTGTCTAATAAAAGGCTTTATTTGATATGTATAAATAAGTTTTAAAACTCAACAATGTGAAAACAAATAATGATATTGAAAGACTGGAAAAGGACCTTCAAAAACATTTCACCAAAATAAGCCCTTGAAAAGATGTTAGATATCAAGTCATTGGAGAAAGCAAATTATTCATGTATTAAAATGACCCAAATCTACAATGTTGACAACAGAAATATTGGCAAGAATATATCTCCATCTCATTTCTTTTTTGTTAGTTTCATTTTTAAAAAAAAATTATTAGATTTTAAAAAAATACCAATCCAATTTCCTACTCTCTCCTCTCGTCCCATTCCCTCCACACATGTTCCACCCCACCACCAATTAATTCTCAGACAGGGTACGGCACATTGCTTTGTGGAAGGTCCAAGAGCCTCCCTACTATATCTAGGCTGAGCAAAGTATACATCCAAACAGAATAGAATTGCAAAGGGCCAGGGCATGCAATAGGGATAAATCCTGGTGCCAATGCCAGTAGCCCCTCAGTCTGCCCCATACATGCAACTGTCAGTTACATTCAGAGGAACTAGTTTGATCCTAGGCTTGTTCCTTCCCAGTCCGCCTAGGGTTGGTGAGCTCCCATTAGCTCAGGCAAACTGTTTCCATGGTTGAACCCACCATGGTCTTGACCTCTTTGCTCATATTCTCATTCTTTCCACTCTTCAACTGGACTTTGGGTGCTTAGTCCAGTGCTCCGATGTGGGTCTCTGCCTCTGTTTTATCAGTTGCTGAATAAAGTCTCTATGGTGATAATTTAAGATAATCATCAGCCTGACTACAGGGCAAATCAAGATGAGGCCGCCTCTCCTCTATTGCCCAGGCACCTAGGTGGGGTCATCCTTTTGGATTCTGGGAATTTTTCTATATCCAGGTTTCTGCTAACCATATAATGGCTCCCTCAGTCATGATCTCTCTCTCCTTGCTTTCATCTCTGTCTTTTCTCAACCTTGACCATCCCATTCTCTCAATTCTCCTCTACCCTCCCCTTGCCCTCCTCTTATCTCCTACCCTCCCTTCTTCCTCCTCCCCCATGCCACCAACTGCCAGTCAATCCTGACTGTTTCCAATTTCCAGGTGGGTCTATATATATTTTTCTTTGGGTTTACCTTATTATTTAGCTTCTCTAGGCTCATGAATGATAGGCACAATGTCCTTTATTTATAGCTAGTATTGACATATGAGTGAGTACATACTATATTCATCTTGGGGTAATACTAAGCAAGGTAGTGAAAGACCTATTTGACAAGAACTTTAAGGCTTTGAAGAAAGAAATTGAAGAAGATACCAGAAAATGGAAAGATATCCCATGCTCTTGGATAGTTAGGATCAACACTGTAAAAAAGGCAATCCTACCAAAAGCAATGTATAGATTCAATGCAATCCCCATCAAAATCTCAACACAATTCTTCACAGACCTTAAAAGAACAATAATCAGCTTCATATGGAAAAACAATAAACATAAGATAGTGAAAACAATCCTGTACAATAAAAGAACTTCCAGAGTCATCTCCATCCCTGACATCAAGCTCTATTACAGAACTACAGTAATGAAAACAGCTTGGTATTGACATAAAAAGAGAGAAGTTGATAAATAAAATCAAATCAAAGATCCGGATATTAATCTACACACCTATGAACACCTGATTTTTGACAAAGAAGCTAAAATTATACAATGGAAAAAAAGAAAGTATCTTTAGCAAAAGGTGCTGGCATAACTGGATGTCAACAGGTCAAAGAATGAAAATAGATCCATATCTATTGCCATGCACCAAGCTCAAGTCCAGATGGATCAAAAACCTCAATATAAATCTGACCACAATGAAACTGAATAAGAAAAAATATGGGAAGTAGTCTTCAATGCATGGGCACAGGGGACCACTTCCTAAATATAACCCCATTAGCACAGACACTGAGAGCAACCATAAATAAAATAGACCAATTGAAATTGAGAAGCTTCTGTAAAGAAAAGGACACAGTCAATAAGACAAAAAGGCAGCCTACTGAATTGGAAAAGATCTTCACCAACCCCACAACAGATAAAGGTCTGATCTCCAAAATATATAAAGAATTCAAGAAATTAGACATTAAAATTCTAAATAACGCAATTAAAAAATAGGGTACTAAACTAAACAGAGAATTCTCAACAGAAGAATCTCAAATGACCAAAAGTTACTTCAGGAAATGTTCAGCATCCTTAGATATCAGGGAAATGCAAATCAAAATAACTCTGAGATGCCATCTTACACCTGTCAGAATGGCTAAGATCAAAAACACTAATTATAGCTTGTATTGGAGAGGATGGGAAGGGAAACACTCATCCATTGCTGGTGGGAATGCAAACTTGTACAACCACTGTGGAAATCTGTGTGGTAGTTTCTCAGAAAATTTAGAATCAACTTACCACAGGATCCAGCAATACCACTGTTCGGCATATACCCAAGAGATGCTCAATCATACAACAAAAGTATTTGTTCAACTATCTTTGTAGCAGCATTATTTGTAATAGTAAGAACCTGGAAGTAACCTAGATGCCCCTCAACTGAATAATGAATAAAGAAAATGTGGCACATTTACACGTTAGAGTACTATTCAGTGGTAAAAATAAAATGACATCTTGAATTTTGAATGCAAATGGATAGAATTAGAAAGCACTATCCTGAGTGAGGTAACACAGACCCAAAAAGATGAATATGGTATGTACTCACTCATTAGTGAATATTAGCTATAGACAAAGGACATTGAGCCTATTGTTCATGATCCTAGAGAAGCTAAATAATAAGGTAAACCCAAAGAAAAATATATATAGACCCACCTGGAAATTGGAAACAGTCAGGATTGACTGGCAGTTGGTGGCATGGGGGAGGAGGAAGAAGGGAGGGTAGGAGATAAAGAGGAGGGCAAGGGGAGGGTAGAGGAGAATTGAGAGAATGGGATGGTCAAGATGGAAAAAAGACAGAGATGAAAGCAAGGAGAGAGAGATCATGACTGAGGGAGCCATTATATGGTTAGCAGAAACCTGGATATAGAAAAATTCCCAGAATCCAAAAGGATGACCCCACCTAGGTGCCTGGGCAATAGAGGAGAGGCGGCCTCATCTTGATTTGCCCTGTAGTCAGGCTGATGATTATCTTAAATTATCACCATAGAGACTTTATTCAGCAACTGATAAAACAGAGGCAGAGACCCACATCGGAGCACTGGACTAAGCACCCAAAGTCCAGTTGAAGAGTGGAAAGAATGAGAATATGAGCAAAGAGGTCAAGACCATGGTGGGTTCAACCATGGAAACAGTTTGCCTGAGCTAATGGGAGCTCACCAACCCTAGGCGGACTGGGAAGGAACAAGCCTAGGATCAAACTAGTTCCTCTGAATGTAACTGACAGTTGCATGTATGGGGCAGACTGAGGGGCTACTGGCATTGGCACTAGGATTTATCCCTACTGCATGCCCTGGCCCTTTGCAATCCTATTCTGTTTGGATGTATACTTTGCTCAGCCTTGATATAGTAGGGAGGCCCTTGGACCTTTCACAAGGCAATGTGTCTTTCCTTCTCTGAGGATTAGATGGGGTTGGGGTGGAAGGGCATGTTGAGGGAATGGGAGGAATGATGGAGTGCGAACTTGGATTGGTAATTTTTTAAAAATCTAATAAGTAAAAAAAAAAGAAATTGAAAGATAAAAAAAGAAAAAAAAATCACAAGAAAATCCATAGAAACAACTAACCTGAGCTCACAGTAGCTCATAGAGTCTGAACCAACAACCACATAGCCCACATGTGACCAACCTCGGCCCATTATACACGTGTGATGTTGTAATGCTTGGTCTACTTGTGGGACTCCTAACAATGGGATCAGGTGTTATATCTAATGCTTTGACTGTTTTTTGGGACCCTATTCTTTATGCTAGGTTGCCTTGGCCAGACAATTCAAGAGAAGGTGCTTAATCTTACCACAACTTGATATGCCTTGCTTTGTTGATACTCATGGGAAGTCTGACAGTTTCTAAAGAGAACCAGAAGAGGAGTGGATGGCGTTGGGGGGGCGGGGGGAGTAGGGGAGGGAGAGGAAACTGTGGTCAGATGTAAAATAAATAAATAAATACAATCAAAAAATTTCGCCGGGCGGTGGTGGCGCACGCCTTTAATCCCAGCACTCAGGAGGCAGAGGCAGGCGGATCTCTGTGAGTTCGAGATCAGCCTGGTCTACAAGAGCTAGTTCCAGGACAGGCTCCAAACCCACAGAGAAACCCTGTCTCGAAAAACCTAAAAAAAAAAAAAATTTCAAATTCTAAAACATCTTTTAAATGGTATTTGGATTTCAACTCCAACTAGAGTTATGATTCCTTACATGATCTAATGAGTATTTTCATGTATTTATTCACTTTCAGTGATTTTTACTTTCAATGTTTTTGGTTAACAAATCAAAAGGCCATTTGTAGCTGCCAGTTTCATAAAGT
The DNA here is from genome assembly GCF_950005125.1 of Chionomys nivalis. Taxonomy (NCBI): domain Eukaryota; kingdom Metazoa; phylum Chordata; class Mammalia; order Rodentia; family Cricetidae; genus Chionomys; species Chionomys nivalis. The sequence continues at coordinate 158,821,828 of NC_080086.1, read as the reverse complement.
TAGCTTCACTGTCATTTATTAGCCAGGCTGTGCTCCTTTACTTCTGACATCATTAGCAGTAATAATGATTCTGCAAATGGAACATAGCCGGCAGTGTTGTAGTTGATGCCTGAGACCGGAAGAGTCTAGTTTACCCCTTCATAATAACATCGGTTCACAGAAGCCAATGGCTTTAGGAACTTTTTTTCTCTTACAGAGGAAAGTAGATGTTCTGCCAAGACACCTATGGAGGAAAAGAGCAGTGCTGGGGGACGCTCTGCAGATCTCACCATCTGGCAGCAATCTTCCTCATTGCTTACTTCCATCCTTTTGTTGCCTTCCCCATTAAATCACATCTCATTTCATTATAATAGAAATGCAGCCAAAGACTTGTAGGCAAAATAAAACTTCAGCATTTCTTTCTAGCTCAAATATTCATAATTCCTTATCGTGGTTGGTGTGATGGTTAGTCTGGATTTTGAACTGATATGATTTAGAATCTATGGATGCAAATTATAGGTGAGAGAAAGTTATCCAGATTGTGGGCAGCATCATGCTGTGGGCTGGGGTTTAGACTGAATATAGAAAACTGAACAGAGACATCCCCCCCCCCCCATTTCCTGATTAGCATGCACTGTCTCAAGTTTCCGCTGCCATGGCTTTCCCACTTTGATGTGTTAACCCTTCAAGCTGGGAGACGCAATAAATCCTTCTTTCCGAAATTTGCTTCTCTCAGGTGTCTGGTCACAGCACTAAGAAAAGTAACCTTTAGAGTTGGTATCTTCTTTATTGTAATCAACCAACAAAACATGTTATTGACTTATATTGACAGAGAAACAGTTCCAAAGGTGTGTGGCAGAACTCCTCTTTAAAAAGCAAGAATATGAGTTTGAGGCCAGCCTGGTCTAGAAGAGCTAGTTCCAGAAGAGGAACCAAAAAACTATGGAGGAACCCTGTCTCGAAGATCCAAAAAAATAAAAAATTAAAAAATTAAAAAATAAAAAATAAATAAAAAGCAAAAATACATTCAAAAAGAAGTGTTGTTAAATATACACTATTCTAAAATAACATCTATACGGGGTTGTTTAGAGTAATGGAACTTATAGAATAAATTTTTCTCTCTCTCTCTCTGTATATATATATATACATACATATATGTATACACACACACACACACACACATACATACATATATATATATATATATATATATATATATATATAGCATTTATTAGAATGACTAACAGGCTGCTGTCCAGCTAATCCGGAATTTTGTATTCTTTCAGTTCATGAGGTTGGATGTCTATGCTGGTCTTCAGTAGAATCCAAAGAAGTAGGCTCTAATGCTGGTGAAGAAGTAGGTTTCCTAGCAAGAGGAGAGCAAGGAGGCAAAGAGCAAAAGCTTTCTTCTTATATGTCCCTATATAGCCATACAGCAGAAGGTGTCACCAGATTAGAGGTTGGTTTTCCAAGCTCAAAAGATTTGGATTAAAAAGCTGTTTTCCTACCTCGTAGATTCAGACTAGAAACAGATTGTTCTCCTTCAAATTAAGCAAAAGTCTCTCATATGCCCTTCATTTTTTGTGTGTGTGTGTTTTACTTAATTATAGATGTAGTAGTCAAGTAGACAATGAACAGCCATCACAATAACCATAGACCATTCTCTAGGGAGCATCTACTTCAAACTGCATGTTACAGACATGGATAGAATAAAACTGGTATATCTCCCCAGTTCAAAATTTAAGTAATGATAAAGTACCTGAATCTGAATTTTTAAACTTTTTCCAAAATTGGTCACCTCTCATTTTGGAGTAAATAAACCTAAGCTTCCATTATAACTCTGCAACTCTGACAGTTAACCTTTTACGTCATTAAAGTTGGGGTTAGCATATAAAGGAATGAGTTTCATTGAGGCATTTTCATACAGCTTTGCCATTATAATTTGTTATTGTTTACCTTTTTCCTGTAAGGCCCTGTTTAACTTCCGGTTTCCCTCTCACTATTTTCCTTCTTCCCCACAAGTATTCCCCATTTTTCTTTCATGACATCACATTCTGACCTCCTTTCTTCTTCTACCCACTCAAGGTTCTTTAGTCCCTTCTCATTGTCACGTTTCCAGTTTCATGACCTGAATGGGCATGTGCGCATGCACACACACACACACACACATACACACACATACACCACCACCGCCACCACCAATATGAACATACATGATTAGTCTTTCATAGTCTGCCTTATTTTGTTTAGCATGATGACCTCTAGTCCTATCCATTTTCCTGAATTTTCCACGACTGCATCTTTCTTTTAAGATTAAAAACAGTTCCAACTATTTAAACCATTCATTTGTTAATGGGCCTCTAGACTGGTTTCGTTTCTCAACCACTGTGAATATTATACCAATAAAAACTTGTACAAGTATTGAATGGATAATTTGTTGAGTTTTTAATTTTGACAATTAAAATACATTTTAGATACTAGTTCACAGCCTGACATATAATTGATGGTTGCTGTTGGATTTTTCCCCGTTTTGTATTCTTTCTTTTCATTAAGGACATTATTGCCTTTGCTGTGTAGGATATATTTAAATTATATGCAATCTCATTTGTTACTCCTTTGAACTCATTTCTTCTCTTATATTTTGAAGACCTTTTCAGAAAACTCTGAGCCCACATAATCAAATATTTTCATTATATTTGATTGTATTTTTTCATTATATTATATTTCTCTTATACTTTCAGAGTTTCAGAAGGTACATGAGGACTTCGGTCAGTTTCGAACTGGTTTTAGTCCAGAGTGAGAAATATAAATCAAGTTTCATTCTTCCACTTGTGACTGATTTTTTCATCAGAGTTTTTTCCAGAGACTTGCTTTCAGGGAATGTATGTTCTCAACATTTCTGCCAAAAACTACACGACTGGAGCTTTGAGTATTTATTTCTAGGTTTTATGTTTTAGCCCATTGATCTTCATGCATGTTTTGTGCCATTACTGTACAATTTGTCACTATAGCTCTGTAGTATAATCTATAATCTACAATTAAGTATTCTGATACCAACATTGTTCTTTTTGCTTATAAGTATTTTATCATTTAGGGACCTACCCTTATTCCATATGAATTTTGATTTGTTTCCTAAAGAATGTCCTTAGAAATTTGGTTGGGATTTCATTGAATTTATGCACCACTTTTGGTAAATTACCCATCTGTACAATAATAATTCTGCCAGTATATGAATCAACATAGGATATTACATCACATCAGGAGAAAAATGCCATGAAAGAAAGCAACATAAGGAAGGAAAGTTGGTTTATTTTAGTTCAAAGTTCTAAGCTCCATCATGGTAGAAATCCCTAGGTGGGAGGAGCTAGAAGTGTCTGGTTCCCATTTATCTGCATTCAAGAAGGGAAAGAAAGCTTGTATCCCACCTGCATTGACCTCTGAAGTAGTTTCTCACACAAATACAGAAAATTCCCACCCACCTTTAGAGTGAATCTACCTAGATTAATCAAATCAAGATATCTCCTAAGAGGTGTGTAGAGGCTAACCAAATATTTCCTCACGGGAAGAGGTATTTCCTCGAGACAGTTTTCTAGGTGGTTCCAGATCCTGTTAGTTCATTGACACTAACTACCACAGAGGTCTTTGTTCTAGTCTCTTCTTCAGTTTCTTCCCTCAGTTAGTGTTTTAAAGCATTTCTCTTACCTCCTTGGTCAGGTTTATTCCTATGCTGTATCACTTCCCTTTTTAACTAATTTTTTATTGAAAGTATTGTGAATGGTTGCATCTCTTATTTCCTTCTCAGTAAGTACATTATTAGTGTACAGAATGACTGTGGATCTTTATGTGTTATTTTATATCCCACTACCATGCTGAAATTGTTTACCATGTACAAGATTTTCAAGTGGAGGTTTTGGGTCTTTTAAGTCTAGGAGCATGTCATCTGAAAGGAATGGTGCTTTGACTTCTTCATTCCTTATTTATAACCCCTTTCATTTCTTTGCCTTATCTTTTTGCTCCCAGTAAGAATTCAAGTGTTATGTTGAACAAAAAGCAAGCATGTTGACAGCCTTGTCTGGTTGCAGATTTGAGGAAAGGCTTCATTATTTATTATGCAGAGATATATTTCTTCTACTATTTTTTCAGAAGTTTTATCTTGATGGTACAGATTTTGTCAAAAGCCTCCAATAATTGTATGAGTTCTTTCCTTGAAAATATTTATGTGCTACTTTATACCTACTGATTTGTGTGTGTTGGCCCAAAGTTACATCCCAAAGATAAAACCTCTTTGTCTACATCAGGTGATATTTTAATATATTTTTGAAATTGATGTACAAGTATTTTATTAAGAAAAATTGCATCTGTGTTCATCAGGGTAATTGGTATAGCCTGCATTCTCTATAATGTCTATACCTGTGTATCTACCTTTTCTTCGTGTATGTGTGTGTATATGTGTGTATGTGTGTTTGTATGAGTATGTATGTGTTTGTGTGTGTGTGTGTATGCACATATGCTTTGGCATGATTATACTGGTTTCCTAGAATGAGTTTGATATGATACTTTCCTAATATTTGAAACGTTTTGATATTATCTGTTTCTTAAATGATTTGAAAATTCTGATATCTATCTCATTTTATTATGAGTTTTTCTTTGTGGGGAGGATTTCTCCTTGTTTAAATCTCTTTGCTTGTTAGGGAATGTTTAAATTGAATTGCGCAGCCTATATGTATCTAGAAACAAGTGATAGTTAATCTTAAATTTTGATGTTATTGTCAACTATATAGATAGGCTATTAGTGAAGCACACCCCTGCAGGTTTTTTTGAAGGCAGTTCAGAGATGGTAAGATCGTGAAAATACTTGCATACTAATTGCCTAGTACCTTAATAGATCCATAAGTAGTATCATTGTTGAGAGGTAGTGAAAATACAAACAAGCCTTCATTGCAGGAAGTGGATGACTGAGGGTTGTGTCTAACTTTGGCCTACTTCTGTGTACCTTTATCCATGTTTCTTCTCTTCCATGAGGGTAAAAAAAAGACGAATGATCTCCTCTGACATATGCTACCATTGCTATTTCTTGAAAAGTCCATGTGAACAAAAACCCTCCAAAAATCAAAAAAGAAAAACCAACCAAACAATAAAACCCATGGACTAACCCCACTGTAACTTGAAATAATATAAAGGATACTTTCCTTTAGTTGTTTCTGCCAGGAATGTGGTCACAAAGATGATAAAAATTGATGGATGTAACTGTTCATTTACTCTATGATTTTGGATTGATAACTTTATATTCAAATTCAGTGTTCTTATACCAAAAATAAAAGTATTAATATGTAAGAGTGTACTGGAAATTACATAAGACTCTTTTTTAAACTACTAATATCTGAGGTATTTTATGGCCTAAGAAACAGGAACCATAATTTGCATGTGTAATCATTTGCTTCTTTTGTGGATAGAGCTTAGGCTATCATGCTCAATTCCATTGTCAAACACTAGCCTTTATTTTACCCTCAAAGTTTTGTAAAGCTGATTAACACTTGAAATCAGTTGAGTTTGGTATTTCCCTCTTTAATGAGATAGGCCTCATCTATTCATTTGTTGATATTAAAAGGAAAGTGTGAGATTTTTCAGAACTAATTTTGCCTCAAGACTGCTACACAGGGACTCTGTGTGAGTTTTTAGTTTAGCAGCCCCACACTATCAGTGTTTACCCGTCATCCACCATGGTCTTATGTGCCCATATTTTAAGACTAATTCTTCTTTGGTGTGGGAGAATGGTCTGTATTCTGTCAATCATATTTTCAACAAACACTGATTGGTCAGTAGCCAGGCAGGAAGTATAGGCAGGACAACCAGAAAGGAAGTAGAGGTGGGTCAATGAGAACAGGAGAATTCTGGGGAGGAGGAAACCCATTCCTTTGCATTCCTGATCCATGACCACAGAAGAAGCAGGATATGACTGTCTCACTAAAAAAGGTACCCAGCCATGTGGCTAACATATACTAGAATAATGGGCTAATATAAGTTATAAGAGTTAATAAGAAGCCTGAGCTAATGGGCCAATCAGTTTATAATTAATGTAGACCTCTGTGTGATTTCTTTGGGAATTAACAACTTGAAGGAACTGGGCAGGATAAAAACTTCTTTTTCCCATATTATCTTGTTTCTTTGAGAAATTTGGCTGATAATATTTGAAAAGAATGAAATTAAGATGGGCATGATGGCATATGCCTATAATCTTAGCATTTCATAAGCAGAAGCAAGAAGACCAGGAGTCATGGACAGCCTCAGCTATATAGTGAGTTCAAGGCCAAGTGGGGTATATTGAGATCCTGCCTCAAACAATGGGGTGGAAGAGGGAGAAACTAATACTCACTCATTCTATAGCATAAAACACTTGATTATCCTTAAAACAATATCTGAGACAATCCGACAGTCATGTACCTGGCAGTGACTTCATTCCTATGTATGCTTCAATGTCTTTATTTAAGTGTCTAAAACATTAGTGTGGGTCAGGCATTGACGACCCTCAGAGAGTGTCTTCCTGCTGAGGAGACCCTTCCCCAAGGAACAGCGAGACCACCAGTGTGGATGCAATCAGCAAGAGGTTTATTCAGATACACGGGTACCCGGGGCAACAAAGTCTCTCGGAAGACTTGCGCGCCGCATGGTTGGGGCAGGGGGTTTTTATAGGGTTGGGGAGCAAAAAGCGCGGCTACAGAAGCGAGATGCCTGGTTACAGGGTTCTGATTGGGTCATTCAAATGTGGCAAGGCTTAGGCTGAGTTTGAGCTGAGGACAAGTTCCCCATTCCATGGAAATCAGATAAGTCGCTGAGTGGGCACAGTCTAAGGACCCGGGGTGCTTTCTGTTCCTGTTCCTCCTGGGACCAGATGTTCGACCACAGATATCCTGTTTTGGCGGGCTTGCCTGCTTTAGAATTGACCCTTTTCAGCCCTTCTGCTACTATGAAGTACTGGCCTTGCAAGTGGCGTTACAAATGCTAGCAGTTTGGATGATATACCCGGGGTGAGGGTCTTTCACTACATTAATACAAGATCTTCAACTGTAGAACTGGAAAGACGTTTAGTAAAACATCAGACTCCTCAGAGGAGTTACTTCTCAAACTATCTCTGAACCAGATTTCCTAAAAGAATATTAAGTTTGTTAAGACATCACCCGTTTAGTAACTGAATGTTTTCTCCATCATATAGAGGCAATTTGAACATTTCATCATTGGATAATACTGTTTATATTTTAGCAAATCGAATAATAGAATAGTTTCATTCCCTATAAATATTGGCTTTATTTAAAGCAGATAATCTAAATGAGAGCAGATTGTAGCATTACATCTTATTATTGTAGTTAATGTCTCTTACATCTCCACTATTATATTTCTTCAGAAAATATGATAACCCATTGCTGTTACTTCTGGATACTACAGAGAACATTTGAACATTTTTATTATTATTTAAATTTTATTTATTTTTTTATACCAGACAAATCCAATTTTTGGTGCCCACATATTTTTGGATGTGTGCCCTTCCATTGGAGTGTGGTTGATTTCCCAGAATCTATACTCCTAGAGAAAACTGATTATATCTCTCCTAGCAATAATCACTTTCCAAAAGTTCCTTGGTTAGGGGTGGGGTTTCTTATTCTTCTCCCATTTTCATGGTAGAGTTCGGTCTGACTTTAGGTCTTGTACATGCAGTCATGATCACTTTAATACATTCAGCTTCCTTGCTGGGTCCAGAAAACTCAATTTCCTTGTAATAATTTGTCTTTGCTTCTTTAACTCTTCTGGCTCCTCTCGTGCTATGATCCCTAAGCTGTAGGGGTCAGGTCTATAGTATAGATGTCCCAGTAAGGGCTGAACATTCGAATTTTTTTTATTCTTTGCACATTGACCAGTTGTGGGTCTCAGATAATTACCATCGACGGTAAATGGAAGCTTCTCTGGTAAAAATTGAGTGATGAATCATTCATTAATCTCTAAGTATAATAATAAGCCATTGGAATCTATTTAATAGTATGTCCATTTAGTGGAATAATAATAGAATGTTTTCCTTTAGGACTATGAGCTGTCTGACCACACATTCTTAGCACAGTAATAGTGCCAGTTATTTGTTCATCTTATGAAGTGGGACTTAAATACAATCAGGAAGTAGTTGGTTATTCCCACAGTTGTACCATTATGACACAAAAAATGCATAGTGGTGTGGGAGAATTGTCTGTATTCTGTCAATCATGTTATAAATAAACGCTGATTGGTAAGGCAAGAAATATAGGCAGGAAAACCAGACAGGAAGTAGAAATGATATAATGAGAACTGGAGAATTCTGGGAAGGAGGAAGTTGATTCCTCCCACACCTGCCCAGATCACCAAAGCAGTAGGATGTGAGCTGCCCCACTGAAAAAAGGTACTGAGCCACATGGCTAATATAGATCAGAAAAATGGGTTAATCAAGATGTGAGAGTTAGCCAGTGAGAGGCTAGAGCTAATGGGCCAATCAGCTTATAATTTATGGAGACCTATGTGTGATTTTCTTTGGGTCTAAACAGCTGTGGGGTGCCGGGCAGGACAAAAACCCCAACAACAAACAAGGCAACCCTCCATGTTACAGATTGGTGCCCACGTGGATAACTGCCTCCACAGAAAGCCTGAGAAAGCTTGGGAAAGACTAGAGTAAAGCATTTGGGTTTTCAGTTGTAGCAGGAAAAAAGCTATGCTGTTTTAAAATGCAGGCTTTCTGGGCCTTCCTGCCAGGGAAAACTCTGACTGTTTCAAGCAGGCAGTTCCGATGGATACACTGTTGCAGCTTGCTTCCTGGCAAGGACCTTGAAATGCCATAGAACTGTGGCAAAAAACTTCTCTATATTCCTTAGCAAATCAAAGGCTCATGTGGTCAGAAAAAGAGAGATATATAGTAAAGAGAGATTCAAAGTGAAAAAAAAAAAACCTCTAAATGGTTTACAGTGTGTTAGAAATATATACATGCTAAAGATTAAAGTTCTAAAAAAAAAAAGAAAAGAAAAGAAAGAAAGAAAGAAAGAAAGAAAGAAAGAAAGAAAGAAAGAAAGAAAGAGAGTAGCCTGGAAGGCAGAGACATACGGATCTCTGTCAGTTCAAGGATAGCCTGGTTTACAGAGGGAATTCCAGGACAAAGATACACAGAGAACCTGTCTCAAGAAGCCAAAAGTTAAAAGTAAAAATAAAAGAAAAAGAGGTTAAAATAAAGCCACGTAAAGATGGAAAATACACAGAGAATCTTGATACTGTATGTTATTATGCTCTCTTTGAATTGTTTGAATGCTGAGGAAGGAGCAACAGCTGCTAAAAGATATTTGCTTATAAATGCTGCAGAATTAATCCAAGAAAGGTATTTTAAAAATACCTTGACTTCACAGTTGAAGTCAAAAGGTATGTTACTTTGGAGAAGAGATTTTGCTTTTGTTTCCACAGAAAATGAGAGGCTGTGGATTCATTCAGAGTTAAGAAAAATCAGCTTTGATCAAGAAAGATCACCTGAAAAATCTCCAGCAGGAATAGATGGCCCAAATGTCTGAATTCTTCATCAGAACAGGTTCAAGACTGCTGCCGGAGATGATCAAGTCTCACAGGATACTTCTGTCAGGACTTGATCATAACTCTAAATTTTCTTTAGGTCCCCACAAGATTATCAGCATCCCCAACCAGCTAGAAGTAGCCTGGAATACTAGGCCCACATTCCCAAAAAATATTTTCCTTTTTTTTTTCTAAAAAAAGAGGGGGAAGTGGTGTGGGAGAATTGTCTGTATTCTGTCAATCATGTTATAAATAAACGCTGATTGGCCAGGCAAGAAATATAGGCAGGAAAACCAGACAGGAAGTAGAAACGATGTAATGAGAACAGGAGAATTCTGGGAAGGAGGAAGGGTGCCGGGTAGGACAAAAACCCCTACAACAAACAAGGCAGCCCTCCATGTTACAACATAGCATACTTAGAAGCTGGATGCATTTTAAAATTTCCTAAGAAGAAGGAATGACATTTAGTAACTGCTCAGAAAAAAAAATTGTATTGAATTTATAATTAGTTAGAATCCAGTGTCCTACTAGAAAAAGTAGCAAAGAGTAGTCCTGTCCTGACCAAAATATCTCATGACATTGTCCATGTTCATATAGATATTTTCATCTCTGATTTTGTGTCGGAAGGAACCTTGTGAAGAAACAGCATTTTCACTAGCTTCTCATTCTAGTGGTGAAGTGGTCACTCTCTACCCTACCTCTCCATTGTGTCAGAGAAGGCCAAATGAGAACAGACATGAGGTGCCTCTACTCTTCATCTCCCAGTCAAGGATGTGTTAGTGGAAACATGGGAAAGTTTGGGTTCTACTTTGCCTGCAAATAAGGAGGTAGCATGACACCCTCCCCTATCCCAGGTTCCAAAGATACAGTATCAAAAGAAGGCAGACAAAGGTTTAATGTCTTAATAAGCTCCAAATTTAACAGAATGAGGTTCCCAATGCCTTTTATTATCTGTTCACAAGCCCTCATTATATGACTCTCCAAGAATATCTTAGTGTGAGAAGTAAAAAAAGAGTCATGACACTCTGATGTGATAGCAGTATTAACATTTTTGCACAAAAGAACTTAACTATGATAACCCATTTTAATAAACAATTGTGAATATATTTAAAATAAGAAAAAATAGCAAGTTTCAACAAGGAAAGATAAAGTTATTGTGAAGAAAACAGAAGATGCAGATGCTAACCAAATAAAAGCTTGAAACTGTAAATTACAGCATCTAAAACACAGAGTTCAGTGGATGGATTTTAAAAAAGAATAATACAGAAAAAAGAGAAAGAATGTAGGACTAAATCTACTAAATCAAATATATATATATATATATATATATATATAGAGAGAGAGAGAGAGAGGAGAAAATTAAAACCCACCAAAATAAGAAAGAATATTAAATATTTCATGTGTTAGAGTCTGGATAAAGGCAAAGGAATGGTAAAAATATAAAGATATGCAACAGAAAATCATTAAAATATTTCAAATGTATCTAAAGATGTTAACTTACTATGCTTGAGGAATCTGAGGAAATTTCATAAGCAAAAATCTAAAAGTGTTACACACAAAACATTCCATAATCAAATGTTGAAACCTAAAGACAAAGAAAATTCAAGCTTACATGAAAACTCCCGAAATTCAATGAGAAGCAACAAAAAGGGTACAGTTTTCAAATAATCAAAATAGAGACAATTCGACAAATTCTTTAACACGTAGGTGAGAAAGCGTCACCTTATCTGTAGGGGAGATAACAAAACTAGAAGATTTTTTTTTGTGTGTCAAAATTAGGGAGGTCAAGAGAAAGTGAGGAATCATCTACAGACTCCTTCTGAATACATCAACGTTCCAAGGAAGCATGAGCCAAGATGTTGCACAACACCTGGACAGCTAATGATACTGCCAATCCAATCAGGAGACAAAGCTGTGGTTAGACAGAGACCGGAAGACGTCTGTGATTATATAAGAAAATTAGGTTCAGATCTCAGCCTTGGAAAGTCACACTGACTAAAGATTCAATACTCTGAGAAATGAGACTCTTTATCAAATCCTAGGAAGGACCATGCCCAGCCCAAGATTCACCTGAGAGCACAGAACATGTATATACAAAGTCAAAGGCTAGGATAGAGATGAATGAGTTCATTGATTGGTGAAAAGTATAGTGGCAAACACTACGATAAAGGAGAAGACCAATTATAAATTTCTATGGTTTGAGACTAGGGTAAATTTTTGTTTTTGTAATGCAGGAGTAATTCCAATGCTGAATAATGGCATGGGGGGAAAAGGTTTATTTCTTAATGTAAAAATATAAGAAAACAAAGCAAAGCAAAACAGAATTCTCAAGGAGATCTCTCCAGAAAAGAGCAGTGACTGGAATCAAGGAAAAGCAGAGTGAGTGGTAAATGCTCACTTGTGTCCTGGATACAGATGCATTTCCAAGTGGGTCCTTATCCTTGAACCTAACTATCTGCCAATGATTGCTTTTTATGCTAAGGTTAGTTGGTGAAATTCAGGTCTTGAGTACATCCCTTTGTTTTCTAGTACTTTACAATTCAGATTTGGGAACTGCTTTAATGAGGGTCATATCTTTAAGGAATGATAGTTACTGAAACTAATGAATTCTTTGAAGATATAAAGAAAATGAATGAAATGAAAGAAAAAAGAAAAGAAGATAAAAGAGATAAAAAAGAAGAAATGGGGAAATAAAAGGAAGAAAAAGAAATAGAGGATGGAACTGATAAAATAATGAAGAGAAATAAAAAAATCACCCCCAAATGATTTTACACAAAAAGGAACTGAAATGGTGAGCATTGCTGAACCCCCCAAAACATTCATATTGTCTTTGCATGGCCCTCTCCCTCACATTTGTAGCCCCATAATCCTTTTCATTCTGTCTGAAAGTTTTCCAGTTTCCTTTTGTTTTCTCAGGCAAGCTGGACGTGCCTTTACACCAATCAGGGGAACCTGTGATTGAGGGAGGAGCTTATGGAGGGTCTACTCACTGCCTAATTTCAGACTGCAAGTAAATTGAGGCACAGGTCACATGACAAAGAGCTGAGCCTCTGGAGGCCAAGTGCATAGGTCAAAAACAATCTCATTGACAAAGGGTGCTTGGGAGTAATAGGAAGCTGTGTATGGAACAAGCCAAGGGTGTGAGGTCATGTCTGGTAAAGCCAGAACTGCAGAGTCTTCTCAGAAAGACACCCTTCCCTTCTAGACACTGGACAGAGCCAAAAGGAAGCCAAAATATTTTTGTGCAAATGAATGCAGGGAATGGAGCATTAGTGGAATGGGTAAAGGATGTGCAAAAAAAGAAAAACAAATTTAGTCTCTAACGAGACAAGAAGAGTGAAGGTCCCTGTGGAGAGGAATGAAAGAGCAACCGAATGGCTAAGTAAATGTTTGAACTGCTAGGAGGACGAGGGATTGAGTCTGGTCTAGAAGTATTAGGGCTGCTGTCAGCAGGAAAGACACCAATAGATGCACAACTGGAATTTCGTAAATGGAACTCTGGTGACCTGAGGGCCTAGAGTCTTTATTCCCATCCACTATGGGTTTCTGATTCATGGAGTGACAGGGTGAAATGTCGAAGACACTGTAGGTGTGATGTGCAGTGTGGCAAGCAAAGAGCCATAAAGTAAGCATGGACATAGGGTTCTATTGACACCCATTTTACTGGGAGTTTGGCAGGGCCCCTCTAAAGTCCTCATTTCCCTGCTCTTCCCCAGGAATGCTGCCTTTTTGTCTAAAGACGGTGAGACCCTATTTCAGCCACTTTGTTCATCTGGGACTGAATGCAGAGGGTACTTAACCTTTGCAACCAGCATGAATGGATGTGTCCCTCTCTTGTTTCCTTCTATATTTTGTTTCTTGTAAAAACCTTTTTCTCCCTCTCCTCTCATTCAAAAGAATCAGGTGTCACAGTGGTGATATAAATCTCTGCATGTAGGCAGAAGAAACTGGATTAATGGAAACTAGGACCTGCCCTCCTTCATTCTGGTTTCCATGTAGTTCAAGAGGATCCCGCATCTATATCTATGCCATTAATAAAATATTAAGGTTAAGTGAGTAATTTGTATCCACTTCTACAAAAGGTAGACTTCTAGACCTGTCTTTTTGTGTGACTGATAATGAATTTTATATTCCCATCAACAGCAACAATATCAAGAAATGTGCATTTTTAAACAAGAGAAGTCCCTTTGGGAGGGAAAGCTGAAGTGTGTGGAAAGGTAAGGTTGCCTAGAAGAAAAGATCAAGGGAGATAATGTGAAAGTTTTATTCACAGAAAGAAGCTGTGTCTTGTAGGCTGAATGATGGGCTGCCAGCAACTGCATTAGAATTCACTACGTTGTATAAAAATTAGTGTAAGACCAATCACAAAATCATTTTTAGAGGATAAAACCTGAAGTGCTTGGATTCAATTGAAAGCTGCTGCACCTGAGTCAAGGAAAAAATACCAAAGTCTGTCAAAATATCGTATTCTTTTCTTACTTTTGGCAAGAATTCAAATAAATAAAATGTTGAAAGATAGCCCACTTTCCTGAGACAGCCAGTGGAAAACCACACTGCCATTAATACCTGCTTGTAAGCAGCACTGTTTCGCACATCACCTGCTGTTTGCTTCACTGTCTCAAGCATTATTTTCAGGCTGTTTGGAATGTGAGCCTCTGGTTAACACAGTCTGGTTGTCATGCCTTCCAAGGAACTTGGAAGAGTAGCTAATGAGGTTTCAGATTACCCCATTCATCCTTTCCCTGCCCCCACAATGTCCTGTATCCCAGGTTATCTTTGGACTCACTAAATAGTCAAGGATGACCTTGAACTTCTTATCTTCCTGCTACTCCTTCCCTTTATTGAAACCACACATTTGTACCACCACACAAGACTTACACATTTCTAGTATCTAACCCAAGGATTCTCTGCATGCTAGGTGTAGCTAATTATGCTACATGTCCACATAGGTTGAAGCTTTTCAATTTTAAGACTGTGACTCAAGACATCATGTTTTGTCCATCCAATCACAGACACACATTCAAACTCAGAACCAACTACTCTGTTTTTTCCTCACTCAATCCATGTGTCAAAGGGGGCAAGCGCTTCCAGACTTCCTCCCTAGTGCTGCATAGAGAGGTTTTTCTAACTTATTAACATTAAATTTATCTACAAATAACAAAACTAATCAAAGCATATTTGATTTTTTTTTTACTTTAATCACAGGTATGTTAGAAGACTAGAAAATTGTATTTTCCATTACATGGACAATGGATATTTATGTAAGTATTAAAGGTAGGAGGAAAATAAAAGAGACAATATATACTGAATTTATATAAAGAAATAAAAATATGTACACTAGAAGTAAAACTTTACTTTGCTTGAGAAGAAGCCATATAATTTATGTAGATCTTAAGAGTAAGCTGGACTGGAGTGATATGTCAATGGTTAACAGCTTTGGCTGCTCTTCCAGAGGAACTGAGTTGGATCCTAACACCCATATGGTGGCTAACAACCACATTTAACTCTAGTTCCAAGGGATCTTATGCCCTCTTCTGAATCCAAGAGTCCTGCATATATGTGGTGTACATACATACATGCAGGCAAACATTCCTTTAGACAAAATAAAACTGGCTAAGGGTAGTGAGTCAGCTTTACGTTCATGTAGTTAGAAAGTACTCTCTACATGGAATTGGGTAGTTCATATGAGTGCTCAAGATGGGACTTGAAACGTTGAGTGGTTGCAGCTAAATAATACCATTGGGAAGTAGATGGTAATTTTTCTGCTTTTTTTTTTGAGATGACAGTCCCAATTTGGGGTTTCCTTTTGATCACTGACACAAGTGGGTTAGAAGCTGAACTTGTGGGAGCATTGGGTCCACAGAATGAAGGGCCCTTTGAATGCTGGTAAGATGTATTCTCCTTACTATGGAAATGCATAAGAATAGTCTTCACCTTGTGACCTTTTTGTATCTCACAACACTGAAAAATTGGGTCCTTACTACTATTTTCTCATAAGTTGGTAGCAGGATCTTCTCAAATAATGTGCCATGTTGCAGGGAGACTCAAATATACACTGAGGGATACATATATACATCTCAACATTTTAAAGGTTTTGTTAATGTGTTTGATATTTTCCCCTGCTCTTATGACACTTTTCCTCCTATTGGGTTGCCTTGATATGAGGGCTTTTGCTTTGCAGTAATGTATCTTATTTTGTCTTCTTTGGTTATTATCTCTTGGAGGCCTATTATTTTCTGAAGAGAAATGGAAGAGAAGTGGATCTTTGGGAGAGGGGAGTTGTGTGGAGTTGGGAGGAGTAGGGAAGGACAAACTGTAGTTGAGATGTGTTATAGGAGAGAAGAATCTATTTTTATTTAAAAATACATAAAAAAAGAAAATGATTATACCTAATGATAGCTCTAATCCCTATTCCTGAAGATTTACTAACAACTAAAAGAAATTAGTTTTACATTCTGGAACAGTTACAGGTTGTCATTCAATACCCAATAAGTGTTTTGGAATTATGTATGGATCCAATGTGTGAAGCAGAGAAGAGTGCAGATGCTTCTGTGAGCTTCTCGCAACTTCTTTGAAGCCAGCTTTCAACACATGCTTCTTGGGTAGTCTGTGTCTTAGTGCTACTATTCCCTCACATGAAAGAAAAGACCAACCATACCAAGCAATTTAGAGACTCAGGCAGGAAGATTTCAAGTTCAAGAATAGCCTGGTCTACACAGGCAAAGGCTGTTTCAACAACAAAAGTCAGATTTGAAGGATTCTCAAGGAGCGTGATGCAAAGCTTTCATTCCTGATTTCTGCTGTATCCCATACTGCTCAAACTTTTCACTTCAGCTTGGAGTCAAGGGAAGGAAATGGCCAAGCTATAGAATACAATGAAAATGACTAAAGGTCATTTAAAGAGAACAGAAGGTTATTGTAAAACTGTTTGAGAACAGAACACACATATGCAGGATCTAAACTCAAATTTACAAGTAGAAATCTAAGTCAAAATTTTGATTGATCAAAAGTGATTTTTATAGAATTATGTCCCTGAATGGGAACAATGGTAAAATTATTTGGAACAAACGGAAATAATATGCTATGGCATATTTACATCATGAAGCTTATGTGAAAATCCAGGTGCATGTGTTTGAAAGTCATTTATCAACATAGCAAAATAGTTCAGCTTACTTATAAGTTATAACACTGGAAGCCAGGGTACTGGAATCCCAGTACTTTGGGAGGCTGAGATAGAGGCATCACTGTGATGTTCAGGTTAGCATGAGCTATAGAGAAACTGATTAAAAAAATACAAGCTGTCACATTTTTAAAAATATGAAAATATAAGGACAGGGATGCTACCTTAAAGTTAATGATAACTACGTTGAAAAAGTAGTAGAATAAATGGCAATATAGTAAGGTATTTTTTAATACTGATGTTTATTTTTCATATTTAAACACTCCTATGTTTTGTGAATATTAATATTAAACATATAGCAATTTTATAGTTAGAAAGATACAAAAGTAAGCTATTATCTCCTATTAAATGCAAGCTCATATCCTTTATGTTAAAATGACATCTGATAGCTGAGGCTTCCTTATTTTAAACATTTAATGACTGAATTTTGAGCCAACAGCAAATTGGTAGCAGAGATTTTTCAAAGTAGTATTATAGGAAGCTATTACAAAGAGATGCTGTCTGAAGTAAGGGAAGTAACCAAGTGCCTGGTGCTCCTTGAAGGTGTACCAATATTATGGAAGCAGGCCCAAGTCCTAAAACTGTGCCTAATAATGTCATTTCCAGTTGAGACTAACAAGCTACCAATCCCAACAGCCTATCAGGGAGTTGACAGTGTATAGAGGGAAAGAATCTTGCTCTAAATAAAGGTCTAAAGACGAAATAACTGATAATACCCCTGGTTAAGAAACTTCCTAGGTATTTTAAAGGAATACATTGCAATCAAGATTGTAAGTACAACTTCAAAGCTGGGATAGTTGAGTTGTTTCAGTGTTTTATGCATTGTCTTTTAAATGCAAATTTATTTAGTTATGTTTATTCTATGCCTGAGTGGATGTATATGCATCATGCTCATGCTGGTACCCTCAGAAGTCAGAGGAGACTGTTGGATTCTATGGAACTAGAGTTACTTGTGGTACTGAGCTGAGTGATATAAGTGCTGGGAACCCAAGCCATGTTCACTGTCATTTATTATGGTCATTTGAAGTCCTACAAAAGTGTTTTGAAAACATACAACCTAATTTTTATGAATGTGATACTAGGATTACACTCTAAAATACCCTTGGCTAAGAATTAATCTCATTTTCTGATAATTTAAAGAAATTAATTTGCATGTATCCAAGGAAAAGATAGATAAATATATTAAGTATCATGTATTATTATGTGTATTTATTTGTGTGAATATATCACCGTAACATTTTGCAATAGTTTACAATGTATATGATTAGTCCATCTTCCATACTGTGAGATGATACAGGATTCTGTTAGGAATTAGGCTTTGGGGCTGGACAGAATATACTTAGACTGTGGGCAATTTCTACTCCTAACTGGGTAACCTTGAGTAAAAAAATTCTTAGTGTCTTTATCAAATACAATGAGTACCTGTTAATAATAGCCACTGTGCAGTATGTAATAGCTTTTCCATTTATTTAAACAAATAACCCAAGAGCCATTCTTCCTATTTTTATGATTTAGAGAAAAATAATCACAGGCAATTTCAGAAAAAAAAAAACATGCACACTGCCTTTCAAAATGGTTCAGGATCATCATGTTGTTTTAGTCAATAAAATATCTTACTAGATTATTTTCTAGATAATACTTTTAGCTGTAGTTTGGTAAATGAGTAAGAGTTCTGAAAAAGGGACTAAGGACCTACTAAGGACTTCAAAACTATTGGTTAGATGTTATTTTAGAACACTGGTACATTTTAAAAATGTATTTATCTTCAGATACTACTAGAGATACTGATGAGTGTTGGTGTGGCATAAGACTTAGAAAACAGAAAAGAATTTTGAAGTCAGCTCTTTTTGATATTGTTATTGTTTTCATTTGTTTTGAAAGACCCCAGCTTAGCTGCTGTAACGCCATTTTGCAAGGCTTTCACACAAACAAGTATTAGTTCAAGGTAAAGTTGGTACTCCTAGGCTGCCAAAGAGGATATCTGTGGTCAGACATCAGGCCTAGGAGGGGAACGAAAAGTTCTGGGAAAAACCACATGAGTCCTAGATAGAGCCAAGTCAGCTATTATCAGATCTACATGTTCCAGAGGAGCTTGTCCCCAAGTGAACCCATCGCCTCATTCGAACTGACCAATGGGATCCCTGTAACCATCCATCTGCTTCTGTATGACTGCTTCTGCTGCCCTTTTCCTATAAAAAGACCTTCTCCCAGAGTGCAGGGCGCGTAAGTCCTCCGAAAGACTTTGCCGCCCACAGGTACCTGTGTACACCCAATAAACCTCTTGCCGTTGCAGCCAGTGGTCTCGGACTGTTCCTTGGGTTCAGGGGTCTCCTCCTGAGGGAAGGTCCTCCCCGAGGGTCTTTCAGTTTTTAAAGACAGCATTTCTCTTTTCTCTTTAGCTTTAGAGTTTGTCTTGGAATTAGCTTTTATAGACCAGGCTGGCCTGAAACTCACAGAGTTCCACCTGCCTCTACCTCCCTAGTGCTGGGATTGAAGGCATGAACCACCACCGCCCAGCTGAAGACATTTCTTAACACTCCTGCATTCATGGTAATCAATGCAGAAACTAATCAATGCCTGGTCTATAAGAACTAGTTCTGGAACAGCTAGTACTGTTCCATAAAGAACCCCTGTCTCAAAAACAAATACAAAAACAAAAGAAAAGAATAAAAAGAAAGAAGAAAGGAAAAAAGAAAGAAAAAAACAAAAAAAGAAGGCAGCTCAATAAAGTATGTGATTTTAGTTACATGAATTTTTTTTTTTTTTTTTTTTTTTTTTTTTTTTTTTTTTTTTTTTTTGAGATTGGTTTGTGCTCATCCTCCCAAGATTGTCTTTGTTGGTATTTTCTTTTCCTTTTCCTCCCTTTCTCCTTCTAGTATTTTTCTTAACAGTTCTGATTTAGAATTCTGGCTTTAGGTAAACCACATAGAGTTGAACAAAATGTATCAAGGTGTTAATTTTCAAAGTCCCATTAGTTGTAAACACCACAAAATCATTTTTGGCAAAGTTAGTTTCAACTTTGGACTCTGTCTTAATGTGTGCTTCACTTCCAACTTCTCTGAAACTGCTGCACTGTACCCTCTTTCCATAAGCATCTATGTAGTCCACAGTCTTTATATCTTCTACCCTCATGTGCTGTACCGTCTTTCCATAAGCATCTATATAGTACACAGTCTTTATATCTGTTCCCCTCATGTGCTGTACCCTCTTTCCATAAGGATCTATATAGTACACAGTCTTTATATCTGCTCCCCTCATGTGCTGTACCCTCTTTCCATAAGGATCTATATAGAACACAGTCTTTATATCTGCTCCCCTCATGTGCTGTACCTTCTTTCCATAAGGATCTATATAGTACACAGTCTTTATATCTGCTACCCTCATGTGCTGTACTCTCTTTCCATAAGCATCTATGTAGTCCACAGTCTTTAAACTGATTCCAGACACTCCATATATCTGCTACCCATGACCTCATACCCTCCTTTTGAATTGGACCTAGTAGCTAAAAATCTTGGTAGAAATCATATGCACTGAGAATACAGGTGTATGAAATCAATGTTTATATTTCTGGGTATCACTATGAGTTAGTTAAGTGCTATGTTGAAAAGATGCTCTGAAAGTATATAGGAAACATGTGGACCAAACATCAAGGAGAAAATAATCTTAATAATAATATAAAAAAGGATTATAAATGATATTCAGGCAAGCTTTGTCATCACTGTAGGATTGACTGAAACTTCCTGGATGATGATGGTGTAAACCATCGCTTCTTAAATACATCCTACTTATAAGCCCTTCTAAACCAAGATATTTTGTTAATTCATTTTAAAACATTTTCATGTTTTAAACACTTTTTATTTATTAAGTCTGTTCTTTGACAATTTCACACACCCCCACACACATACATATATATGACTTACTTATCTGGCCTTCTGAATTTAGGCAAGGAAACACATGACCATGGATTTGCAACTGTGCATTGGAGCTTGGTGGACTCAGCAGTGGTGCGCACAACTGAAAAGAGCAGCCCTCTTTCTTGAAATCTATCAACTGCTGAGAGTTCAGAGATAAATGATAGAGGTTATTTATAAGAATGGAAGGCTTAATATGAGACATAAAAAACAGTCTCATATCACAGTAAAGGTGTTTTGTGTAGTCTTTTTGTGTTCCTTGGTGTTGTGTGGTATGAGTACATGCCTGATGCAAAGTGTTCATTGAAGTTCTACAATGTAACATAGGTAAGCAATTATCCAAAATAAACAAATAAAAAACCCTAAGTTTCATTGTATATTAGATTTTAATTAAATTGAGGCTTTTGTAGAAAATTAAGACCTACCAGACCAAAAGCTGCAAACCTGGAGTCGGCCTGGCACTGTCAGAGATCCTGATAATGCCTAGCCAATGATGGACAACCACATGATGTCAACTGTCAACAAATCAGAATGCCTGGGTGCTGGTAAGTTTTTCCCTGTTGTTAAATAAACAAGTCTGCTGTAACCTTTACCTGAATCTCAGTTTCCGAGACGTTGACATTGTACCTTCTCATCCCCTTCCCAAGGATGTTAGGGCCCAGCAACATCCGGCACCTGGGTAAGGAACTTCTAACGCATGTTTTGAACTTTCCTTGTCAGAGTCCTCTTTCTTTTTTCGTTGTGGCTGTAACTTTTATGTTTTTCCCAGAACAGTTTCTAGTCATCTTCCTTTCCTCCTTCAGTGTTGAACAATGACTCCAGGATGGTGTATTATTGGTGAAAAGGTCCCTCAGTTCCGTTCGGCAGGTAAGCACTGGGACCTCCATCCTTTCCTTCTTTTGTGCTGTCTGTCATGTTTGTCTGCCCATTCAGTTAGGAAGGCCTATATTTTGTCTGTTTTGGTTGGCCTGGCATCTCCATATGAGGGCTCAGCCCCCAAAAGGTGGAACTAAGGCTCGACTCCTTAACTCTGTGCCTAATCCAGAGACACTCTGTGTACATACGACTGTGGCCTAAGGAACTACAGAAGTTCCCCACTAATCAAAAGACATAATGGTTCAGGAAAGAGAACCCTGACAGCTCTTCGGACTAGAGAGGGAGGGGGAGAGGAGTGGGGGACAGAGAGAGGAGTGGGAGGAGGGGACGGGAAACGGGAGGCTGGGAGGAGGCGGAAATTTTTTTTCAATAAAAAAAAGTAAAAATAAACAAAAATAAAAATAAAAAAAATAAATAAAAGACATAATGGTGTGATACAATTTCCCACCACTGTTGACTGTTGATTACTTGCTGCCCCCCTCAGAGGTGTGCTGATACATGGGACAGAGTGACCTATTATTTGTGGGAGTGTGGCATAGCCTCAGCAGAGAGAAGTGAGCTGAGTGGCAGTACAGGAGACAAGGGCCTGGAGGCTGGTGATTGCCAGTTCTGAGGTGTATGAGCTGTGTCTGGTACGAACTTCCTGCTTGACTGAGGTCTCAGGGTGCTGTCTGAGTCTTGGGTATAGGTGATATATGTGGGCTTGGAGGTTAAAGCCTTGCCTAGCTTGGTGTGCAACTTGAAGACCTTCTGTCAGGTGCCTGGCTCCCATCATGTGGGCAGCATTGGCTTCTGCCCTCAGTGCAGGACACAGCACACAAGCTACAGTGAAGGCTCTGGGCTCCTCTTGGACCCTGCTGGGCTTTGTGCCTGCCCTTTGAGCTACCTGCTTCTTCAGGAACTTCTGTCCTTCCAGGTGGTCCTGGTAGGTATGTGGCCTTGTGGTGAGGGAGGTTCTTCTGTCTATGTGTTGTTTTATTGGTTGATGAATAAAGAAATTGGCTTGGCCTATAGCAAGGTAGAACTTAGTTAGGTAGGGAAAGCTAGACTGAATGCTGGGAGTAAGAGATTGGAGTCATGGAGAAGCCATGTAGCCCTGCTGGACACAGATGCCAGAACTTTACCCAGTAAGCCACACCCTCGTGGTGATACACAAATTACTAGAAAAGGGTTAAATTCAGATGTAAGAGTTAGCCAATAAGAAGCTAGAGCTAATGGGTCAAGCAGTGATTTAAATAATATGTTTTCTCTGTGATTGTTTCATGTCTGAGCTGCCGAGCAGCTGGCAACCAACAAGGGGCCTTACTACAACAGCCTTGTGCAGCTGATCTTGAAGACCTTGCAGTAGTACATGTAGGATGGCCTGGAGCCCTCCTTGGGCTTCAACAATCTGTCCAGGAAGAGCAGCTTGTCACTGGTAAAGATGGAGTGCCAGGGCCCAAAGTCTGGGCCACCCAGGGGTCTGAGGCCATTGGAGGAATCCAGGATGCCTACTGCTTTTGCAAGGCTCACTGGGATTTTGGTGGGTGGTTCAAGCAGTGGGAGTTCTGACTGGCAGAGAAAGCCTGAAACTGACTGTTCCAGTGTGTTCTCACAGCTCCTGATCCCCTTTGACTCTTGGCAGCTGGTGGGTAGATGCAGCAGTGACCACAACATTGTGCTGCAGCCACCTGTGTACCCCCTCAGCTACTTGGGACTGATCTTCACTTGGGTGCTTGGGCTTCCCTCCTAGTGCCACTGGAACCATGGCTCCAAGGCCAGCTGTCTATTCTGTGAAGGCCATCCATCTGTTCTGTATGCTGGTGATGTTGGAGGACAAGGAGCAAGCCATGTACCTGGGGTTATATACTTGAAATCTGCTTGCCTGGGTTCACTTTCTAGACACTGAAAGAGCTGAATGGCTAAATAAGATGGTAAAGCACATGAAGACCTTTATTTGTCAATTTATAAAGAAACTCTTTTGAGAAACTTTAGAACCAATTGTGCAGGAAGCAGAAGTCCACCCACTGTAGCACCTTCAGCTTCACAAAAGTTAACGTGAGTCAACAACCCCTTAGAGTCAGTGGTGTTAATGTTTATACTGAAAATGTTGACAAAAGACAAATTATTCTGAACCTTCCGATTAGTTATGTAGGAAATTGTGAGATGGGCTTGGAGATCAAACGATGTTTCTGTAGACTGGTGTGAAAAGTACTCAGATTCATGGAACAATATGGGTGATCCTGGAGCCATTGATTGATGACATGTCTTTAGTTGGAGCATTGTCCATTCTCTTCCTTAGGAAACCACTTTTAGAGATTAAGTGGACAGGATTGTCTAATCTCCTGGACATCCCTAGACTGAATGGTTTAAAAATTGTAGTCCCAACTCAATTAGTTTCTGCTTCATATCAGAAGGGTGACCTGGTGTGGGACAGAAGAAAACCAAAAATCAAGGACTATTGTTGTTGTATGGTTTTTGTTGTTGTTGTTGTTTGTTTGTTCCCCAAGACTGGGTTTCTTGGTAGTTTGGGAACCTTTCCTAGAACTAGCTCTTGTAGACTAGGCTAGCCTTGAACTCACAGAGATATACCTGCCTCTGTCTCCCAAATGCTGGGATTAAATGCATGTGCCACCACCACCTGGCTCTATTGTTGTTAAAACTCTGTTATCTCCCCCAAATTCTATTTCTCCTCTTACTTATTTTTGACTTAATAACTTAGAATATCATTACATTTTTAATATGTCTATGTGTCTACATGTGTGGCCCTGCCTATGCCTCTCAACAATACAATGACTTTCTGGGGTCCTGGAATATTTCCCATGCTGCTTACATCTTCTATAATCCATAGAGACAAGCAATTGTGGAGAGGAGGACCAATAGAGCTTTTAGGGAGCTGTTGGCCTGGACAATCTCACCAGAGACTAGGAGAGATCCTTATCTGGCCTTAATAGAGGTTCATTTCCATATGAACTTTCTCAATTTTGATGACAAGGGGCTCGTCTCAGCTTACAAGCACTGGGCATAGATATGAACACACCCCTGCCCCTGGTGAGATAGAGAGATACTATCTCTCTCCTATGGCAGCCACCACCAGCGGGCTATCCTGTGGGAGAACGTATGCTTGTGTTTTTCCTCAAACTGCCAAAACCTTAATATGGGTCCCAGTAAGAGATGTATGCCAAGCCATGGATCAGCCTGCTCCCACCAAGGAATGAATAACCCAGGATGGGTAATGTATAAACTCCCAACTCCCATTTCTTACTCTCACTATCCCCTCCTCAAACAACTTCATTTATTAAGGGCAGAGGTTATGGCTTCTGACTCCTCAGCTTTTGAAAAACGTTCAGTATAATATAAAAAGGTTATTGGATCCCTCCTGGATGCTCACATATGTATTCATTTTGGGGGTGGTATTGCTAATCCTTATTCTCTTTAAATGTTTCCTGCAGCAGATCCAACATCAGCGGATAGCAACTAAGGTGACTCTTCAGGTGTTAACGACTCTTGTGGATCCTTCTCACAGTCCTCCATAGGAGGTTAAGCATGCCTGATTATCTGTAATTAAGAAGACTACTGCCTAGTCCCCCAAACCTGGCAACTCTAGGAATGAATGCTTTTTGAGGTTTGGTAATCAATGATGGGTAAGGGCTTGTTCTTCAGGACAAACTAAATAGGCACAGTCTAGTTGCTGAGCCATCCTGAGGCATGGTTAACAAGGCTTTAGCAAAGAACTCTGGCTCCCACTGAGCACCCATGTAATAAATAAAAAGGGGTGTATATGTTGGAAGTTAAGGCCTACCAGGCCAAAAGGAGCAAACCTGGAGTCTGCCTGATGCTGTCAGAAGTCCTGATAATAATGCCCAGCCAATGAGGGAAAACCACACAATGCCAACTGTCAATGGATCAGTAGGCCTGAATGCTGTGAAGGCTTATAAGATTTTTCCCATTCTTAAATTAAAAAAAAAAAAAGCACGCTATATGGAATCTACCTAACTCTTAGTGTCTGAGATGTTGACACTGCACCTTCTCACTCCTTTCCTGAGGAAGGCATTAGGGCCCAACAACAGCATTTGGGCTTTCAGAAACTCGTTATTGTTGCCACATTTCTTCTACTCCCTATATGCAGTTCCTTGACTCCAGGTGGAATTACCACTACACTTTAAGCTGTCAGAGTTGTGCTACCTTTTGAATTGTGGTTGTGTGTTTGATCTTCAAAAAAGAGGTTGAGATAATAAATTCTGATGATTTAAGCTGCCAATTTGGGGAGTAGTTTAAAATTTGATTTGTTTACTTTTTTCATTTATTTCTTTTAGCTAATTTTAACACCTACAATGGGTCCATAAACATTAAAATGTTAATAATATATAAAAGCTGTCCATTTGTTGGAGGGTTGGGGCAATATATCTGCCTGATTGAGTTGTTAATTGAAAAGTGTACTCCAGGAAAGGTGAGTCTGGTTTCAGAATACAATAAACTATAAGCTTACTATGTATGCTTGGGTCATGGTGAACTAAAATTACTAGAGTTATATAAATTAGTGATATAAAATTTTCATGTATTGCAGCAGTGTCACATATGAAAAACACCATTCTTGTATACATCTTTTTTAATACGATCAGTGTTGTTTATATAAATATGTACATAAATAAAGAAAGCATAGTGATAAGGTTATAGACAGCTGAAAGATGCCAAGATAGAAAAACAACTGATGAGTGTAGTAGTCAGGGGTGAACTTCAGTTGAAGCACATGAAGGGTCATAGAAGAATCAGAATCCAGGTATTCTTCCAGATATCTGATAACAATCAGGAACTTGTGAAATGTTTCCCCACAATCTAAGAGCTATAAAATTCAAACTAGTAAAGATCTTATTTATGGTGTGGAAAAACATCCTAAGTCTCCCTTAATCTTGAATAGAAACAGGCAATGAAAGGTTAGAATCACTTAAGTCATGGAGGTGGAAGAGAGGTGATGAGCATGAAGATGGGCAGAAGAAATATGCTGAAACTAGGAATCAAAGAGTTCCTGACCTACCAGAAACCACACAGCTGCTGCTAAAGCATCATTTTCTAGTTTAGCTTTTCCTATAGCACAGAATAATGAATGTGCTCCTTGTTGAGTAAGGGCCTAGTGTGTAGTCTAATATACAGTTGACAGTCGTAAGTGGTTAGTCTGAGTGAGAGAAGATATAGATTCTACACTGAAAAGCTAGAGTTGGGCTATAAAAGAGAAATAAACTGAAAGAAAAGTAGACAAACCACTAATATAGACAATGGGATCAAGATTTGTGGACTAGGAGACTGGAGATGTTACTTAATAGAAACGTGCTTGCCTAACAAGAACAAAGCTCTAGGCTGTATCTCTGACACACAAACAGAAAAAAGTCACTAGGGGCAGAAAAAACTTTGCCATCAAAGGTTAATCGCTGTCAGTGAAGATTGTGAAGAAGAGCATTCCATACAGATTCTATGATTTTAAGAACTGTGGCTAGGAGATAACTATATATGAAAGGCTGAATCTTCAATGTTAGGTCCTTTGTGTCCGTCTATCCACGGGCAGCACGCGTCTCATTCTGAAATCAGTATTCTTTTCTGATGATCAGTTAAAGTACATGCCTTCTTAAAGACACAAATATGTACTATTTAGATTAACTGTGAGATTCTACTACAGTATAAGTTGATGACGTCCTGACACACAGTGTCCAGAAGTCTTTATGCAACAAAAAATACTGGACAAAAATTATTTGGAAGAGATTATTTTGACTCCCAGTTTGGGAGTGCCATTCATCATTATGGGGACCTTATGGTGGTAGGAGTTTAGGGCAGTTGGTCACACTTCATCCACAGTCAAGAAGTAGAGAAGGATACATGCTGATGATAGGCTCATTTTCTCCTTTACAGTCAATTCCGGACAACAGTTAGGGAAGGTAACACTTTGATTAATCTAATTTAGAAACTCATTGACAGATATACCCAGAGGATTATTTTCATGGTGATTCAAAATCCCATCAATTTGATGAATATCAACTATATGGCAGATCATTAAATATCAAAATAAGGAAACATAAATATTCACATATAGTTTGGAACTTGCCTGGAGTCAAGACTGTGTACATAATTCATAGCATTATTAGTAGGGGCAGATGAGATCATGTGAATAAACAGATTAATTACCAATTCATGATTATTAAAAGAGTTAACTATTTCTTGAAAGTTGTTTTATTTCTCCTTTGTTGTTTCTGAGCTGCATACATGATTTAGGCAAGTATTCTTATAAATCAGGATAAGGATACAAATTATAGTGAGTGCCATTAGGATTGAGGTGGAGGATGAAAGCCAATAAGCTACTTGAAAAACTGTGATCCTTTCTATTTTGCCATAGTTCCACCCTCTTTGCTCACTGACCAGGAGCTATGGCCAAACCCTCCCAATACCTAGACATAAAAACAAATATTTAACTACAGAGTATTTTTGAGGCTTAAAACCTCATGAGAAATGCTTGCAGGGTAATACAAAGGGGATTGTTAACTAAATGTGCGAAACCAGGCTATAGTGAGTCTGTGAACCTGGATGTGATCAAAGAGTACTGAGTTCTTTTTCGGTCACAAATATATATTATAACATGGTGTCAAATCTTTAACAATACCTGAACATACTCTGTAATTCAGAAAAATAGTTATATTAAATATTTTTAATGATGAGAATTGAAAATTGTCCTATAGCTGTCTTCAAAACACATTTCTTTATGCTTATTGACATATATGTACAATGATGTCTATAAAGAGAAATTTAATATATCTACATGAATTTAATTGGAATTTACAAATTTTTAACCCCAATACATATGCATTTACAAAGTTGGAGTTTTCATTTCTTGTTTTGGAAGAGAATGCATGCATAAAACAGATATTGTATAATCATTCAAGGATAATCTGGGTTTGACTGTGTTATCAAGTATATTAATTTTTCCTCCACGAAACTATTGGTGACCTTAGATGGGTATAATAGTTAGATGAGAAAATTCTAGTCTTTAGAAAATTTCAGCTGAGAACCCTGGGTGAGCAATTATGTACGTAGTAAAGCATTATACACTTTTACTTTATATTGCTGATACATAGGATTTCTATGCTGAGAAAATTGACATTGAAGATTTATTTTTACTTTCATATAGTAATAGTTTTAATGAAGACATTGATTTTTAAATAATTCATTAGATTATTTTAACCAAGTAATTTTCTTCCCATTTGAACCAAAACAGTTGAAGATTAAGAAATTGTCTTTAATTATAGAAACAAGAACCTCCAAACAAGTGGAAGACTTCAACTGTTATGCTTATACTTACTGCTTAACTATTCAGAAAATGTAAATATTTATATAATAATTGAATTTTTATACTTATCAATTTTAATTTTTAAAATATAAGACATGCATCTGTTCATTGTGCATTCATTAAGAATTTGAGAGTGTTTTAAGAAGAACAGATGCAAGCTGAAATCCAAATTGAAACCTGTATGCCTGTTCTTTTCTAAATGAACTAGAGTCATATGGGAAGAGGGAACCTCCATTGAGGGATTATTTCTATTTGATTGCCTATTGCCAAATGTGGTGCATTTCCACTTTTAATGATTGATATGGGAGGGTTCAGCTCACTTCGGGCAATGTTACCTTTGAGAAGGTCATCCTGGGTTCTGTAAGAAAACAGGATAAGTAAGTTATGGGGAGCAAGCCATAACCAGCATTTCTCTGTGGTTTCTCTTTAACCTTCTACTGTTGATTCCTTCTGCTGTTGCTTCCCTAGATGACAGACTACAACCTGCTAGGCAACTAAATCCTTCATTCCCCCAAGTGGCATTTAACAATAGTATTGATCACAGTAGTAGAAGTTAACTATCCAGAAATTAGAGAATTGCTTCTTTTTAATTCATTCTAAAGTGAACAATATAACACGTAATAATAATTATTGAATGCATAAGTAATGTGGGTTTAGCCAATTACTCATATAGTGGGTCTTTTACTTCTTAATCAGTATCTTTGTTATTTTAAACATGTTTGATTTTTGAAATCCAGCATTTCTGTTCATCCCCAAACACAGATACACACGTGAAAATAGTAAAAACAAATTACTATTAGCTTTTAAAACACTCTGGTACCTGCCATGATCTTCACTGAGGAATCTGACTCAGTCTCCAATATTTTGTTTCTGAATTAGGACAATCAATTTCTCACACTCTTAGCAACCAAAACAAAATTCAAAAATGAAAAGAAAACATTCTCAATGTGAAGTCCAAATAAAAATAACATTTGAAATTAAATTAATGCATCCTATTAATGAAATGAGTATCAATTATACCCTAAGGTTTCCTCAAATGTTAAGCGGTTCTAATCCCTATTAACATGGTGAGAAATTTAATTTAAACACTACCATATTGAAAAAGCTATTTCAAATACCCATAAGTAGCTATCTCTTGATTTTAATTTTAAGAAAGTAAGCAGAAAAGCCGCCTGAATCCTAGATATTTTTGACAGTCTAAGATCCGGACTTTCTAATATTAAGGAAAGATTCACTCAGCACAGTACCTTTGGCAAACTACATCAGTCACCAGGGAGATACTCAGCAGACAAAGAGGAGTGAAATACAATGTTTAAAAAGGCAGGCTTTGGAGATTTGATCATTTTCATTTAAAATTCATGTTCTTGTTTAAGGCACTGGGAAAGATAACCTCAGGCTTTAATTTCTCAGTGAGGGTTGTGAACCTTTCATGCTTCTTTTGGATGTTAAAGTGAAACTATAAAGTAGCACAATGATTTGAGTGCTTATGTAATGGCAGTCAATTTTATTTTATGAATGATTAAAATAGACTTTAGTCTATGGTTCTGAAGTTTGTTTTGTTGTTGTTGTTGTTGTTTTCTGAGAATCATCCATGTTATAAAATGTATTTGTAGCTGCAAATCTTACTCTTCACACAGGGTAACAGAGCTCTGTGTGTTTTCATCAGGTTGAGTCATAACAACATGTCGTGCAAATGGTGGATGATAAAGACTACACATTCCTTCCTAAGAGTTTTAAGGATTTTCAGGAGCCTAAGACCAAGACAGTAACAGAGGTGATATTGATGAGGGTATATTTCTCAGAGAGAGCACCTTATCATGGTGGAAAATGACTAGTTAACTCTCCGTGGTCTATTTTAAAATAATACCCATCACATTAATGAGGACTTCGATATGATGATTTATCCCAAAACCTCATTTACTCCAATATCATCTTCTGAGGGTTGAGATTTTAATCCATGGATTTGGAAGATAAAACAGTAACTTATACCTTAGTTAGCAGTGAGTACGAACTGTTAACTAAGATGGAGGATGACTGTGTCACAGTATCAATGGGCTCTTTGACAAAACAGTTCATTGCTCTCACCAGGAAGCATCATTAAAATAAGAGCAGTTCGTGCTCTGACCTGGGCTAGTCTTCTCAGGAAAGCAGGAAAGAAATATTTAGACTTGCAGGTTTGGACCCTTGATCTTGAAGACCTTACTATACTACTTTAAAGAGAAACTCCTGAAGCCACTAAAATCTACATGCTAATGTTGATTTCTCAGTGTGTAGGCTGCTATATTTGGAAGGAACTTGATATTTTCTTTTATGATTTAAGATAACACAACCAACTGTGAACAAAGTGTATTAAATGCTGTATTATTATATTCATTTGCTTTTTACTCTTCCAACTCTATGGATTATAACAATATCAAAAAGTTGTCCAAACGAAGCAGATAAAAATTCAACAAAATAATATTTTGAAAGCATTTAGAAATTAAATGCCAGTAGCAATGAGCCATCTCAACTTTGTAGTGTATGTTAGTCCTTTTTTCCAAAAAACAACTTGTAGCCGGGCAGTGGTGGCACACGTCTTTAATCCCAGCACTTGGGAGGCAGAAGCAGGCGGATCTCTGTTAGTTCAAGGCCAGCCTGGTCTACAGGAGCTAGTTCCAGGACAAGTACCAAAAACTACAGAGAAACCCTGTCTCAAAAATCCAAACCCTGACTGCTCTTAGGACTAGAGAGGGAGGGGGAGAGGAGTGGGGCGAGGGGGAGGGAAAAGGGAGGCGGGAAGGAGGCAGAAATTTTTAATTAAAAAAAGAAAAATAAATAAAGTTCTTGTCATACAAAAAAATAAATAAATTATAAAACTTGGGGGAATGGGATGGTTGGGATAAAGGAAGGGTAGATATGGGAACAGGAAAGTATATATCTTATTAAGGGAGACAATTTTAGAGTTGGCAAGAGACGTGACCCTAGAGGGGTTTCCAGGTGTCCAGGGAGATGTCCCCAGCTAGTTCCTTGGGCAGTTGAGGAGAGGGAGCTGAAATGGTCCTATCCTATAGCCATACTGATGAATATCTTGCATATCATCATAGAACCTTCATCGGGTGATGGAAGGAGATAGAGACAGAGACCCACATTGGAGCACTGGACTGAGCTTCCAAGGTCCAAATGAGGAGCAGAAGGAGGGAGAACAAGAGCAAGGAAGTCAGGACCGCGAGGGGTGCACCCACACACTGAGGCAATGGGGCTGATCTATTGGGAACCCAGCAAGGCCAGCTGGACTGGGTCTAAAAAAGCATGGGATAAAACTGGGCTCTCTGAACATGGCGGACAATGAGGGCTGCTGAGAAGCCAAGAACAATGGCACTGTTTTTTTTTTTTTTTTTTTTTTTTTTTTTTTTGAGGATGACTTTGAACTTTTATTTTTTTAATTATTTTTATTCTTTTTTAATTAAAATTTCCACCTGTCCCCGTTCCCCATTTCCCTCCCCCTCCTCCCAAATATTGCCCCTCCCCCCTCCCCTTTCCCTATCCCCACTCCTCTTCTCCTCCCCCCACTCCATTCCCCCTCCCTCTCGATACTGAAGAGCAGTACAAATTCCCTGCCCTGCGGGAAGACCAAGGTCCTCCCACTTCTATCTAGGTCCAGGAAGGTGATCGTCCAAACAGGCTAAGCTCCCACAAAGCCAGTTCATGTATTAGGATCGAAACCTAGTGCCATTGTCCTTGGCTTCTCATCATCCTTCATTGTCCGCCATGTTCAGAGAGTCCAGTTTCAACCCATGCTTATTCAGTCCCAGTCCAGCTGGCCTTGGTGGGCTCCGCGGCACTGGGTTTTGATCCTACTGCATGTACTGGCTTTGTGGGAGCCTAGGCTGTTTGGATGCTCACCTTCCTAGACCTGGATGGAGGGGGGAGGACCTTGGACTTCCCACAGGGCAGGGAACCCTGACTGCTCTTCGGGCTGGAGAGGGAGGGGGAGAGGAGCAGGGGAGGGGGAGGGAAATGGGAGGCAGAGGCAGGGAGGAGGCAGAAATTTTTAATAAAAAGTAAAAAAAGACATAACATAAAAATAAATAAATAATAAATAAATAAACTGAAAGAAAAAAAGAAAGAAAGAAAAAGAAAAAAACCTTGTAGTAGCATTTCATTTTTATTTTAATAAATAAAACTTGCCTGGGGAATCAGTAAATGAAAACAGCCACACTGACCAGCCTTACAGACCAGGCAGTGATGATACACACTTTTAATCCCAGTAGCCACATTAGCCTGCCATAGAAACCAGGTGGTGGTGGTGCACGCCTTTAATCCCAGAACTAGAGAGAATTATAAGACAGGAGGAGACAGCTCTCAGTCTCAGTCTCATTCTGAGATTCCTGGAGGCAGGACCGCCATTTTCAGACTGAGGCTAAGATAAAAGCCAGTAGCTGGCTGCTTTGCTTTTTGGATCTTTAGGTTGAACCCAAGTTTCCCTCTGAGTTTTTTTTTCTTTTTTTTTTTATTAATTGTCCATCAAAACCTCGAGCTTCATTTCTTTATCCATCAAAAATGTAGTTATGGGTGTGAGAAGAAGGTGAAAAGACTATTCAAGTTTCACTGAAATCACTTACCTATTATTGGTCAGTGTGTTTGTTCGTTATTGCCGACTTCACACAAACCTAGAGATAGCTGGGGAAAAGAATTTCCATTGAAGAATTGCCAATTTGCATGTAGGCATGAATGCAGGGGTGTTTTCTTAATTGTTGTTTGATGTGGTAGATTCTAATACTATGTGTGTGGTGCCATCCCTGGGCAAGTGGACCCAGACTGTATGAAGGTAGCTGATGAAGCCAAAAGAAGCAAGTTAGTAAGCAGAATTCCTTCATTGGTTTCTGTTCCAAGCTATGCTGACTTATTGCCTTGGCTTTCCATGATTGTAAACTATAGCCTATAGGATGAAATAACTAGTTTTTTTCACAAATTGATGATGATCAGTGTTTTATCAGAACAACAGAACACAGAATAACACAAACATGAATAATCAGTAATCATAGGTGAAATGAAAAGATAAGAACAAGTTGCACAAGTTGCACATTGGAAGTAGATACTGCTGCGAGCCTTTGATGTACTTCCTCCAGGCTTAAGGAAAAGTGCTCAAAATTATAGCCATTTGGAAATCAATTCCTTTCTCTGACTAACTGTTCTTGTCATTCAGTAAGTCACCTGTTGTGCAGAACAACACAGCCCAGAGCTGTCACCACAGACTGAAAAGTTCACTTTTCCTATAGTGACCTTTGCCCAGGGAAAGGCAGACCCTTGATTTTGTCAGAGAAAGAAATTCAAGATGTCCCAGTGAGAATTAGTGTTAGAGTTTGTTAAGGAGTGTTTTTAACACACATTTTAAGCATGAAGGCTAATGTAAAGTGACCTTTAGGAAGGAAGCAGGCACTTCTGGAAGCATGGATGTAGACTTCTTGGAGAGTCATCCTTCATCATCTTCACAATGGTTATATATAGATTTTTTTGAAACAGTCATATTGAAATTACTGATAAAGAATTTACATGAGGTAATGGAGTGGTTTCTGAGGTCACTAGTCAAATTTCCAATTGTTTAAGTAAAGTTGTAGATCACAGACTCCCAGGAAGGCATGGAATCTTTACTGTAAACAAACTAGTAGTTTTGTGTGTGAGATATGCAGAATCCATGAGGGTTTAGCTTCTATATAGGGCCGGAATTCTATAAAAATTAATTTAAAATATTGCTTGCATTTGACAAAAAGCAGTCAGGTGTGAGGAATCTCCTTTTATTCGTGGGCAGTTGTTGCTGCTTCCATTGCTGTCTTGAGATGGGGTATGGCTCTGTAGACAAGGCTGAACTCAGAATCACAAGGGAGAATCCTTTTATGTACTTCAGGGTTGACAAATCCAGACTGTTGGACTTGATTAGTACATAGGCTAACCTTGATTAGTACATACCCTGAGGCAAGCCTTGAGGAATTATCAAATATAAGGAGAAAGAAAACAATCACTTGGCCATTCCTCCAAATAGTGGCCTGAATATTGCAGACCTGGAGGGATTTTCCTGGAGATCACACGTAAATATTTAAACTTTGGATTATTGGCATGGTAACAATGATGTTTATAGCATGGCCATCAAAACTGTTACTCGCATAAGAGGAAAATGATATAAATATGGATTCTGATGTATACTATCTATGATAATATTTTCAGAGTATGTTATGCTCCAGATTAGGTTTACTCACTGCATTATGAGTTAAAATGACAATACTTTAACATTTAGCAAATTATAAAGGTGTCCTCTACCAGAGCTGCAATAAAAGCCAGGGGACCATGTGAAGAAGCTAATGGAGGACAAGTTTTAGACAGACTATCTTTCTATTCCTGTGCAGGACACTATGAATGAAATTTCACCTTGGTAATTTCTGCGATCTAAATTACAACCTTATTTTTTTTCAGTTTCTCTGGAGCAGTGTTATAAAGGGCTTGCTCATATCACTATCTATTACTTCATCCAGCATATGGACAGGAAAATAAGGGAGAGTTATAACTCCCATGACTGGTTGCCTACTTGATAATAAAATGAATGCATGAAAAGCAGCCTAAGGAAGAATATTTTATTGGATCAATTAATATCATAGAGGAGTTTTGTTCCAGGGTTAATCATTGGCATGAACTCTTCTCTTGAAGTTAAGGTTTGGGGCTAGTCATAAAAGTAACTCGGGAAGGATACCTCTGCCCTTTCTCCTCAATCAAGGACTTTAATTTAGAACTAGTATCTTAGGCACCTGGAGATTTATAAAATAATACATTTACCAAAGGAATTGTAGAACAAGTCTCCTTTTTAGAGTGTTTCACTATCTGTGGATAAAGCTTTTTTTTTTTGCAGATGAGGAAAGCATAACCTCACTTACATACTCCTTAGATTTCACTATTTACAATTATTTGAAGATTCAAAATAACACAATATAATCTAACATTAATATGGCCTCTACTACCAACTTATATATGTTACCTG
This sequence comes from Chionomys nivalis, assembly GCF_950005125.1. Taxonomy (NCBI): domain Eukaryota; kingdom Metazoa; phylum Chordata; class Mammalia; order Rodentia; family Cricetidae; genus Chionomys; species Chionomys nivalis. The sequence goes on along the minus strand of NC_080086.1, from coordinate 158,786,003 downwards.
TGACCCTATAGAAGCCTGCTTACAGGTTGGGGCACTCATTGTGAAAGGCAAACAAACTAGTAACTCTATGCCTTAGGTAACCTAGGACCCCCTACACTTGTCCTCTGGAGGTCTGTAGAGATTATTACGACACAGTAATGATACCAGAATAATAATGAGCTAGGTTTGCTTGGACACAGACACAGATGTTATGGGTAATGTTCTGTTTATCCTGATATGTTGTTCTTGAAGACAAGAAAGTGCATCATGGGCAGCATGGCAACAAACGATGGGGTAAATCCACTCACCTCTTTACTGGGAAACAAAAGAGTGAAAGAGATATAGTGACTTCCCAGTATGACCCATCTTAAAAGGCTCCATCACTTGTCAATACCATCATTCTAGGGCTGGAATATTTGACACATAGGCATCCGTGGGATACTTATCTAAATCATAGCAAGCACTGCATGATGAAAAGTTAGAAGACTAAAGGAAATGTTGATCCCTTCTCACAAATCAAAATGGAGTCATATTAAAATTCCTAAATTCTGCTGAGTTTTTGTTCAATGGAATAATTTAGAGCTGATAATCTTTATATGCATATGTATATACATATATACATATATATGCATTCATAAATTAACATGTATTCAAAATATTAATGTATCTAAAAATTAATTGTCACTACATTAGTTCTTAAGAATAACGGGGCATTAAAACCTTATATAGAAACAGAGTTAGAAATTGCATATACTAGCCATAATATTATGTTTAACTCAAACAGGCAAAGCACAGCTATTATTAATGACATATTGTAGTTTATACCATAATTATCTTTCGAATGTCCAAGATAAAGAATTGTTAATACCTTGAGAACTCTGAAGAGATGGTAGAAACTATTAAGTGACAGGATCTAATTAAAGGAAGTTAGGTTATTGGAATGTCCCCTTGAAGGAGACACAACACCTACCTCTAATCTCTCTCTCTCTTTCTCTGCTTCTCGGCCTCTTTGTGATCAATTTCCTTCATACTATGATCATAGACATATGTATTGTTTCACTGCAGGCTCAAAAGTGAGGTACCAAACATGCCATGGAGTGTAATCTCCAAACTAGAGCCAGGGTAAATTTCCACAAATAAATGAATTATCTCAGGTGTTTTAAGACAGCAATGATAAGCTAATTCATACCTTAATAGCAGTACATAAATTCGATATCAGGAAGTAATAGAAACTAAAAATCTCAAGAGAACTGGCAGAGTATAAGATACAAAATGGTCACTTGCCATTTTTTTACAAGGTTGCCCTCACCTCTCATTCTATTTATATACACTTTAAAATCACTGGTTGCTTGTCACTGCCATGGCCTCCTTTGTTTATTTTTAAGGAAGAAATAGGAGGAAGATAGACGGGGTTTCTGAAGCTTTGAAGTACGTGGCTGATAGATGAATACTTTATGTATTTTATTATGCTCTTCTGAAGTTTAGAATGGATGTTAAGATCAATATCCTATGGTTCATATGTTAGTACTGAACCAATTACAAACAGCTTGGAATTGATCCTCCTTGATAAATGTCAGTAACAGGAACACAATATGATTGTGTGATTTGGGTCGATAATAGCATATATCAGCATTCTGATTTGATATCTCCTTTTATTTTGATAAACTGTTATGAAACAAATATTTAAGTCCTTAACTATTTTTGAAATATTGAAAGAAGACTAATATTGAATGATATGATCTCAGAGATCAAAAGGCCAAGGCAGGAAGCAGTTTAAGGCCAGCCTGGTATACTTTATGTGACATTGTAATAAAATCAAACAGACACTGAAGCACTTGTCCAGTCTGTAAGGATGCAACCTTTAGCTCTGTTTGTCTCTACTGATTCTGTTCTCCCAAATGGTCATTCATGAAATCATTAATAATTATTTGTTCTTCCATAATTGTTGCATAATATTTCTGGGAAAGATGACTTTACATAATTAATCATTTATTAGATTTTTGAAATTATATAGCAAACAGTTCTAAAATGTTGTAAGTGGTACTACAGGGAATAGCATTGAATTGATACTTTGGTGTGCAAATGCCAGTAGCTTACTTGGGTACATTTTTTCAAGTGTAATTATTGTGTAAGGATTAGCAGATTTGAAATTATGAGGAGTGGGAATGCTTTTCAATAATACTCTCAAATGTTCTCCAATTTAACAACCAACAATCAATAATGAGGATGCAGGCTCTCTTACTAACAGGCAAATGTTAGTAAAGGCTTTAAATCATTGACACTTTTATAAAACAATGACTGATTTAAGTTTATTTTATATTTAAATTTGTTTCTTTGCTCATTAATAGAGTTAACTATAATTTAGAGGATTAATTAATCTTCACAAGCTTTGTTACTATCATATAGTTCTCTGCATCAGATGCATTTGATTTAATACTTTTTGTTTTTATAATTTAAGAAATTTGCTATATACTACATTATTAATATTAACATTTTATTATAAATATTTCAAACCTTTTCTATTACTAAATTACATGGTTTTAAGTCATCGTAAACTTAAATTTAATGTGTGTGTGTGTGTGTGTGTGTGTGCATGTGTGGGCGCGATTGTGCACTCCAGTGCCACGGTAACACACAGAGATGCCCAAGGAAAATTTTCAGGAATTGTCCCATTTCACCATGTAGGTTCTAGGGTTGGAACTCAGGTGGTCACAATGGTGTCAGGAGCCATTTCGAGGACACAGTAGCCTTGTGTTTTTGTCCGTATTTATTATCTTTTGCCCAACTGAATTTTATTTTTTATTTTATTTTTTTATTACTTTAAAAATAATACCCATCAAAATTCCCACTTCCCTCCTGCTCCCCCTACACACCCTCCTTCACCCACTCCAGTCCTAAGAGGAGGCAAAGCACCTGCCCTGTGGAAAGTCCAAGGCCCTCCCCACTACATCCAGGCTGAGCAAGGTATGCATCCAAAGATATGATCCCAAAAATCCAGTACATGCAGTAAAGACAAATCCCAGTGCCATTGTAATTGGTCCCTTAGTCTGTCCCAACTGTCAACTACATTCAGAGGGACCAGTTTGATCCCATGCTTCTTCATTCCCAGTCAAGCTGGAGTTGGTGAGCTCCCATTAGCTCAGGCACACTGTCTCAGTGGGTGAACCCCTTGTGTTCCTGACTTCCTTGCTCATATTCTTCCTCCTTCTGCTCTTCAACTGGACCTTGGGAGCACAATCCAGTGCTCCCATGTGGATCTATGTTTCTGGAAAATGTAAAAGAAATGGACAATTTTTAGATAGTTACCACATACCAAAATTAAATCAAGACCAGGTGAGCAATTTAAATAGACCTGTAAGTTGTGAGGAAATAGAAGCTGTCATCAAAACCCTCCCAACTAAAAAGGCCCAGGGCCAGATGGTTTTAGTGCAGAATTTCACCAGAACTTCCAAGAAGTGCTAATATCCATATTCCTCAATGGGTTTCACATAATTGAAACAGAAGGGTCATTGGCAAACTCTTTTTATGAAGCTACAGTTACCCTAATATCAAACTGCACAAAGACTCAACCAAGAAAATAAATTGCAGACCAATCTCACTCATGAACATCGATGCAAAAATTCTCAATAAAATACTGGTAAAACAAATCCAAGAACAAATAAAAAAAATCATCCATTATGATCAAGTAGGCTTCATCCCAGAGATGCAGGGCTGGTTCAACATACGAAAATCTATCAATGTAATCTATCATATAAATAAACTGAAAGAAAAAAATATGATCATTTTATTAGATGTTGAAAACGCATTTGACAAAATTCAACACCCCTTTGTGATAAAGATATTGAAGAGATTAGGGATACAAGGATTATATCTAAATATAATAAAAGCAATATACAGCAAGCTGGCAGCTAACAAATTAAATCTAGAGAAACTCAAAGCGATTCCACTAAAATCAGGAACAAGACAAAGCTGTCCACTCTCTTCATATTTCTTCAACATCGTGCTTAAAGCCCAACTGAAATTTAGTGTAAAAGGGAGCTCACCAAGGCCAGCTGGATGATGGAGCATGTGATCAAACCTGACTCCCTGAAAGTGGCTGATAAGGAGGACTGACTGAGAAGCCAAGGACGATGGCACTGGGTTTTGATTCTACTGTATGTACTGACTTTGTGGGAGCCTAGTCTGTTTGGATGCTCACCTTCCTAGTACTGGATGGAGTGGGGAGGACCTTGGACTTCCCACAGAGCAGGAAACCCTGACAGCTCTTTGGACTGGAGAGGGAGGGGAAGGGGGATGGGGGAGCAGGAGGGAAATGGGAAGAGGGGAGGAGGCAGAAATTTTTAATTAAATAATATAAAAATAAATAAATAAAATAAAAAAAGTTCTTCCACACTGCCTTTGTTCTCAGTAAGATTTGTGTGCCCTTATTAGATATTTTGAATTTACTGTTTAATAGAGGAGGGCTGTTCTGTCTTCTGCATATTCTGAGCTGTTCTGTCATTCAACCTGTCTAAATGGCATGTGTGTCATCTACTATTGTCTTCTCTAGTCTGTTTCTTTCTCAATGATTTTATGGCTATATATAGTAGTTTCATAGTACTTTTGCTGATTTGTAGCTCAAAAGTTTGTCCTCCTCCTTCGTCCCTCCTTCTCCTCCTCCTCGTTCTTCCTCAGAACTATCATATACCCAATTACCTGAACCTTTATTTATGTGTAGACATGCATCTACAGGTTGTGCCTAGTTTCTAGTACCTTCTGTTTTGAGGTGAAGACCCTTTGTTTTATGCCTCTGCTGCTCTAAAATTCTGTCTGAATAAGCACACAGGAAAAGAACCCATTCACTGAAACCTTTGAAACTATGAGCCCATATAAACAGTTAATATCAAAATTATCTTTCTTAAGTATTTGACACAAATGGCATGTGTGTCATCTACTATTGTCCACTCTAGTCTATTTCTTCCTCAATGAATTTATGGCTATTGTTAGTAGTTTCATAGTATGTTTGCTGATTTGTAGCCTAAAAGTTTCTCCTCCTCCTTCTCCCCTCTTCCTCCTCTTACTTCTTCCTCAGAACTATTGTATACCCAACACCTGAACCTTTATTTATGTGTGTGGGGAGGAGGTATGTATACATGTGTATGTATGTATGTGTGTCTGTGTGAACGTGATTTTTTTATAGTCTGGAACTTGGGATCAAAACTAAAGGCTTCTATGCTGGTGTTTTATCATTGACCTACATTGCCAACAAGATATTGTGATTTTTCTCATTTGCAACTTTAATATCTTAATTTTATTCCTGATAGTTTAATAATTGATGGGTCAAGAATATTTTGTAGAATCAGTTTTCATGCTATGGATATGAAGTGTTAAAATAGTAAACATTTTCATTTATCATATCATCTTTTTAATGTATTCTAAAAATATTGCTGATAATAATATTAATAAATATTTGATATTTAGAATTAAAAATAATAAAATTCTAATTTATCAGGCTTGTGATTCCAATAACTACAGAGACAAAAAAAATTTGTTTTTAAAAAAATCACCTTTACTGAGTTTTAACTTGTATAAAATCTTTAAACCTAAGGTCACCATCAAGCTCTCTGGTCTTTATGAATGAGAGCTGTTTTTGACCCATCTGCCAGTCCTGAAGCAGAGGGAGTATCCGTAGGACTACCTTTCTGGGTCTTAGAACAGAAATTACAAAAACAAAACATGTTTTGCTTGGGAGAGGCACATCCACAAAGAAGGACAAGAGCCAAGAAAAGGGGCCCACAAGTGGGAAGGTAAATATAATAAATTAAATCTGCTTCATGGAGAACTGGGTCACCATAAATTTCAGGCTCATCCATATGGATCCACAAATGGGAAGTAGGGAATCTCCCTGGGCAACATTCCCTACTGGTGAGGAAGAGTTTATCTAACACTGAATAATTTATTTCTTCACCTTGCCAAAGCCTGACTGTTGTAATTAGTTATAGTCAGACTTTTATACATATTCATCTGTGTCTCTGTTTTATTTTTCCTGTGGTATTCTAATAGATAGGAGCTTTGTGACAAAAGTAACTACTCTTGGTCATGAATTTAAATACAGTGTGATTAATCATGCTTGCTGGGTTTCTTACATTAACTTCTGAATGTTGTTTCTGTTCAAATATTCTAGGTTTTTTAAATGAGAAAAATTACTGAATTTTATTGAGAGAGTTATGTTATTATTTTTCCATTTACCTGTTACTAATGTGAACTATATTACTGTCTTTCTTAGAAAATGTCAAGGCAGACTAATTTAGACCATTAGAGCTAAAGTGGCTACTTTGGTGTACACTTATTTTACTTTAATTTTTACTTAAAATTCAGATCAGCACAGTGGCTTTTTCAGATTTCTTTTAAAATTTAATTTTATTATTTGGAAATCAGATTTTTATTATACTATATAACAAATAATAAAACTTTAAATGTCTGACAGCAGCTTTTTCCTATACTAAAAAGTATAAATGACTTTTGGGTCCTTGAGGACTTCATGGACTCTGTATAAAAGAATTAATTTAGTGATATGAAGAGGTAAAACACAGATTAAAAAACTTCTGCTCTTTCCAGCTTTATGGTCTAGATAGAGGGGTAAATTAAAATATGTGGAATAATTCATATCCTTAGTGTGATATTGTAGACGATCTTGGAAATATCAGAATCAACTCCCTCTCAGGACTCTCACTGTATCTGATAACACTTTTCTTATCTTGTTTGAAGATAGACTCTGTTGGTGCCTTGTCAGAGAAGTTTATCTTTCAAGAGGAAGTTAATTTTCCTCATATCCCCTTTCCATCACTCTTCATTATCTGCAGACCTATAATTAGAATCCTATTCCTGTCTGCATAGGAGACTAGACACTTAGCCAAACTTGGTGGAGACAGAAGACACAGCAAGAGATGTCAGAATATTGCTAATGTAAAGTGAAGTGGGGAGAGTAATGAGAGATACATGTGACATGGAAATTGAATCTGAGGGAATTTTTATGATGTCGGGAAAGATAAATATATGTTCTCTTAATTCTTTATCATTAATATATTTACTAGGACTTTAAAACTTTGGAATTTGTTTATGGTGATTACATGGTATTTGATGTGTGACATTTGAACTTTGGGTTTTACTCTTGATGATTCTGTAAAGGTTATATGCAGAGAAGCTATTTCTTAATGATTATTAACTATGTGTTTATGGTGAGCCCCCACATTCCATATTTCACCTTCTGTAAAGTCCGAGAGGACAAGCTCTTAGCCCCCACACAGGGGTCATCAGAGAAAACCTTCCCAGGAGTAAGATGAGTATAATAACTTCACACAGTATCTGAGGGTGTTCTCTTTATTTCTTCTTTAATTATAAATCTCTTGTCTTAATTTTCTATAATTTCTTAGCTCACAATTCTAACATTCCTATTTCTTCTACATTCTACTTTCTTATACCTCTATACATCCTACACTCTTCTACTTCCTATTTTATTTCTTCTCAATTTTATTTTTTGTCCCATTAAAATACACACACACACACACACACACACACACACACATATATATATATATATATATATATATACCCATTCATTAGCAATTTGTTAATAATAAAAAAAACTACAAGGCAAAATTTCAGGGACACAGACCTTCTCCAGAGACGCACAGCAAAACTAATCAACTAATTTGCAGCCAACATCAGTTTAAGCTGTGAGGATGAAATGACTGTCTCTTAAAAGGGCTGCTACAGGTTACAAAGGGAAGAGACTAAACCAATGAGAGATCTAAGGAAGAAGCAAAGAATACATGTACTGTCTTACATTTCTTAAGTGTGATTGATAAAATCTGGAGATAGTTCAACAGGTAACAGTCTTCCTTATCACTTGAATCTCAGGACCTAAACAAAAACAGTTGTCTACTGAATCAAAAATCTTGTATTAAACACTGGTATAGAGTGTTAATTGCTATTTTGAATCGGAGAACGGAGGTGCTAGTGAAGGATGCTTAGGCCAACAAAGATACTATTGATACCTTGAAAGACTAGGATATAACAAGGTCAAACACCTGCAATATCACCCCAGCTCACTGTAAATCCTCTGAAAGGCTTAGGTCCTACAAGGTCAGACACCTACAATTTCATAAGTAAAATCTGTTAAAGTTCTGTTTGTAGTCTGTCCAGCATGACACATGTCTGGTGAACTTGCTCTGTCAGTAAGCCAAGGATAGAGAACAGGCTTCTAAATTTCTCACCATAATGTAGAGAACGTAGTGTAGAGAGAAGTCATCTTCCTGACCATTCACAAATATGTGTGCTCATAAGATTGTGATGTAATCATGACATTACATGTACACATTACATGAAAATGCACAGTAATGGGGGAGATACAGCTGTTATGGCACAAGTGAAATAACAGATGAAAGCAATGGTTTTCAGAGTCAGTGGCCCTGCCAGCTTTGCCAGGCAGGGTTCCTCCATCTAAGAATAACTTCTCTGGTGGGTTGACATCTGAATTATCAATTGCTATAAGCTGAAATTGTGTCATGGTCTGCAAATAGATTATGACAAATGTTTCTGACAACTTTCAGTACAGACTTGGTGATTTACATAAGATATTTGATTCCTAATTTAATAATAAACTTTGTGTTAAGTAAATGACTAATGATAGTATTACGAACAAGCTGGTGAGATTAAGCTATGATGTTCAATGAGACGGATGTTTTAAATGATGTTTCAATTTATGATATTCATAATATTTGCAATGCAAAGCATGGATGTATAGGATGAAATGAAACTGTGGTGTATATCCAATAGTATCTGCCATTTGAATTTTTTCCGGTGAAGACTGTAATCAAACTTTGTGAACAAGGGAAATTTGTTTTATGATATAATTTAGTCATAGAAGTTGTTTAGTTGTTTTGTTTTATGCAATATAGTCAACTACATTCTAATCCCATCTTCCAAGTATTCAATATATATTTAAATATGAATGATACTTAACATGTTAAAATGTTTAATACTTGACACCTACTATTAGTACTATTTTTGGATGCTCTTAAAATTCAATTGTGTTAGTTCTGTTTGGTAGGAATAGGACATTGGGGACATGCATCTACAGGTTGTGCCTGATTTCTAGTACTTTCTGTTTTGACGTGAAGATCTTCTGTTTTATGCCTCTGCTGCTCTAGAATTCTGAATAAGCACACAGGAAAAGAACCCATTCACTGAAACCTTTGAAACTATGAGCCCACATAAACAGTTAATATCAAAATTACCATTTTTAAGTATTTTGGCACAACAAAAATAGAGTAGCTAACATAGACACTTGTTGTCATAGAATTGCCATTGTTGCTAATTCAGAGCATATGACAAACTTGTGAATTGTGTGAATAGTTTATAAATGCTTATAAGTGGTGACTAAAGATGTTCTAAAATGTTGAAACTAAGCTTAACAGGCAACTCTGGTTGTACTTGAGTAGAGCTCAAAGAGAAATGTGGAGAATAAGGACTGAGATCATGAGGTTACACATGGAAGCAAAGCCTGTACTGGATATTGTTTCAAATGACACAGATGCTACAGTCTTATCAAAAATTTGTCTACATTTTACCCATACCCAGAAATTTTGAGTGAGGCTGAGTTTATATAAACATGGGTCTAATTAAATTTGGCAAAATTATCCAAGATTTCCAAGGTATTATGCTGTGGTGTGTTCTTGGTGATGGCTTTTATCTGGTTTATAGTGAGAATTTGGAGAAAGCAGCAAAGTGGAAAGATCTGAACAGCATGCCCTTTGACCAGAAAAAAAATCAGACTAAAAGTTGAATGAGAGGTCCAATTTTTTAAATGTTGTGTAGTAAGCCCTGGTTGTTGAAGTTGGTTAAAGTTGGATGGGAGGGCCGGGTGATGGTGGCGCATGCCTTTAATCCCAGCACTCTGGAGGCAGAGGCAGGCAGATCTCTGTGAGTTCGAGACCAGCCTGGTCTATGAGAGCTAGTTCCAGGACAGGCTCCAAAGCCACAGAGAAACCCTGTCTCGAAAAACCAAAAAAAAAAAAAAAAAAAAAAAAGTTGGATGGGAGGTCCTGTTTGTTGAAGTTGGATGGAAGGTCCTGGTTGTAAATGTTGGGTGGGAGGTCTCAGTTGTTGAAGTAGAATGGAAGGCCTTGGTTGCTAAACTTGGGAAAGAGGTCTTGATTACTGAAGTTGTTGAAAAATTTAGCATTACTAATACTAAGTCAGCTACTTTGGATAACACTAGAAAAAAAATCATTAGGGCAATACAAGATTGATCAGATAGTCCTCATCACAGGCTCACAGGGATGTGATTAATATTTGAACTCTTTTGAGTCTTCTTTGAGAAGAGAGCTCCAGAGCTCTTGCTCACATAAATACACCAAGATAAGTGGGTTTTTTTCAGTTTCATATGTCTTCATACTCAGATTATGAAGCTATCATCTAAAGGGGAATGGCTACTGTTGAAAAAACCCTTGCTTCTCTCATGTTGTACTCCTGTTGATTAAAATATACCACTGTGTCTGTGTACTCATTTTTAAATTTAAATAAATTAATTGTAAAAGAGGGAGAATTTATTTTTGGCACATGGCTTCACATAGTTCAATTTGTGGTTGGTTTAATCTATTCATGTACACTCTATGTATGCATTTTAAATCACAGAGGTAAAAAGTACAACAAAGTGCATATATTTGAAGCTACTTCATCTTAAAATAATGAAAAAATCTATTTCTCATTTTAGAGAGGAGAAATTCTATAGTTGAGACATGTTTTATGTTGATATAATACTGAAGAAGGTGTTAAATAACAATTTAACATTAAATTGATTGAGTTTCCCAACCATAGAGCCAGGTATTTCTGTTTAATTCCTACTACTATACTTCTTGACACTTGGGGCCAAACACTGTGTCTGAGGAATGTTCATTGGTCTCACAACTGCGTTTATATAACCATTGTCCTTTTCTTTTGTAAAAGAATGTGGAATTATTACCAAAACAAAAAAGTATGAATCATTTAAGCCTTATTAGTTCTAGATAAAACAAATTACTTGAAAGTGACTTCATTTTTCATTAGAAAACAAAGTAAACCAAATTGATAGCAAGACAGAAATTTAGTTTTGAAGGTTCTAATACCCTACATTAAATTATGACATGGAATAATCCTTCTATATAGTATGACTATGTGTCCCTGTGATTTATTTCATAAACAAACTGACCAGCCAAGGGCTGAACAGGATAAAGTTAGAAAAGAAAAGCTGAGAATGATGGTATGAGGAAGGGAAAAGTTAGAGGCTTACCAGCTAGACAAAGAAAGAGTCACATACACAAAATGGGATAGAGGAAGAGCTATGAGCCTCAGGACAGCACATAGATTAATAGAAATGGGTTAATTGTAAAACCTAATTAGAAACAAGCCAGAGCTATTGGCCAAACATTTGTAATTCATAGTAAGTCTCTGAGTCAGTTATTTTGGAAGAGGCTGATAGTTATTTTTGAGCAGACTGGAGGGACATGAAAACTCTGTCTACAAAATTGTGTCTTGTTTTATTGTTCTTCAGTTTTATGGAAAGAGTCTTACTGATTAAAGTAGAAACAGTTCTTTTTATACAATACACTAAGACATTTGAAGGTGAAGTTAACAGCATCAGAGTCTCAATACCTGTGGCACCAAGAAAGCAGGAAACAAAACAGATAACCTATTATCCACATGGCACAGATGAGGTTCTTTGACTTAATGGTATACATTAGTTCATGTTTTATTTAGTTGGTCAGACAACTTATTTATTTGGAGAACTAGTGAAAAAGGAGTTTTGTGAAATTTTATGCAAAACAGCATATAGAATACATTGAGATAAACTTGTTTTCTTTGATCATTTCTGCATCATAAACTTTGCTTCAAGGTGGGCAAGATGATGTATTTTGTAGACCATTCTATTTATCCTTTGTCAAGGAGCTATATAGCACAGGAAAACAGGCAAAAACTATGTCTATTATTAAACTATATCTCTCAAGGTACAGGGGGCCTTATAGCTCAGTGTTATGTATTTCTAGAGAAATGTTAATTAGCATAATGATAAGAGTGAGATTTGATGCTATTTTAGAACATGGTATATTTATTAAATTTTTTTTAACACTTAGTACTATTTCTTACCTACTACCATAAGCCACTTAGACATTTATTAAGAAGGAAAATTAGATGTCATCTTTTTTCTATGCATTCTGATGATTTTTGCTTACTTCATATAATGCTCAAAATTGCTGTCTAATCAGTTATCAGATGGGGTGGTTAGTTGGCTCATTTGTCATGAATGCTACCTGTATAATTATGAGGTCTGAGCTTTTTACCCAAACACTGACATAAGACTCTTAGTATTATACACACAGCTGCAATTCCAACACTGAGAAGTCAGATACTTGAGAATTATTTTAGTTTCCTAAATTCTAGTCTAAGAGAGAATATAGGAGCCCCATGTTCAGGAAGAGACCCTTCTTGAAAGGAAGCAATGGAGGATGGCACACATTGACCCTTGTAACCTCTGTGGTCATAGATATGTGGCTTACAGAGTCAGCAAAAGGTACTTGCTAGGCATGTAAAGGCTGTGAGTTCTATCCCACACACTGAAAGAAAACAGAAAATTTCTTGCTTGAACTAATTAGCTTCAGTAATAAATCCATGAAAGATTAATTGCTTATCATTTTACTTCAGATATGACCATCAGGGACAACTACACTGTCACGAAATTTGAAGAGATAAATAAGAAATGTATAAGCAGCATTGAGAATTGAGAACATTAATTGACTTGAGAAAAATCACTTAAATATATTTCTAATTAAATTTAGTACAAGAAGAAAGGGGAAATATAATGCAATATTTAATCACAAATTTAAAAGATTTCCTGGTAGAGAATGCTAAACCTATATGGTTGTGCTGGTGTAGTCTTCAGTTTTTGTGTTATTTAGTTATTCCAATCTCAGGGAAAATATTGTGTTCGTATTACAGATTGTTGAAGGAATGATATGTTAATTAATTAAAAATACTTTTCTTAAAAATATTCTCCTCATTCAGCTTGTTAATCTAACTTGTCTTCCTTCCGATGCCAGCCAAATTGGTTCCCACCCTCCTCTTGCTGTTCTTTGAAAAATGTGCCCATTTATATTTTATTCACTGCAAGATTTTATTGTAGATCTGTCATTTTCATGACTTGAACATCAACTCACCCAAACTTTAAAGTTGTGTCTAAACTTTTCATCTGAATTTAAGCTTATTTTGCTATTTTTAAATTATGGCTCAAAATATGGATTTTCACGAATTCCACACTAAAAATTATCTATTAATTTTCTAGACTGTATCAAGTGCCTTGGAGGTAAAGTTTGCTGCAAATGACAATATAAATAAAAGCTTATAATTCTAACAGCCACAGTAGAGGCTCTATGAGGAACTGACTCATTTCATTTCTAATGATTTTAGTGTTGTTCACACCACTCTTCAATTCTAACAAAACTTTCAGCTTTTACATTTTTCTCTGTCTTATTGTGGTATCTTTGTGATACGCATACACACACACACACACACATACATTCAAAATTACTATCAAACTTAGGCTGTGGTGGCACAGGACTTTAATTCTAGCACTTGGGAGACAGAAGGTCAGTCTGGTTTAGGAAGCAAGTTCCAGGACAGTCAGAGCTGTTATAGAGAGAAATGCTGTCTCCAAGCCCCATCCAAATCACTATCAAATACTCAAATACTTTCAGTGCTTTAAATTTCTGTTTTACAATAAACATTTCATTTTCCTTTTTCTCTTTTCTTATTAATTTTTAAGAGTCTTTCTCATTTTACATAGCTATCCCCATTCCTGCTCCCTCTCCTCTTCCCACTTCCTCAGCCTTCCCCTCGCCCTACCTCCTTGTCTACTCCTCAGAAAAGTTAAGCCTTTTCATGGGGAGTCAACAAAGTATGAAATTTCACTTCCAGGAAAGACCAAGGCCTGCCCCCCTATATTTAGGCTGAGCAAGGTATCCCTTCAAAAAATTTATGTCCTCCTAGATGTCAGTTCAAGCTTTAGGGATAAATTCTGGACCCACTGCCAGTGGCCCCACATACTGTACAAACCTCACAACTGTCTCTCACATTCAGTGGGCCTAATTTGGTCTATGCAGATTTCCCTGCTATCAGTCCAGAGTCAGAGAGCTCTCACTAGCTCAGGTAAGCTGTTTCTGTGGGTATCACCATCATGGTCTTTACCCCTTTGTTCATATTATCGCTCCTCCCTCTCTTGGGTTGGTCTTAGTTAGTTTGGTCAAGTGTGTCGCTGTAGATCTCTGTATCTGCTCCCATCATTTGATGGTTGAAGGTTCTTTGATGACAATTAAGGTAGTCATCCACCTGATAACAGAGGAAGGCAAATTTAGGTGCTCTCTCCACTGTTGCTTACAGTCTTAGACGGGGTCATCCTTGAGGATTCCTGGGATTTTCCCTAGTGCTATGCATCTCAATAGCCCTTTAATTGCTCCCTCAATCAAGAGAAAGTGGGAAGCAGTCTTGAATGCCTGGTCTTAGGAGACCACTTCCTAAATATAATACCGGAAACACAGACACTGAGAACAACAATTAAGAAATGGGATCTTTTGAAATTGAGGACACAGTTAATAAGAAAAAACAACAGCCTACTGAATTGGAAAAGATCTTCACCAAACCTACATCAGAGGACTGATCTCCAAAATATATAAAGAACTCAAGAAACTAGACAACAAATTGCCAAATAATCCAATCAAAAAATGGGGCACAAATCTAAACAGATAATTTTCAAAAGAAGAATTGCAAATAGACAAAAGACATTTAAGGAATTGCTCAGCATCCATAGCCATTAGGAAAAAGCAAATCAAAATGACTCTGAAATATCATATTACACCAGTCAGGATGGCTAAGATCAAAAATACCAATGATAGCTTATGTTAGAGAGGCTGTGGAGTAAGGGAAACAGTCCCCCTTGCTGGTAGGAATGAAAACTTGTACAACTACATTGGAAATCAATATGGTGGTTTCTCAGAAAATTGGAAATCAGTCTACCTCAGGACCCAGCAATACCACTCTTGGGCATATTCCTGAAAATACACACTCATACTACAAGTACATTTGCTCAACTGTGTTCATAGCAGTATTATTCATAATAGCCAGAACCTGGAAACAACCTAGATGCTCCTCAACTAAAGAATGGATAAAGAAAATGTGGTACATTTACACAACAGAATACTACTCAGTGGCAAAAAACAATGACATTGAAATTTACATAGAAATATATGAAACTAGAGAAAAACCATACTGAGAGATGTAACTCAAACCAAGATAAACAAATATGGTATATATATATTTGTAAGTAGATATTAGTCATAAAACAAAGGATAACTAGCCTATAGTTCATCATCCCAAAGAAGCTAGGCAACAAGAAAAACTCTAAGAGAGGCATACATGGATACCCCTGGGAAGGGGAAAGAGACAAGACCTACCGAGAAAATTAGAAGACAGGAAGAAGAAAAAGTGGAAAGGGAGGAGGAAAACATGAGGGAATAGAATGCTCAAGAAGGGGGGAAGACAGTGAGGGAGAGAAAATATTTCTTTTTCAAATAAAGTGAAATTGATTCTTTAATACGCCTCTTAAATTAACATATACTTGGTAATTTTTTTTTTGATTTTTCGAGACAGGGTTTCTCTGTAGCTTTTAGGTTCCTGTATACTTGTAAATCAGTGCCTTGCTGACAAAGTTCAAAAGGCTATACTATCCAAATTGTTTGAAAAGTTTTTCCCACACACAAATGCTATGTTATCCCAGATTTCCTCCATCCATCTGCTGTTGTTGGGAAATCATTTATTGCAGTCTACATTTGAATGAGTTAGGAGGCTAGACCCTGTGATGCAGTATTGGGGGTGCTGTGAAACCTCAAAAAAGGTGGAACCTAATGGAAGTCACTCATGTCATTTTAGCCCTGACCTTGAACAGGAATAAAACATTTCTATTGGGAATTTGGAGTTCTTACTTGAGATTTGTCACAAGGATCAGGCATGACCACTCTTTTTCATGGTTTCCTCCATGTTTTCCATGATTTTTTTCTAAATGTGAGTCAAATGAAGTTTTTCAGTTTAAGGTGTTGGTCACCTTAGTACCTAACTGTGATGGTGAGAGTTTATCTAATACACCACCCGTCTGCATATTCTTCAGTCCAGTTTGCCCCCAGTAGCTAAAATATGACTTGCTTTTAGAAACATTATCAAGAATTTTCTTGACATAGAATAAGAACATGTACCCCAGGTGTGCTAAGAGATTGGTGGTTTATGGACCTATTCTTTGGCATTATTTTTTGTTGGGGAACTTCCCTTGTACTTTTGAACTATCACATGACTTCTCACCACCATTAATCAAAATGAAAGGTCAAACCCTTCACAGACTCTGATTTGCTTTTTTCTTTTTTTCCCTGCCCCAACCCTCTGATTCACTGTATTATCCAGACTGGTCTTGGATTCATAATTCTACTGCTGCACCACCTGAATATTAAACTCTAGACATATGCTGCTATGCCAAGAAAATTTCTTTCTTTTCTAATTTTGCTTTTTTTCTCTTTTTCAACCCCATATGCTTTTTATTCTTTTATCTGAACTACAAGGCTTTTTCTCTGTTTGTCAGACATTTCATGTATTAGTTTTATTTTTTAAATACTAATACAGCATATTTTAGATTATCTACCTAGAAGTGAAATTCTAGAATATTTATTTTTCAGCTCTTTTTTCTTTTTATTTATTTATTTATTAAAGACTTCTGCCTCCTCCCCGCCACCGCCTCCCATTTCCCTCCCCCTCCCCCAATCAAGTCCCCCTCCCTCATCAGCCCTAAGAGCAATCAGGGTTTCCTGCCCTGTGGGAAGTCCAAGGACCACCCACTTCCATCCAGGTCTAGTAAGGTGAGCATCCAAACTGCCTAGGCTTCCACAAAGCCAGTACGTGCAGTAGGATCAAAAACCCATTGCCATTGTTCTTGAGTTCTCAGTAGTCCTCATTTGGTTTCTAGCCATAAATAAAGGACATTGAGCCTATAATGTATGATCCTAGAGAAGCTAAATACGAAGGTGAACCCAAAGAAGAACATATAGGTATCCTCCTGAATATTAACCTTCATCAGGTGATGAAAGGAGACAGAGACAGAGACCCACATTGGAGCACTGCACTGAAATCTCAAGGTCCAAATCAGGAGCAGAAGGAGAGAGAGCACGAGCAAGGAACTCAGGACCACGAGGGGTACACCCACACACTGAGACAATGGGGATGTTCTATCGGGAACTCACCAAGGCCAGCTGGCCTGGGTCTGAAAAAGCATGGGATAAAACTGGACTCGCTGAACATAGCAGACAATTTTTCAACTCTTTAATGAAAGTTCTTAAAAAAAATGGTATCTACCTTCTTTTAACTCCATCTGCCATGAATGAGCTGCAACGAAGAACAAAGGGATAATCCTCAAAAATTTTATTCAGAATATATCACTACAGCATCTTATGCCATTTATTTTATGACTAATTCAGGTCAATCCAATACTTATACTTTTTAACTGTGTGGCATTGCTCCTACTTATTTTCTGCTGAGATTGGATCAAGCATCATGTTACAGAGATAAAAATGTAATTGAAATATTATCAATTATTATAACTTTTTGCCCTACCACTTAAAGTGGCTGAGAATGACATAACCTATTTCGTTCCTGCAATTACTGTCTTCTCAGAGATCCTTTTGATACAGGAACTGAAAAGAATGCTTATGGGACTTGTCCTAGATCCCTGACCTAGCTTGGAGTCACTCAAGAAGTGATTTTCAATAGAGAAATAACTCAGATAAGACTGGCCTGTGGACATGTCTTTGGGAGACTGCTTAGGTTGTTATTTGATGTAGGAGGACACCGTCCACTGTGAAAGGCACCATTCCCTGGGTAGATGGTTCTGTTTCTATGAAGGTAGCTAAATATGAGCTTGCCTGCAAGCAATGTAGCAAGCAGAATTATTCCATGTCTTTTGTTTCAGTTCCCACCTGAGGTTCCCTCAATAATGGAGAGTGACTTGTAAGCAGTAATACATTCTTTCTTTCTCAAAGTTGTGTTTACTCTGGTTGTTTTATCACTGCAACAGAAAGAAAACTACAACAATACTAAAATTCCAAAGGGGGTAAGTAAGATATACATCTTGCAATTATTCGGTTCATCTCCTGGAAACAGCCTTGTTGAGAGATAAAGGTTGCATGCTGGTAGCATTGGAGTCTAGGTATAGCATTGCAATTGCACAATATGGTATAATACCTTCATTTTTGAACTAGTTTTAAATGGGTTTACTTTACTTTTATTTAACAAAATTCTGTCAATACATTTCTCATGTCATAATTCCTTTACAAAGAAAGTGCATATTCCTGAGTACCTCTCAGTATAAAGACGATTATAAAATGCTCACTCTGGACTCCTTGGTCCTCTTTTTCCTTTTATCTCCATAAAATATCTTGAGAGCATCTTTTGCTTGGTGTTCATCACCACTCGCTGTGCACATAATGCTGATGTGGCTTCAGTCTCTTCCATTCTTGAAAGTGCTATTACCAAGATTACTAACGCTTTTACATGCACATGCCATTAATTATTTTTCTAGCTTTGCATTATTTATGGTTGCTACTACATTTGGTGCTGGATATTCTCCCACTCTTATTCCCGCTCCTCCCCTTTTCCTCTAGTATTATTTTCTTTGTTTTACTTTCTTCAAAATCTTATACCCTTTTATATTTAACTTTCATGACTTCTTGATCCAGTAGTTTGCTATTTTAAGAGTTGTTCTCATCTTTTTCATCTTTACTATTTATATGTTTGATCTATCTATCTCTATCTAACATCTATCTATCTATCTATCTATCTATCTATCTATCTATCTATCTATCTATCATCTATTTAACCCAGTAATAGTATATTAGATATTTTTAAAACACCCAAACTGTTTTAAACCACTAAAAAGAACTCAAATGCCAAAATTTACCTTATTTAAATCCTAAAAGTCTTGTTATTATAGAGTTCCCATATTCTACTTAAAACTAAACAAAACATAAATTTAGCAAGTTAAGCAAAGTGAAACATTATATTGAGGACTGGGCTTGAACTTCATGGCTATTTCAGAAAATGGTTCATGAAGAAGGCAAAGATGTCACACAAAAGGGAACTTGTAATATGGGTTTTCCTTACCATTGCCTGAAGTAAATCAGAACTCTGTGGATTGGGAACTATAGGGTACATTGCCCAGGGATTTATGGAGTCCCAAATATGTATCTGATACTTCAGTCCTCTGCTGTCATGCTCTTAGGAACATTAAACCCAGTCTTTCTGTGAAATATATTCCCTTATTTTACGGTTTAAATAACTCTTACCTATATTTTTCAAATACTTTGAGTTGTATTTAAAAAATATCTTAGAGTATGCAGTTACCGAGCCTTCAATAGAGCGAATTGCAAAGGCAGCCTACAAAACAGACCCACTTTAAGTCTCCTGAAAGAATTGCCATTTGTGACTTATACAATAACTGTCTATGTAGTAGTTAGAAAAGATTGAATACAAACTCCAAAAGAACTGTAGGAATCTGAAAACTGTAACAATGACATAACATATTTGGGAAAGAAACCAAAATCCGGGCCTACAGTAATAGAAAAAATTCTTCTATGTATAGTATTCCAGCAGATGGACTAACAGATAATCCAAACTTGTCCATAAATAATAATATCCAGACAATCACACCAACTTAGAGTTGTACATTTGTACGTCTAATGCAGGCTAGTATATCCAATTGCTTTGTGCAGTGTATCTAACATTGGTTTCTAATTATCTTCCTGTCTGGGTGTCATTGACAGGAAACTGCTTAACACCATCATGGAGCTATTTTCTGGAATCACTATATTCTAAGACGCTGTTCATTTGAGCATAGCACAATAGATTCAACAATGTTTCTGCAAATGGCAAGCATCTTGATGCTTTTAATTCCCAAACTGCATTTGTCTCTTATTTTTGTTTGCTTCTGAAATACAAATCTATTCTGAATCCTTTCTTCTAATCCATTAGGGATATAGCAACTCTGATGAAAAATTTAATATCTACTTAGCATTATAAGATCGATCCTTGCTTATTTCTTTAATTTCAACCATTGTCATTCCACACATGTGGAATCTGTCAATCATACTGTTTTTTATATCACTCAGCTTCATGCTACTTTCTTTATTCTATGCTTTTAATATTACCTAAAGCAGACTTCTTCAGTCAAATTGCCTTTCTTTGCCATCTCTTGCCTGCTCTAGACGCCATATCATTACTAAAAGACAGTCTAATTATTTTCCACACTGTGTAGTAGTCATTACAGTCACCATTGACTTGTGTCTTCATTAGGTTTTCAGCTCTGTGAAAAAAATAAGATGTGCCTGAACTGTAATACTAGCTCCATGCTCAGTGCTCAGAACGTGACAAGCAGTCAGTGAGTGTTGAAGCACACACACATGCCTTTGTTACAGTCTGCAGATTATATGACTTCAATATTTCTTTTACAGGAAAGCACTGATGTTAAAACCATAATCTGTTGACACTAGATTTTTATTCCTTATTCTTCAATGTAGAGCTGGATAACACCACTAATGACTCATGCTAGAAAGACAATGTTGTGAACAAAATTTTATAAGAAAAAGATTTCTTTGTCAATGTGTGAAAAGTTTTCACAATATCGTGGGTTCTAAAATAAGTTTTTAAAATTCTATTTAGAAATAGAAGGTGATCTCTGGACTTTTAGAAGAGAATCAGTGGTTTGTCAGTTTTTATATTTGTAAGGTTAGTGGTGACACAATGAAGACGAGATTAAGTAAAAAATGCT
This sequence comes from Chionomys nivalis, assembly GCF_950005125.1. Classification (NCBI taxonomy): domain Eukaryota; kingdom Metazoa; phylum Chordata; class Mammalia; order Rodentia; family Cricetidae; genus Chionomys; species Chionomys nivalis. The sequence continues at coordinate 158,765,098 of NC_080086.1, read as the reverse complement.
ACAGAGTAAACTTGTCTCTAAATAAATAAATAAATAAAAATGGAAACTCCCTCATTGGTATGGGTTGAATTGTTTCTTCTCATAAGTCACATGCTGGAGCTCTAACCCACAGCATCTCAGAATGTGTCTTTCTTTGGAGATAACTTCCTTTGGCGATAATAGATAGTTAATGTTAAATGGTGTCATCAGGATGGGGTCTGAAGCTGATGTGACTGATGCCGTTGGGAGATTAGAGGAAAAAATAAGGGGGAAGAAGAGAGACAGAGACAAAGACAGGGTGAGAGAGAGGGAGCACATGAGATGATTCAGGGAAGAGACTACTGTTTCTAAACCAGGAGAGAGGTCTCAAAGCAGGCTAGATTTGACTTTCCACTTCTCACCATAATAATGAAGAAATACTTTACTTTTTTTTTTCAGATACCCAGACTGGTACTTTGTTAAGATCCTACGAACAATCTAAAACACTGATCCAGTAGGTGATCAAAGGAGTGTTGGAAATGTTAAAGGCCTTGCAGTCCTGTATGGAGCCACTTTGTTTGGTTTCCAACACAGAAAAATGATGTACCATAGCTTCAGATTAACAAAAGGTATGTCTCTTTCCTTAGTAGAGCTTTATATAGCACTGTTAATATAAAAGGGATTTTGTATGTGTGTATATGTATGATCTCTTCTATTTTACTATTTTATTATCCACTCCTGTTCCATAAAGAAATAAAAGTTTGCTTAAATCTTTTGGAGGAAGCTGCTTGTTGGTTCCTGGCTGCTCAGCCTTGAAATAAGCACACAGAATCTATATTATTCAAATCACTGCTTGGCCCATTAGCTCTAGATTCTTATTGGCTAACTCTTATATCTTAGTTTAACCCATTTCCATTAATCTGTGTATTGCCACATGGCTGTGACTTACCAGCTAAAGTTCCAGCATCTGTCTTCAGCCGGGCTACATTGTTTCTTTCTGACTCTGGCTCCTTTTCCCCAGCATTCCCTTTAGTTTTATCTGCTTAGCAAAGTTCTGCCATACTATAGGTTCAAAGAAGCTTCCTTATTCATTAATGGTAATCACAGCATAGAGTTTGAATTCCACATCGTAAATCTTAATTAGCAATATTTGTTTGAATCCTTTTTCTGAAATTTTTGTGTTTTGAAATAAAATTTTAATTTGGCTTGTTTGTTTTTATCGTTGATATTAGTACACAAAAGAGGTGATTAATTGCCTTCTTATTAGTAGTGAGGCAAGAAAACTCCAGGAATTTTATCTCCTCTTTTCAGTCCTGCTTTTATTATAGACTTTCTACTCCTAAATGTTCTCTATAGATTCAGCATGTTCCTGTTTTCTTTAACTGTGTGATTTACTTTTTTTATTCAGAAAAGTTAAAATACATATAAAATTAGATACAACTGTATGTCAAACTCTTATTTGTAATCATCTATCTTCATTAACTATTGACTTTGCCTGTATATCTCATAGTATCTCTCTACCATATGTACAAAGGTATGTATACATGTACATATGTATATTATATATATGCATGTATGCATATTATATGTGTGTGTGATCATATATGTGTGCTAATTTTTATTATTTTTGGTGGCTCAGCTTATTTTTGATGAAATAAGTTTGCATCAGTCTGAATGACTGAATCCTTGGGAATTAACAGTGGTTTTCTAAAATCCTATTTATACCCAGGTGATATATTTATACATTTATGTTTATTATTTATATCTGTATATACTTCAGGTGTCTGTTTCTACTTGATTGTATTCTGAGTTTTTTTTTTCTTATTTCTTCACTAGTTCCTTGAGCTGATAGAGATAAGGACTTGGCATTTAAGCAAAAGTTCTTCATAGGTGTGATCATTAATCTTGTTATCAACATAATGCATTATCTAACCAACTATAAGACAGACATCTGGACAGGTCTATGCATCCTTTTCAGAGAGATTTAAAGGAGGAAGGAAGAGCCACAGTGAATGTGAGTGGCACTGTTCCATGATATGTAGTTCTAGACTGAAATAAAAGGAAAAAGTGAGCTGAGTACAAGCACCCACCTCTCTCTTCATCTTCACTGTAGAAGCAATGTGGTCTCTTCACCAAACTCCCACCATTACATCTTCCTCACCATAAGGGACTTTATCTTTAACATGTGAATAAAATACATCCCCACTTGGTTAATTTGCTTTTGTCTAATGAAAAAGAAAAATAATCAATACAAGTGATGACTCATTGCCACCTTTTAATATTCCAGCATTATAGAAAATAATTAATCATTTTAGCAGATGTACATTTATTACTTTCTAATAAGTCATTCTGTTTTTTCCCTGTATTAATTTGCAATAGATTTATCAAGACATTTGATAGATTCTTTTTTTGAGGCTTTATTTCACAAAATAAAGAAGAATAAATATTTAATGGAAAGACTATTGCCAAAGCAACAGTGATAGACAAAGGTGTCAGCTTTTAATTATGATCTTATGAAATTTTGTATACTATTTTATCTTGATGCCAGATAGAATCATATGAGAAGCGGGAATCTCAATTGAGAAAATGCCTTCACAAAACTGGCCTATTGGCCAGTCTGTAGTACATTTCTTGGTGTTGAAAGGCACAACCCATTGCAGATGATGTCACCCATGTGCTGATGGTCCAGTGTGATAAAGGAAAGAAGGATGAGAAAGCCATGAAAGACAATTCAGTAAGCAAGAACACAAAATGTTAAGATATTCTACAAGCAGTTGTGATGTTTTTATTCACCAAAAGGTTTCATGTTAAGAAGCTCTTAGTTAATTTCTTTTTTTTAATCCAAACTTTTATTTTCATGTCTGCTAAGTAGGTATTGCATTGTAACATGAGGCCCTGCTTTTTGGGGTTTCTGTCCTGCCCGGTACTTCACAGCTGGCAAGCCCCAAAGAAAATCACAGAGAGATCTCCATAAGTTATAAAACTAATTGACTCAGGCTTCTTGCTAACTCATAACTTATATCAACCCAGGATCTTTCTATGTTAGCCACATGGCTCTGTACCTTTCTCAGTGGGACAGCTCACATCTTGCTTCTTTGGTGGTCTGGGCTGGATTGGTGAGGAATAGGCTTCTTCCTTTCTAGTATTCTCCTGTTCTACTTTCTGTCTGTTTTACTCACCTATACTTCCTGCCTGGCCAATCGGTGTTTATTTAAAACATGATTGACAGAATACAGACAATTTTCCCACACCATTGCATGAACTTACATAGTGGACACACATAAAGATGAGAACTTTGTGGACTAGGTGGAGCAGTTACCAGAGTAATCCTTCTTCATGTAATATCAGTGCACCTAATGTAGATTATGTACAGATTTTACAAAAATGTAGAGTTGTTATACTGCTTCTAATGCGATTTTTCACTGACTGAAATAAGCTAGAATTTCTTGGGGTCAATTCTCTAAAGTTTATACTTGAAGTTTGATTCAGGGTAGATATCTTGCATACATGATTTCTTCAGTCTGTCCTTTAATACCAATGTTGTAAAATCATATAACAATGAAGAGTAACTTAATTGTTCTGCCACAGATTACAGGAAAGTTTCAGTCAACTTTTCCTCGGGGAATAAAGGGCTAAAAGAAGATACTTTCCTAGTTTATTTAAATACTAGTATAACTAACAGGGCAGTAACAATATGAAAAGCAATTAACTGTCACAAAGAAGTGAGAAATATGAATATGAATATCTTAAAGATCAGTAAGTGACTACTAGTGATGATACTAGGTAATAATGATGGGTCCCCCTCAATAAAGTATTTATAAAGACAAAGTAAAACTTACTAGAATGTTTGACGACAATTTCAGAAAACTGGTCTTTCTTAAAATATGAAGAATTTAGCTTTTCATGAGTAACACATAGAAGGTGAAAGCTCAGCAATGAATATCCTAAAGAAGTGGCTTCCTGTTGGTGAGTTATTAAATAGGAACATTCTAGTTCAACCAAGGTAGAACGAAGGGGATCTTTAGAGCAGGTAATGTATGGGACCTGTAAAGGAACCTGTGTCATCAATTTAGTTTCATGGGCACAATTCTGGACACATGCATACATATACATTCATAGGGAGAAGAGAGTACAAATATTTTCTGGGACAAAAGTTTTCAATGAAAAGCCTTACAGGGATGTACAGGCAAGCTGTATATCTCAGCATCTGCTCAGATGAAGAAGATGGATAAAAGAAAGTGGAAAATCCATGTTATTTCGTTAAGCTGGCATGGAGGTTAGCCACATGATAGACATGCAGCTATAAGCAGCTACAGAACGGAGATATGAGTTTTGAGCAAGAGTGAAGAAAAATCACAGAGTACAAGACAAAGTCAACTGTAGCTTTGGGCATGTATAAAAAAGAAAAAGAGAACACAAGAAAAGAAAAATGAAGAGTTATGACTTTCTGAGACAGGACTCTGTAAAGTGGGCAGACTGAACAGAACTTCATGCTGAATCTGGACTGCACAGACAGTATGAGTCCTGGGCATGAAAAATACATTATCTCACTAAGGGATAATTATTCTTTTTATACAGTTGGTAGAGCACAATGCAGGCCAACCTTCCTGCATGATGGTCCTTTGACCCTGTAATTTACTTCCCCAACTTGATTAACTTTTAGATTAATCTTCACATATATTCCGTTCTCTACTATTACATTTTTGAGTGTAAGATATTTCCTGATATTATCTTGTAGAATTGAATCTTTATTTTGGTTTATTTTTGCCAGTATTTATTTAGCCCCAGTTCCCTGTCCCTTCCTCCATTGTCCTTTAGTCCCCTCCTTCCTGAACCATCTTTCATTCCTCCTTGCCAAGGGAAAACACATTTTCATCTCACAGACATAAAGACTAGCAGTACACCTAAGCTATTGAAAGTGAAAGAGACAGATATTTTTTAATAGCTGTTTCTAGACTAGAGAAAGGACTTGGTTACTCTGCTTCTCCCTGTAGATGTTTCTTCCACTTAACTGACTTGGTATTGTATATATATTTCATCTGAAGAAAAATTAGAATGACCAGGAGACAGAGCAGCAATGACGCTGCTGCCAATTCATCTTCCTTTACACTTTTTTCATTGAGCTTGTCAAACGCGATGGGAAAAAAAGAGGCAAAGCTGCAGTGTGACAAATAGGCCCCATGATTATTTTCAACAAGTCACAAAAAAATAGGACAAAACATCTTAATGTTTTCCTCTTTGCCTTCATCTTTCATTCAACTGAGATTTGCTGTCATTTATAAAGGTCATCGGGCCTGCAAGGAGGCAGCCAGTGGAAAAGTTTGCTTCTCTCTTAGACTTCTAAACAGTGACTGTTGAAATATTGTAAACTAGGAGCTTGGGACTAGAACGCATTTGAGTCTTTTCAGGGAATGAGTTTTATTAAGTCACCCACAGTTTCCTATCTATGACGGTTATTGTGAGCACCATATAATATCCAGGGTTCATGTAGAAATGATGGAACATCTTTTTTAAAAAATTGCCCCCTTTACTTTTCTCTAGCAATACTAGATTGCTTTCTGGCCCGGAAACCTAAGGAAAAAAATTCATATGGAATATTCTTTGATACTTAAGATATACACTGATTTATTTAGTACCCGTTTCTTCCTCTTGGGAGGCATTTTGAAGTAATAGACTCCTCAAATGGTAAATGTGACTAAAATGAACATGAATAAAAGATAGGGGCTGGGATGAATATCTATCGCCACTTAGCCACAGCCACTTTGTGCTTGGAAATGGGCACCATACCTGAAGGATTTATACTAATTGGAGGACTTTCAGAGTGCATATCGGATGTAGTGCCTTCAAATTACTGCCGAGACCAGCCAGGGTGCTGCTTTCTCCAGGAGACTTGTCATAGTAAAGTTTTCCCTGAGAGTCGGAGGCAGCGGTGACAAGAGCTTCCAGTTAATGAGTGTTTACTGAAGGCCAGTTCTGTGGAAGGCTCTGGGTAGATGGGCAGAGTGAAACTTGTTAAGAAGCTTCCAGCCATCAGTGTGATGCTGGTCATCATCTGCTGCATGAGGCTGAACTGAAAGCGACCCTGCCTGTGTTCCTTTCTGAGAGATGTAATTGGCTTCCCAAGTAGTTCTTGGTTTCCCTAAACTTCTAATGAAGTGTGTATGGCCCCAGCTTGACTTTGCTTACCGGCTTATCTTAAAGCATGGAACATGACACAGTTTAGTTCTGCCATGTGTCACCTAATGATCATCAGTGGCCTCCATGCTCTGTCAACTCCTATTCCACTGTCTCCCAGCATCTCTGATTTGAACTCTTAACAGGAGTCCTAAGGTAAACATGTGAAAATGCAGACCATTTTTTTTTCCTAAGTACTAATCCTTTGCTGCCTACTTTTCTCTTTAAGTTGGGAATCGAACCCACTTCTTTCTCAGATATGAAAACTTTCTTAAGCATTGAAAATATTATTTTTTTAGTGGGCAGGGGGGCACAAGCGTATGTGCATCACAGAGAGCATGTGGATGTATATGGGGGAACTTGAAATTGGCTCTCTGTTACCACCTGGGCCCTGGAGAGCAAAGAGAGGCTGGAAGATCCCTTGCACCTTGATGACCTGAGCCCAGAACCTTAAAAGCATCATCTGAATAATCTCTCCCTTTACTACTTACTTGTGTTTAGACTATCTGATAAATCCAGTACACTTTTTCTTTGACACCATGTTGAAAATCCTAACATTTGTCTCCTTCCTGTCATGTTATCAACAGAGATTTTCTTTGCTCTTCTGTGGAAATTTAAATGGCCTGGCTCCCCACAGTCTTTTATTTTAGATTAGATACGGCATTTCTATCTCACTATCAAACTATGTTGCTCTCTCTCTCTCTGTCTCTCTCTCTCTCTCGTTCATATGATTGTATCTGGCATCTTCTTCTATCATTCATCTTCTCATATTCCTTTTTTAACTTCTGTCTCTCCCAAATCAGGTAAGCTGGCTGAGCAGAAAGCCCCAGGAATCTCTTACTCTCCCTCTCCCCCTGCTAAAGAGTTAGGATTATAGGTCTAAACTGTCATGCTGGCATTTGTGTGGGTGCTATGTCAGAATTTAAAACCTTAATAGCCTAGCAAGTACCCTACTGAGTCATCTCCCCAAACCCTAAACAAACACTAAAGCTGCTTTTATACACAACACTCAGGTAATTTCATTCAATATGATATTCTTTTATGTTATTATTGCTAATATAAACTCCAGGAGAGTAGCTTATTGTATCTTCTGATCATTGATCTACTGTTATATAATTATGCCTTGAAAGATTGGTTGGAGATTATTACTAAGTGGATGGTCCAATGAGGGATCTGATATTATCAAGTATTTGCTGCAATCATCCGAGCCATGGATACTGCTGTCAGAGGAGATATAACTTTTGCTGTTATTTTTTTTCTTGTCACATGCTTGTCCCTTACATCCTTTATATTATAGAGAAGAAGCAGGGCAGCCCAAGAAAGGTAGAGGAAGAGGCATAAACTAGGTGGTTGGAGTGGATAAAGCAAGAATTCTAAAGGACAGCTGATGGATAATTACTTATTTCGTACTGAGGAGTAGAAATTAATGCCAGAAAACAAGGTCAGGGACAGCTCAGGGATAGCTTTAAGAAACAAGAGGAACGCGTTTCATAATCTCCTTATAACGATCCTGTGGAAACGGCTAGGGAGAAGATATTATGAAAGTCATATTTTAATATGTTTCATCTTGCAACATCATAGGGAGTGACTTTGCCTTTAATTAAACAGGTTACAAAGAGATATTGTAGATGGGTACAAAGCAGGAAGGCATTAAGTAATCAGTGTCTTGGTACGGAGAAGGGAAGAGATGTAGGCCTTTTCTAACACCTGGATGTCCACCTTCTACTTTTTGGGTAGCAGTTGAAAGTAGAAGATAAAACAAGGAAAGGAGGACTTTTGGGGGGAGGCCTCTCATTCATTCCTCGCAGCTCAGACTCAAAATAATTACACAGAATCTATATTATTTAAAACACTGTATGGCTTAAGCTTAAGCTTAATTCCTGCTAACTCTTATATCCTAAACTAACCCATCTCCATTAATATTTTTTGCCATGTGACTGTGGTTTGCCAGGTAAAGTTCCATGCCATGCCATTCTGTGGCAGGGCTACATGGCGTCTCATGACTTGGCCTTCTATCTCCCACCATTCAGTTTAGTTTTCCCCACCTAGCTCTACTGTGCCCTATCACAGTAAAAAGAGCTTCTTTATTCATTAATCAATAAAAGCAACACATATCCAGAAGAACTTCCCACACCAGGGACTGTTTGCCACTAACTTGAAAACTTCGTATTAGGAGAATAGAAATTGAAATTAACAAAGACAACGTCTATGTGGACTCTAAGGCTAGGTATGGATTCCGTTGTATACCCTCAGGTAATTGCAGCAATTAAACATATCTTTTTTGTAGTTTTCTGTAAAATAATGTATCCAAGTCAAAACTAATTAGCTTCTGATTTTCAATATCAATATCTCTTTAAATATAGAGGGTGCATGCATTCTTTTAATGAAGGTCCAATTAGCACCAAAATTTACATGGTTAGGCTCTAATATTAAAATTCTAAACCTGCAAAAGAATAAATGTGTTGTGTGTGTCTTTGTATGTATGTGTGCGAGTATTTGTATGTTTGTTTCTGTGTGTGTGACCCACACACACACAGAGCATATATGGGCACGCATTCACCATTATTTATATGCTTTTTACCTGCACAAGATAAAAACACTGCAGAAATGAGGGAAGGACTCCCAAGTCCCCACCTCTAGAAGAGGAGCTGCTAGTAGTTGATGATGAGGGATAAAGAGTCACCCTCTTTTAAAGATATGGCCACTTGTTGTTTTCTTGTTCCCCAGTGGATAGCTACACACCCATGTGTATATGTGCAATAATAATTAGACTCAGATTATTAATAGAGGAGTCATGAAGTTTAGGAGGGAGACAGCGTTGTGGGACCACTAACAGGAGTTAGTGGGAGGTAGTGATAGATGGATATTACCAAGATATATTACTTGTTGACGTCAGGGCTCTCATGAATGCACAAGCTCTGGGCTGCCATCTATGATTATGTTGGTTTCCAAGGGCTGAGCCACTACTTGTGCCAGGCTGATTTTTGTGGCCAGGGTTGTAAATTGGGGTCATGATGTCATCTGGATCAGTGCTGCAGCTGAGGGCCATGTCTGAATCTGTGACCCTGCTACATGCAGGGTCAATGTTGATGTCAGTGGCTCCTGATATCATCAAAGACCATACCAATGTCAGGGGTCTAGGCTGCCACTTGGGACCATATTGATAACAGAGGGCCATTGCTCCTGTGGTAGTTTTGCCAGTTCAGATGGCCTACTTTGCCACTTTGGACCATCTGGGCCTAGGCTAGTGCTTAGTACCATGTTTAGGTCCATGGTCCTACTGTGGCCAGGGTCTATATTGATGTCTGTTGCCCATGCTGTCACCAGAGTCCACATAGATGTCCAGGGTCTGGGTTGCCATTTGTGGCCATGAGGGCATCCAAGGGTCAAGTTGGCACCAGGTACATCCTAATATGAGTGACCTGCGTTATCACCCGAAGCCACAGTGTTGTCTAGTTCAAGGCTGCTGCAGAGGACTGTCTTGGTCTGTGACCCTATAACAGTCAAGGTCTGAGCTGATATCTGAATCTTCTGTTGTCACTGATGGTAATGCAGAGGACTGGAGTCTGGCCAGCCATCTCAGACCTGTCAGTATGCTAGGACCCTGACATTTTAGGGGCTATGCTGCTGCAACCTCAAGCCATGGAGACATGGCATGACTGCTGCCTCAGGCTATGTCTGGATCCTTGATGCTGTAGATGTTAGGGAATGAGGTAGTGTCCATGGCTCCAGTTGCCACGATGGGCTCTGGGGATGAATGTGGTCTGACCATCCACCTGGGAGCATGTTGATGCTTGGAAATCATGCTTCTGTTGGGCTTGTGCTGATCTGAGAGGCCTGTGCTGCCATCATGGCTGTGGCGGCATCAGGCTGAGCTGCTCCTAAGGGCCATGTCTGGGACTGTTATCCTGCTGCAGTTAGCTTCTGTGATGTAGTTCTATGTTCTATGGCCTGTGTTAACACAGGGATGTTGGAACCATGCTTGGCTGAGCTAATTTTGCCCTTAGTGACACTGGGACTGTTCATCTAGCCCTTCACTGGCTACTGCAGCAGGCAAGTTGGTCCTACCCCTCAGGGGAGAGCTTGTCCCTATGCTCACCCTTTAGTATAGCCACACACTTCACCTGAGAAGCACACACTACATCTGACCCTGTGGTGAAGGATGCACGAGGACCAACCCTGAGTGCATGAGAGTAGGAGAACTGACTTTTCCTCCTGACTCACCCTTGTCTGCCATGTGGTAGCATGAATGATCGAAAGATATCCTACATCTGCCCCTTGCTACTCGTGGCAGAAAGAAGAGGTGACCTTAGGTCAGGAGAGTGCAATAACTAACACAGCCTGGACTGCTCACTGGAGCTGTTGTTGAGGTTGTAGGTGTTCAGTCCTGGGGATGTGCAAGTGGGGGCCTGAACCCACCCCTTCCTGTTATGCTCCATAGAGAAATCGGGAGAGAGGGCCCTGCATATTGACTTGTCGAATTAGTGGAGCTGGTCCTGGTGATAAGAGTGAGGGAGAACCAGATATGAAGGCACCAAGAGTAGAACTGGATCCGTGTGGGTTGCACGGTGATCCAGCTGAGGCAGTGCTGGAGAACACACCGAGAGTGATGATGGGGGGAGGTTGGCAAGCTGGTCAGCCCTCATGCCACCCAGTCCCAGGGGCCAGGACTGGGGTTTGATTCACTCCAATATTCACTGAGTCTAAGAACTTTTGAAGCAAATGAGGAGACTGTGGCTGCGGATCCAGAGCAGTGAAATGTCCTTGATGAAAGACAGTAGCAGGATGTTCAGGAGGAGCCCCAGTAGGGGTCCATTATTGGTGATGTAGCAGAGGTCAAGGCCTCAGGTCTGACCAATGGCCCCTAGTAGTGAACACTGCAGGTAGAGACAAACAGACTAAAGGACAAACTGTGTGCCTCAATGGGTCACACTACAGCTTCAACGACTAGATTCTTCTTCTTCTTCTCCTTCTTCTCCTCCTCCTCCTCCTCCTCCTCCTATTCCTCCTCCTCCTCCTCCTCCTATTCCTCCTCCTCCTCCTCTTTCTTCTTCTCCTTCTCCTTCCTCTTTTTTGTTGGTTTCGGTTTGGGTTTTTTTCTTTAAATTTGGTCTGGTTTTGGGGGAGGTTGTAAAGGCAGAGGGTGGATACAAGGGGACAGGAGGATAAATGGAATTTGAATGTACGGTGTGAAATCCACAAAGAAACAATGAAAGTAAAAATAAACAAAAACCCAACATGTTACTTGTTGACAAATTTGAGGACCTGAGTTCAGTCTGTGAAATTCACATGTTGAAAGGAGAGAAGCAACTCCATCGTGTTGTCTGCTGACCTCTATACATCTGACCCTGTGCAATATACAGGTGGGGTGCTGTACAAACATGTGCACCCCCTCTCTGACACAATTACAAAGTTAATAATGTATTTTGAAAATGAAATATATATCATGATATATAATGCTGCATAAAGTTATTTCAGAATCATGCATGCTGATATTTATAGGATGTGAGCTGATTTGTCTTTTGGATCAATGGTATTGGTAAATCTTTACATATCAGATAAGCATTCTTACATATAAATAGATTTAACAGTGAATTATAGGTGGTGATCTCTGCATGAAAGATTGATGCCTGGAATACTTGGTAGTACTTGATGCTTCTACATTGAAGATGTCTCGTATTGTCTAGACTGACCATGAATAAAACAGAACTGAGACATGGTAGGCACCAAAATGTATCAGTTGTGTGAACCAATGAATGAATTCTTGCTGTGTTCCATACTCCTAGCAATGAAAAAATTGGGTGAGCAACATAAGGGACATGTAACACCAAATTATGGTACTATGAAGCAAATAGTGTGATGGGTTATAATAGCTAGAGGCCACATTATCTACCTCCAACTCTCCATGCCAGGACTAACACCTGACTGGACACCCAAGAAGCTGAGATTGTAAATTTTATTCCTGCTGATACTGGGTGAGGACTTTAGGTTTTATGGGAACATAAAGTAACACCCAGTGACAGCTACGTCTTTTAGCCAGTAGGCAAGGATAGTCTTGTATATGAAGGCTATATTGTGGAGAAGAATGAGTGGAATGTATGGATTTTGTGGGTTAAGGGAAACATTCACTGAGTTAAGAATGTAAACAGAAAGAATAAAGGCACCCAAGAGATTCAAGACTGACTACTGCACATCAAAAAGAGTGAATTTGTTACCCATGTACTTACTGTCATTTACTAGAGTCTTATGTTTTTGAAGGATGTATTTCTGAATAAGTTTGCCTGCCAAAGATTTCCTACAAATTTAATCAGCAATTATGAGATTTTAAAAGGGGATCCACATCTTTAATCTGATTATGACATGAAGATGGAAAGTTTTTCCATTCTAAATCTTCATTATTACTGTTCTGCACTGCAAGGTAACGTTGGCCAAAGGCGAAAGGTGACAGTTTATAAAATGTTTTATTGACCATTTGTAAGAATGCTGTGGTGGTTTTCCGACCTCTGGGGTGTTGTCAGTGCTTCTGTGTTTCTCTCATGTTTGTTTTTCATCAGAAAACACATGGAACTAAAAGTTTTGTAGCAAACTAAATTAATCCTAATGATATTCACTTCAGGGTTAAGATACAGACTAGCACTTTGGCATATTTATCTTTCTGTGTATGGTTTCACTTAAATGAGTATAATTATATTAAAAAGAAACTGTGAATCTGCTGGTCCATGCTGCCTTAAGAGTTTCCAGTGGTATTTCTAAAATCCAATTACAAGCTTATTTAATAAAGTTTTGGGAATAAAATTGGTTTGATTTTTAAACTTTCATTACATAGTGATAGATTGGTAAGAATATTAGGAAATATTTCAAAATCTCTGAGACTCGGTATCTATGCTCTCAAATTAAATACTGTAACAGCATAAAGTGTAAGGAATTATTACAATCATCAAACATATAAAGCCTACTGTACAATGATTGAGGGGATAGAGAATATAAAAGATTGTCTTTGCAATTTGTCTATTGCTGTGACAAAACACCATGACCATGCAACTTACAAAAGAAAGTATTTTACTGGGCTCACTACAGTTTCAGAGGGTTAGAGTCCGTGATAGGGAAACAAAATATTGGTAACAGGAACAATGGAGAGTTCATATCTTGATCCTCAGACAAAAGACAGAGCAGCACACTGCGAATAATTTGAATCATTTGACACTTCAAAATCTGCCCCAGTGACACATCGCCAGCAATACCATACTTTCTAATACTTTTCAAACTGTACCACCAGCAGCAGACCAATCATTCATACATAAATGCTTTGTGGGGATAATTCTCATTTGCATTCAAACCATGACAGTGGTCATGCATGGTATTTATAATTTGTGTTAAGAGGAATGCCAGGTGCAGCAGGAATACTCATGATAATTTTGTTAATGACAATACCAGTAGCAAAATAATAGTGTGGTTCTTTTATCAATAACAGCTAGTCATGTAACGGTTTATAAAATCTGCCTTTATTTGTATACTCTTGCTTGGTTGGTTATTTGTTTAATTTGCATGTCTCCTACACACTCTCTCCTCTATATTATTTTGTTTTATTCATAGTTCTTAATATTATGGGATAACAAACAGTGAAACCATAATGATTGCATCTTTCAGAGAAGGAATAAAAATTATTCAAGTACTTCATGCTGAATTAAAGGTGAAATGTTATATTCCCAGAGAAGATACAGAGGTTTTTTTTTTAAATATTTATTTTTTCTTTTGCTTATTGGCTTTTTTTTTTTTTTTTTTTTTTTGAGACTGGGTTTCTCTGTGTTGTTCTGGCTGTCCTGGAACTCACTCTATAGACCAGGCTGGCCTTGAACTCACAGAGATCCACCAACTTCTGCCTTCCAAGTGCTAGGATTAAAGGTATGCACTACCACTGCCCAGCAATATATACAGTTTTTCAAAATATTTAATTATAACTTTTTAATTATTAATTGTATGCTGTATGGCTTACAGGTATGTCTTAAAGGGAGGTTTTCTCACAGAGGAAATAGGATGCACACACATGCACAAACACACATTTGTGCACACGTGTACACATGAATGTACACAGTTTCCTTTTGCATTTCTTTACCTATAGAGATTGAAAATGCCTTAGCTGCATTGCAGGAAGGAAAAAAGAAACTAGAATTTAGTGATACTAGGTCACAGAGTTTTATCTAAGATGAAATGAGCACTCTCTCTGACATCTGTAATTTAGTTGTGCTAAAGAAACATTTAAGGCTAGTCTTAATTTCCTTCCAAGTAGATAGCCTTTTGGAATTTCCTTCCACATTTCAGGCATGTTCAGTAGATTGTAGTGAGCACACTCAATGTTGGAACTTATATTTGCTGCCAACTCCCATGGATGTTGCAATAAATCTCAAGTTGGATTTATGTTTTGCATTGTATTTATCTGTGAAGATTTAAATATACTCTAATCCTTTCATCTAGTTTTCATTTAATTTCTGCTTCAATAATGGCTTTTACTCCTTGGTCTCTGCGTTAAAAACTGTCGTTATTTAGTGTTTCATTGTCTCCTTTAAAATTTTTTATACTAATTTTCTGTTTCTATTTTTTTTTCTTTCTTTTTGTTTTGTTTTGGTTTAGAGACAGGGTTTCTCAGTACCTATGAAATCAGTCTTGGAACTCACGCTGCAGACCAGGATGGTCTTAAACGCAAAGAGATTTGTTGTAGACCCATATTTCTATTTGGTATGGCAGCCAGGCTCTAAGCCATAGTCAGTATCTGATGATGGTCACATAGCCTTCCAGATAGGCTGCCGCTGCCATAAAAGAGGTAAGGATGTTGTTTTGCTCCTTTCTTTGTAATTTGGAGAATGCCTGATAGAGATGTTGATTCAAGCCTACGTGCCAGCTAGCATACAGAGCACACAGGTAGTTGTGGACGTGACTAAAAGTCATTCACCTGGTTACCTAGGAGACAGAATGCTGGTGTATTTCCCACTCGGTTTATATTCTGGTATAAAAAGCTGTTTGGAGAAAAAAGCAGGATGTGAACTCAGGACTTCATGAGGAACCACTGAGAATCTCCCTCCCAGTAAGCCAGGTGAGTTGTGTCTTTATTCCTGCAGATCCAGAGAGAGATAGTTTATGTTGGTGTCTGGTTGAGAGAAAATAATTTAGGGTCCAGACTGACACTGGACCCAGACAATTCATCTGTCTCTGCATACGGAGTGCTGGGATTAAAGGTGTACATCACCATATTCTACATTTTCATCTCTTGCATTCTACTGAAAATGTCCAATAGTTTTCAAAATAATTCATTTCTGAGTTTTAGTGAGGTATACATGGATATAATTCAACATGAAAATTATGATTAAGAAAAATAATAAAACAACAAAGTTAAAAGAATATATAATCTCATAGGTATGGTCAATATTGGATATTTTATTGATAGTCCTTGAAGATCTCAAAGAAAATAAATGACCTTTAATTATGTAATCATAACTAATAGCTGATCCTCTATCTGGCATGCAGACAAAAATATCTAACAGTTGTTCATTAAGATATTCCTAACTTAGGTAAGATAAGCAAAGAATTTTCTTTAACATATTTAGACTTTCTTATCCTCAAAATTACCAAAAGAGTATATCTTACTTTTATAAACAGGATAGGTCAAGACAATAGCTAGTCAATAAAACAGAGTTGTTATTAATGTCATACAAAATGTGTTGGTTAGTCATAAACAAGAGAAAGGGACAATATTTGATTTTGCTACAATATGGAGGTTTCCAATTTAAATTACTATACAAGTCACTAAAAAAGAGAATACTGTCATTGTGCCTAAAATGTCAGCTCATACTACAGAGAAGGCTCAGTGGATAAAGTGCTTGCTGCACAAGCATGAGGGTCTAAGTTGGAGCTACAGCACAAATGTAACCACTTGATAAAGTATCATGCACATATGCCTGGGATCCCAGTACTGCGAGGTAGAAACAAGAAGAACTCAGGGCTCATGAGGTAGTCAATCTAGCCAATGGTGAGTTCCAGGTTCAAGGATATTCATTGTCTCAAAAAATATGGTAGAGATAAAGTGAGGAAACAAACTGTCATAAACCTCTCTCTATAGATACATACAACCCCCCTACATGCACACACATGCATGCACGCGAGTGCACCCCCACACACACACACTCACACACACTATATCGCAACTTATTAGTTAGCTAATTTTGAAGCATTGGTTCCAAGAAATGGATCAACATACTTTGTGATGTGCTATAATGTAGCTAAAGATAGAGAATTTGGGAAGAATGATGGACATACAAGGTAAACATCAAGCGCTCCATAACTTGGTCTAGCATGTTCTTTATGAAGGACCTCTGACATCGGTCTTTTCAATTTGGTATGCATATCAATTATTAGATAACATTTATTTTATTCTGTTTCTTTGGATTTAACATTCCTTTAGAAACTGATATCTTTTACGGGAGTGTTGTTTGTACAAAGTTGATCAAAATAAGTACAAAGTTGTTTAAAGTATAAGTAGTCATCTCCTAGCCTTGTCGATCCCATCAGCTCTATAGAATGTGTTTTCCAAGAATATAGAAGCATGTACAGTGGAAAACATAATAAACACTCCCAAAAGCTAATGCAACTTGAATACACAAACCATTTCTTCTTATTTCGTTATATGAACTTATCTTTTTATAAAACAAACTGCTGAGAGGGAGACTGACAGTTATCAGCTTGAGAAGAACAGTTTCCCTGAGAGATATCTTCTGCTTATGAAAGCATGCAATGAAGAATACAATCTCCAGCGGCTTTCAGAGCAGTAACCAATGTCTCTTCTGTCCCTGACTTCTAATGCACACACTGTTCTTATGATTGAGACAAGCAAATTGGGGTCCAGTTTTCCAAACTGGGAGGTTCTAGGATTCTAGCTAGGTGGTTGCTGTTTTAGTCCACTCACATCATTTGTAGGGATGTAGGGTTTAGTCCTCCACTTGTTTTTATGACTGTCAGTACTTTATGCTTTCTCTTGGAACACAGCAGCTAAAGAACAAATTGTAGCCTCCAAACACACCTCTTTCCAGGGTGGCCTCGTGCAATCAACTGATGACTATGGACATTAAAATCCAGGCTCATCACTTCAACTTCTTACCTATTCCATTTCAGCACTGCCTGTAGAATCAACTGTGATCCTTGAAGCTATGTGACAGTGCCACTCCTTAATATCACCATGCATGTTTTATTGCTATCCCTTCCTGGGGTATTTCTCTCAAGAAAGCAATATCTTAATAAGCATTTTTTTTTGTATTTATCTCTTTTGGGATATATTGCTGGTGTCACCATGAGTCAACACAACTCTCCAATTTTCTATTGAAATTAAAAATATCTAAATATAACATCAAAGTAGAAAGAGAAATGCTGACCTGGAAGACTTCCTGGAGGGACTAGAGGGGGCTAGTATTCAAGTGTGGACTAGGGAGAGTGAATGTGGCAAAGTAGGCTAAGATACATGCATGAATATAATATGATAAAACTTATTATATTGTTATACATATTCACTAAAGCAAAAAAATACTAATAAAAATATAATGGTAGCATTCCTACCATACTTCCAATCAACAAAATTCAATTAACTTTTACTAAAGTGGCAAATTCATTAACCTAAATGGAACAAAATCCTATCTGTCACAGATTCTTCTTATGAGGGAACTTATAAGATATTCTTCAGACAATAGAATGGATATTTTTTGTCTTTAATTCATTGAGCATTGAGAGTGGACAGTGCCATGGCACTTCCATTTTGTGAATAGCTTCATTTATTGTCATCCTGTATCTTCAAGATGAACACTGGCAAATTAGTAAGGAAGGTATGGAGAATTGCAATGCATGAAAGAGTACAGGGATACATACTGTAGCTTTTGTACTCAGACCAGAAGTCATAAAGACAGAGTTGGTATTTGTCATTTCCTTCTTCCACTGTTGGTTTACTATTCCCTTTACTCTCATTCAGCATCACCACAGGCAATATTATTTTTTGAACAGCCAGAATGACTCAAACTTTTGCTCCTTCAGGATCTATACTCTGGCTTTTATATTTGATAATTAAAATATTACATTTTATTGAACAAAGGTGATATATATCAGAAATTCCCTCTACTTTAGTTTCTTTGGATATTAAGAATTTTTTTCGTATTAACTGGAAATTCAGAAACAATTAGCCTCGATATGGTAAATACTAGACACTTTTTATATGACACTGATGGTTCTCAAAACTTATTCACACAGTAAATTTATCTCTTTTGACAAGGTCTTACTATGAACTCTTAGCTAACCTGGGACTCAAAATATAAACATGGTTAGACTTGAAATCACAGTGACTCTCTTGTCTCTGCCTTCCTAGCATTCGGTTTAAAGTATATCACCATGTGCCACCATCAGTGTCTTAGTTAGGCCGCTTTGGGGACTTTTTCAGTTCAGTTTACCTTTGCTCAATTTAGAGAACCTTTATCCCACATTACATCCTAAATCCCAGAAAGATGTAACACACAGTACTGTTCTCCCTTACATGTGCAGGACAAAGATGGTATAAATTAGTTCACCCATGTTCTCAGTCAAGCCTTTTGTCACAAACACTAAAAGCAATGTCCTTGGCCCTCATTGATAGAAATATGTGATTGAGTTAAGGCTTACTTTTATTATGGGGTTTTTAAGTCATTCTACTCTTTTGTTTTGAAACATAGTTACCTATAAAAACTCAAATCCCCTTTTCAATAGTGAATACAAAATTCATAGTTGAATCCCATGATCTCATCAGTTGGCTTAAAAGGTAGCCCAAACAGCAGAATAGAGACTCATGGCATTCGAAAATAGAACTTGGGATTATGTTTTAAGAATAAGCCATGCTAATTTTATTCAATTATGTTACTTCTTTTTTTATTCCTAATTAATATGAGAGACAGAGATAATCTTTACTATCAAATACACCATTAAATTTGTAAGTCATATCCATTGTCAATAATACTTTTGGTATATTAACCCCATCTTAAAAGGTTTTTCATCTTAAACATATAAATAAATAAAACAGGATATATCTTAAAGAAAAGTATCAAATAAATCAGAGACTGGGAAAGAGACCCAGTAATAAATGTTTAATGAAGTTTCCCAACTGAGTGGCCCATCTGTCAGTTAGGATCTAGATCAATAGTCCTAGCTTGCTCATTGTCTTCTCTTTCTCCCAGACTGTAATGGTAAGTTTCCCATAATAAAGTATATTCGGTTTTCTTTTTTTTAAATCTTTAATTTTCTTTCTTTCTTCCTAATCTATAGCTTTAAAGATGGAGTACTCTGATCTGTGCTCTAGCACAAGATGAAGCCCTTTCTTCAAAAAACCGTTTTCTACTTGGATGTGTACGTCTATCTAACGGAGAGGAAATCCTTAGCTAACATTGACTTTCATCTTTCTTATCCCTATGAACATTTCTTATCTATATTTAAAGTTGTACTTGGCTATATTTCAGTCTGGAATATACCCCAAATGTGGTGTGTTGAAATTTGGTCTTCAGATGGACATTGTTGGAAGGGGGTAGATGTCTTTAATGACCTGAGCTACATAGGATGTTTACACATTACTGAGATGTGCTCTGCGTGATGATTCATTCTCTCTTTCCCTCTTCTCCTACCCCTTTCACTCTCACTTGTTCTTTCTGTTTCCCAGTACTGGCAGCCAAAGCATGAATTTGCTCCACTATAGATTTTCCTGCCATAGTATTTTGTCTTTCCACAGACCCCAAAGCAACAGAGCCAAGTGAAAATAAATTGGAACTTCCAATATTGCGAGCAAAAATGAAGTCTTCACCTTCTTACATTAGTAATCTCAGGTACATTTGGAGGGATAAGAAGCTAACGGAGTTAGGAGCTGGAGAAGTTCTTTAACTATGTATGACTCTAACAGTAGTCCTGTATAGCAACTGCAAATGCCTGCGGCAGAGATTGCACTGCAGTGTAGAACACCTGAAGTAACGATGCTACTTCCAGTATTACAGAATCCACTACTGAACATGACTATTACTATTTCTTCCCAAAGCTGCCAACTTCTTGAGGTTCCACTTACTTCTTGTTCAGTTACCTATACCCAAGCTACTATAAAAATGACTTCCAGTACATATTATATAAATTTATACTATACAATTTCTTTGGAACTGGAGAAATGACTTTGTGGTTAAACCTGTCTTCCAGAGAATCCTAGTTCAATTTTCAACACATACACAATAGCTCATAGCTGTCTGTAACTCCAGTTCTATGGAATCTGATGCCCTCCTTTGGTCTCCATGTAGCAGTTACAGACACATGCATGATGCACAAACATATATGCAGCCAAAATATGCATAAATAAAAATAAGTCTTTGTATATTGAAAAAAATAAAACTAACTCATGCAATTTTGTATTAAATATACAATACTAATTACAAGAAAACATTCAAGGCATTTTAAATATACAGTGTGGATCGGTAGAGCTCAATCTTGTCTCCTTTTTACTCTTTGCAATGACAGAAAGATGAGAGGTCCCACCTTGCATCTCTAAGTAACAGAAGACATGGTCATCAGACCTATAAGGGTTTTAAATCTACAAACTGTCAGTTTCTGAAAGGTTTTAAGATATGATAGCCTTTGCTTATAGTGAAAATTTGCTTTATAGAGAAGAAATGGAATTTGATTCAAAATATATTTGATGTCCACTAGTGAATTTTTAGACAAAATATATTGCTCAGTTCTATTCAAGTAAAAGTTGTTTACTATATTACTTGTCTGTCATGGACATGCAATGATATGAGTACTAAAAAAGACATTATATCAATAGAGGAAGAGTAAATGTTGGAAAGTAGCTAATGTGCACTTTGCCTAACATTTCCTAAATGCAGAATCAACATACAGTCTTTCTATTTTCAAAGTAGTTTATTCTACATACTCAGACTGAAAATACTTTTGTTTTCTCATGATTTATAAAAGAGAAATGCATATTCATAAGAAATTAAGAGGTGAGGTCTAAGTCAGATATTCAAATGGCTGTGCAGGGGAAATTCCCTCAGGCTTCTATGATTGATTACCTTTAATTTCCTCTTGAAAGAAAGTGTCAGGCATAGATGCTTAAAGGATTTTTAGCTGTCAGCAATTTGCAGGACTAGAGAAGGGAGGGGAAATAAAATCTTTGAAATGGAAAATATATAAATGTTTTAATTTCAACTGTGTTTCCCATACTGTTTGGGAAATACACAATAAAATTATTTATTGAATAATTTGGTAATTCAGGAGGTATTTACTAAGGATATGAATACTGTTACAGTAAAATAACTACTATGAAAAAAATAATATAAAGGAACTTATTTAGAACCAAACATGAGTGACGATAGTATATGCAGTGTGAATGCTAAGTACGAAATATACATAAACATATTTGTGTTTTTCTACAGAGTCAGAATTAATTGAATAAAAGTATCAGCTTGTTTGATTTCCTTGGCTTCAATTTCTTAAGTAGTCTTAATTTTCCCTGATAGCTAGTCATAGGCAAACACAAATAGTTCTTTTATTCTAGTTTCAATTGCTAATATTAAGCATCAGAACATATGATAATTATATTTATATATTTGTATTTGTAGGTTACAGTGTGAGTTCCAAATGGTGTTACTATAAGGGTACACTCACTTTAAATTACTCTATATTGGTAAAACTGTGTGTTTTCTGGCTGTAACTTGTCCCAAGAGTTTCTATTTTGCAAACAACTTTGAGTCAATTTTGAGGGTAGAAGATAATTGTCTGCCTGGGTGGACCTTGAGAAAACATCATCTGTCTGGGACCACTCACTAAGCAAAGACTGATAAATGACTTCTCCTAGAAATTTAAGTCTGCTACCCGACAAATTTTGGTCTGTTAGCTCAAACTTATTACTAGCTAGTGCTTATGTGTAAATTAACCAATATTTCTAACTACGGTTTGCTATGTGACTCAAGGCTTTTTACTTTGTTTTCAACATGTCCTAGTTATTCAGTGACTGCCTGGCTTCTTTTTTGACTCTGCCATTTTCCCACCTGACCTGATGTGGGAGAGTCTTCTGTTTTGGTTGATTTCA
Source organism: Chionomys nivalis (assembly GCF_950005125.1). Classification (NCBI taxonomy): domain Eukaryota; kingdom Metazoa; phylum Chordata; class Mammalia; order Rodentia; family Cricetidae; genus Chionomys; species Chionomys nivalis. The sequence continues at coordinate 158,742,849 of NC_080086.1, read as the reverse complement.
TTGGTTAATAAAGAAACTGCCTTGGCCCTTTAATAGGACAGAAAATTAGGTAGGTGGAGTAAACAGAACAGAATGCTGGGGGAAAGAAGCCAAATCAGGCAGTCGCCATGATTCTCCTCTCAGAGACAGATGCAGGAAAAGATCTTTCCTGATAAGCTACCACCTCATAGTGCTACACAGATTATTAGAAATGGGTTAATCAAGATGTGAGAGTTAGCCAATAAGAGGCTGGAACTAATGGGCCAGGCAGTGTTTAAAAGAATACAGTTTCTGTGTAATTATTTCGAGTAAAGCTAGCCATGCAAAGCTGGGCGGGAACACAGCCCACTGCTCCTCTTACTACACTGACCTTTATTGCCTTGCTGTAGCCCAAAGTAACTTCTTTATTAACCAATGGGAATAAAACATATTCACAGCATACAGTATTTGCCTCTTTCTGTCTAATCAAAAACACTTTTTTTCTCTTTCTCTCAAACCTACTTACATTTTTTTGAACATACTGTGACCCATTTAGAGGTTTGCTTTTGTCTGAATCTGTGTTGCACATCTGTAATCCTTTAATAATCACAAGTCTTTAAACTGCTAAGTTGGCATGGCTAGGACCAAACTGCCCCGCTTGGCTTTCCAACATGGTGGAGGTATGAACGAGAGTCATGCTTAACTCCCCAGCTCTCGTAAACTGCGGGGTCTACACTGCTGCCAAGTAGCATGCAGCTGTGCTCTCAAGTCTGGAGACAGTGGTGGGAAAAAGCCTCTTTGTAGTACCACCTGTGAGAGACTATGGGAGTCTAGCATGCTGCATCTGGAGCTCCCTGGGGCCAGGGAATGGGGTTCTGTACTGTGGCCCACAATGAGAGATAAACTATGAAGCTGTTTCATTTTTTTGTGTCTAGAACCTTTTTTTAAAAAGATTTTTTAGTCTTTATGTGGATGTACATGTGCCACATTGGGTGCGTTTGTGATCTGCCATGTGGTGATGCCTTTGTTATCATGGCACATTCATCTCTTGCTCGCTTTGCATCTGCTGGCAACTGCTCACTCTGCTCTTCTTTTCTTTTTCCATAGCTTGGTTGCCCTGCCTGTACTTCTGACCTGACTATTGACCAATCATTGTTTCATTAAGCCGATTCGTGACAAAGTTTCGTAGCATACAAGAGAATATATGTATCTCATATGTTTTCTCAGCAATTAGCTTCTCTACTACCACTGTATTTAAGGAGTTGTTTTGGAGATTCACTCATTATCATGACAAATTTACGGTTGGAAGCAAGTCTGAACTCTATCTCTGGGTAACATTCCAATCTTCGATGTATAGTTGTATCAATACTAAGGCCCAGTGTGAACACATCAGCCTTGGTGAATTAGAGGCATGAATATCACGAGTTCAAGAAGAGTCTGAATTATAGCGTACCACTCTCAAATTCTTGTTTTTCACAAAATATTTGATTAGTATTTGAATTTTTATCCTTTATTAGAGAAACCATGATATTCCAAACTGATATGGAAAACAATGTGTTTAATAAAAAAGATAGTCTCTAGGATAGAGTCTATAAAATAGATGACCTTGTATTACAGAAGAGAAGGAGAATATCTATTAAGATTTGACAATTATGACAGCTGATTCTCAAACATGCCTCACGAATGAATCTGAATCACTGAAGTTCAGGCTTTGTTTTCTCTGCTACAAGCATTTTATTAGCACTATATAATGGGGTGAAAGTAAATGGAAGTTAGAAATGGCTCTTGTTGGGGGCATCCAGGAGTTCCTGTGTAGGTGCCGAGAAGTTTCATCAGGACGGGTGAGTGTGTGCTATCCTGGGGCGGACTGTCCAGGTAGAGAGCACAAACGCCCCTCCCCCAGCTCCTGCTGCAGGGCTTTCTTTCCTACACACCTGCCCCCACCCCCACCCCAAGCCTGCCTTGTCTGCAAGGTCCTTAGCTGTGGAACAGTTTCCTGCCATTTCACTAAGGCTACCAACCCAGAGCAGTGAGTGCCTGACTAGAGGGCATGCCTCAAGGTCCCCGCCAGGGAAAGCGGGCCCCTGCTGCTGGGGCTGCAGTCTCTGCTGTGATCTCCTGGACCTGCTCTGCCTGCGCCCTACTTCCCTTAGTCCCTGGCTCATTGGGGCATCCAGGAGTTCCTGTGTAGGTGCCGAGAAGTTTCATCGGACGGGTGAGTGTGTACTATCCTGAGGCGGATGGTCCCGGTAGAGAGCACAAACGCCCCTACACTAAGACTACCCAACCAGAGCAGTGAGTGCCTGCCTAGCGGGCAGGCCTCAGCAACCCCCTGAAAGGGAGCACAGGCACCTCCAGCTTGTACTGCAGTGTCAGCTGTGTTCTACTCGACCCCTCCCGACCCCTTGCATTCGGCCTTCTTTACGCAGGTCATTGGAATACCATGCATCCATGTTTTGGTGTTGAGGAGTTCATCTGGAAGGGAACGGTTCCTGCCCCTACACTGAGGAGATACACCTAGAGAGTTAGTCACAGCAAAGACTGGTCCATGACATCAGGCCTCTCCTGGCTCCATTTGAAGGAAAAGATGGGCAGGTGCCAATGCAAGAATTCCCCCAACAACTTGAAAGGCAACGTGACATCACCAGGATCCAGGAATCCCAAAATGAGAAGTGTACACCCTAATCCAGAAGAATTAGAAGAATTCGACTCAAAAGTGAATTTTATGAAAATAATAGAGGACCTTAAACAGGAGGTGAAAAACTGCCACAACCAATTAGAGATTACAAACAAAAAGGTAGAGGAAATGAATAAATATCTCAAAGATACCCAAGAAAACCAAGAGAAACAAGAAAAAGTAATCAAACAGGTAAGGGAAACGGTTCAAGACTTGAAGAATGAAGTGGAAGTAATAAAGAAAACACAAACCGAGGGAAGGATGGAGATGGAAAATTTGAATAAACGAACAGGAACTACAGAGACAAGTACCACCAACAGATTACAAGAGATAGAAGAAAGAATCTCAGACACTGAAGATACCATAGAGAAAATAAACACTCTCATCAAAGAAAACAACATAACCAACAAATTCTCATTACAAAACATTCAGGAAATCTGGGACACAATAAAAAGACCAAACCTAAGAATAATAGGGATAGAAGAAGGAGAAGAAATACAGCTCAATGGTCCAGAAAATATATTTAATAAAATTATAGAAGAAAACTTTCCCAACCTTAAGAAAGATATTCCTTTGAAGGTCCAAGAAGTATACAGAACACCAAATCGACTGGATCAAAAAAAAAACATCTCCTCGTCATATAATAATCAAAACACAAAACATACAGAATAAAGAAAGAATATTAAGAGCTGCAAAGGAAAAAGGTCAAGTTACCTATAAAGGTAAACCTATCAGACTTACACCTGATTTCTCTATGGAAACCATGAAAGCCAGAAGGTCCTGGATAGATATACTGCAGAAACTACGAGACCATGGATGCAAGCCCAGACTACTATACCCAGCCAAGCTTTCGTTCACTATAAATGGAGAAAACAAAATTTTCCAGGATAAAAACAAATTTAAACAATACGTTGACACAAATCCAGCCCTTCAGAAAGTAATTGAAGGAAAATCACAAACCAAGGAGTCCAACAATGCCCACAATAACTCAGACATCTAATGACCCTTCACCAGCACAACTTGAAGAAGGGAAACACACAAACTCTACTACCAAAAGAAAGAAAGAAAGAAAGAAAGAAAGAAAGAAAGAAAGAAAGAAAGAAAGAAAGAAAGGAAAAATGACCGGAGTTAACAACCACTGGTCATTAATATCACTTAATATCAATGGACTCAACTCACCTATAAAGAGGCACAGGCTAAGAGATTGGATACGAAAACAGGATCCAACATTCTGCTGCTTACAAGAAACACACCTCAACCACAAAGACAGACATCTACTCAGAGTAAAGGGCTGGGAAAAGGTTTATCAAGCAAACGGACCTAAGAAACAAGCAGGTGTGGCCATACTAATTTCTAAGAAAGTTGACTTCAAACTAAAATCAATCAAAAGAGATGGAGATGGACATTTTTTACTCATAACAGGAACAATTCACGAGGATGAAGTCTCAATCCTGAATATATATGCCCCTAATATAAAAGCACCCACTTATGTAAAAGAAACGTTACTAAAACTCAAGGCAGTCATCAAACCACACACACTAATAGTAGGAGATTTCAACACTCCTCTCTCACCAATGGACAGGTCAATCAGACAGAAACCTAACAGAGAAATAAGAGGATTAAGGGAGGTAATGAATCAAATGAACTTAACAGACATCTATAGAACATTCCACTCAAATAAGAAAGAATATACCTTCTTCTCTGCAGCTCATGGAACCTTCTCAAAAATAGACCACATACTCGGTAACAAAGCAAACTTACACAGTTACAAAAAAATATCGGTAACCACCTGTGTCTTATCAGATCACCATGGATTAAAGTTAGAATTCAACAACAATGCTATCCCCAGAAAGCCTATGAACTCATGGAAACTGGACAGTCAACTACTGAACCACACCTGGATCAAGGAAGAAATAAAGAAAGAAATTAAAGTCTTTCTTGAATTCAATGAAAACGAAGACTCAACATACTCAAACCTATGGGACACTATGAAAGCAGTGCTAAGAGGAAAGTTCATAGCATTAAGTGCCCACTTAAAGAAAACAGAGAAAGCACACATTGGAGACTTAATAGCCCACCTGAAAGCTTTAGAAAAAAAGAAGCAGACTCACCTAGGAGAAGTAGAAGACTGGAAATAATCAAATTGAGGGCTGAAATCAACAAAATAGAAACACAGAAAACAATCCAAAGAATCAGTGAAACAAAAAGCTGGTTCATGGAGAAATTCAATAAGATTGATAAACCCCTATCCAAACTAATCAAACGGCAGAGAGAGAATACGCAAATTAACAAAATCAGAAACGAAAAGGGAGACATAACCACAGACTCAGAGGAAATTCAGAGAATCATTAGATCTTACTACAAAAACCTGTATGCCACAAAATTGGAAAATGTTATAGAAATGGACACTTTTTTAGATAAGTACCATATACCAAAGTTAAACCAGGACCAGGTGAACCATCTAAATAGACCTGTTAGTCACGAAGAATTGGAAGTTATTATAAAAAACCTCCCCACCAAAAAAAGCCCAGGTCCAGACGGCTTCAATGCAGAATTCTACCAGAACTTCCAAGAAGACCTAATACCTATACTCCTTAATGTATTTCACAATATTGAAACAGAGAAGTCATTGCCAAATTCCTTTTATGAAGCTGAAGTTACTCTGATACCAAAACCACACAAAGACACAACCAAGAAAGAGAACTACAGGCCAATCTCACTCATGAACATCGACGCAAAAATACTCAATAAAATACTGGCAAACCGAATCCAAGAACACATTAGAAAAATTATCCATTATGATCAAGTAGGCTTCATCCCAGAGATGCAGGGCTGGTTCAACATATGAAAATCTATCAATGTAATCCATCATATAAATAAACTAAAAGTAAAAACCATATGATCATTTCATTAGATGCTGAAAAAGCATTTGACAAAATTCAACATCCCTTTATGATAAAGGTCTTAGAGAGATTAGGAATACAAGGGTCGTTCCTAAGTATAATAAAAGCTATTAATAGCAAGCCGTCAGCTAACATCAAATTAAATGGAGAGAAACTCAAAGCTATTCCACTAAAATCAGGAACACGACAAGGTTGTCCACTCTCTCCATACCTCTTTAATATAGTGCTTGAAATTCTAGCAATAGCAATAAGACAACATAAGGGGATCAAAGTGATTCAAATTGGAAAGGAAGAAGTTAAACTTGAATTATTTGCAGACGATATGATAGTGTACATAAGCGACCCCAAAAACTCCATCAAAGAGCTCCTTCAGCTGATAAACACCTTTAGTAGAGTTGCAGGATACAAGATCAATTCCAAAAAATCAGTTGCCCTCCTATACACAAAGGATAAGGAAGCAGAGATGTAAATCAGAGAAGCATCACCCTTCACGATAGCCACAAATAGCATAAAATATCTTGGGGTAACTCTAACCAAGGAAGTAAAGGATCTATTTGACAAGAACTTTAAGTCTTTGAAGAAAGAAATTGAGGAGGATACCAGAAAATGGAAGGATCTTCCTTGCTCTTGGATTGGGAGGATCAACATAGTAAAAATGGCAATTCTACCAAGGGCAATTTATAGATTCAATGCAATCCCCATTAAAATCCCATCAAAATTCTTCACAGATCTTGAGAGGACAATAATCAACTTTATATGGAGAAACAAAATACCCAGGATAGCCAAAACAATCTTATATAATAAAGGATCGTCTGGAGGCATTACCATCCCTGACCTCATACTCTATTACAGAGCCTCAGTATTGAAAACAGCTTGGTATTGGCATAAAAACAGAGAAGTCGATCAATGGAACCGAGTAGAAGACCCTGATTTTAACCCACAAACTTATGAACACCTAATTTTTGATAAAGGAGCTAAAAGTATTCAATGGAAAAAAGAGAGCATCTTCAACAAATGGTGCTGGCAGAACTGGTTGTCAACGTGTAGAAGAATGAAAATAGATCCATATCTATCACCATGCACAAAACTCAAGTCCAAATGGATTAAAGACCTCAATATTAGTCTGAACACACTGAACCTGATAGAAGAAAAAGTGGGAAGTACTCTACAACATATGGGTACAGGAGATCACTTCCTACGTTTATCCCCAGCAGCACAGACATTAAGGACAACATTGAATAAATGGGACCTCCTGAATCTGAGTAGCTTCTGTAAAGCAAAGGACACTGTCACTAAGACAAAAAGGCAACCCACTGACTGGGAGAAGATCTTCACCAACCCTGCAACAGACAAAGGTCTGATCTCCAAAATATATAAAGAACTCAAGAAACTAGACTTTAAAATGCTAATGAACCCAATAAAAAAATGGGGCACTGATCTGAACAGAGAATTCTCAACAGAAGAAATTCAAATGGCCAAAAGACACTTAAGGTCATGCTCAACCTCCTTAGCGATAAGGGAAATGCAAATTAAAACAACTTTGAGATACCATCTTACACCTGTCAGAATGGCTAAAATCAAAAACACCAATGATAGCCTTTGCTGGCGAGGTTGTGGAGAAAGAGGCACACTCATCCATTGCTGGTGGGAATGCAAACTTGTGCAACCACTTTGGAAATCAGTGTGGCGATTTCTCAGGAAATTTGGGATCAACCTACCCCAAGATCCAGTAATACCACTATTGGGAATATACCCAAGAGATACCCCATCAAATGACAAAAGTATCTGTTCAACTATGTTCATAGCAGCATTGTTTGTAATAGCCAAAACCTGGAAACAACCTAGATGCCCTTCAATGGAGGAATTGATGAAGAAAGTGTGGAATATATACATATTAGAGTACTACTCAGCAGTAAAAAACAATGACTTCTCGAATTTTGCGTGCAAATGGATGGAAATAGAAAACACTATCCTGAGTGAGGTATCCCAGACCCAAAAAGAGGAACATGGGATGTACTCACTCATAATCGGTTTCTAGCCATAAATAAAAGACATTAAGCATATAATTTGTGATCCTAGAGAAGTTAAATAAGAAAGTGAACCCAAAGAAAATCATATAGTCATCCGCATGGAGAGGGGAAGTAGACAAGATTGCAGGGCAAAAACTGGGAACTTGCGGGTGAGGTGGCATGGGGCAAAGGGGAAATGGGATGAGAAACATGAGAAGGGGAGGATGGGAGGAGCTCGGGGGATTGGGATGGTTGGGATATAGGAAGGGAGGATACGGGAGCAGCAAAGTATATATCTTATCTAAGGGAGCCATCTTAGGGTTGGCAAGAGACTTGACTCTTGAGTGGTTCGCAGGTGTCCAGGAATATGTCCCCAGCTGGTACCTTGGGCAACTAAGGAGAGGGAACCTGAAATGACCCTATCCTATACTGATGGATATCTTGCATATCACCTTAGAACCTTCATCTGGCGATGGATTGAGGTAGAGACAGAGTCTCAATTTGGAGCAACGGTCTGAGCTCTTAAGGTCCAAATGAGGAGCAGAAGGAGGGAGAACATGAGCAAGGAAATCAGGACCACGAGGGATGCACCCACCCACTGTGACAGTGGAACTGATTTATTGTGAGCCCACCAAGGCCAGCTGGTCTGGGACTGAATAAGCATGGGTTGATTCTGGACTCTCTGAGCATGGCGGACAATGAAGGCAAATGAGAAGCCAAGGACAATGGCACTAGCTTTCGATCCTAATACATGAACTGGCTTTGTGGGAGCTTAGCCTGTTTAGACGCTCACCTTCCTGGACGTAGATAGAAGACCTTCGTCTTCCCGCAGGGCAGAGAATTTGGACTGCTCTTCAGTATCGAGAGGGAGGGGGAATGGTGTGGGGGGAGGAGAAGAGGAGTGGGGATAGGGGGAGGGGAGTGGGGGGAGGGGGCAATATTTGGGAGGAAGGGAGTGAAATGGGAAACGGGGAGCAGGTGGAAATTTTAATTAAAAAAGAATAAAAATAAATAAAAAGGAAAAAAAAAGAAATGGCTCTTGTTCAGTGAGAAAATCAACATGTATCATCTCCTATATCTCTCCACTTAGTAATGTTCCAACTTTGAACATTAAGAAAAGACATTTCAGAATGTGCTCTTCCTGTACTAATAATTAATAGAATCAAAATTTAAACTCAAATCCTTTGTTAAAAGCACATTTTCATCAACTCATGCTGCCACAGAGAAAAGAACATTAAGACCTGAGTTTTACTTTCAAAAAAGTGAGAAACCAACATAATTTGATAAGCTTGTGTTTTATGTTCCATAAGAAAAAGTAAAGTTTTGGAGAAGATAAAAGCATGGTACTTAGAAAATATAATGAGGGGCTCTGATAACATCAGAGAATCTTAAATAGTCTTTAAGAGTTGAATGGACATGGAAAATGGTGGAAAGTATTATGAGTAGAAAGGCTAAAAGCAAATGAAGCCCAGACCTGGGGTGTTGCTTGCATGTTAAGGGGGAGCACCAATAGGATAATAGAGGATATTTATTGAATTATTACAAATAAATGAACTCATAAGTGGATAGTGACTAATTATATGGACAGCCAACATATTGAGCACACAGATGGAATTTTCACCTTAAATATCAGCAACCAGAAATGAGAAAGCAGCCACAGTTTTTTTGGCAGTCATTCTAAATTACCAGAACTTTTGTATCTGCTGGTCTTCAAGCTTTGTTCCTTCTTCCAAATTAAAGACAGCTGAGAAAAATTGGGTGTGCCTCCTAATCATCACGGTGGACACTCTGCTTCCTAGCCATCTTCATCCTCTGCCCGTCACGAGCTGAGTAAGTGAAGTCAGACATCCTTTGCTATAAGCTACTCTCATTTACTGAGTTTATTATTTTGAGTTCGTGGCATTAGAGACAAATTTTCTTATTTATGATACACTAGCAATATCAGCACTACAGGACTGATGTGGGAAGAGGAAAAGGTTGAAACTCCCTTTGAGAGAAGACTGGATTGCAGTGTTGAGTTTATTGCAAGTTAGGCAGTATAAGATAATTAAACAATAGAATGTATGTATATATATATGTGTGTGTGTGTGTGTGTGTAAATTAGAAAAAGAAAGGGACTTAATTCTTAATTGACCTTTCCTGCAAAAAAAATTTTATATCATTGTTTGGCCATCAAATGAGGATGTTGGATAATTTTCTTTCCAAGAGTGTTTCCTGTAACAATGTAATCATACTCAGGCATACTTTCTTCTTGAAAAGTTTTCCAACTTGTCATTGATACAAAATATTTGTCAAAATTGTTACTCAAGGCCAAGGTCTTGAACAGGTGTCTCTTGGCATCATATAAAGCATTTAATGAATATGCAGATATTTGCAAAGTAGCTGGGAAACTTCATTCAAAGTGAATTGACAGTGCAGATCAGGAAGATACACACAGCCAATGAGAGTAGGTCACATGGGTGAGATTGCTCAAGGGCTCCAGTTACTGTTTGGGCTTCCTTTACAGGAGAAGAAGTTTGGTTTTTAAGAAGTCTGGATTCCTGAGTAGCAATTCTATTATATAGAGTTTTAGGTCATAATCGACCCCCCCCCGCCCCCCAAAAAACCCAATTAAAATTACTTCAAAAGTTTTTGGAGTGTTGCGGCTAATTTAAATAAACAGATATGAACTTCACATATGTGATATTTTGCTCTATGATGCATTGAGATTTTAAGTTATATTCAAGGCTCCCTGCAAAGAATGAAACTGGCATGGGAATGTGCCTAGGCTATAAGGACATTGTCTTAGGACAACATTGATAGTGTTGCACAGGGAAAATTAAACTGGGTGATATGGTGGAGTAGTTATAGTCAGAGTACCAGAGAAATAAACTGGGTAGCTGAGGTATTTAAAAAGCAAGGGCTCCATGACAGTAATTATGGATAAAGAATTCTTCACTTGAATTCTTGTATGTCTATCATTATAGATACAATCCCAAGTATACTAGCTTTATAATTCTGATATGTTCAATCTTATCTGCTGCCTGTGGGAAGATATGCACCCACGTTCAAAACAGAGCTATAATGGTGCTTTGTTAAATATGTAATGTAGGCAGTGACTGCTTGTTTGTTCCCGGCTGTTCAAACCACAAAATAACCACTCAGAAATTATACTATTTGCAATACTGTTTGGCCAATAGCTTAAGTGTATTTCTATTTAGCTCTTACAACTATAATTAACCCATTTCCATTATTTCATATTTTACCATGAAGCTTGTGGCCTACCAGCAAGGTTCGAGCTGGCAGCTCACATCTTTCCTCTCTGGTGGCTGCATGCTTATCTCACTGACTCCATCTTCTTTCTCCCAGCATTCAGTTTAGTTTTCCTGCTTAGCTCTATTCTGCTAAGCCACTGGCCAAAATAGACTTATTCTTTAACTAATAAAAGCAACACACATACAGAAGGACTTCCCACAATGTAATTAGTAACTCTGCTCTAAAAATGCTTTAAAGGCATTAGAGTCCATTTTGATTAATTTCATTCACTTAAATAAAACTAGTTTCTTCATAATAATGTTTTTGTCTCGACTATATCTAAGTTTACTGAATCTTTATTTGAGATTATAGATTAGTTATTACACAAATTTTGATGTTAGGGGGTGTGGAATTGTTGAAAATGGCTTAGTGCATAAAGTGCCTTGAGGGACATGTATGAGGATATGAGTTTGACTCACCAGAACCCATATAGACACAGGTATACTAACATATATCTGTAACCAAGTATTCCTATGGTGAGGCAGTGAGATGGGAGGGAGAGACAGGAAAATTCCTAAGAGCACAAGCCCAGATAGTCTGGCAAATGCTGAAGCAAAACAACCTATCTCAAATAAGGTGGAAAGGAAGGACTGACATGTGACAGTCACATGTGCATACCCATATTCAAACACACAAATATGCACATAATGCACTTATACATATGCGCACACACTAATAATATGTTAATGCTGAAGGGACCACTATTGGTTCTTTAAATAATCCCCACATCTCTGTTCTTCCCTAAGGTGTTCTCTTTTCATTTACTCTCACTCAGCATCACGCTATCTGTCATCTCTCATGGTACATTTACCGTAAGCTGAATTCTCAGCCAGATCCTGATGACTTTTTCTACTTTAAGACAATGCAATAAATCACAAGGGAAGCATTCTTATTAAATATATATTTTCTATGGAATGGGGGAAAACTGTAAGTTAACTTTTTAAAAGTTTTAGCATTAAGGGAAAAAAAAGAGTTTCATTTTGAGGGAAAATGAAGCCAGTTCATTCTACCCCATCACTTCCATGGAATCACATTATAAACCTTGATGTAATGTGTGGAGCAGCAATTTAAAGATGAAGTATCACCAGCCTGACTGCAAGTTTATCATTGCTTTTCTCCCAATATGCCAATCAAACTTACCCCAAACCAGAAAGTTGGCAGAGAGATTTCCAGGGGAATCTGGCTCAAATAAATGATTTTTTTATAAGCCCAAGTGAAAGCATGGGCTATGTTTCCTTCATTTCTCATGCCACAAACACACTGAACCCAAGGGAGCACTACCTCACAGATCACAATGATAGAGTTAGGGTCTGAGGGAGGGAGATGCCCTGCACTGATTAGAGAAACTGAGATCCCAAGATGATGGACCAAGCTTCTGTTACTTGATGCTCTGTTCTTCTGCGTGGCCTCAGTGTGGCTGCATTTCCAGAAAGCCCAGAGTAGGAGGAGTAAATCAAACACAGCCTAGAGCTGGAGGACTGAAAAGTGATTGCTAGGGAATGAACACAATGAGACATCCCACAGAGACAGAGGTCAGGGAAGCTGTCAGAAAAGCAAGTAAGGTGGATATTACTAGTAGAAAACAGCCAGAAAAAGCTTTGAGAACTCCAATAAGGCATTGGTACCCATCCATGTCCCAGAGCATGAAGTGGCTAATCTGTGGCAGGCAGATGGCATCACAAAGGCTAAAAAGCACGGAATAAAAATGGCTGAGTGAAACCTATGATCCAAATCTAGGGAACTGATAACTGGTAGGGCACAAAACTGTCCAAATATAATTTGTTACATTTTAAGTAGAGGCAAAAAAGTAAAAATATGATATTAAAATGTTCAAGATGAAATTCTAAGAAACTCTCCATGTGCAGAACCAGAAAGGATTGAATAGAAACATACAGAGAGAGAGAGAGAGAGAGAGAGAGAGAGAGAGAGAGAAAGAGAGAGAGAGAAATTTTCATTTTTTTCATGGTTTGGCTTATTGGAAATGTTTAAAAATTTTAGACCCTAGGCTAAAATATTTGAAAGTTTTGATTTCACCAGGTAATCTTCTCTTTTATTCATACTTTTCAATAATAGTTCTATGTCAGACTTTGTGTTGTGACGTGAACAAAGCAGAGATGAATGTGTACAGATGCCTAGATTGCCAAGAAGACAAGCAAGAACAAATTCTGAATAATAACTCCAGACAAAAGGTACTTGTAAGTAAAAATCCTGAATTTACCTTTCTGACTTCTTAGTCAGATAAGATATTAGAACAAAGATGTATCTGAACTACACTAAAGGTCAAAAATGAGGAAATTATACCTCTACAGTTTTTGTCATATATTTAATGTATGTGGTATCATATTTTGATATACTCATACATGGTGAAATCATTAGTATTATCAAGAAATGAACACATATAAACATTGTACCACATTATCTGTGCATCCAGTAGGATAGTTGTAGTTCTAGTAATATCCATTAATAGTAAATGTTCTTTTTATTAATGATGTTGGTGATGTGTGTGTTTTCCTAAATAATTACTTATTCTTAAGAAAGGAAATACTTTTATTTTTCAGGAAATTCACATATACATGCAATTCATTTGGATCTTATCCAAACACCAGTCTCCCTTTTCTACTCCTGCTGACCACCCCCATCCTAGTTAGCTTGAATCATCAGTTTGATAAATGCTGGAATCACCTGAGAAGGAAGTCTTTGGCAAGGTTCTTACTTGATCAGATTCACCTGGAGGACTGTCTGCAGAGGAGAGTCTTAATTGGTAGGAAATGTAGGCAGGACCAAGCTATCATGGATGGCACCATTTCCTGAATAAATAGTTCAGGGCTATTTAACAACACAAACTATAATATAAAATTGGAGAGGGATGGAATGTTCAGGTGTTCTTGCTGCTCTTCTTGAGATCTGAGTCAGTTCCCAGTGTCTGGGTTGATAACTCACATTCTCCAGTAATTTCAGTTCTCTGGAACTTGGCAGATATATTTTTAACCTACATTTACATGGCAGACACCCAATAACACACACAGGCACACACACACACACAGTGAGAGAGAGAGAGAAGAAAATTACAAATAAATATTTTCTATATCAAGAAAGCATGCTGTGCATCAGCCTGTGAAGGTGCCAGGAAGTAGTATTTCATGATTTCGGCTTTATGTTCCTGCTGGAGACCCTGCCCTAGTTACATCAATGATGAACTCTGGCCTGGGAATGCAAGGCAAATCAATCCTTTTATTCTCTAAGTTGCTTTTTTTGTCATAGTATCTGTCACATCAGAGAATGAAACCAGTCCAGCAATAGAATGCTACTGTGATAGACCTGATCGCGTGACTTTTCATGCTTTTGAACTATTGCATTAGAGGATTAAAGAAGCTTTTTGAACTTAAATCTGCGAACGTTATTGGATACTGACAGCTTAATACGTTGTTCTGTGGCACCTCAGAATAACAATGACAGATACACAGATATTTGATGCTGAATTGTGAGGTTTCAGAGAGAAGAAAAAAATGTACTGATACTTGTGCTACAATTTATTTGTGTGATGTTTTATTTTTGCAGTTTTTTCAAGTTAAATGCCATTTTTATTTTATCCCTTTTTAGTGAAAATAGATTTTTTTCTCACATAATATACTTGATTATGATTCTTTCCCCTTTACTTCTCCCATTTCCTTCTCATATCCTCTCCTATACAGATATATCTCCATCCTGTCTCTCTTTAGAAAAAAAAGGCTTCTAAAAGATGATATTAATAAAATACAATCTAACAAAATAAAATATAATAAAATTAAATGAAAACTAACACACACACACACACACACACACACACACACACACACACTAATATTGGAAAAAGCAAACAACATGAAAGGGCCCAAGAGATGGCCCAGGAGGTAGAGAGCCACTTGTTTGAACACTCAAAAATCCCAAATAATACTAAACTGGAAGTCATAATAAATATGCTAAGAACCTGTAGAGTTTAAATAGAGAAGAAAAATTATATCGATAAAATAAGAGAGAGAAATTTAACTAATAACAAGACAAGATTTAAAAACAGATGGAAAAACCTGACAAGACAAAGAGACAGGGAGCCTTTAAAGATGTCACTAAGATTGTTATCTGTTGTCCATCTATGCTGGAAATTCAGCATATCCCCAAAAGTGGTTTATTTCCCAAATAAAGCTCCACTGGGGAAAACTAAATTTTTGCTTGCAAGTGGTTACTATATGGAGATGCACCAACTTCTCCTTTCCAACTATAGGACCCCACTTGATGCAAACCTGCCCAGGGACTATTCCTGCTACGTCAACCTCAGTGAGTGTATCTGAGCTTGGCTCATGTTGATTTAGAAGACTTTGTTTTCTTGGTGTCCTCCATCTTCTCTGGCTCTTACACTCTTTTAGCGTTTTCCTCTGGGTTCTTTGAGATTTGTTAGAGACTTCTTGTATACATCTGATTGTTCCAAGGTCTCTCACTCCCTGCATGACATCTGGCAGTAGATCTTTGTATTTTTTCCCACCCGGTAGAGGAGGAAGAGTCTCTGATGATGGATGAGCAAGGCACTGATCTATGTGTAAAACAGAATATCATTAGGAGTCTTTTTATTGCTGTTTATTTTTAGAACAATATAATTTGTCTTTACGCTAGATCCTGGGCTATCTAGTTCCGGGTTCCTGGTCACCCAAGCAGTGTCTGTTGCTGGTTCTCTCTTGTGGAGTAGGTCTTAACTCAAATCAGATATTGGTTGGTTAATTCCATTGGGCTACCATGACTCCAGCATATCTTTTTAAAGAAACTTTTATTGATATTTTGAGATTTTCACATCATACACTCTGATCCCACTTATCTCCCCATCCTCTTGAGCTTGTCCTCTGCCCTTGCAATGTCCCCATGAGATCAAAACCAAATTTAAAAGAAAATCTAAAACCAAACTGAACCAAAAACAAACTAACAAACAAAAACAAAAGAAGACTCTTGTCTTGAAAGCTGTAGTGTGACCCATAAAGTCACATAATTTACACTTTAGTCCATTAATCGTAAATTGCAAGTGTCCATTGCCTCAAGTCATTGCCCTGGCTCAAGGCCTCTGGTTTCTGTTACACCATGAATAATGACCTCTGACTGGGGAACCTCTTGGATAGCCTTTTGTTGTCCTGTCATGGAGATGCTGCTTGTTTGAATCTGTAGGTATGTCCCTTCACATGCACTAACAGTTCATAGATTCCTTGGATGTTGGAGTGGACCAAATCATAGCCCTTATTCTGGGCCTGGAAGGTAGCTGGGTTGGTTAGCCCATCACTTTTCCCTTATTGCTCCAGTGAGCTCTCCAGCACTGCCTTGGCTAGCACACCCAATGCAGCCTACAGCAAGGATCAGGGCCAGTTCTGTTCTCAGGTCTTGGATCTGGGCACTTATGCTCAAAATCTACTGCTTTGTCCTGATTGCTATAGGAGACGTTTGAGGGAGTGGAGTGGGGTTACCTCTCCTGCTTTCATGGTCTCAGGGCTGGCACACATGCACCGGAGACAACACAGTCAGTTCTAGTTTTCTGTCCAGGCTGACTTTCCTGTATGCTGCAGCTGGTGATGGCAGGGCTAGTTCTCTAACTCTTGTGAATGACTCTGACTTTTGGCAAACTATCTTGCCTGTCACAGGTAGCAAGAGAGTTGGCCAGGGATGGAGTGGACAGGGCATCTTTCTCTCATTTCTGCCACCTCATGACAAAGAAAGGGGTTATGGTTAGTTCTGTTGCTTTCACACCCTCTGGGATGGCTCTAATGTACAGCCCAGACCATGCAGAATCCAACAAGGCTCTGGGCCTGCTATCCAAGGGCCAGTAAAGGGTGGGTCTGACTAAGAACAGAATGGTTCAAGAGACCTTATGTTAATACAGGCCATGGACATTGTCAGAGACCCCAGGGACAGCAGCTCAGGCCAGGACATCACCAAGGCTCATTGGCAGCACAGGCCACTCAGCTCGGTATGGCCTTAGGGGCAGCATGGCTTTTGGGAGCCAACATGGGTGCATGTAGCTGATCATGGGCATTTGCAGAGCCCTACAGAAGCTATGGACACCACCCTAGACCATGGCTGTAACATGGCCATGGCACTAGCATATTTTGCACCCGGGACACCATTGTAGACAAAAGAGTTTGTGGCTGGAATGGTGCTTACTTTTCTCCTTTGGTAGCATGTAGAGCACTTTCCTATACCAAAGGTATTAGCATATTGTTGTGAAGTCTTTATATACTCAGAAATGTGATTTCTCTGTTATATGTTTGGAGTCTTACTGTCAGTTTTTGGAGAGCAACCTATAGTCTTGGCAACAGCCTGGGTTGTTTCAGGATTCCCAAGGGATTCCCTTTGGCCAACAAGTCAATTAGATGTAACACATTTCTTATACTGGAAGCTGCATTGATGACAAGAGATGTCTAGAGGAGACTCTATCTCCCCCATTACTTGGTGATTTTATCTAAATTACATTCATACATGCATATATTTTAAGAAGCTTCTATTCTCTTGGGTTTCCATACTATCTTTCCAATATTCCTCAATTTTAACTGTCTCTCACTGTACTCCCTCTCTACTGCCCATCTTTCTGCCTCCCCCTTCTTCTGTACCAACAACCTCTTACTCCCCTTCATCAATGACTCTATTCCCCTTTTTTTTATAGAGATGTCAGTCTTCTTTAGTTCCTTATTTTATGCCTAACTTCTATGATTCTACAGGCTATAGCTTAGTTATAATTGAGTTACAGTTAATACCCACTTATGATTGAATACATACAACATTTGTCTTTCTGGGTCTGTAAAATTTCACTCAGTATGATTCTTTCTGATTCCATCCACTTACCTGAGAATTTCATATTTTTAAGGACTGAACGATATTATATTATGTACCAGATTTTTTAATCTTACTTCTGTTGAGGGGCATTTAGAACATGGTTGAGCAATTGTCTCCACAGTAGGAGGAAGGATCCTTTGGGTACATGTTCAAGAGTGGTGTATAACTGGCTCTTCAGGTATATCAGCTCACATCTTCCACAGTGATTTACATAGTGGCTGTACAAGTTTGCACTACTATATTAGGTTTCCATACTACCCTCCAGTTTCTCTGAATTTTAGATGAATCTCCCAATATGCTTTCCCTCCCCCTCCTCCCCTTTCTTTCTTCCCACTTGATCTTCCTACTTCATTCCTGCTGTCCATTCATTAATATCCACTCTATTTCCCTTTCTTAACAGATCTAACTATACCTGTTAGCCCTTACTCTATACCTAACATTTGCGCTACAGATTGTAACAAGATTAACATTGACTTAACAAGTAGGAACCACAAATAATTAAATATATAGCTACCAATCTTTGTTAATTTTTTATTCCTCTACTATGCCTACTATACGCAAAATATTTTTCAGCTATAGGATTTCCTAGTGGATTTGCATTGTCAGTTATGCACCCTATCATAACATCTGCAGATACAAAAATGTTGACCTCTTTCTGATTTTTTATCTTCTTAATGTCCTTCAGTTGCCTTATTGCTCTATCAAAACTTTGAAGTATTATACTGAGTAGATATAAAGAAAGTAGACAATCTTGTCTTGTTCCTGATTTTAGTGGAATTGCTTTGAGTTTCACTCCATGTAAGTTGGTATTGGCTATAAACTTGATATAAACAGCCTTTACTATATTGAGATATGTCACTTCTATCCCTATACTCTCTATGACTTTCATCTTGAAGTGGTGTTGGATTTTATCAAAGGTCTTTTCTCCATTTAATAAGATGATCATGTGGTTTTTGTCTTTCAGTCTGTTTATGTGGCAGATTATATATATCCAGTAACATATGTTAAACTGTCCCCACACCTCTGGGATGAAGTCTACTTGATTACAGTGGACAATCTTTTTTGATGTATTCTTTGATTCTGTTTGCAGGTATTTTATTGAGAACTTTTGCATCTATGTTATAATGAGAATTATGTTGTAATTATCTTTACTTCCTGTGTCTTTATGTGATCTGTGTCAGGGTAACTAGCCTCATATAACAAATTGGGCAATGTTCCTTCTATTCCTATTTTGTGGAATAATTTGAAGTGTAATGGCATTAAGTCTTCTTTGAAAGTCTTTTAGAAATTCTGTGCTAAAACTATTTGACCCTGGGCTAATTTTGGTAAGGAGACATTTAATGACTGCTTCTATTTACTAGGCACTATAGAAACATTATCTCCTTCAGAACTGGATATGAGACAGAGGGACTAGACTTGGGCAGAAGGAGTGAAAAGTGAAAACCTGATTTGCTGGTTGGAATGGCCTTTAGGGAATGCTTTTTGGAGTCAGGGGCTGGGATAAAGAAATGAGTGGGGGAAGGAAGTTCCAGAGGAGAAGAACTGTGTAATCCACTCAAGATGGATATGGGGTAGAGGCAGAGGCTGCAGCAGGTGGTCTCCTAAAAAGCTTGGGATAAGACTGGGGGGTTTGGTTTGTAAAAGAGAAGGGAATGAGAAAAGTCTGCATTTAGTTTTCCTGCTTTCCTGGCCAGAGTGGCCAACAAGTTTCCATTGTATTTTAGATGTTTGCTGATCAGATAGGGCTAAAGAATTAGTTTGACTAATAAGTGATCTGTGCCATTGAAGTAAAATTGTCAGTGATTTATTAGAGCAATATGAAAGTATTTCTTCAGGATAAGTTCACAGAGGCTGTGTTCCAAGGGGACTTATTGAAGATGACAAACTAATTTGAAATTATTTTTACTTTTACTTTTATTAGCTTCTTTAAAACTATAACTTCTAATCCTTCTAAAGAAAAGTTTTCAAACATTTCTCTTTATATAGCCTGTATTTTGCTTACTTATGCATTGTATATATGTGTACATATGTGATACACACACACACACACACACACATATATATATATATATATATATATATATATATATATATATATATATACACTTAAGTTTCAGTGAGGAACAAATATTTCTTTTAACTTTGTTGTTATTATTTGTGTATGTTTGTTTTATACACCATGACATCCATGCAGAAACCAGAGAAAAAGCTGTGTGTGGAGTAAGTTATATCCTTTGACTTTAGTTAAGTTTCAGGGATCGAACACAGTGTTCATGCTCCTGAAGCAAGTACCTTTCATTGATAAACCATCTTGTCTGCCCTTGCAATGTTTTATTTTCTTATTAAATAAATTTTTTACTTTAGAATAATTTAGATCTGTAGAAATATTATAATAGCCTTATTTGGGAACGCTGGACTCGCTGAATTGTTACAATGTTGCTAGGTGTATCTATCAAAATCAAGAAATTGCCTTGGATACATAGATAGTAACAAAACTATACTTCCTGGGAATTTCATTATTTGTAACCCTCTTATCGTCCAGGAACAAATCCAGAGTGGCACTTCGTTTTAATTTTTTTCTTTCCTTAGTGCCTTTTCCCTTTTAGCTACTTTTCTTCTCCATTTATCATTAACTTGTCTCTCTATCTATCCATCCACCCACCCACCCATCATCTATCTATCTATCATCTATCTATCTATCTATCTATCTATCTATCTATCTATCTATCTATCTATCTATCTATCTATCTATCTATCTGAATTTAATTCACACCCAAAACTTCATGAATAGAAATTCTCATTAATTTTGTATTATGATTATCTGACATTGTTCATTGTTTCATTTTATAAAAGAAAATCTCATAGGTTATTTCTTCAGAGGCAAAGTGTAAATCAGGTGTAATATTATCTATGCCTTTGAAGTTGTCTTAGTATAGATACAGCTTCATTACAATTGAGAATTAAGATTACTGATTTTGTCACTGAAGAACATGAATACAAATGTGTACACTAAAACATAGAAAATCAATTTTATTATTTTTCTCTCCAAAAGACATGAAGTCTATTTATTTTCTTACTGAATTTAGTTGTAGTACAGTATTATAACTATGCTTATCAGTACAGTGACACTGAATGGGACCTGAGAGGGGTAAAATATGTTTATGAGGATACTCACGAAAGCAGTGTCACCCATTGCCTAGTCTTGGATTCAATGTTTGCTCATATCAAATCATCATTCTAATAGAATTAATATATCCACATAATTTTATTACAAGGATTTAACTTAATATCTTCTTACAAGTCTATCTTTATTTCACATTTGAAAACTTAAGTTCTACAAAACATTTAGAAAGAACTTTAAGATAACCATTTTTATAGGATAAAAAATAGGACAAGATAAATGGGATTTTAGGAATACAATCAGATACAGGCAAGGAACACAGGACAGAAAAGATCTAGACTGTCATAAAGCCATGGTGTTGGCTTTTTGTTCTCTTCGAGGATGAATACATTGCAGGGGATTAGTAATGCTACAGAAATTGGATTCTGAGGAAAATGTCACCACCTGGTTGACAATAGTTGACTTTCAGAGCTGAACAAAGTAAAACCTGGACTCTTTATTTATCTTCCTTGAAACATGGAGGGACTCAGATCATTCATTTTCCTCCTTTGTGAGCTAGTGAATGGATTTGGCCTGTGCTTTAGATTTTTGGTTTTTATCTGAGGGGAAATTTTATTGTGTTCCCAAAACAGGGTAAATATCAACCTTGATTGCAAGGGGGCTGCACATCTCTCCATTTAATTGACTTTTAGTAACAATTACCATTTAACTAAATACCTGCCAGGAAATTTGTTATTACTGTTCTTCAACTCTTTTTACACACTGATTAATACAGCATTGCTCTATATAGTTTGTGTTTAGTATCTAAGGGCACTTGCATTATGGCTTCATCAAAAATTTAAACTACCATAAAATGACTTAATAATATATATCAACCTTTTTGTAAAAGAAGAAGGGAAACCATTAACACAGTAAACATAAAGTAAAATTGCAGTTCTAAGAACTCATTACATGAAAATCTCACAAAAGGAAGCACTAAAATATTTTTGAAAACATAAATCTTCCATGTGTTCTCCATAAATACAGTTAAATGCAAACTTAACATGAAGACATATGAGAATATTTTTATATTAGACTTTTTGGTTATTTTAATATTTTGTTGTAATTAGTTTTGATTATGTGATATAGTCTAAACTTTGACAAGGATAATGGCATATGGTTAGCCTTCCCTTCCAAAGTGTGCCTAGTACTCTTGGAGAGTCTAATAAAAGAATTTTAGAGGAGAAATGTAATTTTGACTCACAGTGTAAGATTATGGTCTGTCATAGCTGGAGAGTCCCAATAACAGGAATTTGAAACAGCTGGTCTAATTTCTCCCATATTCATTCAGAAACAATGAATAGTTTTGTTTAACTCATTTTCTTCTTATCATGAAGTCCAGGACCTCAGCACAGGGAATGTTGTCACCCATAGTGGGTATGTACTTACAGTGGGTATGTTTTCCCATCTCCATTTATCTCATACAGTTAGTCTCTCAAATACATACCCAGATAATATTATATCTCATCAAGTTGACAGTTATGGGTAACCACCATAACCCATACTTACAATATTATTAGCATATAAAGTAAATGTAAAGTAAAGTAAAATATGTTCAGTCTGGTCATATTCCTTTCATTAGCTTAAGTATTTTTATTACAATATTTTGTTTGATGATTCAAATAAGATTCACTTGTTATGATTAATACATTTGTTTAGTTGTCAGAATTAACTTTGGCTTTTGTTATGTTCATACAATATACATATATATATATAATTCTCTTATAACTTTATGCATGTATACAATATATTTTTATTGTATTCACCTCCATTCCTCTTTTGATTATTCCCAGATCTACTTCAAACTCCATCCCCTTCCAACTTCATGCTTTCTTTCTTTGTATTTTAAACACAATGAATACAATTTCTGTTTCCCATGTAATCATGGGTGAAGAGCCATTTACCAGAGCATGGCAGACCTAACAGAAGCCAGCTTGAATTTTCCTGACCTTATTCAAAATGTCTATTCACTAAAGCAGGCAAGAATCCAGACAATATTGGAAAGTCCTGTGAACTAACTACTAGTTATCCAAGAGCATATAGTTGCTCATCCATTCCTAAAAACATAAAATAGTTGAGTAACTATGCATAGGATAGATTTTTGTTTCTAAAAAGATTTTGAAAGATTAAAATATAAATTATATAAGATTTAAAGTATTTAAATTCATAACATCAAGAAAAATGGCATACTTATTTAAGCAAATTTATTGACAAAGACAGGGTGATAAAGAATTTAGTAACGTACTTAGTAATTATTCATTTTAAGTAAAAATTTTAAAGTTTCCAATTTACTTGAAAGAATTATTCTTACTATATTTTATTAAAAACTATATTTGTAGAATTATGTGATTATTTTTCTCTGTCAATGGTTGGTCATATATTAATGTAAAGAATATTTAAAAAAATTCTCAATGCACACCTATTAGCTACTATACTAAGGAAATTTATTAAAAATAAATAATAAATTAAATATTTAAAAGTCATTAAGATAATTACATTAAGATCATTACAAAGCTTAGAGTTTGTTCAGGAGTAGACAGACATTTAAATATTAGCGTAAATCCATGACACTTATTAGCACATAAGGAATTTCTCTTAATACTACATGGAAGTACAAATTTTAGGAACTGTTATTTATAGCTGTACAAATGTATGTAAATACATATGTGTATGTATGTATAGCATCCATATTTCATTTAGTCCTAATTTTCACGTTTCATGATCTACATCATACTTTTTCACAATGTATCACATCTTTTCATATTTTTTACTACCACGGTCTCTCTCTCATGTCTCACTCCGTGGTCTTCTGAATATATTTTCTTTTGCTGAAATACAATAAGAATTCACTTTAAACAGAACTTTGTTTCTGAAGTTAATATTTCTGTTTTTCTTTCAGCTCAGACTATCTCTTTAGCTTTTCAATTGGTTGGACATAGATTTTTGGGAATTCAATAAATTTTGCAAACCATGTACATTTTTAGAACAATGCATATGTAAGATAAAAAATTAGCTAAAGCAGCTCATCTTCCTTATTTGTTTAGCTCTTGACATAAAGGTAAGCAAAATTCTTACCTCAGTATGAGCCCTATTCAGTCACCCTCCATTTCTCCCCCAGCCAAGGACTTTCTCATTCTGATTACTGCTGTTTATTTAGGTTTATAACAAGACTTGCTTCTTTTCTGGAAAGGGCCATTTCAGCTGCACACAAATCTCTAGTACCATTGGACTAGCTGACACTTGAAAATGTGCAGTTTTACTGAGGTGAGTAGTAAGAACAAAAAGAATGAATAAGAAAATTGAGAGTGAAGTAGTGAACTGTGGAGAGAACCACCACCAAGTCCCCTCCAACATACCTACTCCGACCTACCTAGCTTTCGGCTATTCAGTCCTTTATTAAAGCAATGAGAGTAACACATATTCACAGTGTACAATAGGATTATCCCACAGCAGAAGTTTTGTGAAGAAACCAGAAGCCACTGCACTGTGTGTGCACATGAGGAAGAACAAAAGGTAGGAAGAAGCATACTTTAAATGTGAGCCCTGCTCGTGGTTTGACAGCT
Organism: Chionomys nivalis; assembly: GCF_950005125.1. NCBI lineage: Eukaryota > Metazoa > Chordata > Mammalia > Rodentia > Cricetidae > Chionomys > Chionomys nivalis. Next base: position 158,718,445 of record NC_080086.1, on the reverse strand, counting down.
TACATCCGAAGAGGAGCCTTGCAAGTACACAATATTGCCTTTCATCTCAGTCTTGGCAGCCTCAATCCTCATGTTAGTTGAGAAGGTTATTAACTAGAACCCCAACCACAAACTCTGTGGTTAAAACCCAAGAGGAAAATGCTATAACACTCACTATGGGAAATATTGGGAATTTAATTTTTTTAATTGAAAGGGAGATTTTATGAGAAGAAGCTCTTGTCATTGTGTATATTCTCGACGGTGCTCTTAGATTCTGTGCTTTGAAGAATCTATTAAAGCTAATAAATGCAAGATTCTTGAATTTTCATAGCATGGAGCTGAAATGAAGTGTATCCAAATAGCATTCTTGTTTGCCAATTATTTTAAACAAAACTTCATTTGAGAAGCTCATGGGGGAAAAAGATTTTGTTTCATGGTGTTTCTGTCATTTTATTTGAAACCTCCAGTTATAATAAAGCAGCATCCGGTGGGAAGTGTGTCTACGAATGGTATCCTGAAGCCAGATTTCATTCACTCATGAATATTCTATTGCTTCGAAAGGTTAAAATGTGATAGCTACTCTGAAGCTGAGGTCAGAGTGGGTCCACTAGAGCCGAGTGATCAGGACACATAAGCTCGTCCTAATGTGCTGAACTTGGTACAAGCCAGATGTAAGCTATTAGACACAATTAGTGTTTCAGATTCTAAGGAACTGCTTTCTCTGCCTATGGCAAAAATGGAAGATATTAATTGCACTGCTTAGAATTTCAGCCTCTTCAGCCGAATGAGATGTTTGTGATGTCCCCAGGAGCATGAAGCTTGAAGCTGAAATGTATTTTATGACAGATTGACAAATAGGACAGCTTTTTAAAATATATACTAGAATCTGGGATATAAAACAAGAGCAAATAATAGGCAACAGAATTGATTTTTCTGTCCTAGCACAAGGATTTTATTAAGGGACCTCCTTCTTATTTAACATTTTTAATTGCTGGAAAAAATATTTCTGCTTTTATGATAGATAATATACTATATTATAATGTATCAATGACATATTCTATATGTCTTCCCAATCAAGGAAACATTTGGATATGAATATAGTAGTGGTTTTTAGGGTAGGGAATCAAACATAAATAACCAGTATCTTAGGATTCTGCTAAGTATTATGAGCAAATCAACGAACATTCACATGCTAATTTGAACCCTGTAAAGATGTAATATTATATGACCAAATCTACTTTATATATGTATTTATTTATGATCTTTAGATTTACCATAATTTTGATTTATTTTGGTATCTATGGACTAACTTTGTGATCCCTTGAAGCAAGGACCTTGATCTGGCTGGGGGAAAAGGGAGATGTTGAAAACATCAAGAGATACCAAGGGTATCAAGGCTCAAAAATTGGTCTTGTGTGAGAACAGTTGAGATCATGTGAAAAGACCAGAGCATGGTCTGTAAGTTAATGGGGGCTCACATGTTACAAGTAAAGGAGAATTTAGACGTAGATAACAATGTGCATAAGCCTTTCATAACTGTCTGCCCAGGAAATACCTTGATTTCATTGAATGTAAAATCAGCTAAAGAAACCATCCCTTCAGCCTAGTCCTACACTATGTAAAAATGAAAGACAATAAATTTAACTATCAGTGTTCGAAACACGGAGTTGATTGTATTAGGTAGTGAAAAAAAAAAGTAACACCCTGAGGCATGGCAGCTTACATCCATGATCGATCCTATTGACAGAAACAAGAAAGGAGAAATGCTGTGAGTTCAAGGCCAGTCTAGGATACATAGTGAGTTCAAGTTTAAGTCATCCTGAATGAAAACTTTAGAAAAAAATGGATTTATTTTGGCTAACAGTTCCAAGGGACATAGTCAATCATGGCAAGGAAGACATGGGAGCAGAAGTGAGAGGCCACTGGCTACAATGACTCTCAGGAAGCAGAGTGTAATGAGAGATGGTACTCAGGTTGCATTCTCATTCTTTTAGTTGTGGACCCCAATCTATGGAATGGTCTTTGCCATGTTGATGTTAAGTCTTCCCACCTTAATTCACATTTATTTAAGTTTTTTCTTTCATTGAATTATAAAATCTTATCAAAATTAATGTTTTCAAGTACGTTCAAATCAAAAATCTCTTCAGTCCCACTGCTCATTGTCCCCACCAACTGTGTGTTCAGCAGTACATAACTCTAATAGTTTTTAAATCCAAATCAAGCAAGAACATCTATGCCGCATTTCCTTTTGTTTATACTCATCTCTTACAAATGTATTGAATAGTAGATTCTATACATGTATAGAATAATATAGATTATTTTAGAACTTATATATATAGAGAGAATAGTATAGATCATCTTATACCTTAGTGTATCTATATATAGAGAGAATAGTATAGATTATCTTATACTTAGTGTTCTATTTTCCTTGGCGTTTATTCTATGTGGGTAAGAAAAAGCTTTCTCAATTTGGTAAATGGATACAGGATTTTTCTATCATTTTATTACTATAGTCAAACATGCAATGACTTTTTTAGGTATATGGTTAAATGATGGAAAAATACTTGTTCTGAGATATCCAAAAAAAAATTCCTCAAACTTGGACTTCAAAGTCAAATGGTGACTGGATTTATAAATTTGATTGCAGCTTCTGTTCCTTCTATAACTGTCTGAAGAAGTATGTGACACGGCCAGTGTTTGTGTTACAGCATTTGACAGGATTGTGATCTTTTATTTCTAAACATACACTGCTTGTCTCTGATTGGTAAGGATCCAAGCTTATTGTCACCTTACATTTATTGTATGATACATGAAATTGATCATTGTTTTGTCTGATAAAAGGCCATCTGTTTTATACTGATTTCCCGTGATCTTTTTTTTATTTATTTAATTGAAGGAACCCTTTATGTTCTAAGCACGTACCCATATATTCATACATCCTGCTATATTTTGTACTCTGGGGCTGGATTGTCTTGGAACTTACCAGCTATTGAATGGTTTGGTGTTTTATCTTAACTATCTAGAAATAGTTAGAAAATTGTATTTTCCCCACTGTAATGGATAGTGGTTCTTACTGCTAAATAATAACCCTTGTTACAGTATTTTGTTTCCCAACTGTCTGAAGTAGACTGATATAAAAACTAGATATTTATCGTGAGCAAAATAGTGTTTTGTTACAAGCAGTCCTGTGAATGAATTCCTCATCTTTATAACCTTAGCTACTTTTCCTGAGGATGAACTGACAGATACATAGTATAGAATATAAGCCATAAATAAATTTTCGAGGATGGGTGGACCAAATTACAAAATGTTCAACTGAGTGTGGGTCAGTTCTCTAACTTCATATTGTTTAAGCTTCATAATAACTAAAGGTTGATGCTAGGGGTGACAGAGGTTTGGTGAAGATTTGTTTAGTCTACGACATGAGGCCAATTTGGGCACCCGTGAGGGCTTGGCCTATGTTTAGATATGCCTCTTCTGGGGCTTCTCCTCTGGCCAAAGAGATCTCAGAAGACGATCTGGCTTCTTGTGAGTTCCATGTGAGTTCCATGTCTGTTATCTCCCTGCTATTTCTTTCTCTGATATCCTGTATCCTTATTGTTTGCTGATTTTTTTCCAGAAAACATTCAAAGGGATCCTTCTACAGATTTTTGCCCCTCTTTTCATGCACAGCTTTTTTTCCTTTTAGACTTCTTGACAATCAACTCTTATCATCATGCTATCCTTAAGTGGATGCTCAGATCTCTTCTCAGCTCACTGAAAGCCCTGTGTCCTCATTTGGTCACCTTGTTGGGTGTAGTTCAGAAATAAACACTAGCAAGAAATAACAGCTAGCATCATGCCATTAGTTCCCTTAATTCTATGGCTCAGATTTATGTAATGCAGCTTATGTCTTAACCATTCTTGCAGGGTTTTTCCCCTTTTAATCTGTGCTAGAAAGTGCAGTCCTATTTCTCCATCCCACAGGAGGCAGTCCCCACAGTACGAAAACATTTAGTTGGGGTTCTCCAAAGTACTGTCCTTTTTGAAGCATGATTCTAACTGACTTATTCCTTTACATTATTTCTGCTGCTGTCTTTTCCAGAAATGAACTATGGCAAATGGATGTGTTTGCAAAAGCACATTTCTACCATACAAAAGCTTGGGGTTTTGAACCTGTATCAGCAGAGATTTTAGTTGCCATCAGGATTAAAGCATACCCCTGGCCTCTGTACTAAGTGTCACGGTCAGATTTGAGCTCCTTAGAATTGTAATAGCAAAGGCTGCTCTGTAAATGTGAGGGAACAATGAAGTGCTGAAGAAATGGAAGTGTAATACACTGAATTTTGGCTTTCAAAAGAAATTTGGTACAGAGCTAATGGAAATGGTGCATTCTGATGTAACAGTTAATTTTCAGGACAGAATACAAAATTGTTAGCTTTGAGGTAAGACCATACATATTTCAGAAGGCTGAGAGGATACGGCGTCTTCAAGAAAGCTGGTAGAGGGAGATTTCACTATAGAAGCAGAAGCAGGTAGATGTGGAGAAAAAGATTAAAGGGGTGTGTGTACATGTGCATGTGTGCGTGTGCCACGTGTGCATGTGTGTGTGCCAAGTGCAGATGTGTGACTCACTGTATGTCTTTGTGTGTGTGTGTGTAAGAGAGAGAGAGAGAGAGATTTGACTCAAATATAGATCTCCTTCTGAACATTTTTGAGAGAACTCTAGGTTTGATCCTCAAGCACTCAGAAACAAAACAAAGTGAGTAAATAAACAATTGCATTATAAAGGAATCGTGATAGTAAGTGAAAGTGGCTTAAAAAAGGAATAGGTGCATTGTTTTATTCAACTCAGGAGAATTATATGCAAAGAGCAAAGTAGAAAATAAACGTCTGTTATTAAGGTCTTATTCTAGTGGGCATTTTGCAGTTTGGTTCAAGTAGTGTCGCAGAGACACACTGAGCAAGCAGTCTCTGCTATGCCTAGTTTACAAGTTTTGCAAGCTAGAACAACTTCCACAGTCTCTGTCAGCAGCAAATGTGAGCTCCTTACCGCAAATCTACGTTCTGGTCATTTACCATTCAGAACTTTGAGGTTTTCCTCATCATATAGTTTATGCAATCCAACATGCTGCAAGTCCCACACAACCTGGCTTTGAATGTGTGTATCACTGTTCGTTTCCTACTGTTTCCTCGTGGAACACGCTTGACGCTTTGTTCTTTTCTCCAGTCCCCAAACTCCCATAGCACACCCTTACACCATAGCCTCCGTGCTTGAATACTCCTTGTACCAGGAATGATCACGACTTTGGTTATTCCATTACTTCAGATGATTCTCGATAAATGTCATGTCCTTAGACTTTTCTTCGAGCATTCTATTGAGTAATAGATCCATCACTTTCTATCCTGGTATTTCGCTCTTTATATCTAATTTAGCTGTCCAATAATGTTTCAATTCCTGTCGCATTCACTGGAACATATGTTCCTCGAAGGAAAGACTGCAATTTTGTTTTCTTTGTTCCCCTGTGTAGCCCTTGACTTTAAATAGATCTTGGACATGGAGTAGGCACCTGCTTAATGTCCATGGGACCAGGAAACAATTGGATGAAGTGCTACACAGCTAACAAATCAAAATCAGCCTAAGTGACTAATAATTTCCTTTTCTCATTCCAGTGAAAGAGGAGAAATTGAGCATTCTCGTCTCTTGTGGTCTTAAATTTTTAACTTGATAGCAAAATCAGAAAAAGCATTTATCTTCCTAGGAGCACTATAAAGGCTGATTCTGATATTGTGAAATGCTTCTGCTGTGATAGTCAAAGCAAACACTAATGCTTCACATGTGATACTATTTTTAGTTTATTATTTTACCTATTCAATGGAATTATTATCTCCCATTAAGGCTATTGCCAAAAAACAAAACCACAGTCACGAATTCAAAATTCTATTATGGATCCTCTTATACATTGTATTCAATAATTTACACAAAAGCAATAAACAACAGAAATTATTTTGCATCATTACATATGGAAATAATATATTAAGTGATTTGTGTTTATTAAATTTGTATATTGATAAATTGGTAAATTCAAAATCTTATGTATCAGAGAGACTGGCTTAAAGAGGATAAAAAGAATACTAAAGTAGACAAACAGTAATAAGAAATAGAGTGCAGAAGATGGTTCTGGTGGCACAGGCCCACAATCCTAGCTTCTTGGGATCTGTGGCAGAAGAATTGTAAGTTCAAATTCAGCCTGAGTTAGTAACTCAGGAAGACTCTTCTCAAAAATAAGAAAGTAAAAATGAAGAGAGAGTGGAGAGGGACATATAATAGGAACCTAAGAGAAAAGAGTTTGCAGAAATGGGAGCAGATAAGAAGCCCAGAAAACTTGTGGAGAGGGAGAATCAAGACCCAGATTAGCAAACTCAACAGGTCAGGCTCCACTAATGTTCAGACCCTTCTCCTTTCTTTACCCTTTCTGGCCCTTTCATTTCTTTCTAAAATTAATATTGCTTTTCACTAACAGATCATTATAGTAGATGCCAGTGGAATATACTTTGACATTTTTATACATATGAAAAATGAGTATGCTTCATGGTTACACCATGTTAAAATATCCACCAATTCCCTTCATTACCATCTTTATGTCAAGACATTTAAAATTCAACATTAACTATTTTTGAATATACAATAAAGTATTGTTGGCTCATGCTAAGGCTTTCTGCTATGAAAGCCTGTTTCATTTCTTCTCCCGATTGGAAGCTTTGAACTTTCGATCAGCAACTGCCATTTCCCCACCCCGTTCCCTTGCCTCTGTCATTCACATTTCCAGTCTAGTAACTTTCTGTCAGATCTGTAGCTCCACAAATCTTTCCTTTTGAATTTTCTCTTCATTGTGCTAATTGCATCCTTCGCTGTGCAAACTCTTTTAAGTTGAATATGCTGTCACTGGTAACATAACCTTGTTTAACTGTGTTTTGGGTCATATCCAAAATAGTCTTGAATGAACTAATATGATCGAGTGTTCATAATATTTTTCTTTGATTAATTATACGTTTTTTGAGTCTAGCTTTTACACGTTGAATGCATGTTCAATTGTTTTCTTTTTTCATGGTTTGACATAGGATCTAATTGTGTTCCTGCGCATATGGGTATCCAATTTTATTAGAGACACTGTCCTTTCCTCATTGCAGGTTCTGGGCAGTTGTGCTGAGAATCAATGCACTCTCCCTGCAGGGGTTTGTTCCTGTGCTGTTGAACATGTCCCTCTGCCCTCTGTACCTGCTTTTAAGACAGCACCATGGTTTCCTGGTTACAGTTGCTAAAGAATATATCTTGAAATCAAGCAGTGTGACATCTCCATATTTGAGTCAAAGTTTTTTTCTGTGCTATGATTTTTTTTTGATAATTTTGAGTGTGGTTTCTAACAAACAAAGATTTTTATCCTATTTCTCTGATAAGTGTCATTGGGATTTTGATAGTGATTACATTAAGTCTGTGGGTGATTATTTTGGGTTTCATGGACAGCTTAACAATACTGATTTGTGATCCATTAGCACAAACTATTTGTCTATTTTTAATGTTTTTATTTTATTTTCAGTATTCAGATATTTTACATCTTTGATTTAATTTGTATGCAAATACTGTTTTTACTATCTGTTGCTGTTATAAATGTATCCTTTTCTTAATTGTCTTTTCGTATATTGTGGTTTTAGTGAATAGAAAGCTAAGAATTATCTTATGCTGACATGAAATCCTGAAATTTCATTGAATTTAGCCATTTGGAAACTTTGTGGGCATTCACTAAATATGTGCACTGTGTTGGGAGTTTGCATGTGAAAGGGTTTGGAGGACCTTTTCATCTATGAAGATAAACCTTTGGTTTCCTTTCTGTTATTCAAAAGTCATCCATCTTGTTTTTTGGTTATCTTATTTTAAAATTCATTATGATTAGGACAAAAAGGGATCAGTTACAGTGTGACATTTCTCACAGGTATATTTGCAATAGTTATTTCTCTTGTTGCTATGATAAAATATCTGACTAAAACAACTTGAGGACTATATGCATCATTTTGACTCCCAGTTTGAGGGTACAGTCTAAGGTGGTAGGGGAAACATGGAAGCAGTAGTTTGACATAGTTGGTCATGTTGTACCTGTACTCAGGGGACAGAGAGATAAAGATGATTGTGCTCATCCCCCTCCCTATCCCTATCTCTCTTCTCCAGCCTTTGGTCCTCCACCACATATGGCCTTGCCCACATTGAGGGTAGAGTTGGATTTCCTTTGTTCAATTTCTGGAATCATCCTCATAGATATTCCTTGAGGTGTGTTTTCATGGTGATCTTAAACTCAATCGGATGGACGATGAAGATTAACCAGAACACATATTTGTTTCTACTAGTGATCTGTTGCCATCACTGTTCCCTTTTACTTGCTTTACTGGTTGATGTTCTCCATTGATTCCATGTGTGAAGCTATCCTGGCCTTGAGGTTTGCATCCTTGCTGATAATGGTGAATGATTGTTTTAGTGTGCAACTGAATTCATCATATATTGTTTTCTTTTCTAGTACTTGAACCCATGTTATGAATACATAAAAATTATCACCAAATGCTCAAATATCATCATTCTGCTTTTAGAGTCAGTCTTAGACATTGTTTCCATTAGTATTTATGTATCTCTGATCTCTTGACACATGCATAAAAAATGCACTAAGACCATAGTAATAATGATATTCATGTAAGTTCCTCAATAGGCCAGGTCAGCGTTCTACATGTACAATCAAGGATCAAATGCTAGTATCTCCATGTTTGTTTAAACCTGTTATTAACTAACTGGATGCATTATTGTAAAAATTCAAGATAATGTATCAAACAGTGTTGAAAACAGATTATAATAATTAATAGATAGCTAGGAAAAATTATCTTCCAGTCTATGTATTCCCAGATCAATGATGATCAGAATATATGGGGAATGCAGAAGTCATCTTGTAACTTAAATTAAGAACATTGACAACAATATTGTAGATTGTGTTTTAAAATAGTTGGAGCTTTTTGTTAATGAGATTGTTTAATTTTTCAATGTGGGACTCTGATGGCTATTTAGATTGCTTCAGTTTTCTATATATATCTTTACACACAAGACACTACTTTGTAGCTTAATGTATTTTCATAGACAATGTCTATAGCAGTATTTGAAAACTTGTAGAAGACATTAGGGCTGATGAACAGAGGAGAGAATGTAAGTGTCACACTGGAAGAAATCAGTAAGTAGGTTTAAAAAAAATCACCTGAGCAGAATCTGTAAATGCCCTGCTGCTTAATTTACCTTATAACTGTTACAGGAGAAGTTTCCTTGTTGTCGTTACTATTTTAGTAATCTTTTCTACTCCAGAAAAGAACAAATATCTTGCTAAGTGTATGAAAAGAAATTGTTTTACATTTCATGCACTTTCATTCCTTCTGGATTGGGTGTTATTAATTATAATAGATAAATATTGAGGCATAAAGCAGTTTACACCTGAGCACATTCATTCTTCAGCCTTTTTGTTGAGGGCAAGTTTGAAATTGAAATACCATTCAGTATTATGAGCAACCAAAGCTGATGTATGTGGGCAGTCAGAAAGAGTTATTGGAATTAATGTCACCAAAAGTCTTAGAAATGCAATTTATTTTTTTGTAGTAAATTAGGTAAATTACATTTTTTCCTTTACTTATTACCATGTATGTATGCATGTTAAAATAGTAATTTTTGTTAAATAATGTTCATACTGGTGTTAGTATTAGATTAATGATAATTATTACGCCTTCAAAAATTTTCTATGAGAAGTTAAAGGTAATATTCTTTTTGGTCTTATAATGAGCCATCATCCTATATATACATAATTAGCATAAATCAAGAAGAGTTAAGTGAATCAGAAACAGATTGCAGTTAGTGTGACTTGATATGGATTTTCCCTGAAGATTTAAAGAACACTTGATTTGACCTAGCCAACTTCAAGGAACAATCTAGGGCTGATTTTCTTCATTAGGACTCATAGAACCAGACTGCAGCAAGGAAATACAGTTTCTATGGATGTCTCTGCTTTCAGGAAATGGTTATGTGAAAATAAGAGAAAAAGAAGGGTCTATATGTGTTAATTAGTTAAAGATTAAAAAAATGAGCTAAAAATAAATTTAAAACTTAAAAATATCTTAGATAACAAAAATATTTGAAATGAAAATGAAAACTCCTTTTCACTTGTTTGGGTCAAATTCAATAATGCTTCTTAATTGAGTCACACTCTAGAAACAAAGCACTTAGTGTTCCATTTGGTTGATGAATTAGTTATTGCATAACATAGATCTTAAAGCATAAACATTTCCCAGGCATGCATATTTATGTACAAAATTACGGTGGATAGACTCCCCGGTCATTCAGCAGGGGATGCTCCCCTCTGCTGGGGCTTCTCTCTCCCTAACCCATCCCAGTTTCCACCCAGGAACCTCCTCCCTTCTTCCTCCCTTCTGTAGAGCCATGGAATCAGCCAGCTCTGCCTGTTTGGGCACTGGGACGGGGTGCTGAGGGCAAAGGGACTGGCTGGAATTGCTTTGCATCAATAGCCTGCCTGCAGCAAGGTAGGCCCTGTTAGCAAGGTTCCCGGTCACCAAGGGAAGTTGATCCTGTTCCATAAGATCCATCGGATAGCATTTGAAGGAAGAGATGGGCAGGCGCCAAGTCAAGAATCCTCCACCAATCTGAAAAACAACATGAAACACCAGAACCCAGTGATCAGACAACAGAAGGTCTTGAACACCCGAATACAGAAGAAGGGGAAAAATTGACATTATGAAAGAGATAGAGTCCCTTAAACAGCATGTAAAAATGCCCTTATAGAAATGGATAAGAAGTATAACAAAAAGTTTGAAGAAATGAATAAATATGTAAATGATACCCTGGGAAACCAAGAAAAAACAATCAAAGAGGTAATGGAAATAGTTCAAAAATTGAAAACTGAAATGGAGGCAAGGAAGAAAACACAAAACAAGGGCCGACTGGATATGGAATATCTAGGGCAACAAACAGAGACTACAGAAACAAGCATAACTAATAGAATACAAGAGATAGAAGAAAGAATGTCAGACTCTGAAGAAACCATTGAGAAAATAAATGCACTGATCAAAGAAAACAGCAGATCCTACAAATTCTCATCACAAAACATTCAGGAAATATGGGACACAATAAAAAGACCAAACCCAAGAATAATATGGATAGAAGGAGAAGAATTAAAGCTCAAAGGCCCAGAAAATTTATTTAACAAAATTATGGAAGAAAAGTTTCCCAACATTAAGAAAGATATTCCTATGAATATTCAAGAAGCATACAAAACACCAAATAGACTGGATCAAAAACAAAAAACACCACCCCCTTGCCATATAATAATCAAAACACAAACCATACAGATTAAAGAAAGAATATTAAGAGCTGCAAAGGAAAAAGGTCAAGTAACTTATAAAGGTAAACCTATCAGACTTACAGCAGATTTCACTATGGAAACCATGAAAGCCAGAAGGTCCTGGATAGAGGTACTGCAGAAACTAAGAGACCATGGATGCAAGCCCAGACTACTATACCCAGCCAAGTTATCGTTCACTATCAATGGAGAAAACAAAATATTCCAGGATAAGAACAAATTTATACAATACATATCCACAAACTCAGCCTTACAGAAAGTAATAGAAGGAAAATCACAACCCAAGGAATTCAACATTGCCAACACTGCCTATAATAACTCAGACAACTAGCGATGCTCCACAAGCACAACTCAAAGAAGGGAAACAGACAAACTCTACTACCAAAAAAATAATAACAACTGGAGTCAACAACCACTGGTCATTAATATCACTTAATATCAATGGACTCAATTCATCTATAAAAAGGCACAGGCTAAGAGATTGGATAAGAAAACAGGATCCAACATTCTGCTGTTTACAAGAAACACAACTCAACCACAAAGATAGACATCTATGAAGAGTAAAGTGTTGGGAAAAGGTTTTTCAAGCAAATGGACCTAAGAAACAAGCGGGTGTGGCCATACTAATTTCTAACAAATCTGACTTCAAACTATAATCAATCAGAAGAGATAGAGATAGTCATTTTATACTCATTACAGGAACAATTAGTCAAGATGAAGTCTCAATCCTGAATATCTATGCTACTAACATAAAAGCACCCACTTATGTAAAAGAAACATTACTGGAACTCAAGGAAGACATCAAACCACACACAATAATATTAGGAGACTTCAACACGCCTCTCTCACCAATGGACAGGTCAATCAGACAGAAACCTAATAGAGAAATAAGAGAAATAATGGAGGTAATGAAACAAATGGACTTAACAGACATATATAGGACATTCCACCTAAATAGGAAAGAATATTCCACCTAAATAGGAAAGTAACAAAGCAAACCTCCACAGATACAAAGAAATTTTAAAGACCACATGTGTTTTATCGGATCACCATGGATTAAAGTTAGAATTCAACAATGAGGCTACCCCCAGAAAGCCGACAAACTCATGGAAACTGAACAATCAACTGCTGAACCACATGTGGGTCACAGAAGAAATAAAGAAAGAAATTAAAGTCTTCCTTGAATTTAATGAAAATAAAGAGACAACATACTCAAAATTATTGGACACTATGAAAGCAGTGCTAAGAGGAAAGTTCATAGCACTCAGTGCCCACATTAAAAAAATGGAGAAAGCACACATCGGAGAATTAACAGCACATCTGAAAGTTCTAGAACAAAAAAAGGAGCAGACTTACACAGAAGGAGCAGAAGACAGGAAATAATCAAACTGAGGGCTGAAATCAACAAAATAGAAACACAGAAAACAATCCAAATAATCAGAAAAACGAAAAGTTGGTTCTTGGAGAAAATCAACAAGATTGACAAACCCCTATCCAAACTAATCAAATTGCAGAGAGAGAACATGCAAATTAATAAGATCAGAAATGAAAAGGGGAACATAACCACAGACACAGAGGAAATTCAGAGAATCTTTAGATCTTACTACAAAAGCCTGTATGCCACAAAACTGGAAAATGCAAAAAAAATGGACATCTTTTTAGATAAGTCCCATACACCAAAGTTAAACCAAGACCAGGTGAACGATCTAAATAGACATGTTAGTCGCGAAGAATTGGAAACTGTTATCAAAAATCTCCCTTCCAAAATAAGGCCAGCACCAGATGGTGTCAATGCAGAATTCTACCAAAACTTCCAAGAAGAGCTAATACCTATACTCCTTAATGTATTTCACAATATAGAAACAGAAGAGTCATTGCCAAATTCCTTTTATGAAGCTACAGTTACCCTGATACCAAAACCACACAAAGGCCCAACCAAGAAAGAGAATTACAGGCCTATCTCACTCATGAACATCGACGCAAAAATTCTCAATAAAATATTGGCAAACCGAATCCAAGAACACATTAGGAAAATTATTCATTATGATCAAGGCTTCATACCAGAGGTGCAGGGCTGGTTCAACATACACAAATCTATCAATGTAATCCACCGTATAAATAAACAGAAAGAAAAAAAACATATGATCATTTCATTAGATGCTGAAAAAGCCTTTGACAAAATTCAACATCCCTTTATGATAAAGGTCTTGGAGAGATTAGGGATACAAGAGTCATATCTAAATATAATAAATGCTATTTACAGCAAGCCGACAGCTAGCATAAAATTAAATGGAGAGATAGTCAAAGCCATCCCACTAAAATCAGGAAAACGACAAGGCTGTCCACTCTCTCCATACCTCTTCAATATAGTGCTTGAAGTTCTAGCAATAGCAATAAGACAACATAAGGGGATAAAGGGGATTTGAATTGGAAAGGAAGCAGTTAAACTTTCGTTATTTGCTGATGATATGATAGTATACATAAGCAACCCCAAAAACTCTACCAAAGAACTACAGCTGATAAACACCTTTAGTAATGTGGCAGGATACAAGATCAACTCCAAAAATCAGTTGCCCTCCTACACACCAAGGATAAGGATGCAGAGAGGGAAATCAGAGAAGCATCACTTTTCATGATAGCCACAAATAGCATAAAATATCTTGGGGTAACTCTGACCAAGGTAGTGAAAGATCTATTTGCCAAGAACTTTAAGTCTTAAAGAAAGAAATTGAAGAGGATGCCAAAAAATGGAAGGATCTCCCTTGCTCTTGGATTGGGAGGATCAACATAGTAAAAATGGCAATTCTCCCAAAAGCAATCTATAGATTCAATGCAATCCCCATCAAAATCCCATCAAAATTCTTCACAGATCTGGAGAAGATAATAATCAACTTTATATGGAAAAACAAAAAAACCAGGATAGCCAGAACAATCTTATACAATAAAGGAACATCTGGAGGCATTACCATCCCTGACTTCAAACTTTATTACAGAGCTCCAGTATTGCAAAACAGCTTGGTATTGGCATAAAAACAGAGAAGTCGATCAATGGAATCGAATAGAAGACCCGGATTTTAACCCACAAACCTATGAACACCTGAATTTTGATAAAGGAGCTAAAAGTATGCAATGGAAGAAAGAGAGCATCTTCAACAAATGGTACTGGCAGAACTAGTTGTCAACCTGTAGAAGAATGAAAATAGATACATATCTATCACCATGTACAAAACTCAAGTCCAAATTGATTAAAGACCTCAATATCAGTCTGAACACACTGAACCTGATAGAAGAGAAAGTGGGAAGTATTCTACAACATATGGGCACAGGAGACCGCTTCCTACATATAACCCCAGCAGCACAGACATTAAGGGCAACATTGAATAAATGGGACCTCCTGAAACTGAGAAGCTTCTGTAAAGCAAAGGACACTGTCACTAAGACAAAAAGGCAACCTACTGACTGGGAGAAGATCTTCACCAACCCCGCAACTGACAAAGGTCTGATCTCCAAAATATATAAAGAACTCAAGAAACTAGACTTTAAAATGCTAATTAACCCAATTAAAAAATGGGGCACTGAACTGAACAGAGAATTCTCAACAGAAGAAGTTCAAATGGCCAAAAGACACTTAAGGTCATGCTCAACTTCCTTAGCGATCAGGGAAATGCAAATCAAAAGAACTTTGAGATATCATCGTTCACCTGTCAGAATGGCTAAAATCAAAAACACCAGTGATAGCCTTTGCTGGAGAGGATGCGGAGTAAGGGGTACACTCATCCATTGCTGGTGGGAATGCAAACTTGTGCAACCACTATGGAAAGCAGTGTGGCGGTTTCTCAGGAAATTCAGGATCAACCTACCCCAGGACCCAGCAATGCCACTCTTGGGAATATACTCAAGAGATGCCCTATCAAACTGCAAAAGTATTTGTTCAACTATGTTCATAGCAACATTATTTGTAATAGCCAGAACCTTAAAACAACCTAGATGCCCTTCCACGGAAGAATGGATGAAGAAAGTGTGGAATATATACATATTAGAGTACTACTCAGTGGTAAAAAACAATGACTTCTTGAATTTTGCATGCAAATGGATGGAAATAGAAAACACTATCCCGAGTGAGGTAACCCAGACCCAAAAAGATGAACATGGGAAGTACTCACTCATAATTGGTTTTTAGCCATGAATATAGGACATTGAGCCTATAATTCACAATCCTAGAGAAGCTAAATAAGAAGGTGAACCCAAAGAAAAACATACAGTTATCCTCATGGATATTGGAAGTAGACAAGATTGCTGGGCCATAATTGGGAACTGGGGGTGGGGTGGGATGGGGGAAAGGGGAAATGGGGAGAGACAAGTTAGAAGGGGAGGATAGGGAATCCTTGGTTGAATGGGATGGTTGGGATAATGGAAGGATGGATATAGGAGCAGGGAAGTATATATCTTAATTAAGGGAGTCATTTTAGGGTTGGCAAGAGCCTTTACTCTACAGGGGTTCCCTGGGGTCCAGAGAGATGTACCCAACTAGGTACATCTGAGGAGAGAGAGCCTGAAATGGCCCAATCCTATAGCCATACTAATGAATATCTTGCATATCACCATAGAACCTTCATCTGGCAATGGATGGAGATAGGGACAGAGACCCACACTGGAGCACTGGACTGAGCTCCCAAGGTCCAAATGAGGAACGGAAGGAGGGAGAACATGAACAAGGAAGTCAAGACCGGGAGAGTGGCACCCACACACTGAGACGGTGGGGCTGATGTATTGGGAGATCATCAAGGCCAGCCGGACTGGGACTGAAAAAGCATGGGATAAAACCGGACTCTGAATATGGTGGGCAATGAGGGCTGCTGAGAAGCCAAGTGCAATGGCACTGAGTTTTGACCCTACTGCATGTACTGCCTTTGTGGGAGCCTAGCCAGTATGGATGCTCACCTTCCTAGACCTGGATGGAGCGGGGAGGACCTTGGATTGCCCACAGGGCAGGGAAATCTGACTGCTCTTTGGAGTGGAGAGGGAGGGGGAGGGGAGTGGGGCGTGGCGATTGGGGGAGGGGGAGGGAAAAGGGAGGCAGGGAGGAGGCGGAAATTTTTAATAAAAAAATTTTAATAAAAAAAATAAACTAATCCAAGAAGAAAAAAATTACGGTTGATAAGGTCATGCACTTCTCTGTCAACCTAGTGCTATGGAGAGGACAAGAGTAGAAATGTGGGATTTACTGGACAATTAGTCAAGGAGTGTTTAGAGAGTGAATTCCTCTCAAATGATAATGTATAGAGAGATCTGGGAAGATTTTTGACCTTAACTTATGGCATCTACATACACTCTCACACATGGGTACGTATACATACTCTTAAAAAAATTACAGAAGTTATAATAAGCAGAGTACAGATGATGAGTTATGGGTATAAACTCTGTCAGTATGTACTTGGTCAAGAGTCAGACAGGTTGGAAAATTACTTTGTTTTAGAAAAATTATTGAAACACTTCTTAAGAATGAGGGGAAGATATTAAGTATCTATATGAAAGTACCTTGTTTGAGAAATGCTTTTTTTTTTTTTTTTTTTTTTTTTGGTTTTTCGAGATAGGGTTTCTCTGTGGCTTTGGAGCCTGTCCTGGAACTAGCTCTTGTAGACCAGGCTGGTCTCGAACTCACAGAGATCCGCCTACCTCTGCCTCCCAAGTGCTGGGATTAAAGGCGTGCGCCACCACCGCCCGGCGAGAAATGCTTTTTTTCTATGTAGTGAGATTATTAAGGTATATGATTGAATCAGAAAATCATGAATAATGAAGTTGGCAGGGAGTTTATAACTTGAGAAATGATAATTGTACATTGTTTGTTGCTCCTTTGGAGATCCCTATATAGATAATTGAGAGAAATAGGAAATTCTCCATAGTATTCAGAACAGTGGTGGGCATGCTATGCCATAGCCATTTGCATTGGTTTCAAAATGTGTGTTAAAATCTTAAACCCTACTGTGAAAATATTTTTACACAGACTTACAAAGTTTTAGGGATACAGTTGGTGATTACAAGGTTAATCGTTTTATAAGAAAGGAAGTAGAATATTCCCACCCTCTTTCTCTCCAGAGTCACACTCAGAGGTCCCACCTGCAAAGCAACAAGAAAGGTCTCACCAGGAACTAGGCTGACCATTGTTTGATCTCAAGCTTCACTCTCTCTACCACAACTACAAAAATCTAAATATTTAAATATTTATTAAATATTTATTATTTAAACCAACTTGCATAGAACGTTTTGATGACAAATTGTGAAGACAAAGATTATCTTGACTTATTACTAAACAAAAACTGATAAGGAAAGGATAAATTGAGAGATAATGAAATGAAAGTAAAAAAATACAAATGAAAAGAAAAATAGTGAGAAATTACTTAAATATGACTTGTAATTTTTTAGTTTATAGAACAGGAAAATAGAATATTATATTTATGAATATTCTAGGGCATAAGATTATATTTCTTGGACCTCTATAATAGAGTATGTCTTCATAATTAATGAAAGTAATTAACTACAATCTCCTAAAAAATTTATACATATACTTTCATTGTAAGTAAATATAATCATATTAAATAGGAAATATTTTAACTACTTATGTATTTTACTTTAGAATATGATTTATTTTATAGATCACAACTTCTTATTTCTTTTTTTTTTTTTTTAGATTATTTGAAATACAACTTTATTCTGATTCTAAACAAAAAGAATGGGAATGACAGGAACAAGATTTTACCACTGACTGAATAGTGCGATGTGACTGTAGCAGTCTTATTTTTGAAATTCAGGAAACAACTGTGTTCCAAACAGCTAAATATGCAAGTCCAAAAGAAAATGAAGGTATGTTAAAAAAAAAAAAAAAGGTATGTTTTAACTGCCACATTCACTCCGAAGCCCATTCATCTCCTTCAGCATCCAATGAAGTACACGATCTGCTTAGCTAAATAAGGTGGCACACACGCTGCACCGCTGACATCACAGGACAGTTGCCTATAAAACTAGACTTCTGACGCGGGGCTCCAGCTTCACTCTCTCACAGGTCATCATCCTCATCCGGGAGGGTAGTCGTTTGAGCAACCTCTAAATCATGCTCGTACTGTGCTGCCAAAGCTGGGTCCATGACCACCTCAGGTGGGGCAAGCGCAGGCATGGCAACAAACTCCAAATTAGGGTCTCCAATGAGCTTTCTGGCAAGCCAGAGGAAAGGCTTTTCAAAGTTGTAGTTACTTTTGGCAGAAATGTCATAGTACTGAAGGTTCTTCTTTCGGTGGAAGACAATAGATTTTGCCTTCACTTTTCTGTCCTTAATATCCACTTTGTTGCCACACAACACAATGGGGATGTTTTCACACACACGTACCAGATCTCTATGCCAGTTAGGTGCATTCTTGTAAGTAACTCTTGATGTTACATCAAACATTATAATGGCACACTGGGCTTGGATGTAGTAGCCATCGCGCAGGCCCCCGAACTTCTCCTGGCCGGCTGTGTCCCACACGTTGAACTTGATGGGTCCTCTGTTGGTATGGAAGACGAGCGGGTGCACCTCCACGCCCAAGGTGGCTACATACTTCTTCTCGAACTCGCCCGTCAAGTGGCGCTTCACGAACGTCGTCTTCCCGGTGCCGCCGTCGCCCACCAGGACGAGCTTGAACTGGACCTGCGGCTCTCCCTGGGCGGCCATCGCGGCGATCCTTCTGAAAGACTCTCCGCGCCTGTCCGACTAAAGCTGGAAAGATGGCAGACACAACTTCTTATTTCTAAAGGTTTCAATTATGACACTGATTTGTTCATATAGATTTTTAAATTTTAAGTCTGGTTGTTTGCTTAACTTGGCTTCTATAGGTCTCCTATTGTGTCAGGATTAGTATTGGGCATAGTTCATGTAGACAGAGTAGAAATTAAAATATTGAATTGGGTTTCAGCAGAAATCAACAGGTTTTATAATTAATTGAAGTGTATTAATTAAAGCATAATAAAGAATGTGTCAAGAGAAACAGAACTAAATCTGAAAGCCAGAGAATAGGTATATGGAGTTTTGAGAACAGCAGGATGAAAATATCAGTAGGTTTTTTTCCTACCTCTTCCATATGTTGCCTAGATATTTTCTTGTCTTTTTTCTTTCTTTCTTAAATCAATATATCATATGTCTGAACCTGTTTGGTCACATGTAAGATGGTTTGATATTTCATATAGCCTTTACAGATAAATAAGCAGATGTTGCATATAGAAATCTCATGTAATCTGCTTAATAGTAGAGGTATTTGTCAGTTGGTATACTTGGTCCTATACAGTTTTGTGATGTTTGTGTTTAGTGGTAGTATTGAAGGTACAATACATGACTCTAGTTTTAGAGAATACTCTGAAAAATAAATGAGAGTCTATTCTTAAACTACAGAAAATCTAGAATAAAAAGAAGACAGAAGAGTTCAAGATTTCACTTGGAGACTATACAAAGGATGTAGAATCCTTATTAGCAGATGGTACTGCTAAGTACACACCATGCAACATCTACATAAGTAAGGAATCATAGGTCTGCAGGACGCAAAGATGTGCTATATCTGTCACTCAAGTAATTATCTGGTAGAAATATATAGTCAGAAGTTGAGAGTGAAATGCAATGGCATATCCTTTTTCAATCAAAAAGGGTATTGCAGTGTCTGAAGCAAGAAAAAGATCAAAAAGTGTCAGTCGCCACACAGAAATTAGAAATAGAAAAGATGAAAGTAAGCCCACAATGAAGTAACATGGCAGAAAACTACAGTAGCTAAAGTTGAAAAACAGGTAAGAATGTAGAGTAACTGAGTTTCATGTAATGCTAGTGGGAATATGTCAAAGTCACCATAGGTAACAGAGAAGACAGCATTGATAAGATGAGATATCGATTTATATCAACCAACAATACTACTTACCTTAATATTTTATAAAAGAAAAAAAGAAAATACTTCAAACCTATATATTTTTAAATACATATTCTCGATGCCATTTTTATGATCATAAAATAGAAATAATTCTAATGTACGTTTACTAATAAATGGCTAAACATATTGTGGTATTGTTATATTATGGAAACTTACTCAGATTAAAGGGAAAATGTGAATATTAACAAAAGCATGATTTAATATCAACTCACTAGAAAACAAAGAAACAAACATGCAGATGGATTTCAGTAAAACTTTCAATGGACTCAATGTAGATATGTATTCTTTGGAGGCTGTAATAAGAAAGGAAGGTAGAGAATACTGTGGCATCCAAAATCTTTAAAAACAGTCTCAATTACCTTTAAACTAAGTGCTAAATGGATGCTCACAGTTATCCAAAATTTCTCAAAATGCACATGCTACTTAACCAGGTAAATACTGCTTTTTATTTTTCAGTTTTGAGATTGTGTACCATTTTATATTACTTTTACTAATTTTTATTTTTCTCCCTCTAAGAAACTTATGTAACTTTATATGTCTACTATAAAATGGAGCAAAACATTCTTATTTTGCTTGTTGGACAGGACAAGAAGGGTAACATATATAAAGCATTTAGAACTGTGCAGGACACAGAGTAATTTTGTAACATGTTGAGAAAATGAGAAAGGATATTTTTTTATTAGTAGCAAAAAGACCATTTGAGTCAGAAAAGAAAACATTAAGCTGTTTTGCATATCAAGTTATTTAGTCTTGAAGTGCAAAGCATTTCTACTTCATGAATTAAATATGAAGATTGTTTAAATATCCATTATAATTATTTTTCACTTTTACCGTTTCTTGAAGTACATTTGATTATTACATAAAATGCATGCTGTTGTTAGACTATAAGGCTGTTTGTGCTGGTTTGTTTCTTTATAGGCCTGCAGTAGTTCCCATACACTCACACAATGCTTTATCTTTTCTTCTTATGGCAGGCAATCTAGGTCTAGGGAAGGTCATTGATGAAGATGGCTACATTAATAAACAGATTTCTAACACACATTAAAGAATTTTATTTTTAAGATATTATCCAAGACTTTAGCATCCAGACAGCAGCTAACACATCCCCAAAGCTTAAGCTTGAAAGAACCAGACTCTTCTCTGGCTGACATAGCTGGCAATTTAAAACCGAAGTCAATGTTCATTTTCCTGAAAGTCTTGGGGCCTTTAACTATTAAACCAGCTCTAATCAGAGAGGGCTGTATGAATAGCTTAAAGTTTTCATTGAAATACAAATGCTTACAACATGACTTATTGAATACCGTTAGACTCATTTGAGACTTACCGCTCAGAAAATAAAGTTTCTTTTGAAAGTATTATTTTTTTCTCACAATGTACTTGATCACTCAAGAGCTTTGATGGGGCTATACAACTGGGTTCATGTTGTCTACCCAGTAGCTATTCTGCAGTTCATAGTTCAAGGATTAATTTCAATCTTCAAGTGATTGTTGTTACTGTTGTTGACTTCCAGGTATTGATTAATTAAGTGTTCTCAAAACGATAAGTTCTTACACATGATTTCTGGAGTGTGTAATAGAAACTAAAGCATCGAGAAATGAAATGAATTACTTGAGAACTATGTTTTTGAAAGTGATGGTTCTTGGGTTTCTAATGCTACCAACTAGTTTCATTCTGCCCTACCTGTGAACATTCTTTTAGTAGTTAGAAGGTGAGTTATTCATCTTCAATAGTTAGCCCCTGGTTATTCCTTTTTCCACTTAGACTGTAAATCCATTCAGGGATGAGATTTGGTTGAATTCTTACTCTCGTCTACATCTTTGAATTATCTATATTGCTGAAGTCCTGTTGACAGAGGTTTCTTTCCTGTCTGGTCCCACAGCCATTCGTTTCCAAATAAACACACAAAGGCCTACATTAATTACAAACTGGTTGGTTTATTAGTTCAGGCTTCTTATTACCTAACTCTTACATCTTAATTAACCCATAATTCATGTCTCTGTTAGTCATGTGGCTTGGTACCTTCTGTTAGTGAGGCATTCTCGTCTTCTTTATTATGCATATGGGTGACTATTGCAGACTGAGCCTTTTTTTTTTCCCAGCATTCTTCTATTCTGGTTTCCCAGCCTATACTTCCTGTGGCCAATCAGCATTTTATTAAACCAATATAAGTGACAAATCTTAACAGGACACAAGACTATTGTACTACAGAACTTTTTTTTTCCAAAACAAGAACTCTGAATCTAATATTCTTTGTTTAGCTTTTTTCCTTACCATTACCCAAAACAACTTGTAACCAATATTCTAAACAAAGACAAACACCTAATAATCCTTTTTTTATTTTGCCTTAGTGAGTAAAGTTGTTGCTACTAAGCATAGTGACCTGACTAAGTCTGATAAACTGAGTTCAGTCTCTACTATTAATCCTCATTCGTTCATATTACTTGAAATGTTTTTATCTTATTTCTACACTTGGATTCTTGTATGTTTTTCTCTTATTTCTATTCTTGGGCTCTGGCATGTGCACAACACCAACACATAGAAAAATAATTTTTAAACCCAAATAAGATCAGCGAGGTCACTTGCAACCGAACTTGACTATGAACATTTGATCCCAGAAACTCACATGGACAAAATACTAATTGACAGCTGAGTGAGACTTGAGGGAGCTCCTATTATAGCCCAATAGAGACAGTTGGTCTGCTGGGGCTATCTGTCCAAAAATCTTGTTTGGAAGTGTTTTCAAAAGTTTTAGCACAATGAGCCGGGCGATGGTGGATTACGCCTTTAATCCCAGCACTCGGGAGGCAGAGGTAGGCGGATCTCTGTGAGTTCGAGACCAGCCTGGTCTACAGAGCTAGTTCCAGGACAGGAAAAAAAAAAGTTTTAGCACAAGGTCTTTTGGCTTGGTTACTTTGGGCTTCAACTGAGGCTGAGCACCAAGGTGGCAGAACCACACAGAAGAGGGGCTGCTCACTAAAGCATCCATCAAACACAGCGAACAAGATTGAATTGTTTTTACTCCTAGGGATCTATGCAAAAGTAATTAAAACTTTTCTGGAAAGGACTTCATGATCTAGATGTTATTAATGAAGTTATGATTAATGAGATGAGGCTCAAATGTCTAAATACATGCAAGTTTGGAAGAAATTTATTCCAGTCTCTATGGTTACTTTGGGCAATTCAAGGCTGTGGTGGAAGACCAAGAACATAGGATCAGAAGTGATGGGAATATCCATAAAAATAGAAGTTGAGCCTGGAAAAGGGGTTACTGCAATCTCTTGATCTAATTTTAAGCAAGGAAAGATTTATTTCCTGTGGAAGAGGGAGAAAGTATTTCTGGAGGTGCAATGTGTTGCTGAAATTACTATGAATTCTAGTTTCATGTTGCAGCACTGGTCAAAACAAAGCTAGACAAAAGGTTTTACTTTATCTTATGCTTCTAGGTCACAATTCAATTCAACATTAAGGGAAGTCAAGACAGGGACTCAAGACAGGGAGCTGAAGGCAGAGTTGCGTGTTATTGTATGTAGCATTATCCTGACCAGGGAAATCACTCATAGTCCATGATGTTCTGTGGGAACCATGGAGGTTGCTTTTTGCTAGCTAGCTCAGTTTCTGGTTCTTTTACTATGTCATGTCCAAGCTTACACACACACACACAAACACACACACACACACACACATACAGCACAGGACTACCTTCACAGAGAACTGAGCCATTCATTAGGTCTGGGACCTTCTATATTAATCGATTAATGAAACAGCCTCTCGTATACATGACTGCAAACTATCCTAATCCAGGTAATTCTCAGTAAGTCTTCTCCTTGCATATAATTCAAGACTATGTGTGCCATGACAACAATTAACACTAACCAAAACAGTATGAGTAATACTAAGAAAAGACAAGATTCAGAATATAATATATTTAAGGATGAAGTAGAAACATTGTCTGAAACTTGAGATTAAATCTCTTTATCAAAAAAATCCCAGTGTAAGCCCAATGTTATTGAACTGCATCTCTTGTATCAGAGTAATTTTTTTGAAGTAATTCTGTGAATGCAGCAAACATCATTATCATCTGCAAAGATGGCTTGAGACTCTCCAACATTCAGTTATTACCTCTCTGGTCAGTCATCAGCTGCCAGGAAAGAGGTGAGAACTGCAGAGAAAGAAGTCTAACTACAGTGATTCTGACTCTGTGGATCACTACCATTATTCTTAGGGGTAGCACATCTGTACTTATTTGGCTGAAAACTTCTTTCACATTTATGATTCAGTGCAGTGGATACACAACTTTTTTTTTTTTATAACTTTTCAATGTCTAAGTTCATTGAAGTTTTCACTTTAATGCAGGGGTTTAGATCCCAACTCAGTTTCTTTGAGCTTTGCTTCTTATCACTTCAGTCTCACAGAAAGACTGAATAAAAGTGTAAAAAGAATTCATTGGCTAACACTGTCTAAGGACTCCTGTGGGCATCTCTTACAAGACAGCAAATTATTTATTAAGAGAGAATAATAGCAACGAGATAAGAGAAGTAAAGACTGCATGAAGAGAGCGAAATTATTGTTATAAAATATGAGAAGTTACACTATCTGTTTCACCAATTTAAAACAAGTCAAACAAGTTTAGTAATATATAAATATTTTTATAATTGATTATTTAGCTGTATCTTAATCCTTGGTATTAGTTATTCATCACTTTGTCTGAGAGTTAATGGGGAGTCCTCTCAAAATTCCTTAGCATCATCCATTTTATGGACAACTTTCTTGTTCTACCCAACACAGCAGATGTTAATTTTTTTTTTTTTGGTTGATTTTTCGAGACAGGGTTTCTCCATAGCTTTTGGTTCCTGTCCTGGAGCTAGCTCTTGTAGACCAGGCTGGCCTCGAATTCACAGAGATCCGCCTTCCTCTGCCTCCCGAATGCTGGGATTAAAGGCATTCGCCACCACCACCCGGCAGCAGATGTTAAATTTGAATATTAATTTTACTATCTAAAGTTTGCCTTTGCTATGTTTAGTATAGGAACTGTTACTCATTAGTTAATCATGTGGAAAACTTTAATATAATTTGAAAACTTTGCTTCTTAACTTTGTTACTTCCACTGAATTTTAAATTTATTAATTTAAATTTTTATTTTATGTATATGGGTGTTTTGTCTTCATGTATATCTTGGTGTACCACATGGTGCAGTATGCATGGTGATACAAAAACGATGTTGGAGCCTATGGAACGAGAGCTACAGACAGCTGTCAGTCACCATGTGGGTGCTGGGAATCTAACCCGGGTCTTCTGAAAAAGCAGCCTCTGTTCTCAAACATTGAGCCATCTCTCTAGTTCCCATTTATTCTTTTTTTCTGTTCCTGTTTATTAATTCTTTGGATGCCTTAGTGATTTTGTTCTTTTATCTATTTTTTGCAAAAATATTTCTTTTCTTTTTTGTTCCTCTATTATTTTCTATAGCATGTGGGAAATTTAAGAAAAATTGTAAAAACTGTGCATAAATTTAATATCTATATTTTAATCCAAGTTTCCCTTTACAGTTTTGTGTCTGGCAAAATAAATGGACATATAAATTCTGAATACATTATTCTACTTACTATGTAGGACATAAAAATAATCTTTGCTTAGTTTTACTTTGATCAGTTCATTTTAAAATCTTAGCAATATAGTAATTTAGTGAAATGATATTGAGCAAATAAATGCCAATTAAAAGGAAACATTGTTTATTATAAAGTAATGGGAAATTATCTAACTCAATTGTTAACAAAAATGAATTGAGATTTTTTTTAGTCATCTGCAGGCTTTAGAAATATAAACTATGTATTCACATTATCAATACCAATTTGTAGATACATGATGTGTGAGTGAGGTCTTTCTGTTTCTTTTCCAATACTTAATTAACTTCATTTTTGCCAACTCAACTAGTAAACATCCAATTCACAGGAATTTTAGTGTATTTCTCTTTATATTATATTTAAATAATTTTCATTTTAGTGTTCATTTGTAGTCACTATTCTACCAGTTGTACATTAATATACTGTACAAGGTTTCTACTTATCTCTTCTTAGTGAGGTACTTCATTTTGCCTTACCATACAGAGATGAGAGAAGGGGAAGTTGATCAATATGATATAATGAAAAATTCATATAATGAATGCATGCATAAGGTGCTAATTTTCATAGGTGCAATAGGATACCTGTCACAATCTCCCAACAATCCTGTGGTGCACACAGCATTAGAGGGGGTGTGGCTTTGATTCATTAAGGGTAGGGAGGTTCTGTGCTCGCAGAATTCTCAAAAATCTTCATTTTTGCATGCACATCCTTGTGGTAACTCCTTTTGCAATGGTGGGCGGATATCCTCAGACTCCCAGTTCAATTATCTCATCTGACTCAACTATAAAGAGAATCTCATAATTTAAAATTTAATACAGTGATTCATAATTATGTAGTCAATGGGCCAGGATCCATAATGTACTTCCACATCTGATCCAAAAATCATAAACATAACACAAGGTTTCTGAGGCTAATTTTTACTATAGCTTTAACAATTGTTGTTTAATATGGAATTTTCAGTTTAACATGGATATAATATCTGCTGTTTGTTTCCAATTTTGTATTCAGTCCTACATCTTCTCATGTTCAGAATTTGTGGTTCAGATGTTCTTCTATTAAAGAACAAACATTTCAGAATTTTATAAAATCTTTACTGATTATCTTATATTTTCATTGGTTTTAAATTTCAATGTGTTATTCATCTAGATTGAAAAGTAAAATCTCTAAACGTGGTAGTACATGACTTTAATGCCAGTACTTTGAAAGCAGAGGCACACAGTATATTTGTGAGTTTGAAGCCAGCCACGGCCACCTAGTGAAATATTGTCTCAAAAATAAATAAGAAAGAGAGAAGAAAGATAAAAGAAAAGAAAAACACTTAGAAATAGTGGACTATAGGGAAAATATACTTGTAGAATTAAAATACAATAGTAGAGGAATGGTATCTACATGGTTAGACTACAGAAGTGTCTTTAAATGTGTGCAATAGCTTACTCATGGAGAATTTCTGCTAAGTGTTTGTGAGATGCTATAAGAGGATATTATAGTAAGAATGTCACTGAGTGTCTCTCCTCCTGTCAGCTCTACTCAAGTGACAGACACTGAGCCCTTGGATCCTTTATGTATAACTGAACATCCAAGATGAGTCTATGTAATATTTTTCTGTCCACACAATTCCAATCCAGTCATTTCTTACTTTCCAGAATCTATCACTGAATGTGTATTTGAAAATCTGACTTGTCATTTTCTTTCTTTGAACAACAAGCAGCTTGTTTACTTACTGGGGAAATATAATTTCAAAAGATTTACTTGTTTTGTTTTATGTGTGTAGGTTTTTTTTGCCTGCATGTATATCTACGCACCACATGTAACAATGATGTTCACAAAGGACAAAATATATGTCAGATCTCCAAGAAATGAAACTTAAAATAGTTAATAGTTGTCATTTGGGTGCTGGGAATTGAGCCTGGGTTCCATGTAAGAGCAAGAGCAACCAGTACTTTTAACTTCTGAGTTATGGCCCCAGCCTATGCTGGAAATTTTTTTTTTAAAGCGAAGTAAAACTTTTTAATTGACATTCAAAAATTTACATGCAGGTGTTATATGTTAGCTGCTCATAGAAATTACAAAATAAAATGATCTTTATAATAGCAATAATCTTGAAGCACAGTAGATACAACAGTACATGAGAAAAGAACAGTGTATCACCATTTCAAGCATATAACTTGACAACATTCTGTGAGAAATTTCTCCACTACTAGCAAGTATTTATGAGCTTTTAAACACAGAGCCAAATGCTAAGTGTTTGGAGTAATAAAGAAGTTGGCTAAATGTCTTCAAACCTCAAAGGGTATATGATTTTTATGTGCCAATAGGAAGTAAGTAGGAGAAGATAAATGGGACAGTAAGAACATCCTGTGCATTGTGAGAGCAATTATGCAATTTTAAAAAAAGAGAATGTGGTTACTAACATTTCAGAAAATATTTGCATAACATTTAAATTTGCTCATGAAGAACACATAACGACTTAATTGTTAGGTAAGAAAGCTAGAGATATTCCACACTGAGAAAACACATGCTTAAAAGAAGTTAAGTTGAATGTGGCAGACCCAATAAACCATTTCATCTTATGGGTAGTATCACATGAATATGTCGTAGTAAATAGTGGAAAATGAACATGGGTGTAACACTTAGATAGGGATGTATGATGATTGACAGTTCATTTGGATCTTATTTATATCCCAAGGAATGTCTGAAATGTTTTCAAACAAGAACTAGATCCAGGTTGTATTCTCAACACCAGCATGGTGGTTCATAGCCATCTGTAACTCCAATTTTAAGGGATCTGATGCCCAATTCAGTCTGTTTGTACCAGGTATGCATGTGGTGCATAGACATGAAGTCGGCAAGACATCTATAAAAGTCCTCTGAAGAATAACTCTAGGAATTATTAATTTAATGCAAGTTAACAGTGAAGAGAAAGTTATGAGTGAAAGACTTCAGACAGAAAGCCAGGTATGAAGATTATGGGTAGACAGAAGTGAAAATGCAAAAAAAAAAAAGATTTGTGTATGTATGTGTGAGGGAACCCAAATGGCTCAAGGAGAACACATTTAATAATAATAATAATAAATAAATGACTAATTTTAACTTGGATAAAGGCACATCAGAAATGAATCTTAGAATATATTGGAGTGACTTCTCCATCATACAAGAAACTGACATCTGTAAATTGTGAAAATAACTCCAGTAATTCAAGTTTATTACAGGCAAACCTGAAAACATCTAAATATGTGATTGATAGTCTTCCTAACCATCTTATGCATGTGAGTCTTCAAACTCTAGAGAAATGAATCAGTTCTCTTCTCCTGAAATATAATTACAATCATCTTGACTTTACCCAGGTTAAATAGGAGAGTAATGGAGCTTCATCTTTATTAACTCCAACTTGAAGATTTTGTTTAATAATATCTTTCATTAATCTTGAGATCAAAAATCATGGACAATGAGGGCTTACTGAGAAGCCAAGGACAATGGCATTAGGTTTTGATCCTACAGCATGTACTGGCATTGGGGGAGCCTAGTCTGTTTGGATGCTCACCTTCCTAGACCTGAATGGAGGGGGGAGGACCTTGGACTTCCCACAGGGCAGGGAACCCTGACTGTTCTTTGGACCTAAGAGGGAGGGAGAGGGGGAGGGGGGAGGGAAATGGCAGAAGGGGAGGGTGTAGAAAATTTTAATAATAATAATAATAAAATCTGACATTTATTATTTAGATAAAAATCTATTATAATACATTTAATTGATGAGTTTGAAATTGTATCTCCTCCCTCTTTATTGTTTATAAAAACTCAACATGAGGTACTTTGTTTTTTGACCCCATAAAGCCCGTGTGTATGAATACAATATACACTGTAAAGATATATGCAGTCATTAATCCTGTATCACTGAAAGTTGTTGGGGGGAGCTGCGGGCTGTGTTCCTGCCGCCCCAGCTCCTGGTCGCCTAGCTAGCTTATGCCCCAAAATAACAACACACAAACTGTATTCTTTTAAACACTGCTTAGCCCATTAGCTCTAGCCCTTACTGGCTAATTCTCATATCCCGATCAACCCATCTCTAATAATCTGTGTAGCATCAGTCTTACCGTCTGCTCTGGAGAGGAGCAGCATCGCGTCTGCCCCAGAGAGGAGAGAAAATGGCATCTGAGCTCACTTCCTCTTCCTCCCCGCATTCTGTTCTGTTTACTCCACCCACCTATGTTCTAACCTATGAGGGAGCAGTTTATTATTTAACCAATGACCTTCCTCCATCATTTCCCCTTTTTCTGTTTAAACAAAAAAGGAAGGCTTTAACTTTAACATAGCAAAATTACATATAGCAAAACAGTTATCAAGTAAGAATTACAGTTACAATATTTACATCTATTTTATCTTTATCATAACTAAGGAAAACTATAACTATCTATCTATTCTTCAACTCCATCAAAGACTCCAGAAGAATATAATATTGTCTAAGTAAATGAGAAGTAAGCAACTTACAAAACTCTAGAAATCACAGAGACATCTCGCTGCCTGGACAGTCACCCAAAGTTCCTCTGTACCATTGGGGCATCCATCTTTGGCCTACAGGTCCATAGTATCCAAAGACATTTCCATGAAGCAGGAAATTTCAAAGGTAGTTCAGTCACTATCTGATATGTCCTGCAGAATGTCTCGCAGACTCTTTCATGAATCAGGAACCCTGAAAGATCATCTCACCTTTAGGCAAGTTCAGCAGTCCTCTCTCTCTGTGGGTTCTCTGTGTCTAGTTTATACAATAGTCCAGGCAAGAGCAGTTTCTTGCCCAAGTGGCTATCAAACTCCATAAGGATTCTCTTCGATGCCCATCTTCTTCTTGAAGTAGATTGGTGCTGCCAGGAGCAGAGTGTCTCATTGTCATGAAAAGTCCTAAGTTATTAAAACATTTAAAATGCCATATTCTATAATCTTTGAAAGATATGAAGAATGCCTATCTAAAATATATATATGCACATCTAGAAAATATTAACTAACATGACTACAAACTTGACTATTATGATTATCCATTAACAACCTATATACATTACATTTTTAAATGAACTACACAATCATAATACCTTAATAAAAATCAGAAATACATACATATATATATATATACATATACATATAACAAAATTGACCTTAAATTTATATCAACAAAGCAAAACTTATACCAATGTAAATTATCCATATCTATATCATATCCCCCTTTAAATGTAAAAGAACATTTATAAACAATATTTGGGAACATGGGCATAGTTTTTTCTCTCCAAACTGCTTCCTGCTGAATGGGGGCACTGTTAATCAGGTCTTTCATGATATAACCTGTGTGCTAGGTTCCTCTCAGTCGGCAGTTGAGCAAAGTAATTTTTTGAAGGTGTTCACAGCAACCCTT
This sequence comes from Chionomys nivalis, assembly GCF_950005125.1. Taxonomy (NCBI): domain Eukaryota; kingdom Metazoa; phylum Chordata; class Mammalia; order Rodentia; family Cricetidae; genus Chionomys; species Chionomys nivalis. The sequence continues at coordinate 158,687,082 of NC_080086.1, read as the reverse complement.
CAGGAGGACGTGGTCCATCATACCATATTGGGATAAAAGTAATCCACAGTGTCTCATCCTCTGTGAAAACAAAAGAAGAAACTCTTTTCCAAAGTATCATATCCTTAGATCCAAATTCTGAAGTCAAGGTATTTTGAAAATATCTATCTTGGATTAGTTCAGCAGCATTTATAAACAAATATCTTTTAGCATCTGTTGCTCCTTCCTCAGCATTAAAACAATTCAAAGAGAGCATAATAGCATACAGTATCAAGATTCTCTGTGTATTTTCCATCTTTGTGCAGTTTTATTTTAACTCTATTTTGTTTATTTTTACTTTTTGAGATAGGTTTTCTGTATATCTTTGTTCTGGAATAACTCTGTAGACCAGGCTGTCCTTGAACTCTCAGAGATCCTTCTGTCTCTGCCTGCCAGGCATTGGGATTAAAGGCGCTTGCTACCACACCTTGAAGTCACAGAGGTCAATCTCCCTCTGCCTCCCAAGTGTTGGGATTAAAGGTGTGTACTACCACACCCAACTACTCTCCTTCTTCCTTTTTTTTTTATTTGAGAATTTTAACTTTTAGCCTGCATATATTTTTAACATACTGTAAGCCATTTAGAAGTTTTCTTTGTTTTGACACTCTCTTTACTGTATTTCTCTCTGTTTTTCTGACCATATGAGTCTTTAATTTATCAAGCAATCTCAGTAGGACTAAAACCGTGGATTTGACGGCTGGATCCAGCCCATTCCTTAGCTTTCCAGCCTCGTGGCTGAGGTACCGACTGTAGCCACGTTTATTGCTACAACTCTAGGCATTTCAAGGTCCCTGACAGCAAGCAAACTGCAACAGTTATTAAGCAACACTCAAAAAGCTCTGTAGTCAGGACCACCTGCTTGAAAGAGTCAGAGATTCCCCTGGCAGGATGGACCAGAAAGCCAGCATTTTAAAACAGCACAACTTTTTTCCTGCTACGGCTGAAAACAAACAAGCATGCAGTCAGCTTTTTACCAACACCATTTTAAGTGTTTTGTGGCAGGACCTCTTAAAATAGCTGAGGGTTTTGCAGCTAAAGCTGAGTCAAGAAGCCTCTTTTAGATGAGAACGCTTGCTTGCCTCTAGCAAGCAGAGCAGACCCGAGAAATTGCTGCTACCACGTCGGGCACCAGAAAGTGCCAAGAAACACAGAAGGTATTTGTAAAATTATGTATTTCTTTTAAGTCTGTCCAGTATAAAGGATGAAGAGAGCAATTGGAGTCGGGAAGATCATGACTTTCTGTGTTGATCCATTCATTTTGATTTGCTTCACCATGTAGAGCATAAGGATGTTGGCTCATTGGTACAGAATTCTACAGAAGCTTGGGAGAAGTGCTCATATTTACATCTGCATTTGGCTTGTACTCAGAACTGTCAAATGCATAATTAGCTGTTCACTCAAGTGTTATCTGATTTGTTAGAGGCAGCTGAAGACAGTCATGAGCTCAGCACATGTTCAAAAATGAAATCTTATAAAAGTTCTCATTGGAAATTGATACTTTACCTCTTGTCCCTCCGTGGATGTGGTTATTCTGGGTAAGATGGAGAAGCTGACTAAAGGAATATTTATGATCTGATGTATGGATATAGAGGGAAGTTGTATTTCTTCCCATGAGAAAAGGATCTTTCTGTAAATGTGCCTGTAACTTTCTTTTCCCACAAAGACATGACAAATATATTCTCTCTCCTCTGTAAGTATTCAATATTCTCATCCCAACTTCACAATAAAGTGCTTAAAGATATCACATTTGAAAAATAATCCCCATTATGTTTCTTTCACTCTACACTAGCTTTCCATTGTTGATGGTCAAGTTTTTAACATATGCTAGTTTGTAGAGCTTATTTAGAATCCAAACTATGACACACAGGCTAATTTCTTAATCATCAAAAATTAACTTCACTAAATATCAGACATAATATTTTACTTTTGTTGACTTAACGTCAAAAGTTGTTTCACGTTTCTGTACTGGTGACCCCGGATTTCCTTTTTATGTCTTTTTTTCATCTGATAAGCTCTTTAATTTCATTTTATTTTTACCACTGAGTAGTATTCTCATGTGTAGATGTGCCATACTTTCTTATCTATTCTTCAGTTGAGTGGAATCTAAGTTGTTTCCAGGTTCTGACTATTACAAATAATGCTGCTCTGAGCATAGTTGAACAAATGCTTTTGTAGTATGATTGAGTGTCTTTTGAGTCTATTCCCAAGAGTGGTATTGCTCAATCCTGAGGAATGTTGATTCCCAATTTCCTGAGAAAGCACCATACTGATTTCCAAAGTGGTTGCACAAGTTTGCATTCCCACATTACTCCATATCCTCTCCAGCATAAGCTATCATTGGTGGTTTTGATTTTAGCCATTCTGACAGCTGTAAGGTGGTATCTCAGAATTATTTTGATTCACATTTCATTGATAGCAAAGGAAGTTGACATAACTTTAAGCATCTTTTGGCCATTTAAAATTTTTTTGCTGGGAATTCTCTGTTTAGTTCAGTACACCATTTTTAATTGGGTTATTTAGAATTTTAATGTCTGATTTCTTGAGTTTCTTTATATATTTTGGAGATCATTTCATTGTCTGATGTGAGGTTGGTGAAGATTTTTCCCATTTAGTAGGCTGCATTTTTGTTTTATTGACTGTGTCTTTTGCTTTACAGAAGCTTCTCAGTTTCAGGAGTTCCCATGTATTTATTGTTGCTCTTAGTGTCTGTGCTACTGGAGTTATATTTAGGAAGGGGGTCTCCTGTGCCCATGCATTGAAAGCTACTTCCCATTTTCTTTTCTATCAGGTTCAGTGTGGTGGGATTTATATTGAGATCTTTAATCCATTTGGACTTGAGTTTTGTGCATCGTGATAGATATGGAACTGTTTTCATTCTTCTACAAGTTGACATCCAGTTATGCCAGGACCATTTGTTGAAGATGCTTTCTTTTTTCCACTGTATAATTTTAGCTTCTTTAAAAAATCAGGCAATCATAGGTGTGTGGGTTAATAACTGGGTCTTCAACGTCACTGTTTTTATGCCAGTCCTAAGCTGTTTTGATTACTGTAGCTCTGTATTAGATGTCAGGGATGATAATGCCTTTGGAAGTTCCTTTATTGTATAGGATTGTTTTGTCTATCTTGGGTTTTTTGTTTGTCCATATAAAGTTGATTATTGTTCTCTCAACGTCTGTGAAGAATTTTGTTGGTATTTTGATGGGTATTGCATTGAATCTATAGATTGCTTTTGGTAGGATTGCCATTTTTACTATGTTGATCCTACCAATCCAAGACCACAGGAGAACTTTCCATTTTCTGGTATCCTCTTCAATTTCTTTCTTCAAAGACTTAAAGTTCTTGTCAAACAGTGATGGAGGAGTTACTTTCATTTAATAAAGAAACTGCCTTGGCCCATTTATAGGCCAGCCCTTAGGTGGGTGGAGTAAACAGATAGAATGCTGGGAGAAAGAAGCTGAGTCAGGAGTCGCCATGATTCTCCCACTCCAGACAGACGCAGGTTAAGATCCTCCCTGGTAAGCCAGCTCGTGGTACTACACAGAATATTAGAAATGGGTTAGATCAATATGTAAGAGCTAGCCAATAAGAGGCCGGAACTAATGGGCCAAGCAGTGTTTAAAAGAATACAGTTTCCATGTAATTATTTCGGGGCATAAGCTAGTTGTGCGGGCGGCCGGGTGCCGGGGACGCAGCCCCGCCACTCATATTACAACAGAGTGGCACCCAACGTGCTAATGAACTCCACGTAAAACCTGAGAGGGCTCAAAAAGGACACAAAAAAAATTTAAGACAGCTTTTTGCTGTTTCTGGGTTGCATGCGGCAAAGAAATTGTCCTGACTCAGCAACAGGAAAAAACTGGCTGTTTTAAAATGCCGGCTTTCTGGGCTGTGCCGCCATTGCGATCTCTGTCTGGCTCCTGCGGGAGACAGAGCTTTTGAATGGAGCATTTGGAGTAAATTGCTATGGCTTGCTTGATGGCAATGTGGACTGCTATGTGTCTAAAACAATGAGTGACTCAGGGACACCAAATGGCTCTGAGGCAGGAGAGGCTCACCTCCACCATGCTGAACTGTGCTGGTCTCAGGCAGAAACTACCGTAATTACCATAATAACAGCGCAGTTAAGGTTTCGACTGGGCAGAACACGGCGGTACCGTATTACCCCTACATGGTACAACTTAAGTTTTTAAAAAGTGCTTAACATTTTAAAAAATGCTCCTGGATAATAAAAAAATTACAGATTCACAATAAAACAGATTCAGACATAAAAGACCACAATGTTGATGCCTGTACATAGGCTTAAGAGAAAAAAAAAACAAATATAAAAAATAAAGTTAATGGTTAAAAAAAAAAAAGGTAAAGTCTTTAAAGAGACAAAATACAGATAATTATAGATTAAAAAAAATAAATAAAATAAGCCACGTAAAAATAAAAAATTCACAGAGAGTCTGGATTCTTTGTATTATGGTGTTTTCTTTAAAATTTTTAACTGTAAAGGAGCTAAGTACAGAGAGACATTTCATTATATGGGCTGCCAAGCTAAACCAAAATGGATATAAGGGTATTATGATTTCAAAATATGGGTCTAAGGATATGATACTTTGGAGAGGGTCTTCTTTTGTTTTCACAGAGGATGAGACTCTATGGATTGCGTCTATCCCAATGTGGTATGATAGACCACGCCCTCCTAAAAGGTTGCTGTAAACACCTTCAGAAAATTACTTCACTCAACTGCCGACTGAGATGACCCTGACACACAAGTTACACCATAAAAGATCTAAATACAGCGCCCCCATTCAACAGGAAGCAGTTTGGAAAGAAAAAAACTGCGCCCATATTCCCAAATATTGTTTATAAATATTCTTTTACATTTAAAGGGGGATATGATATAGATATGAATAATTTGCATTGGTATAGATTTTAAGGTCAATTTTGTTATATGTATACGTATTTCTGATCTTGATTAAGGTATTGTGATTGTGTAGTTCATTTAAAAATGTAATGTATAATTAGGAAATATAGGTTGCTAATGGATAATCATAAATAATAGTCAAGCTTGTAGTCATGTTAGTTAGATTTTCTAGATATGCATAGATATATTTCAGATAGGCATTCTTCATATCTTTCAAAGGCTACAGAATATGGCATTTAAGTGTTTTAATAACTTAGGGCTTTTCATGACAATGAGACACGTCTGCTCCTGGCAGCACCAATCTACTTCAAGAGGAAGATGGGCATTGAAGAGGCTCCTTATGGAGTTTGATAGCCATTTGGGCAAGAAACTGCTCTTGCCTGGACTGTTACATAAACTGGACACAGAGAACCCTCAGAGAGAGGACTACTGAACTTGCCTAAAGGTGAGATGGTCTTTCGGGGTTCCTGACTCATAAAAGAGTCTGAGAGACATTCTGCAGGACACAGCAGATAGTGACTGAACTGTCTTTGGAATTTCCTGCTTCATGAAAATGTCTGCTGGATACTATGGGCCTGTAGGCCAAAGATGGATGCCCCAACAGTACAAAAGAACTTTGGGTGACTGTCCAGGCAGTGAGATGTCTCTGTCATTTCTAGAGTTTTGGATTTCTTGTTTACTTAGGTAATATTATATCCTTCTGGAGTCTTTGATGGAATTAAAGAATGGATAGATAGTTATAATTTTCCTTAGTTATGATAAAAGACAAAATAGATATAAATATTGTAACTGTAATTCTTACTTAATAACCGTTTTGTTATATATAATTTTACTATGTTAAAGTTAAAGCCTTTCTTTTTTGTTTAAACAAAAAAAGGGGGAAATGATGGAGGAGTTACTTTCATTTAATAAAGAAACTGCCTTGGCCCATTTATAGGCCAGCCCTTAGGTGGGTGGAGTAAACAGATAGAATGCTGGGAGAAAGAAGCTGAGTCAGGAGTCGCCATGATTCTCCCACTCCAGACAGACGCAGGTTAAGATCCTCCCTGGTAAGCCAGCTCGTGGTACTACACAGAATATTAGAAATGGGTTAGATCAATATGTAAGAGCTAGCCAATAAGAGGCCGGAACTAATGGGCCAAGCAGTGTTTAAAAGAATACAGTTTCCATGTAATTATTTCGGGGCATAAGCTAGTTGTGCGGGCGGCCGGGTGCCGGGGACGCAGCCCCGCCACTCATATTACAACAAAACAGGTCTTTCACTTCCTTGGTTAGCGTTACCCCAAGATACTTTATGCTATATGGCTATTGTGAAAGGTGATGCTTCTCTGATTTTCCTCTCTGCTTCTTTATCCTTTGTGTATAGGAGGGCTACTGATTTTTTTTTGAGTTGATTTTGTATCCTCCATCTCACTGAAGGTATTTATCAGCTGTAGGAGTTCTCTGGTAAAGTTTTTGGGATCACTTATGTACGCTATCATATCATCTACAAATAATGAAAGTTTGACTTCTTCCTTTCCAATTTGAATCTCCTTGATCTCCTTATGTTGTCTTATTGCTATTGCTAGAACTTCAATAAGTATGTTGATGAGATATGAAGAGAGTGGACAGTGATGTCTTGTTCCTGATTTTAGTGGAATCTCTTTGTGTTTCTCTTCATGAATATGATGTTAGCTGTCAGCATGTTGTATATTGCTTTTATTATATTTGGATATGATGCTTGTATCCTTAATCTCTCCAAGAACTTTATCATGAATGGGTGTTAGATTTTGTCAAATGCATTTTCAACATCTAATAAAATGATCATATGTTTTTTTTCTTTCAGTTTACTTATATGATGGAATACATTGATAGATTTTTGTATGTTGAACCAGCCCTGAATCTCTGGGATGAAGCCTACTTGATCATAATGGATGAATTTTTTTATGTGTTCTTGGATTCGATTTGCCAGTATTTTATTGAGAATTTTTGCATCCATGTTCACGAGTGAGATTGGTCCGTAATTCTCTTTTTTGGTTGAGTCTTTTTATGGTTTTAATATCAGGGTAACTGTAGCCTCATAAAGAGAAATTGACAATTACCCTTCTGTTTCTATTATGTGGAGTACTATGAGGAGTATAGGTATTAGCTCTTCTTGAAAGTTCTGGTAGAATTCTGCACTAAAACTGTGCCTGCTGGCTCCCAGCTCTACTCAGTATTGGAACAATCTGTGTTCCAGGATTTTACTGAACTTGCAGGTGAACAGGCAGGTGTGGTGGCAGGATGGTTTGGAATATAGCCCATCCATAGGAATATTCCTCACTGCCTGACTAGAAAAGCTGAGGAATTTGGGGAGGTGCCCCTGGCATTGTCCCACAGAGAAGGTCCTAGAGAGTGGGGTATCTGGCTGTCTGGCCCAGTGGCCACTGGCTCATGTCTTAGATCCCTTCAGTATTGGGGCAATCTGTGTTCCAGGGTTCCACTGAGCTCACAGCAAACAGCCTTTATATGGGCTTCATACCAAAACTGAACTCTACATTGGAGTTGCATGTACTGTCATATTCATAACTATTAAAATGATAAGGCCATTACATTATTTACAGAATTTTTTCATGTCTCTGACCATACATTTTTAAATATTACTCTTTAGCTTTCTTAGTTTTATTTGACTCAAATTTTATTCCACAATTCTAGTTCATATCTCAAAAATATTTTTAAATTTTCTTCATTCTCTACTTGCTTTTACATGCTATGATGTTTAAACTTTTTTCATGTAATTAAAAATTCTTCTATATGTGTGTATGTATATATAGATGTAAATATTATTCTTTCTATTTTCTTCAATCTTGATCTCTTATTACCTCTTCATCCCAGATCCAATACCTTTTAACTGATTATTCTATTTTATTGGTTCCATTCCTGTGACATTTTCTAAGGGTTTTCCTGTCCTTCTCTATATCATAGTCTTACTATCTATTGTGTCCAATGCTCCATCAAATCTCCTTTACTTTACTCAAGTGTCTTCTCATCTATGCTCTATGTACTAGATAGGTATTTAAAACCTACATATCTCATCTTGTTCCAAGGATTAAGGATCTTTAATGAGTGTTCAACCTTTTATATAACACGTATGCTTAATAATTAATATCTTTTAAAAATTGGCCTCAACCAAAGATTAAAAGAATTTTCTTGATGATGGAAGCATTACAAATATAAAAGTATCCAATAACAGACCATTAGACCATATGTAATCCAGACAAAAGCATCACTGCTTACAGAGGTGTTTTGAGTTATCAAAATATATTGATACTTTTATTGGAAGAAGCAGGATGATACTTAGTTGAGTTTAACTGGCAAATCTGTATGTTTCCTATAACACTGAACATCTGGGACATTTTTTTTCCTGTTGCAAGTATTCTGAAAAACACATTGGATACTGTATTGAGCTGCTTGTTGCCATTAGGAAAATTCCCATTCTTTTAATTTTATTTTTTTAAGTTTAAATTCTGTCTTTTCCTTTCCTCTTTTAAAAAATTATTGAAAATAGATTCTTCTCTAATACAATAAATCTCAACCACAGTTTTCCCTCCCTTTACTCCTTCCACCCTCCCACACCCTTCTTCCCTAGTCCCCTCCATTTCTTTCCAGAAAGGAACATGCCTCCAAGAAACAACAACCAAACAGAAAAAAGCAAGATACAATAAGACAAAGCAAAAGCCCTTGTATTGAGACTGGACATGGCATTTCAATAGGAGGTAAAGTGTTGTGTGATATTTTGTTTGTGTTCTGACAAATAAAGTTTGCCTGGAGATCAGAGGGTGGACCAAGTTCCCTTCAAAGGAAAATCCATGCGCTGCCCCCTCCAACATCCTCTCCTCTTTACCTAACCTCTTTGGGCCTGTGGACTGCAACTTGATCGCCATAAATTTAACAGCTAATATCCACCTATGAGTGAATACACACTGTATGATCTGGGTTACCTCATTCAGTGTGTTTTTTTTAGTGCCTGCAAATTTCATACTATCAATTTTTAACAGCTGAGGAATACTTCATTGGATCAATGTGCTACATTTTATTTATTGATTGATTGATTAATCCATTCTTCACATACATCTAAGTTGTTCCCAGTTTCTGGCTATTATAAATAAAGCCACAATGAACACAGTTGAGCAAGTGTCCTTGTGGTAGGATGAAGCATACTTTGGGTATAGGTCCAAGAATAGCATAGTTGGATATTCAGTTAGATCTATTGCCAACTTTCTGAGGAACTACCGTATTGATTTCTACAGTGGCTATAAAAGTTTGGCTCACACCAGCATCGGAGGAGTGTTCCCTTTGCTCCACATCCTTGCCAGCATGAGCTGTGATTTGTGTTGTGGATTTTAGCATTTTGACAGATAAAAGGCAGAATCTCAAAGTAGTTTTGATATGCAGTTCCCTGAAGCCTAAGGATTTTGATCATTTCTACTAAGTGTTTCTCAACCATTTCAGATTTCTCTATTAAGGATTCTCTGTTTAGATATGTACCCTGTTTTTAATTGGATTGCATCTTTTTTTGATATACACTTTCTTGAGTTCTTTACAAGTTTTGGGTATTAGACCACTGTTAGATGTGGAGTTGGTAAAAAACTTTCCCATCCTGTATGCTGCTCTTTTGTGCTATTGACAGTGTTTTTGTCTTACAGAAGTTTTCAGGTCTGTGAGGTTCCATTTATTAATTCTTGACTTTAATGCCTGCATTATTATTGATCTGTTCAGGAAGTAGTGCCTTGTGCATCACATTCAATGTTGTTCCTCACTTTTTCTCCTATCAAGTTCGGTGTCTCTTGTTTTATGTTGAGGTTATGATCCACTTGAATTTGACTTAATATGGATCTATTTTCATTCTTCTACATGCAGACTTCCACTTTGACCAGCATCATTTGCTGAAGATGCTTTTTTTTTTCAGTAAGTATTTCTGGCTTCTTTATCAAAAGAGCAGGTATCCTTAGGTATGTGGATTTATGTCTGGGTCTTCTTCAATTTCATTGATCAACTTGCATGTTTTTATGCTCATAACCTGAACTTTTAACTAGTATACCTGCATAGCACAACCTGAAGGCAGGAATACGGATGCATCTAACAGTTCTTTTATTTATTGTTCAGGACTGTTTTAAGTGCCTTTTCTTTTTTTTTTGTTTGAAGTTGAGAATTGTCCTTTTAAGGTCTGTGAAGAATTGTGTTAGAATTTTAATGTGGATTTCATTGAATCCATAGATTTCTTGGTAAGATGGTGATATGGTATATTTACTTTGTTAATCAGACTGATTCATGAACATGGGAAATATTTCCATCATCTGATATTTTACTCAGTGTTGTTTTTCAAAGACTTGAACCATTTTTTGAAATACACTTTCAATTTCCATTGTTTTCTTCAATGTTCTTGCCTTTTATTGATATGCATTATGTATACCTATGAATGAAAATCAGTGGAATGTGCCAATGCATGGTGTGCCACTTACTAATCAAATCAAAGAAATGATTATGCCATCTTCCTATTTTTTGTTATAAATCTGTTTAAAGCTCACACCTCTTCTCTTCTGGATAAAAATGGTATTTTTTTTTATATGAAGCAAGCACCAGGGCTATCAGTGAAAATGAGGTTGTTGTGTGATTTCTATTTGGCATTGAGGTACTGGAACTGATAATTATTGTAAACTATTAGTAGAGAAGTACATGGAAATGATAAAACATGTTATATTTAGAAACACTGAAATCTCATTTTTAAGGTTGCCCTTGTAGTATAATAGGAGGACACAAACTGTTATCTAAGATAAAGTTCTAATTTAACTCTTTTAAGTATTATTGTTCCAGTGAATCACAAGAGGCACTTTAAGTGATTTGCACATATTCATACCCAAGTGAGATTGACTTTGAGTTTTCCTATTTTTTTTTACCATGGCTTTTGTTACCAGAATCATGGTTCTTTGAAAGGGAATATGCTATGACATTTGATTAATAAAGCATCATTGTTAAAGATGTCATGCTTTGGAAACAGTGAATAACTGATGGGTATAGTTCTCAAGGAGCTAGTCCCATATATTTTGGAAGTGATGGTTCTTCAATTTAAAATTCTAAATGAACTCATATCATAACCATTATTGAGCAAGATGACCACCTGCCACTGCCATATGTTGGTGTTAATTATGAATATTTCCATGTAAGTCACAAAGCTGCCCAGCCCTCTGTTCTGTATAGCTAAGCCCAGAGGTCCAAAAACTCATGAAATATTTCCAAATAATATATTATTATGAAATTTTTTACAACAAAAAGGAAGATGAAGGTTTGATAAAATTATTAGAGAGCTAACAGATGGCTCATAACAAGAGGCTGGATTCTCTAGTCACATGGAGTCTCAATAATCTTTCATGACTAATAATGTTTTATTGTGTACAGTAGCATTGACATTGATGCATTTTTGTTTTCTTGGCTTGTAGATAATTCTTTTCATAGTTTTTGTCTTCTTTTTCTTTTTCCTCCTTTAGCTTTTATAAGCTTTTTTTTAAATTTCCTTCTATGTTATTTTGAGTTATAACTGTTAAATAAAAGTTAATCTTAAGCAATTAATCTCCAAAAACTTGAACCCCTCACTTGACTGTGTCTTCCTCTCAGGAGTTCTCACTTTCCTTCCGGTTGATGACATGAAGGCAATAGTCTCATTTTTGCATGAGCCACTTAAAGTTACTATTTCTATAAATTACACAGGAATATGGCACTTTCACTTGGTGGTCTTTGAGTGAAGAGCTAATAACAGACATGTCAACATATGGGGCTAATAACAGATATGTCAACATATGGTACATGTCAAAGCAGTAGAATAAATAAGTAATGCAGCTATCACCAATGTGAAATATTGACCTGTATAAAAAATAATTTGCTGTGTTGATAGTGCATGAATAACAACTTAAAAGATGGCCTAAGAAGTTTCTGGAAAGAGATATCCTGTTGACAATAGCAGGCATACTTGAAGAAATTTAGTTCTCTAATATTGACAATTATTCCTCTAGATAACATGTCTCTCTACCATTTCGCAGGAAATCACTGTCATTTTTCTCAACCTAAATGTTAGCTGATAAATCTTCTGATCTGATCTAAGAGTCTTTTCTTTTATATTTTATGATGTCTTTCATTTATACTTAAAGGTCTTCTTATCTGAGGAAATATGTTTGGAGCCATAAAATATAACATTTTAAAACTAAAGCCAGCATTTACTTATGTAAATATGAATGTGATGTATGTGTATGCATGTGTACATGTGAGTGCATGTGCTCTTGTGTGCGTATATGGAGGCCACAGGTTGATTCAGGAGTTGTCCATTTTCTCAATAAACTCAAAGCTCTCTGATGGCTATAAAACCTCCAGCAAGCTGTGGGAGTTTATTTGCTTTTGTATTCTGTTGCCAATGCTGATATTACAGACATCCAGGGAATGCCTGATTTTTATATGAATTCCAGTGATTTGAACTCAGGTCCTCATATTTCACAATGAGCATTTTACCAATTGAGCCATAGTCTTATTCTCCTATGTTTCAAGTTTCTACAAATCCCTTCCACAGTGTAAATACGGGCATATAGTAAAAATGAGTGAATGGAGAGGGTCAGAAAAATCACACAGGCAGGAAGAGACCATTCAGAATTAAAAATGGAATCTCTATATTTTTCTTCTCAGAAAGAAAGAGAAGGCAGTAGATGATCTTAGACCCTTCATTTCTTGTTTCTTCATTTTTACTACAATTTATCTGAATCTACTACTCCCATTTGTATTTCTTTTGTTCTCCCACCTTTGTTACTCAAATTACCACCCCATATCTGGAGCCTTATATGGAGTGAATCTTTTCTGTGTACTCTTTCCTTATTACTTGTGACACACACACACACACACACTGATTCTTCTTCTGAATTTGAATTTCTAGATGGCTTGTGTCTTTGTTAGTAACTAATGTCTCTGTGTGTTCTAATCTCATACAAAACCAAATCTGAATGCCTTTCATCAGTGTTTTCTGTGCACTCCAAGTACCTAGCACTTCTTCATTTGTAAATCTACATACAGAATAGCATTCTGTGAAGATGTGGTTTGACCTCCCTGATTCAAACAGTCATTTTGAAATAGAGAAAGATTTGATGCTTCTAACACTGAGTAAGTTTACTGTGCTTTAATTTTTTAATTTGATAATCTTTCCCCCTTTTTGAGATAAGGTCATTTGTACCCAAGGCTGGCTTTTTAGTCTTCATGTAGTGAAGGTTGAACTTTGATTCTCCTATAGAAGGACCCTAAATTCTGTATTTACACACACATACACACACACACACACACACACACACACACACTCAACCCTATTTTGTTGTACTGGGGAACAAGCTGAGAGATCTGTGCATGCCAGGCATGTATTCTAATGACTGAATATTGTCCCACTCCTGACCATCTCTAAAACAATATATATTATTTGTATTATTATATAACTATGCATTCCAGCATACATAACTACATATGTCTGACTGCATGTGAGCTTCTACTTCTGTCTGTTCAGAATTTTTAACTCTGTATAGACTTCCAAATTACAAATTTTCCATTGCAACTTATACAGTTGATATATCATTATTTGTTTATACCTGGTAATTCACTGCTTTTCAGAGACCTCTTGGGTAAGCATTGAATCAGCTTCAGATGTGTGTTAAGACTTCATGACTTTGATTATCTTAGGCAGATATGGCTATGAATATTGTCACAGAATAGCTGCAGTTATCACTCAGGGTTTGATAAACTACTAGTTTCTAGATACTTTGTTAACCAGACTCTGCTAACACAGTATCACAAATTCCAAGGTAGTGCATTCATCTACTGTGGCCACAACAATGTAACATTGCTTTTGTTTTAATATTTCCTGAGGAGACAAAGCTTAAGATGATCTCATTTGGATACTTCTAACTAAATTACAATTTAAGAAATCAAATTTAGTGATCTTTCAGTTGGCCCAAGGATGTCTTTGACAGTTGGCATTCCGTTAAAGTTGTAAATTTGATGATGTATTTTGGGAGTATTTCCTATTTGTCACTACTGTGATAAACTGTGTCTGAGACAAATGGTTCAGATCTATGAAAATGACTTGCACGGTTCCTTTTATGATTCAGGTTAAGCTGGTTTGAGGCCAAGATGGCACTGAAGAGGGAATCTAGGTTTGCCCTATAAGCAGGACAAAGATTTTACATCAATAAGTGGAAGTTGTGTAAAGTTAAAACGAGCTGACAGTGTTTACCACACAGATCAGTTCAGAAAACTTCATAGAAATAATGCTTTCAAGCACAAATTAAGAAATAGGACACCTGTAATCTTAACATATTGTTTCATAGAAATCCAGAGTGGTAGAGTTACATTAAAAAATTCATGGCAGTTTCTCACAGAGATGTATTCTACTGTATGCCACCATTCATGCGAACACCACACATGTATCTACATCAAACAAGGCATTCAAATGATTCATGATGAGGAAAATAAGAAACACCAAAAATATTTTTGAACTACTGAATAAATAACTTCTCTTTTCTATTCAAATAATAGGATATCATTCAGGTATAAAAACCTAGATACATTGATATATCTCAAAATCATTAAATAAAATGAAATAAGCTTACCACTAGAACATCCGCCTTGTTTGCTCAAGGGTGAGTCTTTGTGAATCAAAGTGTTTGTCATAGAAGTATCTCTCCTCCCGTGTCACTGAGTGGCAGGAATCCCATATCTGTGTTGCACAGGTCTTCGTCCTTCTCCCTGCCCTGGTGAAACATGTGGTGCTTCAACTTTGCTGTGAGACCCTTGAGAGTGATCTCACTGAACACCTTGGAACTAGCACTGAGCTTTTCTAATGTTTCTGTTACAACATTGGTTAATCATTTGTTCATGTGATTAAACAATAGGACAAGCTGTGGTATCCTTATTATTTCTTCATAGCTTTCTCAGATAAATAAAAGTGACAATTCTCATTAGGTAATCACCTTCACAATTTACAGACTTGCTACCTTCTAGCTTGTGCAAATCCATTGTGACTATGCAAGCCCCATTTACCGGGAGACATTTATGTCACTCATTTATACAGGAAGTTCTCCTAGACTGTGAGGTGCTTGGGAACTCTAACCTTTTATGAAAATGTCTTTCCTTTTTTTGTACATTAGCAGTGGGCTTTCAAGTCTGGGAAGAACAGGGTAGATTGTTGTCTCTCACATAAGTGAATCAAGTTGTTCCATAGGAGAGCTAGGTCTGCAAAATTCTGAGCCAAAAGGAGGCTGTCGAATGTACCTTCTCTCTCCTTGGTCACCATTGTGAGGTCTCAGAGAAGACATATGAATGGGATAACATGTTTGGACACCACTCTTTATTTGTAAACAAAAGATTCCAGACAGTCATAATAAATGTATGGGTTACTCTGAGAATTTATTCAAGCTTCTGCCTGTCTCATTCTCATTTCTTTTATGGTGCTTTACTTTCTCAGGGTCTACCTGTTGCTTCTTAGTTGTCACAAAATTCGAACAGCCTTTGAAATTCAACATAGGCTATTTCACAATTGCATCCATGGTGGAATAAACATGTGATTTTATACACACACACACTCACACACACATGGATATTAAGTGTTGCTGATCATAAGATTAATGTGAGTTTAACTTTTGTTTCTTTTTATGTGAATCATTTTCCCCCTGTCATGTTGTTTTAGACTATTTTTCTCTTCCATTATTTCTACAATGTTGACCCTTAAAAGATAAATAATATACAAAAATATCACAATCATCTGTCAAAATAATTCACTATTTTCTCTAGCAATTCATTATAAAATTGTAATTATTAGGGTATTAATTTTTTGGTACTATTACCTTTTAAAAAAACAATATTTTTCATCTTTATTTCCATTACTTTTATTTGTTTTGAAATGTATTTTCTTGTAGTAGTAATGGCTGGACTGTGTCCCGCCACCCGGCTAGCTTTACACCCAAAATAACAACACACAAACTGTAGTCTTTTAAACACTGCCTGGACCATTATATCTAGCCTCTTCTAGGCTAATTCTCACACATTAATTTACCCCATTTCTAATAATCTGCATAGCATCACTAGGTGCACTTACCGGGAAAGATTCAGCATGTCTGATCTGGCGGCTGGCTGCATTGCATCTGGCTCTGAGAGGAGCTGCATGATTTCTGAGCTCACTTCTTCTTCCTCGCAGCATTCTGTTCTGTTTACTCCGCCTATCTAAATCCTGCCCTATCAAATGGGCCAAGGCAGTTTCTTTATTAGCCAATGACCTTCCTCCATCATTTCCCCTTTTTCTGTTTAAACAAAAAGGAAAGGCTTTAACTTTAACATAGGAAATTACATACATACAACAAAACAGTTATCATGTAAGAATTACAGTTACAATATTTACATCTACTTTATCTTTTATCATAACTAAGGAAAACTATAACTATCTATATATTCCTTAACTCCATCAAAGACTCCAGAAGGATATAATATTACCTAAGTAATGGAGAAGTAAGCAACTTACAAAACTCTAGAAATCACAGAGACATTTCTGCCTGGACAGTCACCCAAAGTTCCTCTGTACTGTTGGGGCATCTATGTTTGGCCTACAGGCCCATAGTTTTCAGCAGACATTTCTATGAAGCAGGAAATTTCAAAGTCAGTTCAGTCACTATCTGCTGTGTCCTGTAGAATGTCTCATAGACTCTTTCATGAATCAGGAACCCCAAAAGATCATCTCACCTTTAGGCAAGTTCAGTAATCCTCTCTCTGCGGGTTCTCTGTGTCCAGTTTATACAATAGTCCAGGCAAGAGCAATTTCTTGCCCCAATGGCTATCAAACTCCATAAGGATTCTCTTCGATGCCCATCTTCTTCTTGAAGTAGATTGGTGCTGCCAGGAGCAGATGTGTCTCATTGTCAGAAAAACCCCAAGTTATTAAAACACTTAAAATGCCATATTTTATAATCTTTGAAAGATATGAAGAATGCCTATCTAAAATATATCTATGTACATCTAGAAAATTTAACTAACATGACTACAAGCTTGACTATTATTGATAATTATCCATTAACAACCTATATACATTACATTTTTAAATGAACTACACAATCACAATACCTTTTTCAAGGTCAGAAATACATATACCTATAACAAAATTGACCTTAAATTTAAATCACTAAAGCAAAATCCATATCAATTCAAATTATTCATTTCTATATCATATCCCCCTTTAAATGTAAAAGAACATTTATAAACAATATATGGGAATATGGGCATAGTTATTTCTCTCCAAACTGCTTCCTGTTGAATGGGGGAGCTGTTATGCAGGTCTTTTATGGGATAATCTGTCTGCTAGTTTCATCTCAGTCAGCAGTTGAGCAAAGTAATTTTTTGAGGGTGTTCAGAGCAACCTTTTGGGAGGGCTTGGTCTATCATACCATATTGTGATAGAAGTAATCCACAGAGTCTCATCCTCTGTGAAAACAAAAGAAGAAACTCTTTTCCAAAGTATCATATCCTTAGATCCAAATTCTGAAGTCAAGGTATTTTCAAAATATCTATGTTGGATTAGTTCAGCAACGTTTATAAACAAATATCTTTTAGCATCTGTTGCTCCTTCCTCAGCATTCAAACAATTCAAACAGAGCATAATAGCATATAGTATCAAGATTCTCATTGTATTTTCCATATTTGTGCAGCTTTGTTTTAGCCTCTATTTCATTTATTTTTACTTTTAACTTTTTGTTTTTTGGAACAGGTTCTCTGTATATCTTTGACCTGGAATAACTCCATAGACCAGGCTGTCCTTGAACTCTCAGAGATCCTTCTGTCTCTGCCTCCCAGGCAGTGGGATTAAAGGTGTATCCTACCACACCTTGAAGTCACAGAGGTCGATCTCCCTCTGCCTCCCAAGTGTTGGGATTAAAAGTGTGTACTACCACACCCAACTACTTTCTTTCTTCCTCTTTTTTACTTTTAAGAACTTTAACTTTTAGCCTGCATATATTTTAAACACACTGTAAATCATTTAATGGTTTTCTTTGTCTTTGAATCTCTCTTTACTGTATATCTCTCTTTTTCTGACCCCACGAGCCTTTAAATTACTGAGCAATATGGGTAGGATTAAAGCCGTGGCTTTGCCAGCTAGGTCCAGCCCATTCATTAGCTTTCCAGCCTCATGGTGGAGGTACTGCTGGAGCCATTTTTATCACCACAAGTCTGTGGCGTTTCAAAGTCCCTGCCAGCAAGCAAGTTGCAGCATTCTGCTCACAGATCACACTCATTCGGACTGACTGCCTGAAAGAGTCAGAGTTTGCCCTGGCAGGACAGACCAGAAAGCCAGCATTTTTTAAATGGTGCAACTTTTTTCCTGCTATAGCTGAAAACAAACAAGCATGCAGTCAGTTTTTATCAATACCATTTAAGTGTTTCGTGGCAGGACCTCTTAATGAGCTGCAGGGTTTTGCAGCTAAAGCTGAGTCAGGAAGCCTTTCTTAGATGAGAGCACTTGCTTGCCTCTAGCAAGCAGAGCAGACCCAAGAAATAACTACTACCAAGAAAACATGCTTTACTCTATTCTTTCCCAAGCTTTCTGTGGACTCAGTTGTCCACACGTTGGGCGCCATTCTGTAGTAGTAATGGTGGGGCTGTGTTCCGCCACCCAGCTAGCTTTACACCCGAAATAACAACACACAAACTGTAATATTTTAAACACTGCCTGGCCCATTATATCTAGCCTCTTCTAGACTAATTCTCACGTATTAATTTAGCCCATTTTTAATAATCTGCGTAGCACCACTAGGTGCGCTTACCGGGAAAGATTCAGCATGTCTGACCTGGTGGCTGGCTGCATTGCATCTGGTTCTGAGAGGAGCTGCATGATTTCTGAGCTCACTTCCTCTTCCTCCCAGCATTCTGTTCTGTTTACTCCACCTATCTAAATTCTGCCCTATCAAATGGGCCAAGGCAGTTTCTTTATTAGCCAATGACCTTCCTCCATCATCTTCTGTTTAATTATGCATTGTTTTGAGCAAGTGTTGGCAATGAATTAAAATTAATAATTACCTTATCAATTCTGTATGCTTTTTTATTCCTTGAAGACAGATTATATTTTATTATTTTTAATTATGAAAAGGGTGTGTCTATGTGTGGATATGTGCACATTTGTGCAAATGCCTAGAAAGGTGGATGGTGAGTTAGTAGCAATTGTGAGTTAGTCTGCCAAATATATGTTTTAAATCTTGTCCTGAAGGGCCTTCACAGTTCATGGAGTTCTTGTATCAGAGTCAGAAATCCTGGCCCTAATTTGCTGTTTCAACTTTGTATACACATTAAAGCAACCTGGAGACCTTTTTGATGCAGTCACTCTGAATGTCTTATTATTACTAATAAATATATCAATACTGTATATGCACCATTTATTAATTTTTATTTTTATTCAACTTTACCTTCTAATTTTCATTTTCAGATTTGTACATACAAAAATATTTCTAAATCAAATAGAAATAGAAATAAATTAATCTATAAATTAATAAGGGTAATAATTACTTATAAACACACATATAGATACATATATATGTGTATGTATGTATGAGTCAGTTAATAAATATAGTGATACTAGCCTTTCAGATCATTTTCACCTGTTTTCTTCATCTTCCTCTGCCTCCACTTCCAGATAAATGTTCTGATTTTCTTTTCTGTCACATATTTATATGCATATATAATACAATAACTATATGTTTAAAATTAAAATGTACATATATATACATCAGAATTATGTATTTAAATACAAGGTCTCATATGTGTACAATCACTCTATACTTGTTTATATTAATAGCTTTTCTTAAAATTTTGCCATGTAAAATTTAGTTACCTTTACCTCATTTAAATTAAGAAAAGGATAATTCTACTATAATATTTTATGCTAAAATACATTGAACTAATTTTAGATCTGATTCCTCATTTAAGAAAGTTAATTGCCTGATGAGTTGTTCTTACTATAACAAACATGCTATATGCTGTAAGATTTGTATGACTCATTTATGGTGTCCTTTAATTTCAAGAATGTTTTAATTGTTGAACACCATGCTTTTTTTTTTGAAAAAAAAAATTTTACGCTTCCTCCCTGCCTCCAATTTCCCTCCCCCTCCTCCTGCCCCTCTCCCCCTACCCCCACTCTTCTTCTCTTCCCTCTCCAGTCCCAAGAGCAGTCAGGGTTCCCTGCCCTGTGGAAAGTCCAAGGTCCTCCCCCCTCCATCCAAGTCTAGGAAGGTGAACATCCAAACGATCTAGGCTCCCACAGAGCCAGAACATGAAGTAGGATCAAAATACCATTCTTATATACAATTAAACGTTTACTTCAGCAAATATGCAAATTTATAAAAATTTATCTAGAATATATGCATAGTGGATTTATTGAGTAAATGTTGTGTGTATATGAATTTCACTAAGCTTTATCAAAGTAATATTTGGAATTTTTATCAATGAATCTTTTGGCAGCAATAAGTGATACTATACATTGACCTGTAAGATTCCCAACTCGTTATACTGGTAGTTTATTTGAAAATTCTTGTCACTGCTAATAGATACATGTGTTCAGAAGAGTACTGCAGTATTCAAAGCTGAATGTAACATGACTGAGATTTGCCTGCTAATTTCGGCTTGCTTATTTGAAAAGAGTCACCCTGATAGTTCATTAATCTCCCTATATATTGCAGAGTGATATTTCTAGTCATATTCATATTATTTTCTAAAATGTTAGTTATTTTTTAGTTGTGTGTGTGTATATGAAGACACATATGCACATGAATTCAGGCACCCTAATAGACCAATAGCATAGAATCCTAGGAGCTGAGGTTGCAGGTAGCTGTGAGCCATACCATAAGGGTGCTACAACCTGAATTCAGGTCTTCTGGAAGAATAGTATGAGCTCTTATGGGCTGAGTCATCTCCCCAGCCCCTCTGTAAGCTTAAAATGTGCAACTCTATCAGTGCAAATTAACTTGCTCTTGCACGGTTGTCACTTGAATATCTTTTTAATGTAAACCATATAATTGTGTTTTTGTCTGTTTTTCAGTTAGGTTGTATGTACTTCCTTTTGATTTGTGGCAAATCTTTATAGGTTATTAATACTTAAGTTGTTTGATAATATTATTGTATATACTTAATATTTGCCACTATTTCACTTAGCTGACAGTAACTTCTGATCTTGTTATTAAGTTTA
The DNA here is from genome assembly GCF_950005125.1 of Chionomys nivalis. Taxonomy (NCBI): domain Eukaryota; kingdom Metazoa; phylum Chordata; class Mammalia; order Rodentia; family Cricetidae; genus Chionomys; species Chionomys nivalis. The sequence goes on along the minus strand of NC_080086.1, from coordinate 158,665,900 downwards.
ACTGGACTAATAATATATTTCTATACATATTGTTATTGTGTTGTATTATTGTGTTTTATAAGTATATTCATTATATATACATGTTGTTATTTGTGCTCTTCTTTATCTAGTTTTTTTTAAACTTTATTTTATGTGCAATGCTGTGAAGGTATAAGATCACCCAGGGAATGGATTTACACACACTTATGAGCTGCCATGTGGGTACTGGGAATTGAACCTTGGTCCTCTGAAAGAACAGTCAATGCTCATAACCCCCAAATAATCGTTCCAGCCCCTTCTTCATCCAGTTTAATGAGTCATTCCCATGTCAAGATTATGAACAAAGAACTTTCTAGGACTTTTGAAGAGTACCTAAATATATGACCATATGCTCAAAAGTATTTCACCTGATTTTTCCCTGGAATCATGACATTTTGCAAATTTTCCACAAAGAGTTTCATTATGGCAACATTTTAAGGATGACCCATCTTCCCAGTCTTTGGCCCCTGACTCTTAGCATTAAGGTGTTCTCACTTTAAGTTACTGCCTGCACATCTGGATCATTCTCCGACTGATCTGTCCTTAACCTGACAGGCAAAGCCATTGGAAACCTCACGCCAAGTAAAATGAACAAGTTCTTTAAAAAGACTGCAATGAAAAAAAGCCTTCTTATGTAAGGTACCTGAAATTTAAGCTCAAGTTTGCTAAAATTGACAGTTAATTCTTAAGGAAATTGCCTTTGTTGCTTAGGTATTTTCATACATATTTTATATGCCATTTTCTTTTAATCTTTGCCTGTACTTTCTCCTTATTTTGTCATTGTGATGATTTTAAGAAAATAATTATATTTTAGTGACACATTTTACTGTAGTAGGTAGAAAATTTACTGAAAATGTGTTGGCGCATAATGTCAACTTGGCTAGTTTATAGCACCTTTCAAGCTTCCAAATATTAGTCTAAGTATTGTTCTTAAAGGATATTGTAAATGTGGTCAATTTCCATAACTGGTTGCCCTCATTTTTTAATACTGTAAAATTCAATTTATTAATTTTATCAGTTGTATTAATTGTATTCGATGATGAGTTTGGTTATGAAAATTTCACGAAGTCAGTTTCCTTTCTCCTGTTTCTTCCTTTCTTATTGATTACTATTTGCAATTTAGTCAGGTCTAGTTGAATTAAGAGCAAATTATTATAGCAGCAGAAAGTTTGAGAAAAATCAGTCAGTCTACAGACAGCAGCACCAGTTCCTATGTGAGATACTTGCCTGTGACCTGTCTGAAGTCTTCAAAGCATCTAAATCCTACAGTGCATAGATGATTAGTGCATAGAATGATTTCCCCCATAACCATTCTGATCACTGGTAACATAATGGTCTGACTAGATATGTCTATTCATCACTGGTTCTTTCCTTCATCCCTCCCTCCATTCCTTTCTTCCTTTATTACTTTTTTCTTTCTTTCTTTTTTTGATATGTGCCATGTATTAAATGCTTGACAATTCTGTGTTCATATCTTTTTCATATTTTAGAAATTCAGATGTTGTTTTCCACAGTGACGGTACATTTCTACCATCCCATGCAAGCATTCCCTTTTCTCCAGAACCTTGTAATATATATATATATATATATATATATATATATATATATATATAACATTAGCCGGGTGGTGGTGGCGCACGCCTTTAATCCCAGCACTCGGGAGGCAGAGGCAGTCGGATCTCTGTGAGTTCGAGGCCAGCCTGGTCTACAAGAGCTAGTTCCAGGACAGGAACCAAAAACTACGGAGAAACCCTGTCTCAAAAATCCAAAAAAAAAAAAAAAAAATTAATTCTAACAAATGTTGTGTATTATATCATATGATGGATTGAATTTGCTTCTTTTCTGAAGATTAGTGATACTGATGTTTTCCACACAACTTAAGTGCATCTGTTAATTGTATTTCTTCTTTTGAGAACAGTACTTTCAAATCAATTAAATTTTCTGTTTACCCCATTACTATTGGATTGATTTTCTTATATAAAGTGCATATTAGTCTCTTCTCATATGTATATTTACACACACACACACACACACACACATATATATATATATTTTCTGCTCTGTAGCTTATTTTCTTTTCATTTCATTGATTACTTGCTGTAGATAAGCCATGTCTTTAACATAGTTTATTTTTCCTAGTCTGTTATACTTTTCTTACTCTTTTTTTTTTTTTTTTTTTGGTTTTTCGAGACAGGGTTTCTCTGTGGTTTTGGAGCCTGTCCTGGAACTAGCTCTTGTAGACCAGGCTGGTCTCGAACTCACAGAGATCCGCCTGCCTCTGCCTCCCAAGTGCTGGGATTAAAGGCGTGCGCCACCACCGCCCGGCTACTTTTCTTACTCTTAAAAGAAATTGATTATCAATTTAACTAGATCTAATAATATTAAAAATATAAGACTCTGAACATGTCTAAAAGGGATAATCTGAATTGAAGAAAGAATATTCACCCTAAGTGTGAATGGTTCTGTTGTACAGACTGAGGTCTCAGGCTGCATACAAAGGAGATAGCTATCTGTTCATAAGCAGCTATTGCTCTTATCTCTCTGTCTGGGTCCCACTTTGATCAGACTGGTAGTGGAGCAAGCCTGGAGTATGAGTCTTTAGGTCATGCTTGGAATGATGTACTGTGGTTGTTTATCTTGGATTAGACAAGCCAGAAGGTTTGGTCCATTGATACCACCTTGGAGTCCATGGTATTAGGGACTGTTGATGGAGTGCAGGGCTATTTCTTCCATGAGGGGTGCACCCAACCACTGAGACAGTGGGGCCGATCTATTGGGAGCTCACCAAGGCCAGCTGGACTGCTACTGAAAAAACATGGGATAAAACCGGACTCTCTGAATGTGGCGGACAATGAGAGCTGATGAGAGGCCAAGGAGAATGGCACGGGAACTTTCATCTGGCGATAGATCGAGAGAGAGACAGAGACCCAATTTGGAGCAACGGTCTGAGCTCTTAAGGTCCAAATGAGAAGCAGAAGGAGGGAGAACATGAGCAAGGAAGTCAGGACCACGAGGCGTGCACCCACCCACTGTGACAGTGGAACTGATCTATTGGGAGCTCTCCAAGGCCAGCTGGACTGGGACTGAATAAGCATGGGTTGAACCTGGACTCTCTGAACATGGCGGACAATGAAGGCTGATGAGAAGCCAAGGACAATGGCACTAGGTTTCGATCCTAATACATGAACTGGCTTTGTGGGAGCTTAGCCTGTTTGGATGCTCACCTTCCTGGACCTAGATAGAAGTGGGAGGACCTTGTTCTTCCTGTAGGGCAGGGAATTTGGACTGCTCTTCAGTATCAAGAGGGAGGGGGAATGGACTGGGGGGAGGAGAAGAGGAGTGGGGATAGGGGGAGGGGAGCGGGGGGAGTGGGCAATATGTGGGAGGAGGGGGAGGGAAATGGGAAACGGGGAGCAGTTGGAAATTTTAATTAAAAAAGAATAAAAAAAAAGAACGACCTTTTTACAGATGGTTTTACCCTCTGTGATGTTCTGCCTGTGGTTAGGGCAAGTATGGCATGTCCACTGTAATTCTGTTCATCATGTCCTGCCCAGTTGTCTGTACCTACATAGCTTGGTTTTATACTTTCTTTATGTCTGTTGAGGTTGAATTTATGAATATAGTTATGGTGGGTGACGTTCTATAGAGGAACAAGTACTGGAAAGTCATTAAATGCCATCTAATTGACAACAGCCTCTTGAATGATATCATTGTATTATTTTATTCTACACAATCTAATATCCTAATTAAAAAACTAAATTATGTATTAAGATGATGGCTTACATTTTTAACTATTCTCGAATGCTAATGACAATTTTACTGGCTAATTGCTTTTTGTCTATTCTTTCAATTTCCTTTTATTTCTCATGCTTACTCTGTTGTTTCTAATTATGAACTGGCTAAACAGTCTGCATATATTGCTATTTTCTATCCCTGTATATTTAATTACATGATAAAAATGATCTCTAATAACGCTAATGTAGATATAACAAAGAGGATGGATGGAAAATCTCCTACTATATAGTAACTGAACATAAGCCAAAGATTATTATAAGTTTTGAGTGAATTACTAACATAAGACATGCAGGAGAGCGTAACTTCAGTATGTATCCAGAAGGGAAGGACAAGACTTAACTATACTATGAGGAATAGCAAATAATCTCAACACACAATTTTAAGTTACATAAGGACATCTGACCTAATTTGCATATTTGGAGTCTTCATTAATCATTTTATCTTTTCAGAGTTGGTACTATTAGGTTCTGAGTTGCACAAGATATAAGAAATCATCTTAAATCTATATGATCGATAGGCAATGGGATGAATCACTGAATTTCACTATGTGGGTGGTTATGGATTGGGGACAGCAACAGTACTATTCAACTATACTGTAATCTTGATAAAAAGAAACAGACCAAAGATCAGCACAAGAACCTGCAGTCTCAGCTATGTGTAGGACTGAGGCAGGAAAGATCTGGGTGATCTATGGGGGTCTATGAGCATGAGATTTAAAGTTAAAGGCTAATCTGTGCCAAGTGACATGACCCAGGCTTGAAATGAAAACAGACTGAAAAATAAAATAGAAAAATCTAACAATCAATCCCATGAGTTATCTCTTATAATAGAAAGTATTTTATTCTATTTTTTCAGGAAATGGTCATGAATCAAAAAAGTTCCACGTGTTTGCATATAGTCCAATCTTATAGAGACTTTTATCAATTGAGGTCCCATTCTCTCAGATTATTACTAGTTTGTGTTAAACTGATAAAAACCTAGAACAGTGAGTCTCATTTTAAAGAATATGGTAAGAACAAAAACCGACACAGAAATGGGCCGTATCTTTGGCATAGAACACTTGTATAATATGGTATTTGTCTGCAGGCATACCTTTTGCTTCAGATGTATCTGCACTGGGAGATTTTATGACCAGAGGATGCTATTCTTGTGTCTTTTGTTAGTAATCTGATCTATTAACCAAGATGGTTCTCTGCTTTTGACCTAAAAACCAGGACAGAAGAAACCCAGGAAGTGATTAAAGTATTGCATACAAAACCAACCATAACAGATCGCTTTACTTTAAAGATCCTGTTTTTAAAATCTAATGTCATTTTCATTCAAGACTAAACAAGTAGCTAACATAAGAGTGTGAATTTTCTCTCAACACAGATTTCCCAAGCACACTGGAAAAGATTGAATAAAGGTTAAATTAATAAGGCATATACTTGAAGGCTGCTATTAAATTGAAAAGAGAAAATATTAGTGTTTACTATATTTCAATAAATAAAAGGTCCCAGTGGCATTTTATCTTCAAAATTTAAATTGCTTTCACTGTGAAGATTTGCAAAGTAGCCTCAGTACTCACAAGTATTTCAATTAGATTTGAATATGGATGTGCACATGCATGTTTTAGCACATTTATAGCAATTTACTTGAAATAGGTATTTTTTTCCCATTTGAAGGAAGATTGATGAGTTTTGATGTACTAGTTCCCAGGACTATCACTAAGAGATGACAACAACTTAGTTTAAGCTGTATGACCTCGATGTCAAAAGGGGACTCGGGGGGTTACATGCTATGACTGAAGAGTCCCTGGAAGATTTTGCTTCTGTACTTATTCATGTTGCTAGCAAATGTAGTTCGCTGCAGCTGCAAGACCAAATACTGTGACACTGGCTATTTATTGTGAATCATTCACAACATTCACAAACCCACCGTATTTAGGGTTTATGGCTCTGTTTTGCCAGTTCAAATCCAGAATGTGGGAGAGGTCCCTGGATCTGTGTGCTGCTGTGTTCTGCTTTGCCTTGCCCATGATTTTAAGAGTGCTATGGTTAATTTCTGTTCAAATGACAAATACTCCAATTCTGGAAAACCAGTTTCCACTTGCAGCTTGGACTCCTTTTTGATATTTAATAGAATATATGCTTGCATTGAAATGATGATATCTTTGTGCATCAATAGTTACTTGCCCATTTCTAAATTTTAATTAATTTTTAAATTTCATTTTATCTTCTTTCCACAGTTCTGCCCTCACTCCTCCTTTCACAATTTCCCCTGTCTTTCCCCACAAACAGCCCACCCCCATCCACTCCTCCTAATGTATAAGGGCTCTCATGAAAAATCAACACTTTGGAAATCAGTGTGGCGGTTTCTCAGGAAATTTGCGATCAACCTATCTCAGGATCCAGCAATACCACTCTTGGGAATATACCCAAGAGATGCCCAATCATTCTACAAAAGCATTTGTTCAACTGTGTTCATAGCAGCATTATTTGTAATAGCAAGAACCTGGAAACAACATAGATGCCCTTCAATGGAAGAATGGATAAAGAATGTGTGGAATATAAACACATTAGAGTACTACTCAGTGGTAAAAAACAATGACATCTTGAATTTTGCATGCAAATGGATGGAAATAGAAAACACTATCCTGAGTGAGGTAACCCAGAACCAAAATGATGAATATGGTATATACTCACTCATTTGTGGACTCTAGTCATAACCAAGGTCATTAAGCTCATAGTTCACAAGCCCAGAGAAGCCAAATAACAAGGAGAACCCAAGGAAAACCATATATAGATCCTCTTGGAATTTTGAAGCAAACAAGATTGCAGGGCAAAAGCTGTGAGCATGGGGGTGGGGGCAGGGGTGGGGGCCAATTTGGGGGAAGGGGAGAGGGGGAGAGGGAAGGGAGAAGGAAAGAACTGGCAAGAGCTTGGGGGAGTGGGAGGGTGGAAATGGGGGAAGGGCCGACATAAGAGCAGGGAAGAAGATACCTACAATAAGGGATCCATTTTAGGGTTGGCAAGAGACTTGGATCTAGAGGGGATCCCAGGTGTCCACGGGATGTCCCCAGCTAGGTCCTTGGACAACAGAGGAGAGGGTGCCTGAACTGTCCTTGCCCCACTATCACGCTGATGATTATCTCGAATATGATTATCACCATAGAATCTTTGTCTGGCGATGGATGGAGATAGAGACAGAGACCCTCATCAGTGCAACGGACTGAGCTCCCAAGGTCCAGTTGAAAGGCAGAAGGAGGGAGAAGATGAGCAAGGAAGTCAGGAACGCAAGGGGTTTGTCCACCAACTGAGGCAGTGTGCCTCTTCTAATAAGAGCTCACCAAATCCAGCTGGACCTGGTCTGAATGAGCATGTGATCAAACCGGTTTCTCTGATTGTGGCTGACAATGGGGGCTGAATGAAATGCCCTTGATAAAGGCATTGGGACTTGTTTTTATGGCATGTTATAACCTTTTCGGACCCTAGCCTATAAGGATGCACAGCTCCCTAGGCCTGGATGTAGAGGGGAAGGACTTGGACTTCCCACAGGTGAAGATTTATTAATGTACTAGTATGATAAGAATAGCTTTAAAATAGGCAAATACTTATCAAGAGGTTATATTGTTCTATGAAATTCTAGGCTCATGAATTTTAGTGATGAACTAACACACACATGTCTAAACGCTCACAAACACACATGCACAAAACCAAACAACAACAAACAAACAAACTCAAATTGGACAAAAATCCCTTCCCAAAATATTTGCCAATGAAGCAAAAGAAAGTGACAAAAGTATAAGAAAAGTGATGACTCTCCTTCAATATTTAAGCATTTTTTTTTACATTTTTTATTGAGCTATACATTTTTCTCTGCTCCCTTCCCTTCCTCCCACTTCAACCCTCTCCAGTGGTCCTCATGCTCCTAATTTACTCAGGAGATGTTGTCTTTTTTTATTTCCCATGTAGATTAGATCCATGTATGTCTCTCTTAGGGTCCTCATTGTTTTCTGGGTTCTCTGGGATTGTGATTTGCAGGCTGGTTTCTTTTGCTTTATGTTTAATAACCACTTACAAGTAAGTACATATGATATTTGGCTTTCTGGGTCTGGGTTACCTCACACAATATGATTTTTCCTAGTTCCATCCACTTGCCTGCAAATTTCAAGCTGTCATTAATTTTATCTTCTGTGTAGTACTCCATTGTGTAATTGTACCACATTTTTCTTATCCATTCTTCTGTTGAGGGACATTGACATTGTTTCCAGGTTCTGGCTATGACAAACAATACTACTATGAACATTTTTTAGCACATGTCCTTGTGGTATGATTGAGCACCCTTTGAATATATATCCAAAAGTGGTATTACTGATACTTGGAGAAGGTTGTTTCCTAATTTTCTGAGAAATCAACATGCTGATAACCAAAGGGGCTGTACCAGCTTGCACTCCCACCAGCAATGCAGTAGTGTTCCCTTTACCCCACAGTCTCTTCAGTATTGTCATCAGTGTTTTTGATCTTGGCCATTCTTACAGATGTAAGATAGAATCTCAGAGTTGTTTTGATTTGCATTTCTCTGATGACTAAGGATGATGAACATTTCCTTAAGTGTCTTTCAGCCATTTTAGATTTCTCTGTTGAAAGTTCTCTGTTTAGGTCGGTACCCCATTTTTCTTTTTCTGGATTATTTGTTCTTTTGATGACCAATTTCTTGAGTTCTTTGTGTATTTTGAAGATCAGACTTCAGTCAGATGTGGGATTGGTAAAGATCTTTTCCCATTCTGTAGGCTGCTGTTTTGTCTTCTTAACCATGGCCTTTGCTTTCCAGAAGCATTTTAGTTTTAGGAGGACCCATTTACTAATTGTTCCTCTCAGTGTCTGTACTACTGGAGTTATAGTCAGGAAGTGGTGTCCTGTGCCAATGCACTCAATTGTACTTCCCACTTTCTCTTCTATGAAGGTCAGTCTTCTATAAGGTGTCAGTGTATCTGGCTTTATGTTGAGGTCATTGATCCATTTGGACTTGAGTTTTGTGCATGGTGATAGATAAGGATCTATTTTCATTCTTCTACATGTTTATATCCAGTTATGCCAGGACCGTTTGTTAAATATATTTTTCCATTATTTATTTTTTGCTTCTTTGTTAAAAATTAGATGTTTGTAGGTGTATGGATTAATATCTGGGTTTTTGATTCAGTTCCCTTGGTCCTCCTGTCTGTTTTTATGCCAATACCAGGCTGTTTTCAGTACTGTGGCTCTGTAGTAGAGTTTTAAGTCAGGGATTATGATTCCTCTAGATGTTCTTTTATTGTATAGGATCGCTATAGGGAATCCTGGGTTTTTTGCTTTTCCATATGAAGTTGAGTACTGTTCTTTTGAAGTCTGTGAAGAATTTTGCTGGACATTTCATTGAATCTGTAGATTGCTTTTGGTAAGACTGCCATTTTTAATATGTTAATTCTACCTACCCAAGTGTATGGGAGATCTTTCCAGGTTCTTGTGTCTTCTTCAGTTTCTTTCTTCAAAGACTTAAAGTTCATGCCATCAAAGTCTTTAACTTGTTTAGAGTTACTCTGACATATTTTATGCTATTTGTGAAGGGTGATGTTTCTCTGATTTCCTTTTCAGCCCATTTATCACCTGTGTAAAGATTGGCTACTGACTTTTTGAGTCAATCTTGTATCCTCCTGCATTACTGTAAGTGTTTATAAGTTGTGGATTTCCTTGGTAGAATTTTTGGGGTTACTCATGTAAACTATCATATCATCAACAGATAGTGAGAGTTTGATTTCTTCTTTTCCAATTCGTATCTTCTTGATCTCTTTCTGTTGTCTTAATGCTCCAGTTAGGACCTCAAGAATTATATTGAATAGATATGGAGAGAGTGGATAACCTTGTTTTGTTCCTGATTTCAGTGGGATCACTGTGAGTTTTTCTCCATTTAGTTTGATGTTGGATGTTGGCTTACTGTATATTGCCTTTATTATGTTTAAGTATGTTCCTTATATCCCAACTCTCTCCAAGACTTTTATCACGAAGGGATGTTGTATTTTATCAAAATATTTTCAAACTCTCATGAGATCATCATGTGATTTTTTTTCAGTTTGTTTATATGTTGCATTGTGTTGACAGGTTTTTATAGGTTGAACCATCCCTGTATCTCTAGGAGGAAGCCAACTTGATCATGGTGAATGATGGTTCTGATGTGTTCTTGGATTTGATTTGCCAGTATTTTATTTTATATTTTCACTTCAATGTTCATGAGTGAGATTGGTCTGTAATTCTCATTCTTAGTAATGCCTTTATGTGGCTTGAGTAGCGGGGTAATTGTAGCCTCATAAATGGAGTTTGACAATGTTCCTCCTGCTTCTATTGCGTGGAACAATTTGAGGAGTATTGGTATTAGTTCTTCTTTGAAAATCCTGTAGAATTCTGAGCTGAAACCATCTGGTCCTGGGCCTTTTTTGCTTGGGAGACTTTTGATGACTCTTTCTATTTCTATAGCAGTTATAGGTCTATTTAATTTGCTTATTTGGTCTTAATTTAACTTTGGTAAGTAATATTTATCCAGAAAGTTGTCTATTTCCTTTAAGTTTTCCAATTTTGTGGAGTAAAGACTTTCAAAATATAACCTAATGATTCTCTGTATTTCCTCCATGTCTATTGTTATGTCTCTCTTTTCATTTTTGACTTTTTAATTTGTACATTCTCTCTCTCTCTCCCTTTTTGTTACTTTAGATAAAGGTTAGCCTATTTTGTTGATTTTCTCAAAGAACCAACTCTTTGTCTCATTTATTCTTTGTATTGTTTTCTCTGTTTCTATTTTGTTGATTTCAGCTCTCAATTTGATTGTTTCCTGCCTTCTAGTTCTCTTGGGTGAGTTTGTTTCTTTTTGTTCTAAAGTTTTCTAATGTTCTGTTAATTCACTAGTGTGTGATTTTTACAGATTCTTTATGTAGGTTTTATTTAGCACTATGAACTTTTTTCTTAACACTGCTTTCACTGTGTTCCATAAATTTGGGTATGTTGTGGGATCATTTTCATTGAATTTAGGAATTCTTTAATTTTTCTCTCTATTTCTTCCTTGACCCATTTATATTTCAAGTGAGCATTATTTAACTCCCATGTGTTTGTGGGTTTTCTGGAATTAGTGTTGCTGTTGAATTCTAGCCATGGCTATCTGATAAGCTACATGGGGTTATTCTAATTTTTTTGTGTCTGTTGAGGTTTGTGTTGTTACTGAGTACATGATCGATTTTTTTAGAAGATTCCACACGGTGCTGAGAAGGTATAGTCTTTTATGTTTGGTTGGATTGTTCTATAGATGTCTGTTAAGTCCACTGGAGACATAGCATCCATTAGTTCCCTTATTTGCCTATTAATTTTTTGTCTGACTGACTTGTCCAGTGGTGAGAGTGGAGTAATGCAGTCTTCTTCTCTTGGTGTATGTGGTTTAATGTATGATTTAAGCTTTAGAAGTGTTTCTTTTCCATATGAGTTTGCCCTTGTAATTGGGGCATAGACGTTTAGTATTGAGATTTCCTCTTGATGGATTTTTGTTGTGACTAATATGGAGTGTCATTTTTTTGTCTCTTTTGATTGATTTTACTTCAAATCTATTTTGTTAGATATTAGGGTAGCTACACCAGCTTGTTTTCAGGTCCATTTGACTGAAAAATTTTTTCCCAACCCTTTACTCTGAGGCAATATCTGTCTTTGAGGTTGAGGTATGTTTCTTATTTGCAGCAGAAGGATGGATTTTTTTTTGTCCAATGTGTTAGCCTGTGTCTTTTTATAGGTGAGTTGAGTCCATTTATATTAAGTGATATTAATGACCAGTGATTCCTATCTCCTGTTAATTTAGTTTTCATTGTTAGTCATGTTATTTTGTGTATATTCCCCTTCTTTGGAATTTGCTGCTGTGAGATTATCAATTGTCTGTGTTTTTGTTGATGTAGCCAACTTCCTTGGGTTGGAGTTTTCCTTTTAGTACTTTTTGTAGTTCTGGGTTTGTGGCTAGGTATTGTTTAAATTTGTTTTTGTCATGAAAAATCTTGTTTTGTTTTTATAGGTGATTGAAAGCTTTGTTGGGCATAGTAGTTCTGGGTTGGCATCCATGGTGTCTTAATGTCTGCATAATACTTGACCAGGACCTTCTTGCTTTCATTGTCTCCATTGAGAAGTTAGGTGTAATTCTTATAGGTTTGCCTTTATATGACACTTGGCCTTTTTCCTTTTCAGCTCTTAATATTCTTTCTTTATTTTGTATGTTTAGTGTTTTTATTATTATATGGCAAAGGGACTTTTTCTTATCTTGTCTGTTTGGTGTTCTGTAAGCTTCTTCTATCTTTATAGGCATATCTTTCATTAGGTTGGGAATGTTTTCCTCTATGATTTTGTTAAATATATTTTCTGCGCTTTTGAGTTAATCTTTTCCTTCTTTTATACCTTTTATTCTTAGGTTTTGTCTTTTCATGGTGTCCCATATTTCCTGGATATTTTGGTTGAAGCTTTTGTTAGATTTAATGTTTTATTTGATTGATGAGTCTATTTCCTTTATTGTATCTTCAGAGCTTGAGATTCTCTCTTTAATCTTTTGTATTCTGCTGTTTATGCTTGAATTTGTGATTCCTGATCACTTTCTCATGATTTCTCTTTCTATAATTCCCTCAACCTGTGTTTTCTTTATTGTCTCTATTTCAGTTTTCAAGTCTTGAATAGTTCCTTTCCTATATTTGATTGCTTTTTCTTGGTTTTCACTAAGGGATTTTTTGATGTTTTTCCCTCCATTTCTTTGAGGGAATTTTTTATTTCCTCTTTAAGGGCCTCAGACATTCTCCTAAAGTTATTTTTTAGGTCATTTTATTCTACTTCATCTATATTTGGTTGTTCAAGTCTTGCTGTTGGAGGTTCCCTTGTTTTTAGTGGTGTTGTGTTGCTCTTTGTGGTGTCGCATGTGTTCTCACCTTGTCTACCCATCTTTTCCTCTGATTTGTATAATTTGGGTTGTCTGTAACTGTAGTGATAAGTCTTCCAGGTGCCAGTGGATCCAAGACTCACATGGCTGCTCCTCATGGTGCAGTCAGTGCTACAATTCCAGTCATCTTGTTGGTCACTCCGTGTTCCTGAAGGTCGATCAGTGTTCCCTGGGTTTGTTCTGGTCCCGTGGAGTTCATTTTCTCAGGCCTGCTGCCGCCTAGGGCACAGATTCAGTCCTGTTTCTGAAAATGTCCCTGGTCTGGGTCTGATCCTGCTGATGTCCCTGGATTGGGGTTGGTCCTGCAAAGGTTTCTGGCTCCAATCTACTCCCTTGGAAGTCCCATACTCACGTCTGGACCCACAGAGGTCTATGGCTTTAGCCCACTTTCTCAGCAGTTGCTTCGCTGTACCCGCTCCTTAGAGGTTGTTGTCTCGGGCATGCTTCAGCCTAGGTCACTGGCTCAGTGTTAGGCCATTTTTTATATAATAATAGAGAAATTACTTCAAGATTTTGCTGAAAACTTATCTGTAAAAAATTGTTTGTATTTTTAGACTTCAGTGAGAAACTACGTAAGCCAAATGTTGTGGCTTACACTTGTTATGCTAGAACTCTGGGGTTGTAGACAGGAGAATGGTGAGTTACAGAATAAGCCATTCTATACAACACGGCCACATGTCAAGCAAAAAAAAAATATATATCTAAACAAAGCTTTTCAACAAAAAACAAAAGTATCTCAGATGTACGCCTGGGAAACTTACTAAACAACAGACCAATTAAAAATTTTTCAGGAAAGAAAAAACAGTTGTTCATGATGTGATAGGTGAAAAAATTAATGCAATCTTTAGTTGTGATTCAAAAAGCCATATCATGGCTATGTTTGCCACATGTCTACTCCCTAAGTTCTGAAAACATTTATCTTTAGCTTGCTCAGTGAATAGCCAATTTATTCATGTTCATAACAAGGTAATGTTCTGTACATTAACAAGACATTAACAACATTCCAGAAGGGGCACTAACTGTTCCAATGACACATTTGTGAATGAAAAAGAAATGGGCTCTTGAATTAGTTTAGCTAGAATTTCAATTCAATACTTCTTCCCTGTGTCTCCTGTCTGTCTGTGACTTGTCTGTTGTCTATATCTGATATATGTCTTTTGCCTGTCTCTGTTGCATGTCCAGGACAATGAAATTTTCTGTGTATCTATTTTTGAGGTCAGTAAACATGATATGGGAAAAAATAAGGGACACATTACTACAACAATCATAAGCACAGTTTCACAAAGCAGAACTTTACTAATCTCAACTGACTCGAGACAGCATTCAATACCACATACAGATGTTGCAAACCTATACCCACATGCTATTTTCAACATTTGTGGGATATTTGTTGCTTAAATTTGCTTCCAGTCTGTTGGTTATTTTCAGGAAATGAATATCACCGTGCCCATATACCTTATTCTGGGTAGAGACATGGGAGAGTTTAAATTGAATCACATAGGAAGTATTAGCTATAGAGTAGTAAGATTGGCTACATTGCTTTCTTTTCTTTTGCCTCTTCTTATTTCCCCCATTTTATTGAAAATAGATTATTTTCTCCTACAATATATCCAGATTACATTTTCCCTTCATTCTACTCTTCCTAGTTCATCCCCACCTCCCCTCCCATCTAGATCCACTTCCTTTCTGTCTCTCATAAAATAGTAGGTTTCTAAGACATAAAAACAAGCATAATAAAATAAAAGATCAAACAAAAGCCTTATATTGAAGTTGGACAAGGCAATCCAACAGAATGGAAAGAGCCTAACAGAAGACACAAGAATTAGAAACCCATGCATATAGTTATGCGGGGGACCTGGAACAGACCCATGCAGGCCATGTGCTTGGTGTTTCAGTCTCTCTAAGGACATAGGACCTTTACTCAGTTGTTCAGAGAACTTTGTTTTCCAGGTGTCCTCCAAATTTAGTTTCCAAAGGTTCTTTTCTGAGAGTTCTTTAATTTTATGCCAGACTTTTGCTTTAGAGAGGTATTACTAGAAGGTTCTGAGATAACTCATATTCTAAAATTCTTTTGTTTTCATGGAAAATCTTTGATTTTTGGATCACAGGTTTTTGGGCATTTAGCTTATTTTATCCATCCATGATCTGATCTGCTTTATGTGAATAGGAAAAGCCCATCAAGTGCAGGCATAGTGCATATGATTAACTAATGCAATGAGACTTCCTGTCTACTTACTTGCTGAATATGTCAGGCAGCCTTTTCCATTAGTACTCTTTTTCTTTTTTCTGTTTTTTTTTTTTTTGGTTTTTCGAGACAGGGTTTCTCTGTGGTTTTGGAGTCTGTCCTGAACTAGCTCTTGTAGACCAGGCTGGACTTGAACTCACAGAGATCCGCCTGCCTCTACCTCCCAAGTGCTGGGATTAAAGGCGTGCGCCACCTACCGCCCGGCAGTACTCTTTTTCTTAACCAGGATGGTCAATGGTGTAGGACAAGAATAGCACTTGTTCACTGGCAAACTTTCTGATACTTTGAAGTAGTGTAGTGCAACTGCTTTTAAAATGGGATTACAAGCTATGCAAAAAGAGCGCTTTATTCTGAAATACTAGCCCACATCTCTAGGTTATGTCTGTATAGAAATATGTTATAATATTTTTGCTTGCACCCAGATACACTCTACCTGGCACATTCTTTCCCTCCCTCTCTCATATTGGATTACATTTTATTGTTTTTCACTTGAACTGTTTCATTTGCAATTTTGAGGGTGGTTGTTTTATTCTCAATGATATGTAAATGTGTGTTTTGTGTGGAAGTTTGTGTACATGTGTGCAGATAACTGCAGAGGCCAGGAAAGGAGTCAAATCCCTTGGAGCTGAAGTAACAATTGTTTATAAGGCATTCAATGTAGGCTCTAGGAAGCAAGCTCCTTTTATTTGGAAGACCTGTATGAGCTCTTAAGTGTTGAAACATATCTCCTCATTCATATGTGTTAATTTTATGAAAAATAGTTTCTTAGTGAATTTTATCTATGGAATTTATGTTCCCAACTATTTATATACTTCTGTAAGATTTGGACACCTGTATTATAAGACTAGTGAAATAATTCCACATATCTTCAGCACTATAAAACTTCAGAAAATTATAAAACACAACCAACTATTTACTTCCTAAATACTTTTGCTTACCTTTTCATATTTATATGGACTTTAATCACATAATTTTTGTAATGATTTTTGAGGATTTGTGATATTCTGTTAGACACAATAACACATTTCCTTAATCTGCCATATTATTATAATACTGTAAATTAGATGTTATTCACATTCATAAATTGCTATAAACTAGAACTTCAAAGTTATTTATCAAAATAATTAAAACTATAAATGTCTTCTCAATTTGCAGTTTTATTTTAGCAATTTATACTGGAATATCAGTTTTGTTTTACATATATATGCTGTGAAGATGTTAAATGGAGTGTTATTTTAAAAATAGAAAAAAATTATTATATGACTTTTATATCAGTAAAACATGGCACATATAATTTTAAGTGGTATGACTTCTTTTTATAGACATTTTCCACATTCTTGTAATAATTTTATTATTTATACTTTAGTAAGATAACTTCATTACAACTTTATTTGATTATATTTATACTTCTTACTCATTTTACTTGGAATTAAATTGTACTTGCTAGCTTAGGAATTTCAGGAGTATATCAGAGCAAATAGAACACATTTATTTGTGAATATTTATAATTTGAAGTTTATAAGGACAGAGACAGAAACAGAACTATGAGGCAAACTATTTTTTTTTTAAATGATGACCACGAAGCATCATGTTAACCCATGCAAATTTTATTGCTTTATATGTCAGCTAAATATAATTCAATAATAAAAGTTTATCAGAGTTTGGCTAAACAATAGACAGGGTAGACAAAACAATAGATAACTTTTCACATGATGCTAATTTCATTAGAAATGTACCATAATATTCATATTATATGTTTCCATATTGCCCAAACTGTCACAATCAAAGACAACTTAGCATAATTTACTTCAAAATGCTTTTAAAAACTTTTATCATATGTTTATGGCTGTTTTTTCTTCTTGTTTTTCTGAGTACCACTTGCAAATAGTGATCAAAGAAGCCAGAAGGGAATGTCAGATCATTTGGAACTGGATTTAGATAGCTATTAGTTTTCATTTAGGTGCTGGGAACTGAAATCTCCAAGAAAGGAGGTATTCACTCAAACCTACTAGTTCAACTTCTCCAGACCCCAATTATTTTTAAAACACTAGACAAAATAATTGCTAAATAATAAAGAAATGGGAAATTGTTTAATGAAAATATCCACTAAGAGGTGACATATGTTGCTTCCCTAGGGAGCTCTTGCACCGAGTCAGCTCACCTACCTGTAAAATCTTGTAGCTCTTTGAGTTGACTTTTCATGGACTCTTAGGTTTCCTAAAGTAGAACACCATATATGAGTTTGCCCAACTCAAAATTTGCAAACCCTTTCAGACTTGACCTCTCCCTGCATGTCTTTTTCATCCCAGTTGAAAGTCTTAGGTCACAAGTCTAAAATTTTTCACTGTCTACCCGAGTTTTTATTTGAAACCCTTACCATTTTTATCCATTCCTCAATGGTAGACCTTATTTAAAATCATGTAGAAGTAAGAAATAGAAGTCAAACTATGAGAATTTCATAGAGATTTGTATAACACACGATTTTTAAATTAAAATATTATTGCATTATTTTCTCCATCTTTCCTTTTCCATGAATACCTCCCTGGCTCTGCTTCAAATTCATGACCTCTTTTTTCATAAGTGTAACAACAACAATTAAACATCTGTGCTTATTTTAAAAAGTGAAAGGAAGATATTAAAAGAATTATCATCTTCAGATTTTTTGAGGTAGATAATAAGCAACTTCAACAAGCATAAAATATGGAAAATGAATGAAAAATGTGTTTGTAAAGTTTTATTTGATATGTAATTAAAGTTTATTTTATATTTTATCATGGCAGATATTAAATACATGATTTCTGTTTTCATCAGCTTGCATATGCCAAAAGATTGTCAAAGACTATGTGACTTGTGGTTATAAGTTCTGTAAGTTGAAATTAAATTCCATAAAAAAGTCATATGCCATCAGTAAGTTAAGAAATTGGAATTTAAAAGTTAAATAACAATATATTTAAAGTATATTGAATATTTAAAGGTTGTTCTAGAGCTGTGTAATATCGTATCTCCTTAAGAAAAACCATGAAACAAATAGAAATGATCTGAAGAACTAACCAATGTGAAAAATCTGTGTCAGAGATAAGAAGACACCATTATAAAAATGGCGTTACTGTATTTTTTAGAGTATTTATGAATTAAATGTAAGCCCAAACAAAATCTCACTTATGTATATTCTTTATCATTGGTTATTTTTATACACTGATATGTCTTCTGAACTTTGAGTGGAATTCCAAGTAGTCACTATGATCATTAATATGAGAAGATTTGCTATATTTAGATTTACATTGCCAAAATTATGATAATGTGTCAATACAAGTGTCTTTTTTGGGTTTTTGTATTGCTGTGCACAACCACAGCAACTCTTACAAAAGAAAACATCCCATTGGGGCTGACTTACATTTATAGAGGTTTAGTTGTCCTGCATTGTCATGACCAGAAGCATAAGGAAGCATGCAGGCACACATGGTGCTGGAGAAGGAGCTGGGAGTAATACATCTTGATCCACAGGCCAACAGGCAATGAACTGTCTACCCCTCTGGGCATAGCTCCAGCGCAAGAAACCTCAATGCCTGCCCCCACAGTATCACTCTTCCTCCTATGAGGCTATATCTACTCCAACAAGGTTACATCTCCTCTCTATAAGCCAAGCATTCAAACACATAAGTCTACAGGGGCCATATCTATTTAAACCTCAACAGCAAGAAAAACAATGAAATAATAATTTACAGAACTTATTATATAAAAAGTTAATTTATTATAAAGGTGGCACAGCATAACTGTTATTTGTCAGAAAACAAGCATTTATGACACATGTTTTTAAATTTCAAGTGTGGATATGAAAAACAACTCAATATATAACAAAGAGACATGGAAGTAGAATATATCACCCAAGGGAAGGCAAGCATCCTCGCAATTTGTTGTAACCTAATATTTCAGAGATTCTGTCCATTATCATCACGGAGAATCATGGCTGCATGCAGGAAGACATAGCACTGGAGAAGGAGCTGAGAGTTCTACAGCTTGGTCTTCAAGCAACAGGAAGTGAACTGTGTTATTGAGCATAGATTGAGCAAGAATACCTCAAAGTTTGCCTCCACCGTGACACAGTTCTTCCAACAAAGCAAGACCTACTCCTGTGGAGCTATACCTCCTAGTAGTGCCACTCACTACAAGCATGTGGGGACCAATTACATTCAAACTACCATAATTTGAATGAGTATTTCTGCATGTTTATCACATTAGTTTACCAGGGTGATAACTTCTCATAAATACTGTTGAGAAAGAATACTCTAGGTTCTCTGACTTTTTATTCAATTGCAAACAACCAATCTCCAGAGTTAAGATACTGTGTTTATCAGCAGGTCTACATGAGTAGACCAGGAACTAAAGGTAGACCTTTGTTTAGAAAAGGAAATGAGTGTATGTTCATAAAAATATTCATTCTTGGTTACATGTATATAGTAATTTCTGTTTAACAATAAAAGGTTAGCTAATCTCAAGTAAGTGTGTATGCAGCAATTTATGTCACAAACCAGTATTAACCAGGGGACTGAATTAAATTTGCTTAGCTTTTCTTTAAGTATTTTTTTATTATTAGAAAAACAGAGATTCAAAAGATATACTTTCATCATTTATGCATAGGTTCTTAAGTGTTTTTGCCAATAAAAGTAGTCCAATTTTACCCTATTTAAGTAGATCACACTGAAGGCATTTTTAGAGCAGCCTCCATGTCTAGATTCATTACTCTTTTTTTTTTTTTCTAAAAGACACTTAATGGTTCTGAAACTAGCATACCTACACAGGATAAAATCATTTGCCGTTAATTAAATGATAGAGGTGAGTTTCCTTATAGAAGCTATGCCCTTTAAATAAACATCATGTAGTCATAAGTATACACAGCCACAAGAGTAATCACTTGCAATTTTAACACAGAGGAAGCTTCCTCAACAAAGCCAGTAGCTACATCGTTGCCACTACCAGGATCTCAGCTACAGGGAAGCAGCCTAATGTAAATGGTATGAATTGAGTATCTGAGGTAGATATTAAATCTTTCAGCTGAGGAAGGCATCTAGGAGAAGGGGGCTTGATCTGCAGTACAGATAGACTTCTCATGAGTAAGAAGAGATTTATATGTGCTGCTACAAATAAAAGGAGAGGCCCTCATCTTCCCAGTCTTCACCAAAATATGGAAGATAGAGGACATCCACTACTGTCCACTGCAGTGATTCTCATGCTGTGGGTCACAACCCCTTTGGAGGTCAAACAACCCTCTCACATAGGTCACCTAAGACCATCAGAAAACACAGATATTTACATTAATTCATAACACTAGAAAAATTGCAATTAGGAAGTAGCAATGAAAGTAATTTTATGGTTGAGGGTCAGCACAACATGAATAACTGTATTAAAAGATCACAGCTTTAGGAGGGTTAAGAACCACTGAGCCACTGAAATACCCACCTCCCTTTCCTATGCATCCCCACACGCCGACAATTTCTAACTCATTCACACTCTCCATGCTTCTGCTATATGTCTTGTCACATTTTAATTTGACACATGTGAAGATTGTGACAATATGAGTGAAAAACAGAATGATAAAATAGCCTAGATTTTATTTATATTACTTGATAATGCTAATTACTTGAAATATTTTAACTATGTGAATGCCCCTTACATATGTCAGGGAAAGAGTATACTTACAGGATCAGTTTAATAGGTCATTGACTCCAGTTTGTACTGTACACGTACTTCTGGGAGCCAGGCCATCTATTGATTGACATACTAGGAGTCACATATTGAAGAAAACTTTTACAGAAGCCATCCAGTGTCCATAACTCCACAATGAGCCCTCTGCATTTCATGATTTCACGACGTATTGTTGACAGGCTGATCTGAAGCAGGACTGTAGGCAACTGTAGCTCCTGAGAGTCCAATAGTCCAACAATCCTGCCACTTTCCTTCTTTTAAATATATTAATTTTGTAATATTTTGCTAATTTATACAAATACAAAAAGATTTCTTAATTCACTTTGGTAGCAAAGCAACTATTTACATTGAAAAATGGACATATGAGACTATTAGATTGAATATGCTAAGAGCTCAGCACCTTCAAAGTCCAAGGTGTAAGTTAGGTTTATCTAAGTTTAGAAAGCAATGTACATCTTAATTTCTTTGGTATAATATTTATTTGTTTTATTTCATGTATATGTGCGCTTTGCCTACATATATATATGTGTGTGTGTGTGTGTGTGTGTGTGTGTTTGTGTGTGTGTAAAATGTGTGATCTCTGTCTATTGCAGGAAGATGCCAGAAAAAAACTGCTGAATCCCCTGGAAATGACTCATTAATCCATCACCATCTTAAATTCTATTCAGGAATTCAGTAATATTTAGACTACCAATGGAATACAGACTTTCCACAAATAAGAGGCAAATGTATGGGGAAAAAAACTGTAAAAATTGAGTCACCATCAAACTTTGATTCAAATGATACTACCATTATATGTCTTAGGGAATGAAACTTTTAATGCCAAAATTGACTCAAAATTGAATTCAAAACAATGATTTGTTATAATAAATTTAAATGGCCAATAAATATTCAAAAAGACTTAGTTTAGGGTCTCAGGTCTCTGGTCCTGTATGAACAAGGACAACCTGATGACTAAAAGTCCATTATCTTGATTTTAATAATACAAGGGCTTTAAAAATTTTAAATATAGAACTAATTTTAGCTTTAATATTATAAAGTCAATAATGTTGGTAACAATAGTGTCTGGGATTGTAAATGTTGCTTCAGATGCAGAGACAAGAAAGTTGTAAAATATTTAATGCGTGATTGCATATTAATGCTATGCTTTGAAAAAAGCTGCCACCATAGCTTTGACCTTTATGACAGTCACTTCCAGTACAGAAGTACATTTTCACCAAAGATTGTATCTTCATCAACTGGGAAGAGCTGATACTGCACAAACCAGTGGCTATATATTCCTGAAACATCTGGGAGCTACTGGAGAATCATGTCACCTTGTGAACTCTTAAAATACACACTACATACCCATTTCTCAGTTTATGATAAGCAATGCTGAATGTCAGAAAACTGACTCCAAAGATAGATGAACTTTCTCAATGGACATCTTGTTTTCTTTGTAGGGATTCTGGGAAAATATCACTCAGCTCAGAAAAAAAAAAAAAAAAAAAAAACATTGTAATGCATAAACTTAGCTAACTATACGTAGGAGTAGGAGGAGCAGATTCCCATTCTCATTCCATGAGGTTCATAGGTAGAGGAAGAATATTATCTCAATTCCCAAATTCTGGGAATACTGCTACTACAAGCAAAGGATGCTTCTGTTCTAGGTGTATAAAGTGCAACCTCAGACACAGGCCACATGTGCAGAGACAGTTTTAGAATAAATGTAAATGGACGCTTGCTATGCAGACCACCTGGTCACAAATAATAACTCAGAGGCTAATATTAGTTACAGATGCTCAGTCAATAGCTCAGGCTTATTGCTAACTAGGTCTTACATTTTAAATTAACTCACATTGTTCACTTACTCTCTGTCACATGTTGGTACCTTTCTTAGTGTGGCACATTCCTGATCCTTTTGCATCTGGTTGGTGACTCTTCACCCCACCCCTCTTCTTTCCAGTGTTCTCAATTTGGTTCTCTCACCTAACTTTATTCTGTCCAGTTATTGGCCAACCACAGTGACAAATTTTTAAAGTATACAAAGGGATTATTCCACTGCAAGCATAGTCTTATATTCTTTGACTTATTACTTCAGGCTGATGGCCACCATTGATCCATTTGTAAGTGGTAGTGACAATCATTTATTATAAGAAATCCATCATTTATCTAGAGTCATTTGTGGAGGTAGAAATCTAAGAGAAGGATGTGAGGTAAACTTGTTCATGTCAGAGGCGTGATATACCATTTCCATTTTTTCCTAATATGTGGTTTTCAAAACGAAACAAACTTCAACCAAGGATCAGTCAGAGAGCAGTGCAAAGAAACAGCAGACCACAGTTAGACAGAAACACTTAAGGGCATCTGGCCAATTCCTTTTTCTGATTTTAGCTTTATTGATTTGCTCATTTCTGAAAAACTCTTTTCAATCCTAGGAGGTAAGTGTTAGCCTGCTGCTCACAAAGCAACAGAAATTACTGCCGTGCTTACCTGACATCACTGAGACGACAAGTGTGTTGGCTGTTAGTGGAGCTCAAAGTATCCACAAAGATACTTTGGGAAGAGTGTAGATCTGGAAAGGACTAGTTCCTCTCCTAGCTTGGCTCTTCTGGAATGTTCCTTTTTCTGGAAAATAATTTAAAATTTTTATAACATAGTAAGTGAATATTCTCTGACTTTTGAAATGGGGGATCCAAGAGAGAGCACCTAGCAATGAACATTGGGTCACAATATTTAAAGAGAATAAAATAAGCAAACCCCAAATACTTTGTAGGTATGCACGCATACAGTGACAGTAATACAAATTAGTTTGGATTGTGTTGAAAACTCAGCTCCAGTGCAGAGACTTTATGGAGTGCCATTGGATAAACTTTGATTTTAAATGCTGCCAACTCTGGCAGAAGAATTAACCAGCACTATCCAAAGTTATTATAGCATTTATTCAAAGCACAGGCAGATGTACACAACTAATTAAGCAGTGATTATATTTTAATAGCTGCCAACAATATATCAAATATAGAAGATAAAGTTTGCTTTTGAATGTCACAAAATCTAGTATTAAATTTATTTAAAAACTATCTTAGAGATAGCTGCACTAAAATTAAAATTTAATTTTCAAAATTTCTTAGTACCCTTTATTTACTGTTGTTTTAATCTCTTCATTTGACTATTCTTTATATTTTATTCTTTCCTTATTTTCTCTTCTCTAATTCCCTTATTACCCCTCTTTCTTATTCTTTAGTGGGGCATACAGTGTCACACCAGCTACTCTCTGTTGTTGTCATTGCATTGATGTAGCCATGTTTAAGTTAATTGACTTTCCAGGCTTCCAACAATTTAATGATTGAATAGAAAGAGGTCAGATGATGATGGACCGGTGACAGATATAAAAAGACTCTGACATATGAGGGAAATTTTAAAGGGTGGACCATTAGGCTGGCAGCTCTATCCCACCTTTTTTTCTTCACTGTGCATCTTGTTTGTAGGTGCTGGGTGCTCAGTTGTCTTGTGTTCCTTTTGTAATGCCTTCCCTGCTATGATGGACTGCATCTTCAAACTGTAAGTCACAATAAACCTTCTCTTATGCTGCTAGAACAAAAACTGATCTGTAGTTGTCCTCAAAATGCTGAAAGCAACCCTGGGAGGAAATGAAGAGTTTCACAAAGATTCAACTGCATGCTGGGTCAAAGCCAAACACTCTAGAGTGTTGGTTCTCACTTTTACTCATGTGCGACCCTTTAAAACAGTTCCTCATGTTGCAGTGATCTCCAATCATAAAATTATTTTTGTTGCTACTTCAAAACTGTAATTTTGCTACTTTTATGGATCATAATGTAAATATTTTTGGAGATAGAAGTTTGTCAAAAGGGCTATAACCCACAGGTTGAGAATTGCTATTCTAAAACAATACAATAACTTTAGTCCATTACAACAGAGAAAGCTTAAGGTCTCATAGTCCAAATTGCTTCTTAGATAAGGTTGAAGAATAGTATGGTGTCAGGTAGTTCCAAGTCTCTCAATTTTTATCAAAAATATGCAAAAATTAAAATATATGTTGTATACTGATTTGTGAGAAGGTGGAGGTTTTCCTGTGGTATAATGTTTATTATCTTCTCCCATTCTTGAAACCAAATTGTAAAAGTATTTACAAGAAGTTTTGAGGCATTTGGGAGAAAATCAGATGATCTTAGTAATATAGAACTCCCAGGGGTTTGTTTGTAATTCTTCTGTGTTAGAATACCTCCAGCAGACACTGTCCATGAGGAAGTTTGTCCTCACCCCACACAACCCTGCCTTTATCTTGAACTTCTCACCATCCAGAGATGACAGAATACATCCTATTATTTATAAGTTTTACAACCTAGGGGTCCTTGTTATAACAACCAGGACAGTTTCACATAGAGAGAACTACAAATAGAAATCAGATAGAAAAAAAATTATCAGCAACATTTGATCACAGGAGACGTATAAAATTCAAAATAACTGCAGAGAGAAAAACTTTAATCTCTGTAAGTACCTTTCATGCCATCTTCCTACCCTGTTCTCTTGATAGACAAGGTGAGTTGAGGCCCCAGGCAAGCTCAGACAAACTGTAGGGGTAAGGGGGAGCTGAGTTGGCCTACTGATACCATCTAAGACTGACTTTAAAACATCACCAGGGAGCCTGCTCTTCTTCTGACAATTCCTTTTAGAAAATGGGAATAAATAGTGCCCCACCAGATTGCTTCATCCTCAGAACTATTGGATATGTGCCTCTCTCCCACCCTAAAAAAGAAATCCACTGATATAATTAATTTTTGATTCTTACATGAAGAGATTATCCTGTTTCCTAGCTGAACACTATTTTATACAATGGGTGTGAATTTATTCAGGGTAGCAAGGGAAATGACTATACCATGAGCTTAAATATTTAGAGGGCAGTTTGACAGCAAGAATTCCTTAATTTTTTTCAGTTATAAAATTTCCAATTGTAACTTTAATTATTTCAATTTTTATTGCTGGCATTCTTATTCTTTCTACTAAATACATTGGCAGGAACAATGTATTTATTTCAAAACCTCTTTGGTGCTTCAGCTAATTGGGGCCTGCTTGTCTCAAATTCCATGCCCATTATTTCTGGTAACTTCTAATTCATATTTCCCTTTCATATTTTTTTATTTTGTTTTAATGTGCTCAGCACTTACATTTGCCAAACTAGAGAACTAATGTGTGGATGATATTCTACTACATTTAGCTTTATATTTACTTCAGAAAATTGTTTTAAGTTTAAATAGCTTCAGATTAATTCTTTATCAGAAGTTATAATGTTTTAAGTGCAAAACATATTTTTTCACAGGGCTCTAACATTCAGCATAAGACCTGAGTCCATGTTAGGTGCTGGTTCTTTAGGTTCCCACTTGGATTCCTTGTACCTCATTGATGTATAATCTTCCCCTAGACTTTCACTTGCTATATATCTAAGTGAAAATGTTCATGTTTTATAACATATCCCAGAATTCAGGATCAGTGCTCACATGAGGTCTTGTCCTAACAATATTCTGGTAGCCTTCTGTCTTAGTTAGGGTTCTATTGCTGTGGTGAAACGTCACGGCTAAAGTGCATGTTAGGGAAAAAAGATTTATTTTGCTTATAATTCTACATTGCTGTTTCTCACTGAAGGAAGTCATGCCTGGAGCACAAACAGGGGAGGATTCTGGAGGCAGAAACTGATCAAGAGGCCATGGAGGGGTGTTGCTTGGTGGCTTGCTTTTTTTGGCTTGCACAGCTTGCTATTTTTGTAGAACTTAGGACCACTAGCGCAGGGATGACACTACCCAAAAACAACTGGGCCCTCCCTCCATTGATAACTAATTGAAAAAAATGCCTTACAGCTGGATCTCATGGAGGCCTTTCTTCAACTGAGACCCCTTCCTCTCTGATGACTGAAGCTTTATCAAGTTGACACACAAAACCAGACAGCATACCTTCAATGTCGGTTTATCACTTTGAGGGTCATTGAATGAACTAACAGTAGCATTTTGTCCCACTTTTCTATTTATCGCCAGTGTCTCCAGGTGGAGAGAACACTCTTAGTCTCTGTAGCAGTCATCACCCTTCATAGACATGATGCCTTACATTTAGCTTTTGTGGTCTCTGTTTTGTTGTGGTAGACATTAATATTGTTCTCTCTTCCATTTGTTTTAGAATCACTGTAAATCTTATTAAACACATTAATCCCCACTCAAGACCAAAACAAGATACATTGGGAAACCGCAGACCTCATAATATGAGGAAGAGTTTTTGCACAGGACGATCACAGTAAAAATAGATAGTTATCTTTATTGGAGCAACCACTACCCTTTCCATCATGACCAAGTATTTGTTTACTTTGATTCTACTGTGATGTAGCTTTTCTAGAACTTTCTAACTAGGGAAATAAAAAAAAATGAAGTCCAAAACTTTCCAAATTAAATATTGTCATTCACACCTATTGGCAAAGTTTTATCTCAGAAAGAAATATTAAGGGTGACTCTTTTCTCAGAAATTATCATGTTTAAGATGTTAAGGTGAAAGTAACTGTGTTCTAAGAAGTGAGATGTTATTTCTGCTGTGCCATCTGGATCTTTTCCTACATTTTATATTTTTTTTGTGAAGTACACAGGGGAAAATGACAAATAAAACCTAAGTTCAACAGTTTTAGCCTCTCTGAAAGTCAGTGTAGCAATTCTGTGATTTACAGTCTTTCTTGTCATACTTTCTTAGACTACCTGCCCCTCCAAAATGACATGGAGATTTATTACTAATTATGGAAGCTTGGTTCTTAGCTTAGGCTTGTTCCCAACTAGCTTTTATAACTCAAATTAACCTGTTTCTATTCACCTACATCCTACCATGTGACTTTTTAACCTCTCTCTTCCATTCTGTACATTGGACTTACTTCACGTCTCGCTGATGTCTCCCACGTGCCTATATTCTTCCCTGAGTCTCCATGACTATTCAGCTCTTTATTAAACAAATCAGAAGGGGCCTTAAGCAGAGATCCATCATCACAGTGTGCAAAAAGATTAATCCACAACAGTGGCACCTCTGAAGAGTGAACAAAAGAGGAGACTAATCAGTAAAGCAAGAAGTGCCAATGTGAAGCCCAAAAGAAAGAATCTTCCAAATATGAAAATATATTCATATATAAAGATGCATGTAGTGACATTCCTTTGTTGTCACAGAGGGTCTTTTGCATATAAAAATAGTTTATCACCTTTATGCATAGAATTTTTCGTCTAATCCACAGGTCTAACGTGAAATTGCGGCTTTAACTCTAGCCTTACTACACTTGTGATTGGCTATAAGAGATTAGTGTGACTTCTCGTTGATTTTACTGTTAAAAAATATTCAGACTCATTGTTTAACACAAGTGTTTGGTCTGTGCTTGACTTTGGTGTCAGTGATTTTCCTACTCAGCTGCACTTTCCTGTAGTAATTCACTGAGCAACAGTGTGTGGTGTTTCCAAGAGGCTAGATGGTGTTTGTGATGGTTAGAGATATGCATTGCCTTTACAACATATGCAGTCTCCTGGGAGAAAAACCTCCAGGAACAACTGTGGGGGACAAATTACATTTCCATAATAACACAAATTGAGATGGAAAGACACCCACTAAAAGTGGGTGGCTCCAACACTGAATTTAGGTCCTGGACTTCCTTACAAGGGAACAACAGGCTGAGCTGAAGTCTGTGGTGTTCTCTAGTGTTTGACTGTGGATGTAATGTGACTAGCTGCCTTTGGCACCTGTCGCTGTAACTTACCCTTAATGATGAGATGTACCTAGACCCAGGAGACAAAATAAACTCTTCCTTCTTTTTGTTGCTTTTCCAGAGTATTTCTTTTTCACAAGAATAAGATGGTAACATGAGATGACCATTCTTCCACATCCAATGGATGGTGCAGGATAGTGATTTAATTTCTCAAGACCTAATCTTCTTAGAGTTTTAAGAGAAGATCATACCTGTAAAGAATAGGCTTGGAACACACCAGTTCTGCATACTGTATGGTTAAGGCTGCTTATAACGCAGATCTAAGTTTCAGGAATGAGGAAGAGGCTCATTTTGTTGAAGAATGTTGGACCTACAAATTTGTGTACTGCTGTTACATGTCTTTTCAAAGGGAAAGGATAATTCCATAGCATTCACTAACTTGCAATAATTTAAAAGCCCATTTATGTATGCTAGAGTCCCCTGCCAGGGAGGCAGGCCATATTTTCTCCATAGAAACCCACTCAGATATTTTGGAATTCTGTAGCCTTGAGAAAACCTTTGCATTGTCATTGCAACCTTTAAAGTATTTTTTCTTTCTCTTCTATTAAAAATAATGTTTATTTATATTTTCTTAGCTTCCTGATTACAAAGTACTTGGGTTACAGAAACTCTCTTCATTTGAGCTGTCTGCTTTCCTTTGTTTTCTAGTCAATATTAGTGTTCTCTCTCTCTCTCTCTCTCTCTCTCTGTGTGTGTGCGTGTGTGTGTGTGTGTGTGTGTGTGCAGTAACCACAACATTAACTCTATATGGCTTCAAAGAAAAGCATTTTTTTCTCTCTCCATGGTGGACCGCCTTGCTTCTATTGTCATGCATCTTCAAGAGCTCTGGCTCTCCTGCAGCTCATTGAGGCTTAGGGTCAGTTTGTTGTGACTGATCAGCTTGGTAATGTTATTTAGGCATGCAATGCCCATGCCTCTTTAAGTCTGGACTAGAGAGTTTCATACCTTTTCCACTTAAGTTGTTGAAAACCTAACCCCAAGGTCAATTGTAATTCAAAATGAGTACTCAATACCTCCTCATGAAAGGATGAGCTGAACATAATTTGTAGTCATTTTTATTTACTTCTCCTTGGCCCTCACCTCTGGTGTGAAAAGAGACTTCCTTCCAAAATCCCACTCTGCTTGATACTAATCATATTCTCAACTGTTCTCAATTTGTTTATAACAACTTTTTTATCTTGCTACTGCTTTCCTGCTTAAAATATCTATTTATTTTATGCATTGCCAAAATTAACAGCTTTTATTTCAATTTTGTGAAATCATACTTTATTCTTTACATTTTATATTCAATGTGGCAAAATCTATTTTAATAACTATCGATTTCCTCTGCTGCTTTTTAGTCTGTGTTTTTACATATCCCAGCCTTGAGAAAATTGCCACCTCAATGCTCCCAGAATTCATGCTTTTCTGTGGCTTGTCTCTCTCCATTTAGGCTGTACTTTTTATTAAATATCCTAATCCGTGGTTTTCTGAGAGATTTCTAACTCTTGATCAAAATCCTGTAGTGATTTTCATTCACATGACTAGTTATTCTAAATGTTTTCAGACTTAAAAGTCATTGTTCAATAATGTGTACAGGTTTTTGAAAGGAAATATGCCTTACCTGATATAATTCCACTGACAGTCAAAATTAGTCAGTTACTTCCGATCAATTCTTATTCTTATTTTTAGGTACTCTTACTTCATATTTCTAAGATTAGACATACTTAGGCTTTATTCTTTGCTCTTATTAGGCACCAAATATGATGAAATTTTCTTCTATTTGCATGTATGACTGTGGGATCAATGCCACATTTAGTTACAGCCTGTTTTCTTTCCTAACTCTAACTCATAAAGGTGGCCACCTTCCTTAAATGTGCAGCTCATTTACGATTGTAAGCTTTGAGTTCCTCTTCTTTCAGTTACTGGATGAAGGGTCTCTAATGATAGTTAGGGTAGTTTCCAATCTGATCATAATAGATGGCCAATTCAGGATACATATCCACTATTCCTAGGGTCTTAGATGGGATCATCCTTGTAGATTCATGGGAGTTTTCCTTACATCAGGTTTTTACCTGACTCAGTCATCTTTTTCAGGACTCCCCCCTCCCCGTCCATTCGCCCAATCTGACCCACAACTTCTCATCTGTTGTAATAGGAGCGGCGGGGCTGCGTCCCCGGCACCCAGCCGCCCGCATGGCTACCTTATGCCCCGAAATAATTACACGGAAACTGTATTCTTTTAATCACTGCCTGGCCCATTAGTTCCAGCCTCTTATTGGCTAGCTCTTACATATTGATCTAACCCATTTCTAATATTCTGTGTAGTACCACGAGCTGGCTTACCAGGGAGAATCTTAACCTGCGTCTGTCTGGAGTGGGAGAATCATGGCGACTCCTCACTCGGCTTCTTTCTCCCAGAATTCTGTTCTGTCTACTCCACCCACCTAAGGGCTGGCCTATAAATGGGCCTAGGCAGTTTCTTTATTAATTAACCAATGAAAGCAACAGATTGATACAAGACCTACCTCCATCACTCATCCCCACTCACCCCCATTCCACTTCTATTTTTCCTTTCCATGACTGACCTAAGCTCTTTACAAATATGTGAGAGTTGTATAGCTTGGTCTACTTGTGGGACTCCTATCAATGGAAACAGAGGCTGTCCTTAGTGTTTTAGCTGGCTATGATAAACTATTCCTCATACTGGATCGCCTTGCCAAACCTAAATACAATGTGAGGTACTTAGTCTTAAAGCAGCATGATATGCCATACTTTGTTGGTTCCCATGGGAGGCCTTCCCCTTTATGAATAGAAACAAAGGGGGAAATAGATGGAGCAGGGAGAAAGAAGGAGCGGGAAGACTATGGGAGGAGAGGAGGGAGGTAAAACTGTGGTAATGATATAAAATAAATAAATTCTGTAAATAAAACAATAAGAAAAATAATAACTCCCCAAGGAGATGTTCAATAATGGGAAGAAGAATATAGAGTAACTACAATAGGAAAGAATAAAGGAACAAAAGAGCTATTGGATTTGGGTGTTCTGTATTTAGCACACATTAATGTAGAATGTATTGTATTATAGCAATGTCCTCATCTGATCCAGTATCTTAGATTCTGAAGGCTGCCTAAGTTATGATGGGTGGGAGTGAGGACCACAATGAAGATGAAGCACTGAGAACACAATAGCAGGAAAGACTTTGGCAAAAAGCAGATCAGGTTGGATATGAAAAGAAGAAATTTTTCTCTAGTCCAATAGACAGATATCCATAGGATATATTAGCATTCCCTCTTTCCTTTGGTTGAAACAATTTATTGCCTGGATGACATGTAAAGTATATTTATACTTTATGGAAAACAGAGTGCATTCAAAGTTCTACTGTCACAAAACTCACTACTACATTCTTTGCCTCTAATTCATTTGTAGAGTTGCCAGACTCTAATGGGCTCAAGTAGCAATTACACTAATGTCTGGTACTCTCTGCTCTTGCTTTCATGTAGCTTCAATCATAGGGTGAGGCTGCTAGAACAGAAGCACCTCTTTTTTCTCGGATTTATTTTCACTTTATGTAAATAAGTATTCACCTCAATGTATGTAAGTGTACTACCTGAGTGCCTTGTGCAGGCTAAAGTCAAAAGACTGTTTTTGACTCCCATAGAACTGTAGTTCTAGGCAGTCATGAGCTCCATTTGGGTGCTGAGACCTGAACCCAGGTCTTCTGGAAGAATATCCACTAATTGTAAACATTAATCCTCCTCTCCGGGCCTCAACCATGAACACCCTAGAAAGGATTACAGTGAATGGTCCAGGAGAATATGGTTGATCAAGATGAATAAGGAATCAGTGAATACTCAGTCTTAGGATGCAGAGTTCTGATAAGATCAGGAACAACTGAAGTCTCACTTGCTACTGTCAGCTATATAATTTGTATCTTTTCTGCTGTCCCATTTTCAATCCATTTACTGCTTCTCCTCAAATGAACCATATAACTACATGTCCTTGTTTGAACCTTGGTTCAGGGAGCCCTAGTGTAAGGCAGGAAGCAAGCTCTTTTCCACCTGAAAATGAGAAGAATATGTTTTGTTAGGGGATTTAAATTAAATGATTTGAAGAGGAAAAAGTTAGCTGTACAGAAAAGCTTAGTAAAATGGAGCAATTTCTTTCCATGAAATGCACAACTTTCTTTAGTTAGATTATGTCCCTAAAAGTACAAAAATATTGATTCTTACGTTGTTTCTATAATATTTTGTCTCAACAAACAAACAATACTGTAATAGTACTGGCTGAATTCACAATAAAATTGACACTTTTGAGCATTCACTATTAAATCCATGACTGTCAATGTTGTATTTTAATTGAAAGATACTACAATGTTAACATTTAATGTTTTTTATTTTAAATTGAGAAGGAAATTTCTTAGTTATTTTGATTACTCTCTGAGTTTCAAAAAATGTAATTGTTACAAATATTAAACTGAACTGTTTTTTAAAAACATTTTATATCCTAAATAGTTGATTTTCTTGAATGATATTATAGATCAATGTGAACACAACAGATATGTCCTTAATCAAGTTCCCTTTGAAGAGCTCCCAGTTGAGCCATTTGAGTACTTTGGTCACTTTTGTAATACATTTAAAAATAATAGCGTGAACTTTAGAAATAAATGGTCCAAATTTTTTTTAGTGATGATGTGAGGATCTTCACTGCTGCAGGAAGGTTTACCCGCTTACTGATTTACCTGCGTGGCCTCATAGACTATTTACCCGGATGCCAAAGCGCATGGGGCCCCTTCTATCCTCCCCCCTGGTTCCCATTTTGGTCTTTCCGGTTGTCTGGATCTCATCTCCATCCACCGTTCAAGCTGAGAATCCTGGTTTGTAAGTTTTCCTCCTAAATAAATAACTGTCTATCTCTCAGTTCTGAGCAAGTGTGAGATTTCTTTTAAGCGCCCGATATCTCTGCCTTCACTTCACAGGTTTCTGTACAGCAAAAGGTCATAAAAGACACAAGCGATTTTAGAAAGAAACTTTAAACAATGTGAAAGTTGCCCTCTCGACATGGAACAGGTATGGAAACATCTTTGCAAGCAGTTCTAGCACAACTCAGTAAGAAAGAGTGGGATGGTCTGGTGCTGCCAGGAGCTGTTCATCACTGCCCTGCTCCCCATCCAAAGCAGATCAGATGCAATTGAGTAGGAGCAAGAAGATGGGTGTTCTCCTTCCTATGCTTTGTCTACTCGAAGTTGGATTCTGTTCCCAGAAGGTACAAACAACTTTTATTTATTGTTCACTCCTGACTCTAGCCCCATGCAATATAGCTACTCCAGGTGAGTAAGCTTAAATTCCAGATTGTTTCCTCTGCACAATCCCATTTGCGATCCTGTCGGTCTTGAGTATTGGGTCTCTAACTACCCTCCTTCCAAGTCGCTGACAGGTTGACTATTAAAATGCAGGACAAATACACTAAATAGACAAGCTACCACCAAGCAGAGAAGTAAACTACTACACCCACCCTAAATAAACTGCTCTGTGAAATGAAAGAAATCAGTCACAAGGAACATATATGATTCCATTTGTGTGAAATATCCATGAGATAACATTTATAAAACGCAAAAAAATACATCAATGGTTTCTTTTTGATGAGATAAAAATATTTCAAAAGGCTTGTACAAATACATAATTATATTCTTTAACAGACCATTGCAATCTTTAGTTTTAATAGTGAATTGATGAAGTACAGGCTTAAAATACTGCCTGAAAATATAAATAATATGTTATATATTTTATTTAGTTTGTTTAATATAAAAACATTTAAGCAACCATTTCTTTGTGAATTTCCATTCTTCATAATATGTGGATTAAAAATAGAAAGGAAATAAAACCAAAAGCATATCCTAATCATTAATGCAGGCTTAAATATTAGTAACATTTTAGCCCACTTTTCTTGATTGACAGTTTCATACATGTACATAATGAATTTTGGTTATCTTATCTCTCATTTCCTCTTTATTTCCCTTTCTCTCTCATGGAAACCCTTCTTTCTAGCAGGTCTAATTTCTGGTCTTGTTGTTTGTGATTGACTGAGTTCTTGCCTGGGCATATTTAAAGACAAAATATGAAGCTTTTATGTATATGACATATTTGGGTGCTTAAGAATTTCAACCAAGAAAGAGAATTACAAGCCTATCTCACTCATGAACATTGAGGCAAAAATTCTCAATAAAATACTGGCAAACTGAATCCAAGAACACATTAGAAAAATTATCCATTATGATCAAGTAGGCTTCATGTAGTGGGAGCTGCGGGCTGTGTTCCTGCTGCCCCAGCTCCTGGTAGCCTGACTAGCTTTTGCCCCAAAATAATTACATGGAAATTGTATTCTTTTAAACACTGCTTGGCCCATTAGTTTCAGCCTCTTATTGGCTAGCTCTTACATATTTATCTAACCCATTTCTAATATTCTGTATAGCACCATAAGATGGTAGTTGACCGGGAAAGCTTCAGCATGTCTGACCTGGTGGCTTGCTTCATTGTTTCTGCCCTGAAGAGGAGAGCATGGCATCTGTCTCTCCAAGGAGCTGCCCTGCATCTGAGCTCACTTCCTCTTCCTCCCAGCATTCTGTTCTGTTTACTCCACCCACCTATGTTCTAACCTATGAGGGCCAGGCAGTTTCTTTATTATTTAACCAATGACCTTCCTTCATCATTTCTCCTTTTTCTGTTTAAACAAAAAAGGAAGGCTTTACCTTTAACATAGCAAAATTACATATAGCAAAACAGTTATCAAGTA
Source organism: Chionomys nivalis (assembly GCF_950005125.1). Classification (NCBI taxonomy): domain Eukaryota; kingdom Metazoa; phylum Chordata; class Mammalia; order Rodentia; family Cricetidae; genus Chionomys; species Chionomys nivalis. The sequence goes on along the minus strand of NC_080086.1, from coordinate 158,630,636 downwards.
AGAATTACAATTACAATATTTACATCTATTTTATCTTTATCATAACTAAGGAAAACTATAACTATCTATTCTTCAACTCCATCAAAGACTTAAGAAGGATATAATATTACCTAAGTAAATAAGAAGTAAGCAACTTACAAAACTCTAGGAATCACAGAGACATCTTGCTGCCTGGACAGTCACCCAAAGTTCCTCTGTACCGTTGGGGCATCCATCTTCGGCCTACAGGTCCATAGTATCCAAAGACATTTCCATGAAGCAGGAAATTTCAAAGGCAGTTCAATCACTATCTGCTGTATCCTGCAGAATGTCTTGCAGACTCTTTCATGAATCAGAAACCCCAAAAGATCATCTCACCTTTAGGCAAGTTCAGTAGTCCTCTCTCTGCGGGTTCTCTGTGTCCAGTTTATACAATAGTCCAGGCAAGAGCAGTTTCTTGCCCAAAGGCTATCAAACTCTATAAGGTGCCTCTTCGATGCCCGTCTTCTTTCTTCTTGAAGTAGATTGGTGCTGCCAGGAGCAGACGTGTCTCATTGTCAGAAAAACCCTAAGTTATTAAAACACTTAAAATACCATGTTTTATAATCTTTGAAAGATATGAAGAATGCCTATCTAAAATATATCCATGTACATCTAGAAAATCTAACTAACATGACTACAAACTTGACTATTATTGATAATTATCCATTAACAACCTATATATATATATATATATATTACATTTTTAAATGAACTACACAATCACAACCTACCCCTGGACCCAGCAATATCACTCTTGGAAATATACCCAAGAGACCCCCTATCATACAACAAAAGTATATGCTCAACTATGTTCATAGCAGCATTGTTTGTAATAGTCAGAACCTGTAAGCAACCTAGATGCTCTTCAAGGGAAGAATGGATGAAGAAAGTATGGAATATATACATATTAGAGTACTAATCAGCAGGACAAAACAAAGACTTCTTGAATTTTGCATGCAAATGGATGGAAATAGAAAACACTATCCTGAGTGAGGTAAGTCAGACCCAAAAAGAGGAACATGGGATGTACTCACTCATAATTTGTTTCTAGCCATAAATAAAGGACATTGAGCCTATAATTCATGATCCTAGAGAAGCTAAATAAGAAGGTGAACCCAAAGAAAAACATATAGTCATCCTCCTGGATATTAACCTTCATCAGGCGATGAAAGGAGACAGAGACAGAGACCCACATTGGAGCACCGGACTGAAATCCCAAGGTCCAAATGAGGAGCAGAAGGAGAGAAAGCATGAGCAAGGAACTCAGGACTGCGAGGGGTGCACCCACATACTGAGACAATGGGGATGATCTATCAGGAACTCACCAAGGCCAGCTGGACTGGATCTAAAAAATCATGGGATAAAACCGGTCTCACTGAACATAGCAGACAATGAGGACTGCTGAGAAGTCAAGAACAATGGCACTGGGTTTTGTTCCTACTGCACATACTGGCTTTGTGGGAGCCTAGGCAGTTTGGATGCTCACTTTATTAGACCTGGAAGGAGGTGGGAGGTCCTCGGACTTCCCGCAGGGCAGGGAACACTGATTGCTCTTTGGGCTGATGAGGGAGGGGGAGTTGATTGGGGGAGGGGGAGGGAAATGGGAGGTGGTGGCAGGGAGGAGGCAGAAATCTTAAATAAATAAATAAATAAATAAATAAATAAATAAATAAATAAATAGAATTCCATAACATATAAATCAATTAGATTAGCTCTTTATTGAAGTTTTATCACTATAATATTGATATTCATGCTTGAGACCTCATTTGCCTTGTCTGTCTAACTCACAGTTTCTCAGTCCCTCAGATATTGATTCAAATGAAGTTGAATACTGTTCTGCTCTTACAGTGAAAGCATATCCTAACATAATTAAAAACACATGAGTAGGAATCAGGACTGTGTCAGTGGAGCTATCTCTGTACTTAATATTCTTATTTTATTAAAAATACATAAAAATACGATTATATCACAGTCACCTGTTTTCTCCACCAAATACCCTCAATGTCACGTTCCTCAAACCTCTCTCATGTCCCACGCAACATTCCTTCTCAAATTTGTGGTTCCTTTTGCTTTGACTATTATTGTTACATACATAATATATAAATGTATGACTAGTCTCCACTCAGGGAAGTTAAAAGATTAATTACAATTGTTCACCTCTCACTCAGCTCATCTAAATCCAATGCCACAGCTCTATCCTCAATTCTCCAGCAGAATATCTGCAACGGTCTCCATTTCCCCTTGCCCCCTTCCTCACTGAATCACATAGATCTTTGCCTCCAAATGTCTTTACCTCTATTCTTTGCTGTATCCCAGACGCCCATCCCAATAGCCCTCTCATAGAATCTTACAGTCCACTATAACCACGGAAGCAGGGAGACTAACTGTAGATCTTCATCTCTGCATTTCACCAAGTCCAATCTCCCAGTCTCATGCCCACCTTTGCTACAGATCACCTACTTCAGTGTCTCCCTACTCTCTGTCACCATTCCCAGGAAACTAAGCAGATCCTTATGGAACACTATTAGTAATGGTTCTCTAGAGAATAGTATAGAATGAACAAGGACTTACAGACTGTGGTTCTGCTGTTACAGCAATGATTACCTATGAAGGGAAGATCCAAGAATTCAGTGGTTGTTCAGTATAAAAGGCTTGATGTCTCAGATGGACCTCAGTATATACCAGAATGTTAAAGAAAATGACTCCAATGCTAGTGAAGGAGTGGACTTGCTAATGAGGGCAAGAGCAAGCAGACAAAAAAAAAAAGGAACTTACTTTCTTCCATGCACTTTATATAGATTTCCATCTTAAAGTGTAACCCAGATGGAATGTGTGCCTTCCCACCTAAAGATTTGGATTGGAAGTGGATGTTACAACTTGAAATGTATAAGAAAACATACCTCACAGGTGTGTGCAGTCATTTTAAAGTGTTAGCTAATTTCAAATGCAGTCAAGTTGACAACCAAGAATAGTCACCACTGCTTTAGTCCATTCTGTGGACCTCCACACTTACTCTGTAATAAAATCCCCATTACTAAGTGTGAACTCCCAATACCAAGAAACACATTTTACCTAGAATTCTCAGTGGACATACCTATCAGGATTTTAGAAGAATTTCCTACCAAACAACACACAGGCACCACCCTCACCTAAGAACGAGAAAGGGCAACAGAAACAAAAGAACAAAACACTGTGCCAACAAAGAAAAGATCAGATATTAACACCTTGAATTAAAGTATTCCTCAACCCAAATTCCTAGAAGCCAACATGAAATAATAATTATCAACCAAGACAAAATATTTCCACTAGATCCCAGGAACCCTACCATAGTAGCTGATACGTAAGATAAAGACCTTAAAATACTTTTTATGAATAAGAAAGAGGTCCTAAAGGAGGAATTTTATTAATCCTTAAAAAATCTGACATCACAAACTAAGGAAGGAAGTGAATAAATCAGTTTACCATCTGAAAGTGTATTCAATAAAAAAAAACAAAAACAAAAACTAAAGTAGGGGAAGTCTAGAAATGGAAAGTTTAGAAACTTGAACAGGCACCTTAGAGTCAAGCTTCAAGAGCAGAATAAAGAGATGGAAAAGATAATCACAGGCATTGATGACAAGATAGAAGAAATGGATGCCTTTGTCAAAGAAAATGATAAATGTAAAAAAGTCCAGGTACAAACATCAAGAAAATTAGGGATAATATGAAAATATCAAATCTAAGAATTATGTCAATAGAGGACTAAGAAGAAACCAAGATGGAAGGCCCAGAAAATATTTTCAGTAAAATCATAGATGAAAATTTCCATAACCTAAAGAAGGAGATGTCTATCAAAGTTCAAGAAACTTACAGAACAAAAAGCAGACTGGACAAGAATAGAAAGTTCCCTGGATGCAAAATATCCAAAATTATAAATGGGAAAATAATAATAATAAAAGTTTCAAGGGAAAAAACAAGTAATATAAAATGCATACTCATTAGAATTATACCTAACTTCTCCATGCAGACTCTAAAAGCCAGAAGCATGTGCAAAGATGTTTTATAGACTATAAAAGATCATAGGTACCAGCCCAGACTACCACACCCAACAAAACTTTTAATCACAGTTGAAGATAAAGTAATGCATACAACCAAATTTATGTTATATATATATATTTATATAAATATATAATAATATAGATATATAATTATATATATAATATATAATAAATATATATATATATTTAAAAATCCAGCCCAAAAGAAAGTGTTAGAAGGAAAAGTGCAACCTAAAGAGGTTAACCACATGTAATAAAACACAGACATAAGTAGTCCCAGATTAGCAAATCAAAAGAGGCCAACACATACACACACAACAACAACTACCACAAAATAACAGAAATCAAATACTGCTCACCAGCATTTTTTAACATCAACGGTCTTGATTACCCAATAAGAGGACATAGACTGATACATCTGCCGGGCGTGATCCCAGCAACCCCTTTTCTCTGCTTTTCCTGTTCTCCGCGGGAACCTGTGGTCCTGTAAGTCTATTTCCTTATTAAAGCTGTATATATTTTTATAATTTGTCTGCATTCATTTACGCCGTCACAATAGCCTAAAGACATTATGATGTGCCCCATTTTTATTGGGTTATTTGTTTTCTCATTATCAAAGATTTTTTTTGGGGGGGGGCGTATTATCCCTCTATTGGTGTAGGAGGGTCTACTGTCTAGGTGTTACTTTCATTGGTTAAATAAAGAGACTTCCTTGGCCTAGTTGATAGAGGGGACTTAGATAGGTGGGGAGACAGAACAGAATTGTGGGAGGAAGAAAGCAGAGACAGGCAGATGTCATGGATCTCCTCTCGGAGACAGACGCTGGTTAGACTAATGTCAGTAAGCCACAATCAAATGACAATACACATTAATAGAAATGGGTTAATTATGATGTCAGAGTTTGCCAATATGAGGCTAGAAATAATGGGCCAGGCAGTGTTTAAATGAATATAATTTGTCTATTGTTATTTCAGGGTATAAGCTAGCCAGGCAGCAAGGAGCTGGGTAGCAGGAAAAGGCCTGCAGCTCCTTTTATAACACTCTATCTAGTATATCATTGATATAATATTTTCCCATTCTGCAGACTGTTATGGATTCACCTCTTATGTCTGCCTTCATTGTGTCCCATAAGTTTGAGTTTGGTGTGTATTAGTTTTCATTCCATTCTAGAAAGCCTTTAATATTTTTCCTAATTTCTCTCTTGACCCAACACTCTTTCAGTAATAAGTTGTTCATATTCTTGGGTTTGTAAACTTAATGTTGTTTCTGTGGTTGTTGATATCCAGCTTTAATGCATGGTGGTCATAAAGGATGCAGCTTATTATTTCAATTTTCTTGTTTATGTTGAGGCCTTTTTTGTGTCTGAGTATGTGATCAGCTCTGCAGAAAGTTTCATGAGACTCCGAGTGGGCAAACTGTTCTGTCAATATCTGTTATGTTCATTTTGTTTAAACATCAGTTAGCTCCAGAGTTCTGTTTAGTTTTTGTCTGGATGACCAGCCTATTGGCAAGAATAGGGTACTGGCATTTCCCACCATAAATGTGTAGGGGTTAACATATGATTTAAGCTTTAATAGTGTTTCTTTTGCAAACTCAGTTGCCCTTGTGCTTGGTATATGGATATTAGATTGGGATATCTTCTTTGTGGATTTTACTTGGAGTGTCTTTTCTTATTTCATCTGATAAATTTTGGTTTTAAATTCTATTTTGTCAGATATTAAATATGGCTACACCAGCCTGTTTCTTAGGTTTCTTAGCCCGAGGCGAACACGGCCCCAATGGGTGGGGCTATATCCCTACATCTCCCCCTTTTGTCTAAATAAGATAGAACTAAACCAAATACAACTATATACAATAATAACAAATAATAAATATAACAAACAATATTGAGAACAAAAGTTTTGCTAAACATTCTATTTCAAGAAGTCTAAATAACATAAAGAGTAACTACAATTATATAATCTTCAACTCCGTCAAAGATCTGAGAAGGGAATGAATATTACTTAACAAATGAGAGATATCCAAAATGTGCAACAATTGACAGAGACAACTGACTACCTGGGCAATCTCCCAAAGTCTCGTTTGCAATGTTGAGTCAACCAACTTTGGCTAAGGCCTAACATAACTGACATACCATTCTTAGAACTATCCTACCCTGTCTTGGCAGGATAAGACAATCCTGTTTCATCCACTAGGGATTTTCTGTATCTTTGTCAGAAGTTGAGGTATGGGCTTTTCTTAACCCAAAGGCCAGTTCTGCCAAGAAGACAAGCTCCCAGTGGAGTGTCTTTGGTGCTCAACGTTCTCTCGGGAGTAGAGTGGCGTTGCCAGGAGTAATTGTGTCTCGTTGGCACAGATATTTTAGGTTAGATTAAAGGCCATTTTCTACAGCTCTTCGAAGAGGCTGAAGATCGTACTATCTACAATAAATATAATCTCTATGTAACTAAAAGACCTGATAAACTTAAAAATAAATATGACAAACATATAATTCTCAATACCTATCTAACTTGAAGACTGAAAGAATAAACCCAACAACTGTGCAATATATGAAGACAATGATCTTCAACTGTAAACAATGTCATAGTATCAGAGGTAGAAATGTACATTGTAATATGGTAGATGTATCAATACAATATAGACAAAGTTATAAGCATACTCATACAAAAATAGAGGTAGTAACACTCACATTCAATATTCAGTATATCAATATACAAGAAACAGTACCAATACAATTTTCTATAAACAGTAATTCACAAATACCAATCATTCCATAAAACCAGTTAATCCCCCTTCTTCTTCCTCTTCTTTACTTTTCTTTTTTTTAAAATACCCCTAAGTCCATAAAAATATCACCCCATCCCCTCAACCCTAAACCAACCGCTAAAAGATGTCCCTAACCCTGAGGGCAAACTCTGTTGGGAGAGGGGATGTCATCCTCTAAGATTGCTTCTAGCTGACATGGGGGCGAGGTTCTTCTTAGGGGGTCCTGTGAAAGCAAATGATGGTAAAATTCCCAATTTAACCTTTGACCTAAGAAAATTGTAACTAGTCTCAGAGCATTTTGAGAAAGTCCGGCCAGAGTGTTGTCAAAAATGTGCACCATTCGAAATTGTCTCATGTAGTTGGTACCAAAAAACAGGTCTAATATTAGCGCTTTAAAAAAAAATTCATGATGTCATAAAAAACAGATTGAGTTGATGTTGTGGGGCCCCATCTTCATCCTGGAAACTTCAAAGATTACTGTAGGAAAATTTGTTGCTTGTTATGGGAAATTTAAACATTAACAACAAGGACATATACTGACATATAAAGAAAGACACAGATATGAGGAAAAGCAAAGTTTAAGATATATATATATATATATATATATATATATATATATATATATATATAAATTAATACTTACAGAACATGTCCCTCCATCAGTAATTAAATATTCAGGGTCCCTTAAATTTTTTGAAGATGGGTATTTTCCTGTGGAAATAAGAAGAGAACCCTGCCCCCAACCTATCTGTATTTCTTACCATCAGTATGATTGCCATCCATGTGATTGAATTGTTATTTATCTTTCCCAACTGTCTTTTCTTCATAAAAACAAACATTTATCAATTTTGACGGTATCCACAATTTTTTCTCACCTGTGGAGACAAGAGCAAATCCCCTTCCCCAACGCAGCACGTCTCCTGGCTTCCATTGTGAGGTCAGCACATCCTTGAAATAAACTGGTTGATTTAGTTCAGTAGACTTTTCCATTATCCAATGTCTTTCTGCAGCCAATGTTCCCTTCTCATTAGTGTTGAGAAAATTCAAGGTTAACAAAGCATTATGTAACCTATTTCTGTGGGTGTTTTCCACCCCTTTCTGTGTGTTCAACATATCCTTTATAGTTCGATTTGATCTTTCTGTGACTGCTTGACCTGTAGGATTGTATGGTATACCTGTAACATGCTTGATATTGTAATAATCAAAAAACCGTTTCATTTTCCTAGAGACATAAGCAGGACCATTATCTGTCTTTATTTGTGTAGGTATACCCATGATAGCCGTGACTTCTAATAAATGAGTGATAACTGAATCAGCTTTTTCTGAACTTAAAGCCGTTGCCCACTGAAAGCCTGAATACATGTCAATAGTGTGATGAACATATTTTAATTTGCCAAATTCTGCAAAGTGGAACACATCCATCTGCCAGATTTCATTCCTTTGGGTGCCCTTTGGATTAGCCCCTGCAGGCAGTGGCATTTGGTTATAGAAAGAGCAAGTAGGGCATTTCTTTACAATCTCCTTAGCTTGTTGCCATGTAATAGAAAACTCTTTTTTCAAACCTTTGCTATTAACATGATGTTTTTTATGAAATTCAGAGGCTTGTAGCACACTACCAATCAATAATTGATCAATTTCTGCATTACCTTGTGCTAGAGGACCTGGCAGACCCATATGGGATCAGATGTGTGTTATGTACATAGGGCAAAGCCTGTTCCTAATCAAATCTTACACTTGGATAAACAAAGAGGTTAGTTCTGTATCATCAGGTATAAATTCAGCAGTTTCAATATGTAAAATAACTCTTTCTGCGTATTGTGAATCAGTAACTATATTAATAGGTTCTTTAAAATCTCTTAACACCATAAGAATTGCATATAATTCTGCCTTCTGGACAGAATCATAAGGACTTTGTTCCACCTTACCCAAGTCTTCTGATTTGTAACCTGCCTTCCCTGATTTATTGGCATCAGTATAGAAGGTACGGGCTCCAGTTATTGGAGTATCACGGACGATTCGAGGAAGGATCCAAGAAGTTCTCTTTATGAAGTTAAGCCTCTTGCTTTTTGGATAGTTGTTATTAATGTCTCCCAAGAAATTAGCACAAGCTCTTTGCCATGGTTCATTATCTTCCCACAATTTCTTTAGTTCATCAGCAGTGAAAGGCACTATAATTTCTGCTGGGTCTATGCCTGCTAGTTGACGAAGTCTCAACTTGCATTTTATCATTAAGTCAGAGACTTTTTCCACATAAGTTTTCAGTTTCTTACTTGGTTTATGTGGTAAAAAGATCCATTCCAAGATAATATCATCTCTCTGCATTAAACTTCCTGTAGGGGAAATTTTTGATGGTAGTATGATGAGAAAACAATCGAGCTCTGGGTTTACCCTGTCCACATGTGCCTGTTGTAATTTTTCCTCAATCATCGTCAGTTCCTTTTCTGCTTCAGCTGTTAATTCTCTGGGACTGTTTAAATCTTTGTCACCATCCAAGGTTTTGTTCAAATGAATTATTAGATCAGGTGTTATCCCAATAGCTGGCCGTAGACTGGAAATGTCCCCTAACAGTCTTTGAAAGTCATTAAGAGTCCGTAGGTGATCTCTCCGAATTTGTGCCTTTTGTGTCTTAATTTTTTGCAAACCTATTTTATAACCTAAATAATTAACAGAATCTCCCTTCTGAATCTTTTCAGGAGCAATTTGCAATCCCCATTTAGGTAAAAGTATTTTTATTTCTTCAAACAGTCTATTCAAGGTATCCATGTTTGAATCGGATAACAAAATGTCGTCCACGTAATAATATACTATCGATTTGGGAAATTTCTTGCGTATTATTTGCAATGGTTGATTCACAAAATATTGGCACAGGGAGGGGCTATTTAACATACCCTGGGGGAAGACGGCCCAGTGGTATCTCCTCGAAGGTTGAGAATTATTATAAGTAGGCACTGTGAAGGCAAATTTTTCTCTATCTTCTTTTTGTAAAGGTATAGTGAAAAAACAATCCTTTAAATCAATAACTATGAAAGGCCATCCTTTTGGCAATAAAGAGGGCAAAGGAATTTCAGATTGCAGAGGGCCCATAGGTTGAATAACCTTGTTGATAGCCCTGAGATCTGTCACCATTCTCCATTTACCTGATTTTTTCTTAACCACAAATACAGGAGAATTCCAAGGGCTGGTAGATTCTTCTATATGTCCAGCATCTAATTGCTCTTGTACCAACTGTTCTAAAGTCTGTAACTTTTCCTCAGCTAAAGGCCATTGCTTTGTCCATATTGGTTTCTCAGTCAACCATTTTAAAGGCAAGGCTGTTGGTATCTCTGAAGGGACATCAATTGCTTGTTCTTGTACAGCCCGAATGGCCAGTTTTCTCTGTTTGTAATATCTTTTAATATTATTCCCAGAAATATAGGCTCTAGAAGTAGCAGGAATGTTAATTTGGGTATTCCATTGTTGTAATAGGTCACGACCCCATAAATTCATTGCAATAATGGCTACATATGGCCTTAATTTTTCTATTTGTTCCTCTAGTCCTATACATTCAACCCATCTCATGCTCCGCCTTACTCAAGATAGGGTTCCAATTCCCAGGAGCTGAACATTTATATTCTGAAGAGGCCAATAAGGATGCAAAGATTCTGGGGTAATGATACTTACATCCGCACCTGTGTCCAGCAGGCCAGTAATAAAAATGCCATTTATACACACTCTCAGCTTTGGTCTTTGATCATTTATAGAAGTTTGCCAAAACACACGGAACTCATCTTTCTGATCATTATTGCTTGTAACAGTAGGCATGGTGCTTCGTAATTGTCCTGACGAGTCACGTTCTCTGTAGTAACTGGAAATGACTGAACCATGTTTGCCATGGGGGCCTGTGAGGCCCTCCCTCTCACGTTTCCCGTCTGTATCAGGTTGCCTTGTCTATCTCTTGTAGACCTACACTCATTTGTCCAATGTCTGCCTTTTCCACATCTTCTACATAAACCTGAAGGCTGAGTCCTCCTATTTCTGTTATTTCTAGAAGATGCATTATTATTATTTCTGAAAATCCGTTGTCTACAATTCCTTTTCATATGACCCATTTTGCCACAATTAAAACATTTGGTATTCTGATGTCTCCTTTTACCATTGGAAATTGCTTCTTCTACCCATGCTTCAGTGCCATAGTCAAATGTATCAACATTCAGTGTATGCAAGGCCCGTTCTTCCAATGGTGCTGATCTGAGATTTAAAGGTCCCCAAATCCTTTTGCATTCCACATTTGCATTTTCATAAGCCAAAGTCTCGATCATTATATGTCTTGCTTCTGTGTCAGATATCCCTATTTGTACAGCTTTAGTTAGTCTTTGTAAAAAGTCACTAAAGGGTTCTCTCTGACCCTGTTTAACTCTGACAAATGATTCCATTCTCTGTCCTGGGTCTTGCACCCTGTCCCAAGCCCTTAAGGCTGCTGTAGTACACATGGAGAGTGTGTTTTCATCCAAATTAGCTTGTTCCTGAGGGTCAGAAAATAGCCCCTCTCCTAGAATTTGATCTAGGGAAGTCTCAATTCCCTTTGCTCTTTCCTGCTGTTCTAAAAGTCTAGCCTCTTGCCTGAATAAGCATTTCCATTTCAATTGCGGTCAACTCTCAAGGACAGCAGAGCTCAGTTGTAACTAGTCAGAGGAATGACTTTATTTGTTGTGGCCCAAGATCTTAGCATCTCTTTAACAAAAGAGGCATTCATCCCAAAAGTCATTGCAGCCTGTTTAATTTCTTTGAGATCATTCATACGGACAGGTTCCCATGTATCTTCCTTGATGACCCTAGGGTTTCTGGAACCAACCACTTTCTCTGTTGTTACTACTGGAAAGGCAGGTAGAACTGTAGGTAGAGCTTTGTGGGAATTGTCCCGGAGAGATTTACCCACAGATGTAGTTAAAATTTGCCTTTCTACCTCTTGCTCTTCTTCCTCAGAATTTAGAAATTCCTCAATCTTTTCAATTCTATTCACCATTGCCTTCTGTAATGTCTGAGTCTCCTGTCCAGATATGTTCTAAAGCCTTCATTGAGGATTCTAAAGTATGAAGTTTGTCCATTAGAGATAACATCTCATCTTTGGACATAATTTTTATAGCATAAACCGTGCCTTCTTGTATTGACAATCTTTCCGCCAATCTGTCATAAGCTTTAGACAAAATCCGATTGTCACATTCAGCAGTTTTGATTCTCTCAGTTAATGTTTCAGTTCCTACTGAAAGGGACTGAAGCTTACGATCCCAATCAGCTGTTCCCTCTTCCATAGTAATGAATTTTTCATTAACATCAGCCTGTACCTCTTCTAAATTTTGTTCAGTTTGTCGAGTTGTGTTAAACAAAGATCTGTTATCTGCCTGGAGAACTTCAAACTGATTTTTGAGAAGATTATTGTCATTCTCAATTGTTTTTAAGCGTTCAACCTCGTCTCGTAAAGACTTTATCATATTTCTATTATCAAACCATATAGTACCAAGGAAAACTACGAATCCCAGAAAGATCCATATCTGTGGGCTGACAGACACTTCTTGTAAAATCTCCCACATGGTACAATTGAAAAGGCTGTTAAAGTCTTGAATGGTAATGTTTTCAGACATTTTTCTTATTTATAAAAGAAAATTATTTACCTGTAATGACGTTTTCCTTCCAGTGGTGGTGAAAGAAATGCACCTGAGTCCACGTGGTCTAAGCCAGAGCCGGTCTGAAACAATTAACTCAAAACAAAAATTATTGTACTGCCTGACAAGGGAAGGGGTCACTTTGTCTGCTGCTTTGGTGGTTTTGCTTCAAAACCGCAGGTGCTTCCGTTAATTCAGGCAGTGGGGCTTTGGAAGGCAAGCAGGGAGCAGTTAACTGCCCTGTGGGGGTCGCTGCTCTGCGACTGTATCGTGGCCTGTAGTGGGGGAGGGGAAAGTGAGCAGGGAGCACGCTGTGAAAGCTAGCAGGCTATGCTCACCCAGTCGCATTTCCTGAGCTCCGGTAACTAACTTGCTCGCAAAGGCTGAGAAAGATGGAGCTTGCGCCCCCCCTGTGCCGGGGCGGGGGCAAAATAGCCCGACATAGGACGCCAAATGTGATGGCATAAATGAATGCAGACAGATTATAAAAATATATACAGCTTTAATAAGGAAATAGACTTACAGGACCACAGGTTCCCGCGGAGAACAGGAAAAGCAGAGAAAGGGGTTGCTGGGATCATGCCCAGCAGATTTATCAGTAAACATTAGCCCGAGGCGAACACACCCCCCAAGGGGTGGGGCTATATCCCTATAAGCTATACTCATAGATTGATGACTAGCCCAATAATAGTCATAAGAAAGGCTTCATTCGCCAAATGGTGGAAACAACTACAGGGATCCAGTCAAACTTTAGGCTAAGCTCAGGGAATCCTAATAAAGAGAGGAAAGAAGAATTATAGGATCCAGAGGGGTCAAGCATATCACAAAAACCCAACAGAATCAGCTACACTGGGTTTATAGGAGCTCACAGATACTAAACTGATAACCAGGGAACCTACATGTAACTGACTTAGGCCCTCGGCCTATATGTAACATTTGTATAGCTTGATGTTCAGTTAGCTTTCTAACAGTTGGAACAGGGGATATCTCTAACTCTTGCTAGCTTTTGGGAACCTATTCCTCATACTGGGTTGTCTTGTCCCACTTCAATACAAGACAAGGTGCTTAGTCTTATCGTAACTTGGTATTCCATGTTTTGTTGATATCAATTTTAGGTTTGCCATTTTCTGAATAGAAAAGGAAGAGGGATGGGTGGGGGCAAAAGGGAGATGGAGAAAGAACTGGGAGGAGAAGTGAGAGAGGGAACTGTGGTCAGGATATAAAATAATTAAATAAATATTTTAAAATGGGGTGCAAATCTAAACAGAAAATTCTCAAAAGAAGAAACTCAAATGGCTGAGAAACAGAAATGTTCACCATCCTTAATTATCAAGTAAATGTAAATCTAAACTAGTTGGAATTTCATCTTATACTTGCAAGATTGAGAAAAGACAAAAACATAAGTAATAGCTCATGCAGCTTATGCTGTCAAGGAAGCATAGTAAGGTGAATACTAGCCCTTTGATGGTGGGAGTACATATGTGTTCAGCAACTTCAGAAATCAGTGTGGTGGATTCTCAGGGACATGGTTATCAATATTTCCCAAAACCCAGCTGTACCACTTGTCTTAATTAAGGTTTCTATTGCTTTGAAGAGGCACCACAACATGGAAACTCTTATAAAGGAAAATATTTAATTGTGGTGGCTCACTTATAGTTCAGAGTTTTAGTTTTTCATTGTTATGGTGGGAAGCATTCAGGCAGACATGACACAACAGAAGGAGCTGAGAGTTCTTAATATGACCCACAGGTGACAGAGAGTGGTCTGTTTCATTGAGTGTGGTTTGAGCATATGTGAGACCTCAAAATCTACCTCCACAGTGACATACTTCCTCCAATAAGACCACACCTATTCCAAAAAAGCCACACCTCCTAATAATTCTACTCAATTTGGAGACCATTTTCTTTCAAACAACCATATAATTTTGGGGAATATCCCCAAAGACACTTCATCATACCAGAGAGACACTTACTCAGCCATGTTCATTGCTGCTCATCTTATAAATAGCAAAGAACTAGAAACAATCTAGATACACCCTCAATAGATGAATGGATAAAAAATGTAGTATATCTACACAATGGAATATTATTCAGGCATAAAAAAGAAAAAAAATTGTGAAATTCACAGGTATGTGAATGAATCTAGAAAAAGTGACATAACCTAGACACAGCAAAACAAATATGGTATAGTTAAAATCTATAGAACTACAGAGGTTATGTATACAGTAAGGGAATAAGCAGGACAAATAGATCTTCCTAGGAAAAGAAAAAGAAATGGGTACGGATGGATGGGGGCAAAAGCTGGGAAGGGAGGATCAAGTATTGAGGGGAAAGGGGCATGAGGAAGGAAATGCAGGGATATAAAACTAAAACTAAGTATATTTGAGGGGTAGATCAAAACTCAATAAAGAAGATGCTTCCTAAAATATATACATATTTAAGATTATGAAAATAAAATCTCTAAGTAAATGGGGAGACAGAGGAACACCTCGACAGCTCTTGTCACCAAATGAAGCTTCCAGTACTGGGAATGTGTTATATTTAACTGAGTTACTGACCAGATAGATGACATGGGAATAACTAAACAAGTAGGTCATTGCCAAGACTATATATTGCTTTCCACAAACTGTTAGGAAATCCTTATTGCTGAAGACAGTACCTGCACAACTCATTCATTAAACATGGATAAATTAAGCTGGTGACTACATAGAGTCTTACCTGTATTTGTAGGTATCTTTGGTATAGGAAGGTACTTTTCATGCTACCCAAAGGAGAAACATTAAATAATAACCCAACTATAAACCCTTCAATGTACAATGTTATTCTGACTACAAGATATGCTAGCCCAGTGGTGGCACACAACCTATGGGAATAATAACCAATCTTTGATTTGACCTAAGATCTACTCCATGAGATGGAACCTGTACCCAGAACTACTTGGATGACAAAAACATGAAACCAGATACTCCAGGGATCTAAGGTAAAACCAAATACTACTTTCTACTAAAATAATGTAGCAATAAAATGACTCCTAATGACATTCATAGATCAGGTGCCTTGCTCAACCATCATCAGGAAAGCTTTGTTCTGCAGCAAATGGGAACAAGTAAGGAGACTACAAGCCATAAAAAATACAAAGAGAGATATTAGAACACTTAGAACTAAATGGGATTCTACTGTCAAATTCTTCTTTTCAGGGCTTAGAGAACCCCAAAGAGGAGGCAGAAATTGTACAAGATTTAGAGGGTTGGAATATATCAAGGTAACAAGAATCTCTAAGTTAACTGGTTAGAACCACATATGAACTCAGATTGAAGCAGCATGCACAGTCTCCATGAGTCTGCAGCAAGTGGGATTCCAGAGAAGACACATTCTACCACATCTAACCCAGAGGTAAACTCCAATTGATAATCACTTGCAAATGAAAATCTAGTTTTCTACAAAAGGTATCTCACTGGAAAAACAAGATACTCTTAGGAGTAAATTGCATGTCCAGGTGTTGATGGCAAAAAGAAAATGAACTTAGCAGCATCTTTCAAGTTTTCTTGTCTCATTATTTTATGTCAGGGATTTTTCTGTCTGTTTTGTGTTTTTCTTTATCTTTTTAGTTTTAACTTTATCTTCCCTACAAGTTCTTTGCACATATTCTGTAGCTTTCAGTTTTGTGTTTTCTTGGGATTCCTGAGTGTGTTAATGAGTGGGTCTCTTTATAGATGATTCTTGTGCCATTCATTGTTTTTTTTTTCCTTCTCTTTGATTGGTTCTATTCCAGTGTGTTATTTTGTGCTTTATTTCCTTACATTTTATCTTATTGTTATCCCTGCTGTTTTCTAAAAGACACAGAAAGGTGATATATTTGGATGGAACTTCTTAGAGAAGAACTAGGAGGAGTAGAGGAAGGAGAAGATATAATGATGATATTATATGAAAAATAATATGTTTTGAATAAAAAAGGAAAAAAAATGCCTATTCAGGGAGGGCCCCTCCTGAACTACAAATTGATGTAGTCTCAGTCACTCCAAGCCTTATGCAAAAGTTAGAAGTGGTACTGTTCAGTCTACTGTATTGGGACAACCCATTCCTATGCCATTGTCTTTGTCGTGATGACACCTTAATCCCCAGGCTCCAGAAGTTTGATTATCACCTTCTTCTACATGTCATGCTGAAGTTACCAACTCCCAAACCTCACAAAGAATGACGTTCTCATAGTGGAACTCATCACATTGATGATTCTTTGTGCTAGCCTCCTTTCACTACTCATCTTTAAAGACAGAACCTGTGTATTTTCTGGCTTCTGGCAAACATCTGATACATGTCGAAGTGAACTGAGAGACTCCAGGCCAAGTTAGTGAGAGAATCTGTTATTCAGACTTGCTACTAATCTCTAACTGCAAAATGTCTACGCACTGGCTTTCTCCAATCTCTAACATCCAAGAAGATGGCAGATGGAGGAACAGGTACCACTGTCTATACACCTTTACTCATGTAACAGCAATCATTGATCAGCTGATGGATATGGTGAAGCAGGGTCCCTCTGATGTTCAGTGACAACCCTCATTGCTCATTAAGGCTATTGTGGTCCCAGGTCTGAGACTCTGCCCTCACGTCACCTTTGCTCACAGGCATCTAAAATAAATATGCAAAAGTTAAGATCTCTCATAAGATCTGGCACCATTAAGCTTCGCTTTAACAACTATGCTCCATGTTCACTTCCTGAACCAATATGAGACTTTCTATCTCATTCACATGTACTGCAGCATCATGTCCTAGAATTACTAGTGTTAAAGATACAAATATCAAATATCTAGTGTTTGGGGACAATTTTACATTATATTTTCTTGGTAGAAGTAGTGTGTTCAATAAATACACTCATAAGGACTAGATTTCAAAAAAAATAATTTAAAAATGAATGTGCATAAGCTACTTAGAGAAAAAGTACTGGACTTGGAGTCAGGATTTATTCATTTAGTTCTTTAGACCAGATAAATATTTTATGTACTTATAAAACAAATTTGAGAATAATCTCTGAGCATAAAAATAAACCACATAGAGATGAAAATTTCCAAAGAGTATTAAACACTGTATTCCTATGCTGTGCATCCCTAGTGTAACTTAGGCAGTTCAAAAACAACTGCAGAAAAGAAATCCTATAGGCTACATCCAGTTTTCACGACCAGTGGTGGTTGTATTCTGAGGTGGCTATGAATGTATGTTTTAGAAATTACTTAGGAATTTGCTAGGCTAACAAAGTGGTGGTAGCTTGTTCTATTTTAAGAGTCAAGGAAGATAGAGTCTAATTTAATCTGAAAGACTCCTTACTAAGATCTAGCTTCAGTAGTACCCAAAAGGACTATGTAAATCATATAAATTTCTATTTAAGGAAGCAATCAATAATAGTCCTATCAAGCTGTGATGCCTATAATTATAACAATAGTCAGCATGGCAATGTTTCATAAAGTTTTAATAGTTGTATTCCTATTTTGTTGTTAACCAACAGCTTTCTAATTAGTGTTAAGGCTCACTTAATAGAGGGAGATACCTAACCAGCTACCCAGGCATCGTGAGGGCATGGATATTATTTTTTTACTTTTATTATTACTTTTTTTTGGTTTATCAAGACAGGGTTTCTCTGTAGCTTTGGAGCCTGTCCTGGAACTCCTTTTGTAGCCCAGGCTGGCCTCGAACTCACAGAGATCCGCCTGCCTCTGCCTCCCGAATGCTGGGATTAAAGGCGTGCGCTACCACCGCCCGGCGGATATTATTTTTGTTGCAATAAACTGGAAATATGCAGAGCTATTAGGAGAAAAATAATAAAATTTGTATTGCCCTATGCTATAAAATATTCATACATTACCTGGAATTCTTCAGTCTTCTATTAATAGTAAGCCTTATATGTCCAAAAATCTTAGATTTAGATTTCCGTAATATTAAGTACAAATATCAACACCCAATACCTTAAAACAAGATCCTAAGACAGCACAACATATGTTTCATTTTCAGTCATTGTTACCTTCTCCAAAAATTCGACTGTCTTCATAATAGTCTTGCGTTAGTACATATGGATTCAGTGAGATCAACTTATTCTAAATGTCATAGTACAGGTGAAAACTAAATTCACTTAAAGAATAAAAGACAAGTATCTGCTTGATGTTTGAAAAATTGAAATCAGAGGTTTCTTAAAACAAATTTTGTGTCTATTTCACCTATTGTCTTCCTTTGATGTAGTATATATTTTTTCTCACTTTGTTGTTTTTAACAACCTTGGTTACTATTGTATTGGACACCAGTAAAAATAAAAGAAAAATATTATAAGGTGATGTTAAAGCATAAAGAATTTATAATAAATATTTAACTTATTCTCTGAGAATTTTAAATAATTTGTTTTGATCATATACACAACTCATCTCATCCCCTAATTCCTCCCAGATAAATCCTTCTACCCCCAATGTCATCTCTTTCTTAAAAATACCCCATGAACTTCATTTGTGCTATCAATATACTTCTGGATATGTCGTCACACTGGAATTCTTTACCCTTATGAGCAGTCTGTCTCAGTTGGCTTTCTGTCTACTTGACACGAACATAGAGTTTCTGGAAATAATAGGCTCAGTTGAGTAAAAGACCCCATGTGTTCACTAGACAAGTCTGTGGGAGTTTTCTGTATTAATAATAATTTGTATTGGAGGGCACAGCTGATGGTGGGTGGTGTCTCCCTTGGGCAAGTGGTCTTGGTTGGTGTAAGCAGGCTGAGCAAGCTATGGTGAACAGCCAGTAGGTAGTACTTCTCCATGGGCTCTGCTTCAGTTTCTGCCTCCAGTTTCCTGCAGTCATTTCTTAATGATGGACTGCAACCAGGACATGTAACATAAAATCAATTCCTTCCTCGCCACATTGCTTTTGGTCATGGTGTTTCATGAGGGAAATAGGGAGCCTACCTACTACACCCTCATGTATAGAATTTGATTAATCAAGTTCAAAATCCTTCCACTGCATCTTTCAGGTTAGTTTTATTTTTTGTTTTATGGCTTTTTTTTTTTTTTGGTTGGGGTAAAGGGTTTGTATACTTCTCTAAGTCTGTCATTTAGAAGGCGATTGCACTTGTAGACTTATAGATGTTGTGACAGCGTGAATAAAACTGTGCAAACTCAAGCCAGAGTACACCCATTGTAGAAGATGACAGTTAGACACAAAATCTTACCACAGATGTGAAGCTATTGTCAACTGTTTCCTGGTGGGTACGGGAGAGGTGGGGCTTTGTTTTATTTTGATTTAAGAATGTAACCCCTGGTAAGTTGAAGACCATTTTGTGGGCCCCTACACATCTAGAAATATTTTGGTAGCACAAATTAATATTGATACTTTAAAAAACAAAAGAATAGAATTGAATGGTTAGTGAAGGGAGGCATGGATCTGAGAAGAGTTGAGGAAAGGGAGTGAAATGCTTAAATATGGTTCATGAAACTCTCAAAAACAAATGCATGTTTTATATATATAATATATATAACATATATACTATATATATTATATATATATAAGAATATATGGTCAAGATGTATGAAACAAGAATCCATTTTCAATAAAAAAAAAGAGAGAGAAAAGGAAAGACCACATGCTGAAAATAAAAGCAGAAATATAGAAAGTCTCTATGTTCTGAATTCCTGGAAAGTGTTTCCTATGATAGTTTTGTAGCAGATACAACCTTGAATTTAGCATAATCTAGGCTGAGAATATTCAGCTTTTTAAAACACACCGCCATTTTACACACAGTGAAGAATACTTTTACATTTTTATGCAGCATAACAGATCTTCAAATTTAGGATGAACTATTCTAAAGCTTGTTCTCTAATGCAACCCTTTAATAGTGATATGTATAACACTTTGAGAAGAACCTCAGACAAGGGTGATTAAGGATTTTTTTCCTGGCTATGACAAGTGTTAAGCATTGTCCAGTTTCCTTTATTTGAGATATAGAAATATAGCACACAGAAATGAAAACATCGATCTATCAACAATTTCAAAAATATCTGATTCAGATATGTGTGAAGATATGCCTTTTCTGTTCTATGGACATTACCAAAACTTAATGGCTAGAAGGAAATTAAAATTGGGCATGATGACCATGCAGTATACAAGTATTTACAAAAAATGATATTAGGTAGAGAAGAAAAGTATAACACAGGTAATGGTATAAAAAATGCTTCATACCTGTAACAATAGACATAATATCCTTAGGACAAACAGATCATTGGTGGCATATGCTAAGTTTTTCCAGAAATAATCAATATGAAGCATGGATGGTAGAAATATTAAATAAAAATTTAGTAGCCATGTTCTGGATGATCTGGGAGCCTTAGGGTAGATAGTCTTACCTTGCTTTTTGGCAGTTATTGTGATGGTCCACACACTAAACTGAACTCATTGCATTAGAAATTTAAAATGCATTGAATTGGACTAGGGAGAAGGTTCAGTGGGTAAAGCACTTACTGAACAAGCATGCTAAAAATGGTTTGAAGAATCTTGGGGATATTTTCAAGTTGAAAGCAGGAAGCACCGCTGAAACCTGTGAACCAATCCACTCTCAGTTCCCTGGTTCTCAATTTTCCTTCCATTATTCTAGTCTATGTGCCATAGTATATATTTTCATTGGATTTTCTATCTATTGAAGAGCTATAATATTGGCTTTCTTTCATTTATAAACAATTATTTAGTTGTGATAGGAATGGCATTGTCCAGTTAGGACACTTGAAGACATACAGCTTTTAATCAGGAGGCTAGAAACAGGATCCCAGCTTCAGTACTATTATCGCCCTGGCATATGATTTATGAGAGACTCTCTGTATCTCAAATTGACTATAAAATAGTGGGAATAAAATTCATACTCGTTGAAATATTGATACCTATATTGAAGGGTGTATAATAAGAAATGAGTTTTATTTCTTTCATTTTTTACTAGGGCATTATGTGGTTTCTTTTTGGGTTTTATTTTTTGTACTTTCTTGCATCATCAAAATCTCCTTTTAGTGCATTTTGAAGCTGCTCTGAGTCAGTCATACACAGCATTGGGTTTTAATCTTTGGATTCCTGAGAAGAATTCATCATGCACTAGTATAAATCTCTTAAAATAATTTACTTCAAAATTCCAGCAGTTCAGTCTAAGAAAGGTCAATATTTAAATTTTAGAGAAAATACTGTTCTTTGATAGTTCACAGCTAAACTTCATTCATCTATCACATTCTTTCTTAAAATTTATAGTACTTATGTTGTATATGTGCTGTGTGTACAGTGCTTACATAGGTCAGAAGAGGGCTTCGGCTACCCTAGAACAGACTTACTGACATCTGTGTGGATCCTGGAAGTCAAATCTGGTTCTTCTGGGAGAGAAGCCATATTGGAATGTTTTTGCTTCCTGGTAGAGATTGCAGTCTCTTATGGCCTGGCAGCTTTTCTCAAAAGCTAGACAATATGGACACTCCCTCCATTCCAAGTAGAACTGACTGCCTCTACCTTCCCTTACCTGCAAAATGTCCCTGGGACTGGAGGACTGACCTTATCTGAAAGCTGTCTCTTAACTAGATGCCTGACTTATCTTTAGTTTGAACCCTGGCACAGATGTTTGCTAGTAGTCTTCTTTGCTGAGCATACAAGGAGCCATATCATAAGAGCATGCAAATTAGATGTTGCCCCAGCCACTGTCCCCAGCCTTTATCTTCCCTTTCCTTCCCAGAATAAAGTGTACCTGTAACACTTAACTGTCTCCTGGGAGAGCTGTCTTTACTGCTCCTCATGCCTCTGGACCCTGTTCACTCATTTCGGCCCCCTCTCCCCTTGCAGACAGTGGCCAATGATTTCAAGGAAGAAGCATGGAGCCAAAAAGCCAATGTTCTTAACTACAGAGCCATTTTCATAGCTCCTGCAATTGTATTCTTATTAGTACTACAGTATGCTACATAAAAAGTGTGTGTTGATTATAACTATTACATTAGTACAACTTGTGTTCTTAGAAATGCTCTCTCCTCATTCAAATATTTTGATAAAAACAGAATATAAAATGACTTAATTTATTGTATAGTTCAAACAGGGAAGAAAATCCCAGTTTTACGCCAACTTTTAAGATAGTATCTCAGTGACTCATAGATAAACCATGTCTCATACATGCGTTTGAATTAAACACACATTTTATTGTTTATTGTTTTGTATATACACACACTGGCATGTAAACACACCTGCTCAAGTCTGGACAGTAAGTGCATGTTTCAACGTTTATGGTGTCAGAGGCCTTTAATAACTCATGTTTCTTTTTGCTGAAAATAAAATTTTAAATTGATCAAGGATATGCTTATTTGCTTTGCTCTAAATTCTTTGCCACTGTCCAGTACAAACAAGGAAATAGAATGCCAGACTAAAGTGTTTCAATGTTATTGTCCTATGAAAGAGTGACTATGAATGTCAGATTCCAACAATGCAGTTCAAAGCTTCTCAAGAATGTCTTAAGAACTTAGGCCAATTCAAGTTACCAAATGATTGCTTATGCATATTTGGATATTTGGGGCCAGTTCAACTCACCCCTCAGGAATAGTTTCGTGTTGTCTATTAGCTTCTTTTTATTTTTGGAGGAGGTGATAGCTTTGTTCCTGTGTGTCACAGGCCTACCTTCAACTTGCAGTCCTGCAGACTCTGTCCACTGTGTCCTGGGATTAGAACAATAAGTTCCTCCTCATACACTGGAATCTAGATTTTCCAAGAAACAGATGTTTCCATGCTTAAATTGACTTTCTTCATGTGATACTGGGTGTGTTGGACAGTTTTATCTTAACACAAGCTGAAGTCATTGGAAAGGAAACAACCTCAGTTGAGAAAATATCTTCATAAGATCTAGCTATTGGGCATTTTCTTAATTTATGATTGATAGGAGGAAGGCCCATTTTGGGTGCTGCCATCCCTGGGCTGGTGATTGTGGGCTCTTTAGGGAATCAGACTGAATACATAATGATGAACAAGCCAGTAAGCAGCATCCCTCAGTGACCTCTGCATCAATTTCTGCCTCTAGGTTCTAGCCCTACTTGAGTTCTTGTCCTGACTTCTGCCTATGGTGGACTTTGATATGGAATTGTAAGCCAAGGAAACTCTGTTCTCTTCTAGTAACTTTGATGATGGTGTTTCATTACAGCAATGGTAACCCTAACTAGGATACTGAAACAATTTTGTTCTAAAATAACTGCTCATCTTTTAATCTTTTTATGTTTTCATGTCTTTTTCCTCACTGTCTTAAAAAGCAAGCACCAATACATGTTTAACACATAGTTATTAAGTTTAAGAATGTGACAGGCAAAGATGAAAACAAAAGTAAAATTAAGTTATAGTGATAAAAGACAAGGGGAATCCTTTTTATCTTACTTTATGCACATTGCTTGGTTGATATCACTGTGGATCCCAAGCTCACCTTGAAGTCAATGCAGCCCAGAGTGAACTTGAACTTATAACAGTTTTTCTGCCTCTGCCTCCAGAGTGCTGAAATGAATGTGCAGTACCACATCCAGATGTTTTAAAATTTTATTGAAAGTAATTTATATATGTGTATGTTATCTTTAAACTTTTTATACTTGCTACAATCCAAATAACCTGAGAGATTAGGTATCCAGTATGGGATGTGGAGGAAGATCTCCCTTGGAAGAGTAAATACAATATAGTATTTGGAGATATAATGGAGAAACTAGAAAGAAAGATTAAATAGGTAGGGAGATGGGAAAGCAGGATAAAAAAGTCGAATATGTAGAAGGACAACCAACACTAAAGAGAATTTGAAAAATTCATATGGAAACCTACTGCTGAAGGAGCTTTCTAAGCTATATACATATATGAAATTATACTGAATAGTGCTATAAAATAAAAGGGGAGACAATGCCCCAACTAGACAACATATGCCACTAAATAAAATCTCCAGTGCCAGGAATGGGTTGCAATATGGAATCCCAGAAGTCAGTGGCTATTGCCAGGCTGTTTGTTATTCCCATACTGCTACACCATAAGAGTAAGGACCTATTGTCAGATAACACTTACATATGCCATTGAACAGGAAGAATTCAAGCTGGTCCCTAGCTACTAGTTTCTTCCCTACTGACTAGTGTTCATGATGCTAGAAGGTATCTGGCTAGCAGAGGCTAAATAAATAGAGTTTCAGCCAAAGGTGGTGGCATGTATCTACCATACTCACATTCAGGAACCAGGATTATTGCCTTGATTTTGGGACTAGCCTAGGTTACATAGTGTGTTCTAGGACAGCTTCATCTATAGATAACAGTAACATCCTCAGAAATAAAAATTAAAAGTTTCACCTGAAACACATAGGTAAGGGTCATCATAATTTTATACCTCACAAAATATCAATCAGAATAAAAGGTTTCTGCACTAAACTGTGACCAACTTTCTTTCCAGATATCCCATTTATACTGTAATGGTATTTTCATCATTTAAAAATATCCCAGAACTTCATGAAGAGCTATGAACAGTAGATAGTTGCTAAGAGAGGGAGCAACATGCTTCTTGGAAGGTGTGGCTACTCAGAGGTTTCCCTTACTCCAATATTTATGGCTCTACTTCAAGATTATAAACGAAGAACTATCTAAACTTAGATGGTTGTAAAAAGGACTGTAAACTGAGAGAGGGTCATGTTGGGCTAAATATGTAGGGAACAGGAAAGGAAATGAGTAGGATAGATGGAACTATGTTTCACTGCATACATATATGAAACTGTTAAAATTGAAGAAAAGTTTGAAATACAAAACATAATATAATGAGTTTGAGGCGAGCCTGGTCTACATAGTGAGTTCCAGGACAGGCTCCAAAAGCTGTCCCAAAAACCAAATAAAGAAAGAAAGAAAGAAAGAAAGAAAGAAAGAAAGAAAGAAAGAAAGAAAGAAAGAAAGAAAGAAAGAAAACCTGATAGTATCTGAAATTCATTTTCTACTCAGGGCAAGGCCATGCAAACTTCACTTAACAATTTCCATTAGAAGTTGACTTATGCCACAATACTATAATAAACTTTTTGAAAGATTGCACTGAAATATGGCAGTTTTTAAAGATATTTTGCAATTTTGTTTTTCATGTAGAATGTTTTCCCAAATTAGTCTAAAATTGAAATATTTTGATAACCAGATAAACAACCTCATAATGAGTAAAAAAAATTAATAGGAATTTTAATATTTTTTAAAACCAAAGCATCCAGCTTATTTTCTTTTATAGATATTCATTGCATAAATGCATGAGTTTTCCTAAGCTTTTATTGAAGCAATAAACATATATGGAATATATCTTAACAAGCTATGTAAGAAACCAGATCAATCAAACAAACATAAAAATTTCTGTTGCTGTATTATACTTTACTTATGATTATTAGTAATATTTCTAGAAAATGTAGTAACTTGATAGGTAAATCAGCACTAGGTGTGTAACAAAGTAGATCTCATAGCAAACAGCATTTGAAGATGAATACTAAAACTTAACTATTGAGGATTTTTTTTTGAAACTTTGTATGGTCTCTTTCTCTTAGTAAAGTTAGAACTAGAATAGAGCTTGTGTTGTTTTTAAGGTGAAAGCTATTTAATAATGCACTATTTTCTTGTCTCAAGACTATGTAAATACCTAAAGCATGCTTTCTAGATTCTGTTTTTCTGTCCTCAGAATTAGGGAACTTACCTAAACTCAACCACCAAAGATTTCTTCCCTGTGAAAGCCACGCTCTTTCTCTTCTGTTTCTCCTGCCATCTAGAGTAGCCTTTACTACTCGATTCTCCCATTTCATCCACACTGTGCTTCTGCTGCATCTCAAGGTTAAATTGGGAGGTGATGCATGCTATGAATATGTTGTACTGCCATTGGTTCATAAAGAAACTGCTTTCGGCCAGTGGCTTAACAGAGTAAAGCCAGGCTGAAAGAGATAAATAGAGTAGACAGAGTCAGGGAGAAGCCTTGTAGACACCTGCAGGAGACAAATGCCTCTGTCAGACGCCACTGAAATTTTGCTGTAGGCCACGACCTTGGTGAAGCACACATTAATGGAGATTGGTTAGTTTAGGATATAAGCACTAGATAGAAATACACTTAAGCTATTGGTTCAACAGTATTGCAAATAACATAGTTTCTGTGTGATTATTTCAGGTCTGTGTGGCCAGGAGCAAATTGAGCAGCCTCTGCTAACACAAGATGACTTATTTCACCAAAGTTTGGTCACTCTGTGTTTCTTGTTCTATATGCTGTCATGTGGTTTTGCTTCATCTGTCAGTGCTCCAGGGTTTCATATAGTAGTTCCTTTTATGAAGATTTTGATTTTACCATGCGGGACTTCTGGAGTGAATGTTGCATAGAATTCATTGTAGCCTCCCTCCATGCTGCTTTGCAAAATGGGGGCCCATGTCCCTTCTGTAATTTTAAAGACAGCTCTGCTTTTTCCTTTCTAACTTTGATTTTAGGAAAACAAAAAGAATTCTGGAGCTAACCCACGTTTACACTGAGGTTAACAATACATGGACAGGCAGTTTTATGTACATGGACATTAGAGTCGATGTTTGACAGTGCAAGAGCTTGTAGAGATCCAGGTTTGCCTTTCGTCTGTGTGACCTCTGCCACGTTATGAACACTTTCCCCAAGTCAGTCTCCCATCAGTAAAGCAGATTACTACTGCACTCCAGTAAATATGGGTGGTATGATGCAAGCTGATTATACATAAGTCATTCATACAAGTTTGGAATAAGAAAATTCATAAATGTAAATATTAATTAGAAGATGGAAATTAAGCATATATTTTCTGATAGTGATAGTGCTTAAGTATGGCAAATATATTAGTGATACCTACAGTGCTTCACTTTCTTAAATATAATATTGAATTCTGGAGAGTTACCTTATAAGGTTGGGAAAAAAATTACTTCCATTTCTATAAAGTTATATATTAACCAACACACATATAGTTTTTAGATGTTTTATTATATTTATTAATTGTGTGTATATGCATGTCTGTGCACATGTTACCTGTTGTACCTGTGGAGGACAGAGGAAAGCTTCTACTCTGAGGGTCCTGGGATCACACTCAAGTCTTCAGACATAGCAATAAGTGCCTTTATCCATTGTGCTATTCTTTAGCTTTGAACCCATGCATACTTTTTGAGTGCCATTTTGACATTTACTGAGAGTGATATTTTTTGGCATATTGTTATATTTTGCTTAATTGACATTCCCATGTTGGATATGATATAATGGAAAAAGTTGATAATTTATAGATGACTCCTGTTTGAAGAAGAGTAATGAGTACAGGGTGGTATTTTGCTGTCATCATCCTTTTGTAGTATACTGTTAGAAGATACTATTTCTAGGGAGATGCAAATTAATATCTATTCACCGCAGGTAGGAAACCAATGACAGACCAGAGTAGAGATAAACATAGAACTTGGTAAACCAATGAGTTTCACTGGTGCTGCCTACAGAAATATGGGTGAGTGGTCACTTACAGAAGCAGAAATGTGTCAAAGACAGCTACATCACCTAATGCCTACCTCAGCATGCGTGACAACTCGTAAAGGGTGGGATTCCAGATAACACTGAGCAAGCTATTGACTTGTTAGTTGACTTTTTTCCAGGTAGTTGGCAAGGTCTGAGCATCTTCCAGGAGGATAAACTGGTCTTTGCTTCTTCCAGGCAGTTCATCTGGTTGTTGCTTCTTTCAGTCAGCTTTTATTGATTATCTGACAATAATTCTAAATACTCATAACTGCTTATAGATGCTTGTAGAGAGAGGGACCTAATAGATCTTGTCAGTTTCAGAAACTTTCTGAAGCCTTTGGGTTGTTTACTAATAAGCTTAAAGAGCTTCTCTGCTAGATAGAATTTTTCACCTCCCTATTGTTTTTTTCATTTTTTTTATTTTTTTATTGAAAAAAAATTTTCCGCCTCCTCCCCGCCTCCCATTTCCCTCCCCCTCCTCCCGCCCCTCTCCCCCTACCCCCCCTCCTCTTCTCCTCCCTCTCCAGCCCCAAGAGCAGTCAGGGTTCCCTGCCCTGTGCAAAGTCCAAGGTCCTCACCACTCCATCCAGGTCTAGGAAGGTGAACATCCAAACTGTCTAGGCTCCCACAAAGCCAGAACATGAAGTAGGATCAAAACTCCGTGCCATTGTCCTTGGCCTCTCATCAGCTCTCATTGTCCTCCATGTTCAGAGAGTCCGGTTTTATCCCATGCTTTTTCAGTCACAGTCCAGCTGGCCTTGGTGAGCTCCCAATAGATCAGACCCACTGTCTCAGTGGGTGGGTGCACCCCTCGTGGTCCTGCCTTCCTTGCTCATGTTCTCCCTCCTTCTGCTCCTCGTTAGGACCTTGGGAGCTCAGTCCGGTGCTCCAGTGTGGGCCTCTGTCTCTTATCTCCATCCATCGCTAGATGAAGGTTCCTCTTATTTAGCTTCTTTAGGATCACAAATTATAGACTCAGTGGCCCCTATCCACGGCTGGTTTTTCGAGACAGGGTTTCTCTGTGGTTTTGGAGCCTGTCCTGGAACTAGCTCTTGTAGACCAGGCTGGTCTCGAACTTACAGAGATCCGCCTGCCTCTGCCTCCCAAGTGCTGGGATTAAAGGCGTGCGCCACCACTGCCCGGCTTCACCTCCCTATTGTTTCACTCCCTTCTTAATAGGACGTCTTAACATATCCTATTGTTTCACCTCCCACTTGACTTTGGTGTTACCGTAAACTTCAATGCAAGATGGAATATTTTAACCACAGAGGACGTTTCTATACCATATGCTGTCCCCACTTGACAAGCTTTTGAAGGGTTGAAATCTAATTTTATGAAAAAGAACTTTTATAGCATGAACTGGTATTGATTCATCACCAATTTCATTTATGAGGATAATTTTCCTGGAGCTAATTTTAGCTCCATTGTACATTCATATATAACAGTGCGGGAAGTGAGTGCAGTTCTAATGTTGAGAATGACCCTTCGGTTTTCTGGCAAGCATAATGACATTTCAAACATTTATCAAAGACAAAATCTATTTGTCTCAGAGCACACTGCTTCTGAACTCTATCACTACCCTTTGCTCCTTAGGATACCAATAATACTATTCGAAAATTTGCATATAACAGGACACTCAAAATTTAGGTTACTCATATTGATCAATGAAATTCTGTTGTCAGAACTACGTAAATGAGATGTAAAATAATAGAATTATTTTCTACATCAGTTATAGAAAAAGAAACCTAAGACTGATGTAAGGTTTGATTCACACTCCTTCCTGTACTGTGAGGGAACAACCCACTCTTGGCTGTTATAGTTTTGATTCATTGCTGGTGGTCCTTGTAACATCTTGTTTTATGAAACCTTAGCTACTATCCTACTTCCATCTTTGCATGGTTACTTCCTTATGTGCTCTAACTCTGATTCCGAATCTCCCTTTTATAACAACACCAGCCATGTTAGACACAGGATGAATTCTAGTCACACACAGATGTATCCCTATAATAAAATGTACTGAGTCTCTGTTTACAAATCATGTCAAATCCAAACGTTGCATGCTTTTGAGAGCTTTACAAAAACATTGTGCAACCTGGTGCACCCTGAATGTGGGTGTGCAGTCTCTTTTTGTTTAGCATAGAACTTTGTTTTTATTATCTATACACTGTGGCTTCTCTATTGCATGCGCTGAGAGAGTGGTCTTTAAACTATGACACTGATAATTTCTTTCTGTGTACAGATATGATTTAAATGGCAGACAATTGTAAGTATTTTATGCAGAGTTTCAAGTCACATATACATTTCCCTAAAATTCATCAATGTGGTATCATGGTATCTAAAGAGGTATAAGACTGATGGCTTTCTTTTTAGTTTTTTGCTATTTACTGAATAAATTATCAGAGGTTTGGGTGTGTTACTACCCACAGTAATCATCTGCAATAGATGGCAATGTTTGACTTTCCCCTTATGAACATTTCTATTTTTAGTGTAGCCGTCAGAAGAAGCACACTTGCTGAGATCTAAATAAATTCCATAGTGAGAAAGCAGAGAAGATATGACAGTTTTAATGTAGAGATCCTGCCTCTTCCATTCACCAATATCACCAAGAAATTAATCACTCCTGAGAGAATTTCGTAAAAGCCAAACAAAGGAACTTCAAGAAGAAATATTGAAGGTGGCAGGGCACTATTTCACCATTTCAAGATATTCATGGGCAGACTCTATCCTATCTATCCATCCTTGAACTAAATTTGAAAGTGAGATAGGTACAGTAGGAATGCATATTAATATGTATATTTGAATTGAAAAATGAAGTCAGACATTCTCTGACAGAAAGAATTCTAATCTTTCTGATTAGTAGCAAATATTGACTGGTTTTGCCAATTAGGTGATATGGCTCATGTTTTCCAGATTGATTAAGGTAAATCTGTGGGCCAGGTTTTGACAAACATATAAACCAAAGCATGTGAGAGATTAAATCATTTTAGCCAAAGCATTTTTATCAAGACATGCTGAAATGAACAATATTTCAATATCTGCACATCTCTGTGAATTCACAGATTTAATCTAGACATGTCAAGATGAGTGATTAATAGTATAATTAAGAAGCATTTAACCTTATTAAATTTTCCACTCATGGGTTCCTATGTTGTGTTTTATTATTTTCTTTATTTATTTTTAAATATTCTCTGGAAATGCTTTAAAATTGTATAATATTAATTCATTTGTCAATAAGGTAGATATATACAAAATTATGTCCAAAATAATTAAATTTATATGTAAATTTCCATATAAAACTTTTTAAACTAGTCATCTTTCACTTTACACTAAAAAATGCAATTTTTAAGCTAAGGAATAATCTCAGGTTCCTACTTATTAATATATGAGAGAACAGGGAGTGCAGTTGTTTTGTACTGTAGTTTTAAAATAACTAACATATTAGATAGCTGTTGTGAAAAAGAAAGCCTACATTACTATGTATCCACACAAAAGCCGAGTAAAACAAAACAAGAGAATTGTTTGAAAAACTCTGTTTGAAATAGAGAATAATATGTAATAGTTTTGTTATATTTATTAATATAGAGGTGAATGTATTTCTAGGATAGTCTTGTTATATTTGGATTATGATTTCCTTATGACTCATATTCTTATTAATTCTTTTATAATTAGCAATGGATAATATGTTGGGCTACTAATTCCATTTTTCTCAACAACTAATTATGTAAAGAACTTTGACTTTTCAAGTGTTAAACCAACAACTATCTATTCAAATAGGTATAACAAGCTCTCCTCTCAGATGTCTGTACTAAAATATAATACAT
Organism: Chionomys nivalis; assembly: GCF_950005125.1. Lineage (NCBI taxonomy): Eukaryota > Metazoa > Chordata > Mammalia > Rodentia > Cricetidae > Chionomys > Chionomys nivalis. Next base: position 158,598,864 of record NC_080086.1, on the reverse strand, counting down.
ATTTAAAAGTATACTCAACTTGGTAAAATATATCCATGAACAGTTCCATTAAATGAATTTACCATATATATTGTCTCTATCACCTGGTGCATCTTGCAAACTTCCCGTTGATTTCCAATTAATTGTTATATTAGGAAAATACAGATAATTGATCATCTTAAACAGTACAATTCTGAGGACCAGAGAGCAGGAACACTGACCGTGCTCCTTGGTGCTGGCTTCATTCAGCGAACCAGCCAAGACTGTGCTGAAGAACTAGCCTGGATAGGGATGATGAGGGAAATCTAGAGAGCTGATCAACCCAGCAACAAATCAGTTCCAGAACCAGGCTATGAGTTAGCCCACCCCAACTTCTACCCCATCTCTGAACCATTGGAGCATGTAAAGGGGAAAACCTACAGATCCAATACAGCAGGATATCCTCAACACAGGACAGCAACAGGATATCTAAGAGGAGCACCAATAAAAGACCGTTATTGGTGGAGGAGCCGAAGCCAGAGCTGTCCATCCAAACCAATGATTCATGGGAATGAACACTTACAGGTAAAAGATGAATGGACTAAAGGGTAAACTGTGTGACTCAACTGGCTGTATCACAGCTTCGAAGACAATATTCTTTTCTTTCCCTCTCTTCCCCCCCCCGCTCTCTCTCCCCTTGCTTCTTTGTTTTGCTTTTTCTTTTAAATTTGATTTTGTTTTGAGGGAAGGTTGTAAGGGCAGAGGGAGGACACAAGGGGGTGGGAAAGTAAATAGGATCAGAATGCATGGTATGAAATCCACAAAGAATCAATAAGAGTTAAACTAAAAAAATTGATTCTTTGATTTCAATGGAAAAGCTATGATATAGTCCAAATGACATGAGAAATTAGGTTAAAAATTTTCGACCCATACCCTTAGAAACTAACCTTGGTCAAGCATAACATATAGAAATTAAGAAGAAAGCATTCCCACCACTGAAGACAAGGGAGTGAAGGTATGAAACTCAGTGTTAACTGCAGAAATACAGATTCACACAACACTAATGCATTAAGTCTCACTTATCAGATTGGCAAACATCCAGAAGTTTAATATTATCCGTTTCAGAGGAAAGTAGACAGGCAGGTTGTGGCTGCAGTGGAAAATGAAACTATTCCCATGTGGTGGCATTTTGTGATCCCCATCAAAATAAAAATTGCATTTATCCTTTGACCCAACCGTCTCACTTCTGAGAATTCAGTCCAACTCCAATAGTGAACTTTTATGGGAGAAATCACCACCCTGAAAACCTCTACGGCTTACAATAAAAACAATTATTTATTGCTGGTTAGTTGCAGGTTATAGGTCAGCTTCTGGTGTGTGTGTGATGTCAGACTTATCCTGGGCCAGTGCTTGGACAGATTTGCTCTCTGAAGTGTGCAGTATTACACAGCACCATGGAAGGAATAGACAACACATAGAGCTCAAAGTCAGTTCTCACAGTTAAGGTACCATTAATGCTATACAAAAGTTACCTGTGTAAGGTAAATGGCATCAGGGCAGGGATGTATGCTCTGTCTCAGGAGAAACAATGCACAGCCATGGACGGTACTGAGCACACAGTCTCAGGGAGAAAGCAAGGAGTCAGCATATGTGTTTCCTTCCCAGGGATATTATGCAGTATAGAAGGTTATTAATTGTAGTTTCATTAATAATAATATTGATTTGATTTGAACATTTGTGCCATCTTTTGACTCAAAGTAATGGTTGACCCCAATGCTATGTGTATATAGAATCCCTATTTCTGACAACAATGTACATAAACTAGTTTAAGTTGGAAAGAGACCTTCCTGAGCTACAGATCATACATCATTTAAAACACAAAACTTACTTCCAGTGTAATCATCCAATGGGTATTAATAGAGGGTCTGCTGTTGCCTAGGCTGATTCACGGTAAAGAACTCTGTTGTATGATGTCTTCATTAGTCACCACTCAATACCAGCTAAGTATGATTCTGTCCCTGACAGTTTAAGCCCAGTCCAGATCACAGAATGAGAATTTAAAAGTGGTCAGTGGCAACCCCTACAAGAGGATAACACTCAGATTGGGCCCATCAAAAAAATGCTTTCTTAATAACATAACTCATGATTGTGCTGAAATGAAGGCAAGAAAAATACATGTTCTGGAATAAAAATGATAATCTTTTTTATTAAAAAAAAAGATTTTGTTGAGGATTTCAAGCATGAATAAACTTGAAAGAGACTCCAGCTTTGGAAGCCAAGCAGGATGTTTGATGGGGCCTTTGAAATGAATAATCAAGAATTAGTGACTGGTTTGGATATGATAAGTGTTGGCTTGTCATCCAAAGGGAAAGAATTTGGAGGCTGCTTGATCACGTGACAGAAGAACTATGGAATACTATTTCAGCTCACAACCTGGAAGAGTCACCGCCGTCAGTTCCCAGAACTCACATAACTTACGACAACTGTAAGAAGAAGGTTCCAGGTCTCTGTGAGAAGCAGTGTTGGGGCTGATTCACATAGCACTAATATCAAAGTGATGTTTCTTGGGCAGGCTTTAAAGCATGACAGCCTCAGACAACTGCCAGTGTCCTAATGTGCCTTTAAATACAGCTCACCCCTGTGGGTAGTTTTGAAAGAAACACATTCATCTACCTTACTATTTCTAATTTTGACACAGGGACAATCATCTATATAAGATTTCAAGAACAGTATAATTATCTGCCAGATATGCCAAAAGACTTAACCTGATAGAGACGAGAGGAAAAAACAACAAAAATAAAACAACTTGAAATCAAGTTAATGGCACCAACAAACTTTCTGTTCTGTTCAATCTCACATGGCATTCTTTGCTTAATACATTTTTTTAAATATTTGAGCTTTAAAGGATTTTATAATTTAAGCTTTTGTTAATTCCCTTGTTTCTCAGTAAATACAGTTTTTGCTATTCGAGTCCCCTTTAGGATGAATAATGATTCATACTAAATCTTTGAAACTCATTTGGGATTGTGCATGCATTCCCATGAATAATAGCCTTTGTGACACCGTGGAAGTTATGGGGCCTATAGTATTTATAGTGTTTTCTTTTGTAAATAGCACACGAGAGTAATAATAATTTTGCTACACCTCAGATAACATCTCTTGACAGATGTATAATATGAGTCACTTTCTTGGCTTGGAGAATAAAGGAACTTGCTCCCAATTCTGCTGAACTAAATTTGATTTGGGGCACCAAGTGGTAGAATTAGAGAAGTGACTTCTAAAACCTATCCTCTGATCGGTTCAGGCAAAGTACCACCTGCCCACTCTCTCTCTCTGCCTCTCTGTCTCTCTCTCTCTCTCTCTCTCTCTCTCTCTCTCTCTCTCTCTCTCTCTCTCACACACACACACACACACACACACAAACTCATAGTACAACCCAGACACAGAAATAAAGTATTTTTTAAATCACAAAAATCACTTCAAACATAAATGCTTGCTCTAATGGTAATTTTCTTTCCTCACCAGTCTCGATCACATTTCTTAGTTTCCTTTTTATAATTTGTTTTTTTAAGAATGGTATATACGTTTTTAATCTAATGTTCCTTTGATAATAGAACCTATGTCAAAACTCACACAATTTTTTATTATGTTGATTTTATAAAAATAGTTCAATAATATGGGAAATTATGCTAAATACTTGTGATTTTTTCTAGTACATGTTATACATGTACATAAATATAATTTAATGTAGATATGATTATAGATGTGTTATCAGTATTATGTACCTTTCATTAAACTTCGTAATGCATTTACTGTGTTTACTTGAGGTTTTCAACATGATATCATTTCAATTAAACAAAGTTGTAGCACACTTGCTATTATCAAATAGATAAATATGCCTGTTATATTCCACAGTTACTTCTTTTATAGTATGAGTAGGCAAAATCTGCTATTTGATAAAAATCACATGTAGTAAGTTTTACTACTGTTGGTTACACATACTCTGAGTCTCTCAACTGATTCACCCAACATATCTGCTACTTTGTGCTCTTGGCTTCTGATTTTATCCATCCTGGACACAGCAACAGCTGTATTTAGAGACACTTTATGCTGTATTGATATTTAAATTTATGAGAAATATTATACCTACCACAAAAGAGTTCAGGAAGCTGTATGATTTATAATATAGATGCAAAAATATTAAAATTATGGTTCAAATTCTTGCAGTGTTTTTGTTTTCATATTTAATTTCTAATCACAAATATGACAAAATAAGTTTTCAAAGTGACTATATGGCAAGTTCTTACCAATATTGAATGCCAACATTTGTTTACGTCACGCAGCATGTCATGTATCATGTCAAATGTTTCTTCCATCTTTCCAGATTTCTAACACTGTTTCATTTCAGTTATTCTCTAATAATGTTTAATTATATAAATATAGTTTAAGAAAATGGGATGCTCATTGATTAGTTTTTAAATAAATTTGATTTGAGAATTTCTAGGGTTCACATCATTATTTGACCTCAAATGTTTAATGTTTTGTTTTTCATTTAAAATATCTTTATTAATTCTCTGAGAACCTCATTTATGTACATATTCAGTCGTCTCCCGAAGCCTTCCTACATCCACCCCATCTTAATGGTTGATTAATCAATGAGCATCCCATTGGAAGTGATGACATAAATTTTCTTGTTTTATTAGTGACCCCAATATTACTTAACAGGCATCCATTTACCCAGAAAAAAAATTTGCAAGATTAACATTAGAAAAGATAATCCAGTTAATCAGGCTTCTTCTGGACATCACCTACGCCCTAAATACATTTAACGTATCAGTAGGACATATGAAAGACGATTTCCTGAATCCCACATTGCAAAAACCCTCCTCTCCAGCCAGCCTCATGACCTACAAAAAGGACATTAAGCTTTGTCTGACAAAATAGAGACATCATTTGCTATTTTTATGGTAAATAATCTTTTGTCCACATATATTGTTGGATTTGTTTTTGGAATTGATTTATTAAACTATGGAATACCTCAGTAAACAAACAGCTGAGTGACAGCAGCTACATGTTACCATTTTTGTTGATTTTATGAGGTCTTATTTTGGAGAAGAACACTTCACTTTCAGTGCCAAATGCCCAGCCCTGAAAAAACATACACACACACACACACACATGAGCTAATGTGTACATGCATTTATTAATGTGTGTGTGTCTGTGTGTGTGTGTGTAATAATAACTAGTAAGGAGATTGTTTGGGTACATGAAAGGGTTTGTAGGGATGAAGGTAAAAGAAGAAATGATGTGATCAAATCATAATATCAATAACTAAAAAATAAACAAATTTCTTAACAGAGTTTATTTTAACCTCTTGGATTTATGTATGTAATATTTGCAAAGAAAATAGAAAATAAATACGGAACAAGTTTTTGAATAGCATAGCAGTATTATTTTTCCTTTTAGAAATGTTTCATTAATAAAAAAAATATTTAGAAAGGTAGAATCCACATATGTATGTCATGTTTCCAGAGATCTAGGTTAGTGGTAAATTGAAGGTATGCCCTACAGTCTGTTTTCCCCTCCATCAGAAGTTCATTGGGGCTGGAGCTAGAACAGGACAGGGCATTCCTGCAGCGTTTTCAAGGGCTCTGGAAGCAATCCCCAGGACTTCCTTTCCCCCTTCACAGGAAGGAACTAAACTAAAATGTGAAAGCTTTTTAAGACATAAAGCTAATGTAATTATAATTGGTTCTCATTTATAACTTTCTCAACGTGATTAATAATTCATTCTGATAGCTTTCAAAACTCCTGCTTTTAGTATTCTCTTTCTTACTCATGATTGTGGTGTTACAACCCTCAGGTGATTTGGACAGTGTATATGGCAAGGTCCAGAAGCCCATAGGGTTCAGCATTCCACAAGGCCCAGTATCACACTGAGTTCAGCATCCATCTAGCTCAGAAAATTGTATGCAGTTCTGACTCCCATTTTAACTTTATCTCAGGATATCAGAGCATGAGATATTCTGCTCTCAATTGTACTGTGAAATGTGACACGATAACACAGGCCAGAAAGTCATAGGTTCCTCTTGTATCCTCTCTACTCCTGTTGAAAATGCCCAGAAATAAGTAACAGCAGCGGGCCCACATGACAATGAAGAAACTCAGATCATTTTTCTCTTCAATGGCATCTATAGGGGTTAGAAACTATTTTTAAAGGTGTACTTAACATTTACATCTCATAGGAGTTTTTTTTCCAGCATATTCTTTTCTCTAGATGACCCCTAAAGAGAGTTATCTTAGTTATATCAAGAGCGATTTTCACTTGAGCAGTCATTTTATGAAGAATATTTCATTCGGAACAGTCTTTGAAATATCATCTTTCATCTGCTCTCTAAACCTATTGAAAACGCCTGCTCAGTACCTGAATCGTTTTCTCCGTTGAAATATATCATTTTCCATTACTCAGATGTTCTGAAGATTCATAAAGTGGCAATCATAATTTATTGAAATTCCTTCCTGCCAGTCAGAAATGAATAAAACTATGCAGTGTATCCAGGAGGGGACAGGGAAGAAAAATGAAACGATGAACAGCAGAACCTGCGGTTCTGAAGCAGTTCGGCGGCGTTCCCGGCAACCAGTCCTAATTTCAGCTGCTTTTCCTGTTCCAGCTGTTTATGCTCAGCTCAGGAAGGACATCTCAGAACCCAGTGTGCTTGAGAGTCCTCTCGTAAGCTTCTCTTTTAATCCTCAATAATTACTCGTGATGGATCAAACAATCGGGCCTCAAACTTGTTTTGTTTTGTTTTGTTTTTTTAAATCTTGCTATAGTACATATGACCTCGTTTCTGTCTTAAATTAGAAGTTCCCAGAATGGTTTATCTTCATCTTTGTGCAGTTTAGGTAAGGACCTGCTTGTAATAGCACACTTCTTTTCTTCTTTCTTCTCTTTTCTTCTTTTCCCTCAACTCATTCACAATACAATAAATTCCACTTCCTCTACTGTATCTTGCTTTCCTGCTTTAGTGCATGGCTTTGTTCATTTCTCTTTTAGTTTTATTTGTTTTCTTGTTTTCTCCCAGTGTTTATGATAGAATGCCAGGATTTACTCATGCTAGACCAGCATTCTGCCACTAAGGTACAAACGCAGCCCTGTCTTTTTGTTTTGTTTAGCCTGCACAGCTAACATCTATCTCTTTACTAGTTCTTTAGTTCTTGGAAAAATATGTGCCTCTCCTCATCCACAGTGTTCATTTTTGCCTCCTTGTATCTTACTACACTTCACAGTTTTGATTTTCTCAAAGATTTTACTCCAGAATAGTGATTCTTTATCCTAATTTACCTTCACTATTTATCAAAGAAACAAATGCATATGGCAAAATATAAAAATGTAAAAAAATTAAAACCAGGTAACTCAACCAGTCACATTAGTAGTCATATATCATAGATTTGCTTTTATTCAATATTTTATAATATGCTGTTGACATGAATTCTGAAATTTTCCATCATTTATATTATGATAGCTCATCTAGAGACATATAAAAAATATAATTCCAATGCTATCTTCTTGTCTGTTTTAATATTTCTGCATCATTTATTTTAAAACAGTTTTATATAATTTTGAGCTCTGTAATAACTATTCTCATTTTCTACCTTATAAGATGAGGTTATCCTTATCTCTTCCCTGGCTTTTTCTTCTCTCACTACCCAATTGTCTTCCTTGACTGCTGTATTTACATTTCTGATTGAAGGATAAGTCGCTCTTCTATTATTTGCTTTCTGACTTGCGGTAAAGGATGGAAGTACATTAAAAAAGTGTTTATTAAGATGGGGCTATAGTTGGGTTGCTACAGCCTGTTTCCATGGCTAGAAACTATTGTCGGTGGTAGATGAAAAGGGGTTCAAGAAAATTTCAGTGGTTGCTCAAAATCTTGCCACAGTTAAAGTTGCTGCTGTTCTTTTCCATTTACAAAGCACATGATTTAGAAAAAACAACACTCTCATCTGTTTTTCCTCAACCTTCAGGTACAGCAGAATACCACATATTAGGTTATTTCCATAATATTCATTTCTCATAATTGTGGAGATCATGAGACCCAAGATTTAAGGGGCTATAAAAATATGATGTGCTATGCTCCTTCAAACTGGTTCTGAGATGGCTTTGAATTCCAAAATTATGCAGAAGGCAGAAGGGACAGAGACAGAATCTCGACCCCTTTCAAGAGAGGAGAGATGCTGTTCCTAACCATGTACTAAAGGCCTCAACTGTTAATAAGTGTCAACACCTGAGTTATGTAGGGAAACATGCAGTCAATGCCACCATCTCTTTTTGCTTAACATTGGTGAACATGCTCTGAAAGCTGGGAGTGACTGGTGAAGGATTGGTTGGACAGGAGTCATTTTCTACCCATATACTCTCTTGGGGTGATTTCTTTGTCCTTTATTCCATTATTTTACTTCCTTGGGTTGCTTCCTCCTTCACATAAACCTCTATCTTCCTCTTTATCCTCTTCATTGATCTCCTCTTCATTCTCTTCTTGTTTCTACTCCTTCCTTCCTCCCTCCTCCACCATGTCCTCCCTTTTTCTTTCTTTATCTAAACTATTTTTAAATTACTTCCTTAAAAGAACTACATGAGGCATATATTTCTTTCTTAATGCTTTCCTCACCACGAATTTGATGACAGAACCTTGATTTACTGTAACTATTTACCTGTTATTTTATACTGTCAGCTCTATATTTTGAATCATACTGTTGTGAAATTTGGTATCACTTTTATTCTTATTCACTATATTTTTCTATTTTATATGGAAACAGTTCGTCCTATTTCTGAAAATTTCAAATGGCAAATTGAAATTTAGCTTGACCCTGATTCTTTTTTTTATTTACAAATGAACCACAGTTTCCCCCTCTCTTCTCTCCTCCAGTTCCCTCTCAACACCTCCTTTCTAACCCCCTTTTCCACTTCTCATATGTCTCCATTCAGAAGGGGTAAGCCCTCCCATGGGAAGCAAAAAAGTCAAGTTGAGGCAGTACCAAGTCCTGTATCAAGACTAGATACAGCATCCTACCATGGGGAAAAAGTTCCAAAGAGGAAATTCAATGCTTTAGGGACAGGTCCTAGTTCCACTGTCAGGGGTCCCACACCTATACTGAGAACAGGCTACTCAATTGTCACCCACATGTAGAGGACCTAATTAGGTCCCATGCAAGCTCCCCAGCTATTTGTCTAGTGTCCAAGACCTCTCACAAGTGAGTTCATGTCAGCAGTTTCTGCGGGTTTCTCAGTAATGCTCTTGACCTCCACCTTTGCACATATAATCCCTCCTCCCTTTCTGCCACTGAATTCCTGGAGCTCAGCCTGATGCTTGGCTGTGGATCTCTGCATCTGTTTCCATCAGTTATCTTATGAATGTTATATGATGACAATTAGGGTAGCAATCTTACCCTGTAATCAGATTAGTGACTACCCTAATTGTCATTCTGCATTTTCACCTACAACTATTTCCGCTATCAATCCAACTACATTCAATTTAGGCAAAATTTATTTTAGACTGAATTACTTCATTTTTTCCTTTATAGCACAGCTACACATACATATAACACCATTTTTAATTATACATCTTCACATTATCCTAATATTCTTCTGTTATTATCACTATATTCTTTTGGTCCACAAAGAAATAGACAAACTATTTTTTTACTTTTTAATTCCTAGTATGTTTGAATATTAGAAATTATAAAATTTAGCAAGTACAATTTCTAAAAACTAAAATGAACAGAATTTTGGAAATGGCAACATCTTACGGTAGATTTTTTTTTTTTTTTTTTTTTTTTTTTTTTTTTTTTGCTTTTTCAAGACAGGGTTTCTCTGTGGTTTTGGAGCCTGTGCTGGAACTAGCTCTTGTAGACCAGGCTGGTCTCGAACTCACAGAGATCCGCCTGCCTCTGCCTCCCAAGTGCTGGTATTAAAGGTGTGCGCCACCACCGCCCGGCCCTGTAGATTTCTTTAAAATGTTTTCTTTACTGTTCCCTCATGGTAGACATTACGAATCTAGATATTTAGACATCTAGACATATTCTTTTTTTTTTTTTTCACTATATAACACTACTGAACTTGCATTTAATTCTTTAAAATAGTTTCATGGGTAATTATGAAGTTAAGTATAAGTAGGTTTAGTATTCTCGTTAGTTATCTTTAACTCCTCCACCTGTCTTATACAGATCAGAATTATTTCTTAGGTATGGTAATACCCCAAATGGGCTGGGTCCTTGAACAGGAATTAAAATAAATATAACCCACACGAATCTCCACAAATACAGCCACAGATCAAACTGATATAGGTACTTACTCAACTAGGGCTCAGACCTTAAGTTACTCTGACGGTGTTGACAGTTAAATAGGTCTTTGCATAAATCAATGAGTGACCTTGCTTGTCTATAATTTTTTAACACTGTTGAGCATATATTATTTCAGTATCAACAGTGTACGAAGTCCGAAATGATACTACATTACTTTTAAATGTCATCTTATTGTGGTCAAAATCTGCCAGTATTTTATATACCTTTATCTGTTTATAGAAGACAGATGTGACTGTCTCAGCTCTTCTGATTTTCCCTCCTCTGGTTCCCAAGTTTTCTCCACTTTGATGGTAAGGTTCTTTGATCTTTTTCACATCCTGCCTTTCCCTCCGTCTTTTCCATCTGCTTTGGATTCTCACTTAATACAATTCCATCTGCCTTCTTCACATTCTAAGTACACTGACTACTATCAGTTGGTGCTGTACATTACATTTAATAAGCTGTCCTGTCCTGAGGATTCCATAAACACACAAAAGCAAGACTGAAACATTGCCTTACTATAAAAAGTGAACAGTTTGGGATGGAATATTCTCCTTTACTTTATTTCCAAATAAATGTTGTTTATCATTCTAAACAGTTGGGAGATAATTTTTTCCTATTTACAAATTGTTACTCATTCTAAACAGTTGGGAGATAATTTTTTCCTATTTAAGAATTGTTACTCAGCAATTTATGGTCAGAAATGTTCCCTTCTTTTCAAATTCGAATGTTTATGTATTCAAATGAACATCAATTGTGTCAGGCTTTATAAACTGTTATAAATATTTTTCTTCAGCAGATGTTTCTATATGTGTAAATAATGAAACAGTAATGAAAAGAATATTGAAAAATGAATAAGAAAAGTACTTTTTGTATTAGGTAACATATGAAAGTCTTTGTATAAAATGTAAACAGTCGGAAATATGAAAAGGAGGCTGTGATAATTTAAAGTTAGGTATGGCGGGTGACACAGAGACAGACATATGAAAAAAGGGTTATCAACTTAAATGTATTACAATGAAAGAAATTATAAGGAAAAATGTGTACTATCTTGTTTAGCACAGCACACAGTCAGTCTTATAACTCTCGTTATTTTCAGAAACACACCAGATGGAATCTTCTACTTTCACTTACTCCTCAGCCAAATCAGGAAACAGGCTAATGTGAAACATACCCTGTAGATCACACGTTTGAATACTGGCGCCCCAACTAGGGCTCCCGTTTGTCAATGCAAAACTCTTAAATAGAACTTTACTAAGCAAAGTAAGCTATTAGGGGCAAGACTTGGGGTGTTATTTTTGAGAACCCACTTCCTGTTCAATCTCTTCTTTGTGACCATAAATACCATTTAAATAGATGCCTCAAACTCTTGCCAACTTGCTTCTCCCACTGTAATGGATTACAGTTCTTAAAGCTGTGAGACAAATAAACCCTTACTTCCTGAAATTGCTTTCTATCGACTCTCAAAGCAGAGCAGTAAGAAAACCACCCAAGAAAGAATCTCTTGCTAGAAGGTCCAAATTCAGTCTGTGATAACTGGAGAAATGAAATCTTAAGGAAAATTCTTCTAGTTACTAAGATCATGTATGGTTTTCTTTTACTCACAGGATATAAAATTAGTGCATCCAGCTAGATTTGGAGGAAAAATCTAAATTCCATAACCTCCCTCACAAATGACAAAAATTCAGGTTAAAAAAGTCTGTCATATTTTTTCCATGTACAACTTACCACAAATATTAAAGAAATAAAAACATAAAAAAACATGAAACATAACATGTGGTGTGTAAGTATGTGTATGTGTGTGGATGTATGACGTGTTGATATTTTGTTTGTGCTCTAACAAATAAAGTTTGCTTGAAGATCCGAATGTGGAGTCGCTAGTTAACCATAGGGGTCTGGAAGTCTGTACAGACAGACAGCAAGTGATATGGCTGAGTGGAGAGAAGAATATAAGGTAGGAGGAGACAGGAGTTGGTCCCTTTCCTGCTCAGGAGATAGCAAGGTAAGAGTTGGCTATGGTTTGCTCCTTTGTTTCTCTGTTCTTTAAGAATTTACCTGGATGTCTGGCTCTGGGTTTTTAATGTTAAAACCAATTAGAACTCATGCACAGTATGATATCATTATAAACAATATGTTTAACACAGCAAAAGATGCTTAACAATTTTCCAATGTATGCATCATAGTATCACAGCAATCACAGAAAAAGAGTTTAGTTGTATACTAGATATGCCTTCTTTGATGTCAGGAAACTTTATTTTACACTGTGACACAACTTAAAGATTTAATGCAATACCAATTACACTCTTAACAAATTCTTTTTTTGGAAAGTAAGTTTTATAAGCGATCAAATTTAAAATTTACTTGATAGTGCAAATAACCTAGCAAAACCAAAATGATCTTGGAGAAAAAAATTAAAAACTTGAAAAACTGATGCTACTCAGCTTCAAAGGTTAGGATGTACTGGAATTATTGAGAACAATTTTAGAAATAAATAAGTGCAAGTGAGCACATAGGTGGGGAGGGGCAAGAATAAAGAATGTGGATCACAGCCAGACCCAGGTCCTTACCAAGACTGACAGACAATTTACAATGCATGATGATTCAATATCTGTGAAAGTAAAGAAACTTGAATTTACCTCTTTTATACAAAGGTCTATTCAGATGTATTACAAGCACAGAGGTAAGAAGGAAACAAAACATGTTTCTGAAATAGCGTGTAGGGAACCATTTTTATGTTTTAGGAATGGAAACATCTATTTTTATTTTTCATAATTTATTACTTTGTACTGTATTCTTATCATTTCTGCTCTACCCATTCCCTCCTAAAAATTAGCCTGTGCCTCCAGTCTCTTCTTAATTCATGACCTCTTCTTACACATATACTTACACATACACTTTTGAACCATTATATTTCATACACACATATACATACCATATATAAATATACATTTTTTTCTTTACTGTAAATTATGAAATATTCAAACCAAATAGAAAAGTTGGGAGAAGATTATTATATCAAATTTTTTTCAACTTCTTTTGCTAAGATGAAGTATACTAAATATTTAGAAATACATACTCCAAGTTGTGCCATTTCATAATTTATTCTGTTTTATCATACTTATATATCCATTATATTCATATCATATTTTCAACAAATTTAAATACTGTTTTACTTGTTCATATTATTTATAAAATAATACAATATATATTTTGTGTCAGAAAAATTTCATATAATGTGTCTTAATCATAATTTTCTCCCAACCATCTCCTCAATTTCATCCAATTCTACCCTCTGCCCATCCCAACCTTCATGATCTACTTCTTTCCATTAGAAGACTACTTCAGAACAGACGTTCCAGTCTTTTGTCTCTTACAGACTTTCTGTCCCTAATCTGCAAAGTTTCATGAGCCTTAAGTGTAGATGTATAATAAAGTTATTAATTGGGGGTGGACACCCCATTGTCAGTTGATCTCTACTTTTGGGCAGTTGAATCTCCCTGTAATGATCTCTGTGTGCTACAAAAAGATTTGTCTTGCATGAGAGCTGCATGTGCATCTGTGGATATAGGGATAAATGTTTATAGTGAAGTTAGAAATCATACTAGTTTAGGAAAGTGGAAGTAGTAAAACCTTTAATTCCATGGCTTCGCCAGTCACAAGTACTTGGTTAAATGTTCAGTTCCTCATGACCTCCCTCACTTCGCACAGGCCTTAAGTCCAATTAGGTGACTCTTGGTTCCCTGCAGGATAAAAATGCCACTATTCAACATGTCCCCATGGATTCATCTGCTGCGAACATAATCATACATCTTCATGTGAACTTGTACTCCTTGTGAATTTCCACAGGACGAGTGTCTAGACCTGGAAGTGCTATGTATCTTCCAAATTAGTAGAAAGACTTGCTTAACACTTAAGAGAACTAAACTTTCCTTCTAGAGGACTGAATGTTTTTCACATTCATAAAAATTATCAGCTCTACTCAGTCTTCCATGTGTGTTATTTTTAGTGTTTTCCTTCAAGTGGTTTGTTCTCAGAAAGGCTGTATTTACTTATATTCACATCACCTCTAGAGTCAGAGAATGCTACACAGGGTTATACTTTATGGAAATTCTTTAAAATGTTTGTTTTCAAGCATTTTAAGATTCATTTTTATTATTTTTATTCATGTTTACACATGCCTATCTATGTTGAGGAAGGTGCATATGAGTGTGGTGGCCAGAGGCATTAAGTCTTCATGGACCTGGAATTATAAGGTGTTGGAAGGTGTGTATCCTGGGTATTGGGAACTGAACATGGGTCCTATGCAAAAGCAGTGCTTGCTCCAAACCACCTCTCCTGCCTCTCAATCTGTTTTGATTGTTTTAGCTTACGTGAAGTGTAAAGCTTATAAGTTTCTCACAATAATTGTTATAACTCTATTGCAAAACTTTTGTATGTTATGTATTTATTATTTTACTTTTAATGTTTTTCTCGTTTTTCTTGTAACATCGTTGATTATCTATTTAATATATAATATAAATGTATTGCTTATCCAATATGTGTGCTGTGTTTCTAACTTACTTTTATGGACTTTTAATCTATTGCTGTCAGATAACACATTGTGATGGTCTTAGTCCTATTACTCTTTGTTAAACTTCTTTCATGGTCCAGAATTGTATACTGGTAAATGTACCAGTTGCATTTAAAAAGTTTCAATCTTCCATTTTTGTAATATACTCCAGAACACAAATTATGTCATTTACTACATAAACTAAGAAAAAATAAGAAGATGGAATTTTGAAATCTGATTGAGGAATTAGATATATCTGAGTTTAATGCAATAAAATTGTATTTAGTACATTCATAATCTTGCTATAGTTGTATGCACATGTACATTTAACATTAAGTTTTCTTAGCTTTTGTTATGAAAATTTCTATGTTCTTTATATTAAAACTTATTGCATTTTGTTGTACACCATGAAGCATTGATATCTCCAATAGGACATCTTTTGTCTTTGGGTATCTACAGTAATTTCTTCATCTATTTAAATTCCAGAGTTTATGTCTTTATATTTTGTATGCACTATCTTATAGACAGCCTGTCTGTAAATTCTACCTTTTGGCAATATTTTCTATGTCTTTCTTCTCTGTTTATTTATTCTTGCTTCCTTGCTTCTATTGTATTATTCATATATTATTAATAATCTAATTATAATTTATTTATTGGCTTTTCAGATATGTTTTCTTTGTATTAATTTTTAGTAGATGACTTAGAAATTATAGTATACAATTTTAATTTTCACAATCTGTCTTTCACAAGTGTTATTCTTTGTAGACAAAATTTAAGAAGAGAATAGCATAGGTTCTGGCACTTTCTTACAGGAATCATGGCTTGCTTACCTGCAATACTTTTACTAAGCTTGAAACTTTAGGTTTTTTTGTATTCCTCACTAGTTTGGTATTTACAATGTAGCTCAGGATGATCTCAAACTCTCATCAATCCTTATGCTTAAGTCCCCTGAATACTAGGACTTCAGGTGTGAGCCAATACACGTGGGTATCTTCTGATCTTTCATCCATGTAGACTTCAAACCTAGTTTTGTTGCCTTTTAGCCTTCAAGCCTAGAATAAAAGAATCTTATACAGTTTATTTTCCATCAAGTTTTATCTCCCTAGAATGAAGTTGCCCTAACTCTCTAGTGTCTTCAATAAAATGTGTGTGTGTGTGCTTGCATGTGTCTCGTCAGCTTCTGTGGAGTATGTAATCAACCTGTAATCCAATAAATTGGATTAATCCCATGCTACAATTATATATGTTCTATGATTTCTGTCTTTCATTAGATTCTTGAGTGACACGCCTTTTTATGAATGAGCCTTCATAAAAGCAAAGATTTGAACAATCTTTGATCAATAATAAAGAATGCTTTCAAGAGATATTTTTAATAGTTTATTGAGCTATATATTTTTCTTCGTTCTCCTCCCTTCCTCTCCACTTTTTCTACCCACTTCCAGGATCCCCCATGCTCCCTGTTTACTCAGATGATCTGTCTTTTTCTACTTCCCATGTAGATTAGATCCATGGTCTCTTTTAGTGTCTTCTTTTTGTCTAGGTTTTCTGGGGTTGTAAATTGTAAGCTGGTTTTTCTTTGCTTTGTGTCTAAAAACCTCTTATAAGTGAGTACATATTATATTTGTCTTCATGGGTTTGGGTTACCTCCCTCAATATGATCTTTCCTAGATCCATCCTTTACCAGAAAATTTCAAGGTGTCATTATTTTTTTCTTTTTCTGCTATGTAGTACTCCATTGTATAATGTACCACATTTTCCTTATTCATTTTTCAGTTGAGTAGCATCTAGGTTGTTTCCAGGTTCTGGTTCTTTACAAATAATGCTGCTATGAACATAGTTGAGCATATATCCTTGTGGTATGATTTACCATCCTTTGATTATATATACAAAAGTGGTATTGGTGGGTCTTGAGGTAGGGTGTTTCCTAATTTTCTGAGAAATCACCATTGCACTCCCATCAGCAATGGAGGTGTATTCCCTATACCCTACTAGCCAGCATAATCTGTCATCAGTGTTTTTGATTTTGTCTATTTAGATACGTGTAAGATGGGATCTCAAAGTTGTTTTGATTTGCATTTCCCAGATGGCTAAGTATGCTAAGCATTTTCTTAAGTATCTTTCAGCCATTTTAGGTTCATCTATCGAGTTCTCTGTTTAGGTCTCTATCCCATTTTTACTGGATTATTTGTTCTTTAGATGTCCAATTTCTTGGTTTCTTAATACATTTTGGAGATTATCCCTCTGTCAGAAGTAGGGTTGGTGAGGATCTTTTCTCATTCTGTAAGCTGATATTTTGTCTTGTTGACCATGTTTTTGGCTTTACAGAAGCTTCTCAGCTTCAGAATATCCCATTTATTAATTGGTGCTCTCAGTGTCTGTGCTACTGAGGTTATATTTAGGAAGTGGTCTCCTATGCCAATGATTTCAAGAGTACTTTTCACTTTCTCTTCTGGTATGTTCAAAGTGGTTGGTTTTATGTTGAGGTCTTTGACCCATTTTTACTTGAATTAATTGTATAGTGATAGATATGGATCTGTTTTCATTATTCTGCATGCTATCACCATTTGTGGAATATGCTCTCTTTTCTCAATTTTATGTTTTTTTCTTCTTTGACAAAAATTAAGTGTTTGTAGTGTGTGGTTTAATATCTGGGTCTTTAATTCAATTCCATTGCTACTCCTGTCTGTTTTTATGTCAATACCAGGCTGTTTTCCATACTGTAGCTCTGTAGTAGAATTTGACGTCCAGGATTGTCATGCCCCCAGAAGTTCCTTTATTGTACAGGATGCTTTGGCTATCCTGTGGGGTTGTTGTTGTTGTTGTTTGATTGGTTGGATGGTTGGTTTTTTTTGATTTTCTATATGAAGTTGAGAATTGTTCTTTTGAGATCTATGAAGCATTTTACTGAGATTTTGATGGGCATTGCCTTGAATTTTTAGATTGCTTTTGGTAAGATTGCAATTTTTACAATTATGTTGATTCTACCTACCTAAAATCATGGGAGATTGTTCAATTTTATGGTGTCTTCTTCAATTTCTTTCTTTAAAGGTGTAAAGTTCTTGTCATACAGGTCTTTCACTTGCTTGCTTAGAGTTTCTCCAAGATATTTTATATTATTTGTGGCTATTGTGAAGGGTGATGTTACCCTGATTTCCTTCTCAGCCTATTTCTCATCCATATAAAGAAGAACTCCTGATCTTTTTTGAGTTACTGAAGGTGTTTATGATTATAGAAGTTTCTTGGTACAGTTTTTGAGGTCATTTATGTAAACAATCATATCACCAGCAAATAGTGAGAATTTGACTTTTTATTTTTTGATTTGTAAACACTTGATCTCCTTTTCTTGTCTTATTGCTCTAGCTAGAACCTCAAGTACTATATTGAAAAGAGATGGAGAGAGTGGACAAACTTGTCTTGTTCCTGATCTCAGTGAGATTGCTTTAGTTTCTCTTTATTTAGTTTTATGTTGACTGCTGCCTTGCTGTATATTGTCTTTGTTATGTTTAGGTGTGTTCCTTGTATTCCTGCTCTCTCCAAGACCTTTATTATGAAGGCATTTTATATTTTGTCAAAGGCTTTCTCAGCATCTAATGAGAGGATCAAGTGGTATTTTTATTTCAGTTTGTTTATATGGTGGATTACATTGACAAGTTTGGTATGTTGAACCATCCCTGCATCTCTGAGATTAAGTCTGCTTGGTTATGGAGGAGGATTTTTCTGATGTGTTCTTGGATTCAATTTGCCACTTTTATTGAATTCAACAAGTATTTTTTTAGTATAATGGGGGAAATGTAGATATAAAAGATAAGGGGAGTCTGCCCATTCTTCTTGCAATCTACAGATATGGTTATGTCTCATATATCCACTCTGGGCCTCAGAGCCTCTCGATCTGCTTAAATTGTTACCTTTAACTTTCTGAGGTTACTTTCATCTTTCTGCACTGACACCATTAGAAGTTAATTGCTAATTAACACCTTGCTCCAATTAAGGGAGTTCTTACCTGGAATGGGAAACCAATGGCTCAGAGGGCGAAATAATAACCTGTGCTCTTACTGACCAATGACACCATGGTAATGTGCTATAGCCATAAACAATTGCATGTTTGTTCTTTTAAGTCATAAAACTAACCATGTTTGTTTTATTTTTTGAGATATGAATCTGCTTAAAAGTTGGAACTCGTGAGATCCTGTCTTAACATCCAGGGATCTATAATGACAACTGTATACCACCACTATAGTGGAGAGTTTATTGAGGACAAAATTAGAATCGTTGTGATTTTTTTCCAGGGTGGCATCCTCACAGTGGCTGCAATAAGTTCTCTCCCACCTCTTCTGCACTCACAAAGGTGCATGCACTTCAGCAGACAATTTCACAGTATCTACTACATGAAAATATATTTATAATATAATATATAGTCAATATACTCCTGACTTGTGTATTTAAAACATAACAAAACAAATCAATCCAGCTTAAATTGACGGATATTTCCAACACAGAGACTTTCAGGACTCTGGGCTAACTCTTTATTTGATGCAAGTAGTTGCTATATAAGTATATACAGAGGTAAAAAACTGATCAAACCCTTTACTCAAGATTGTACAGTTTTAAATTCTTATTATATAACAGGAAAAGAAAAAATATGACACTAAAATATTTGAATTTGGATCAACTATTATTCCTTCATTTCATTTGTTTTTTTTTTTGTGTGTGTGTGTTTTTGCCAAAGCAGTAATTAATAATAAAAAATATGCAGGTGGCCTTATACTATTTTGATGTTCAGAGAAAAGGGAAAAAATGACATTTTCTAATCCTTATTGCCACTTAATTATTTAATTTTATTTCTTTCTCCAAGGGAGAAATACCATGTTTCCTTATGTGCAAATCAGCTTCTTACACTATTCACTTCATTCTATAACATATTCTAAAAATTATAGGTTAATATCACAGCATCAATATA
Source organism: Chionomys nivalis (assembly GCF_950005125.1). Taxonomy (NCBI): domain Eukaryota; kingdom Metazoa; phylum Chordata; class Mammalia; order Rodentia; family Cricetidae; genus Chionomys; species Chionomys nivalis. Next base: position 158,579,059 of record NC_080086.1, on the reverse strand, counting down.
ACTATAAAATGTATAACTAGCTGAATTATTTAAATATTTTACAGTTCTTTTTAAAAAAAATTATTAAATTTTTTTTAATTAAAAATTTCCTCCTCTTCCCCACCTCCCTTTTCCCTCCCCCCCACCACTCCCCATGCCTCACTCCCCTCCCCCTCCATCTCCAGTCCAAAGAGCAGTCTGGGTTCCCTGCCCTGTGGGCAGTCCAAGGCCCTCCCCCCTCCACCCAGGTCTAGGAAGGTGAGCATCCAAACCAGCGAGGGTCCCACAAAGCCAGTACATGCAGTAAGGTCAAAACTCAGTGCCATTGTCCTCGGCTTCTCAGCAGCCCTCATTGTCCACCATATTCAGTGAGTCCAGTTTTATCCCATGCATTTTCAGTCCCAGTCCATCTGGCCTTGGTGATCTCCTAATAGATCAGCTCCACCGTCTCAGTAGGTGGGTGCACCCTTATGGTCTTGACTCCCTTGCTCATGTTCTCCCTCCTTCTGTTCCTCATTTGGACCTTGGGAGTTCAGTCCATTGCTCCAATATGGGTCTCTGTCTCTATCTCCATCCATCGCCAGATGAAGGTTCTATGGTGATATGAAAGATATTCGTTAGTATGGCTATAGGATCGGGCCATTTCAGAATCTCCTCAGCTACCCAAGGACCTAGTTGGGTACATGTCTCTGAACCCCTGGGAACCCCTGTAGCATCAAGGTTCTTGCCAACCCTAAAACGGCTCCCTTAATTAAGATATAAACTTCCCTGCTCCCATATCCATCCTTCCATTATCCCAACCATTCCATTCCCCCAAGTTCTCCCTATCCTCCCCTTCTCAATTTTCTCTGCCCATCTCCCCTTTCCCCCATCCCACCCCACCCCCCAGTTCCCAAATTTTTGCCCAGCAATCTTAACTACTACCAATATCCAGGGGGATAACTATATGTTTTTCTTCGGGTTCAACTTCGTATTTAGCTTCTCTAGGATCACGAATTAGAGGCTCACTGTCCTATATTTATGGCTAAAAACCAATTATGAGTGAGTACATCCCATGTTCATCTTTGTGGGTCTGGGTTACCTCACTCAGGATAATGTTTTCTATTTCCATCCATTTGTATGCAAAATTCAAGAAGTCATTGTATTTTTACCGCAGAGTAGTACTCTAATGTGTATATATTTCACACTTTCTTCATCCATTCTTCCATGGAAGGGCATCTAGGTTGTTTCCAGGTTCTGGCTATTACAAATAATGCTGCTATGAATATAGTTGAACAAATACTTTTGTAGTATGATAGGGCATCTCTTGGGTATATTCCCAAGAGTGGTATTGCTGGGTCCTGGGGTAGGTTGATCCCAAATGTCCTGAGAAACCGCCACACTGCTTTCCATAGTAGTTGTACAAGTTTGCATTCCCACCAGCAATGGATGAGTGTACCCCTTACTCCACATCCTCTACAGCAAAGGCTATCGTTGATGTTTTTTATTTTAGCCATTCTGACAGGTGTAAGATGGTATCTCAAAGTTGTTTTGATTTGCATTTCCCTGATCACTAAGGAGCTTGAGCATGACCTTAAGTGTCTTTTGGCTATTTGAACTTCTTCTGTTGAGAATTCACTGTTCAGTTCAGTGCCCCATTTTTTAATTGGGTTAATTAGCACTTTAAAGTCTAGTTTCTTGGGTTCTTTATATATTTTGGAGATTAGACCTTTGTCTGTTGCAGGGTTGTTGAAGATTTTATCCCAGTCAGTGGGTTGCCTTTTTGTCTTAGTGACAGTGTCCTTTGCTTTACAGAAGCTTCTCAGTTTCAGGAGGTCCCATTTATTCAATGTTGTCCTTAATGTCTGTGCTGCTGGGGATATACGTAGGAAGTGATCTCCTTTACCCATATGTTGTAGAGTACTTCCCACTTTTTCTTCTATCAGGTTCAGTGTGTTCAGAGTGATATTGAGGTCTTTAATCCATTTGGACTTGAGTTTTGTGCATGGTGATATATATGGATCTATTTTCATTCTTCTACAAATTGACAACCAGTTCTGCCAGCACCATTTGTTGAAGATGCTCTTACTTTCATTGTATACTTTTATCTCCTTTATCAAAAATGAGGTGTTCATAGGATTGTGGGTTAAAATACGGGTCTTCCACTCATTTCCATTGATCTACTTCTCTATTTTTATGCTAGTACCAAGATGTTTTCAATACTGAAGCTCTGTAATAGAGTTTGAAGTCAAGAATGGTCATGCCTCCAGATGTTCCTTTATTGTATAAGATTGTTTTGGCTATCCTGGATTTTTTGTTTTTCCATATAAAGTTGATTATTATCCTCTCAAGGTCTGTGAAGAATTTTGATGGGATTTTGATGGGGATTGCATTGAATCTATAGATTACTTTTGGTAGAATTGCCATTTTTACTATGTTGGTCCTCCCAATACAAGAGCAAGGGAGATCCTTCCATTTTCTGGTATCCTCCTCAATTTCTTTCTTCAAAGACTTAAACTTCTTGTCAAGTAGAACTTTCACTTCCTTGGTCAGAGTTACCCCAAGATATTTTATGCTATTTGTGGCTATCGTGAAAGGTGATGTTTCTCTGAATTCCCTCTCTGCATCCTTATCCTTAGGGTATAGGAGGGCAACTGATTTTTTGGAGTTGATCTTGTATCCTGCCACATTCCCAAAGGTGTTTATCAGCTGTAGGAGTTCTTTGGTAGAGTTTTTGGGGTCGCTTATGTATAGTATCATATCGTCTGCAAATAGCGACAGTTTAACTTCTTCCTTTCCAATTCAAATCCACTTGATCCCCTTATGTTGTCTTATTGCTATTGCTAGGACTTCAAACACTATATTGAAGAGGTATGGAGAGAGTGGACATCCTTGTCGTGTTCCTGATTTTAGTGGGATGGCTTTGAGTATCTCTCCATTTAATCTGATGTTAGCTGTCGGCTTGCCGTAAATAGCTTTTATTATATTTAGAGTAGTATCCCTACTCTCTCCAAGACCTTTATCATAAAGGGATGTTGAATTTTGTCAAATGCTTTTTCAACATCTAATGAAATGATCATATGGTTTTTTCTTTCAGTTTATTTATATGATGGATTATATTGATCAATTTGTGTATGTTGAACCAGCTCTGCATCTCTGGGATGAAGCCTATTTGATCATAATGGATAATTTTTCTAATGTGTTCTTGGATTCGGTTTGCCAGTATTTTATTGAGAATTTTTGCATCGATGTTCATGAGTGAGATAGGCCTGTAATTCTCTTTCTTGGTTGGGTCTTTGTGTGGTTTTGGTATCAAGGTAACTGTAGCTTCATAAAAGGAATTTGGCAATGACTCTTCTGTTTCTATATTGTGAAATACATTAAGGAGATTAGGTATTAGCTCTTCTTGGAAGTTCTGGTAGAATTCTGCATTGACACCATCTGGTCCTGGGCTTTTTTTGGAAGGGAGATTTTTGGTAACAGTTTCCAATTTTTTGCGACTAATAGGTCTATTTAGATTGTTCACCTGGTGTTGGTTTAACTTTGGTATATGGTACTTATCTAAAAAGATGTCCATTTCTTTTGCATTTTCCAGTTTTTTGGCATACAGGCTTTTGTAGTAAGATCTAAAGATTCTCTGAATTTCCTCTGTGTCTGTGGTTATGTCCCAATTTTCATTTCTGATCTTAATAATTTGCATGTTCTCTCTCTGCCGTTTGATTAGTTTGGATAGGTGTTGTCAATCTTGTTGATTTTCTCCAAGAACCAACTTTTTGTTTCATTGATTCTTTGGATTGTTTTCTGTGTTTCTATTTTGTTGATTTCAGCCCTTGGTTTAATTATTTCCAATGTTCTACTCCTCCTGGATGAGTCTGCTTTTTTTTTTCTAGAGCTTTCAGGTGTGCTGTTAAGTCTCCAATGTGTGCTTTCTCTGTTTTCTTTAAGTGGGCACTTAGTGCTATGAACTTTCTTCTTAGCACTGCTTTCATCGTGTCCCATAGGTTTGAGTATGTTGTCTCTTTATTTTCATTAAATTTAAAGAAGACTTTAATTTGTTTCTTTATTTCTTCTTTGACCCAGGTGTGGTTCAGCAATTGACTGTTCAGTTTCTATGAGTTTGTAGGCTTTCTGGGGGTAGCCTCATTGTTGAATTCTAACTTTATTCCATGGTGACCTGATAAAACACATGCGGTCACTAAAATTTTTTGTATCTGTGGAGGTTTGCTCTCTTACCGAGTATGTGGTCAATTATCGAGAAGGTTCCATGAGCTGCAAAGAAGAAGGTATATTCTTTCCTATTTGGGTGGAATGTCCTATAGATGTCTGTTAAATCCATTTGCTTCATTATCTCCATTAATTATCTTATTTCTCTATTAGGTTTCTGTTTGATTGACCTGACAATTGGTGAGAGAGGCATGTTGAAGTCTCCTAATATTAGTGTGTGTGGTTTGATGTCTGCCTTGAGTTCTAGTAATGTTTCTTTTATGTAAGTGGTTGCTTTTATATTAGGGGCATAGATATTCAGGATTGAGACTTCATCCTGATGAATTGTTCCTGTTATGAGTATAAAATTACCATCTCTCTCTTCTGATTGATTTTAGTTTGAAGTCAGATTTATTAGAAATTAGTATGGCCACTCCCGCTTGTTTCTTAGGTTCATTTGCTCGAAAAACCTTTTCCCAACCCTTTACTCTTCGTAGATGTCTATCTTTTGTGTTGAAGTGTGTTTCTTGTAAACAGCAGAATGTTGGATCCTGTTTTCATATCCAATCTCTTAGCCTGTGTCTTTTTATAGGTGAATTGAGTCCATTGATATTAAGTGATATTAAGGACCAGTGGTTGTTGACTCCGGTTGTTATTATTTTTTTGGTAGTAGAGTTTGTGTGTTTCCCTTCTTTGAGTTGTGCTGGTGAAGGGTTGCTAGTTGTATGAGTTATTATAGGCAGTGTTGGCAATGTTGGATTCCTTGGGTTGTACTTTCTGTAAGGCTGGTTTGTGGCTACATATTGTTTAAATTTGTTCTTATCTTGGAATATTTTGTTTTCTCCATTGATAGTGAACGATAGCTTGGCTGGGTATAGTAGTCTGGGCTTGCATCCATGGTCTCTTAGTTTCTGCAGTACCTCTTTTCAGGACCTTCTGGCTTTCATGGTTTCCACAGAGAAGTCTGGTGTAAGTCTGATAGGTTTACCTTTATAAGTAACTTGACCTTTTTCCTTTGCAGCTCTTAATATTCTTTCTTTAATTTGTATGTTTTGTGTTTTGATTATTATATGGTGAGGAGATTTTTTTTGATCCAATCTATTTGGTGTTCTGTATGCTTCTTGAATATTCATAGGAATATCTTTCTTTATGTTGGGAAACTTTTCTTCCATAATTTTGTTAAATATATTTTCTGGGCCTTTGAGCTGTAATTCTTCTCCTTCTATCCCTATTATTCTTAGGTTTGGTCTTTTTATGGTGTCCCATATTTCCTGAATGTTTTGTGATGAGAATTTGTTGGATTTGCTGTTTTCTTTGATCAGTGCGTTTATTTTCTCAATGGTGTCTTCAGAGTCTGACATTCTTTCTTCTATTTCTTGTATTCTATTAGTTATGCTTGTTTCTGTAGTCTCTGTTCACTGACCTAAATTTTCCATATCCAGTCGGCCTTCGGTTTGTGTTTTCTTCCTTGCCTCCATTTCAGTTTTCAATTCTTGAACTGTTTCCTTTTACCTGTTTGATTGTTTTTTTCTTGGTTTCCCAGGGTTTCCTTTACATATTTCTTCATTTCTTCAAACTTTTTGTTATACTTCTCATCCATTTCTATAAGGGCGTTTTTTATGTGCTGTTTAAGGGACTCTATTTCTTTCATAATGTCATTTTTTCCCCTTCTTCTGGATTAGGGTGTTCAAGACCTTCTGTTTTCTGATCACTGGGTTCTGGTGTTTTCATGTTGTTTTTCAGATTGGTGGAGGAATTCTTGCCTTGGCGCCTGCCATCTCTTCCTTCAGATGCTATCCTATTGATCTTATGGAACAGGATCAGGTTCCTTTGGTGGCCAGGAACCTCGCTAACAAAGGGCCTACCTTGCTGCAGCTACTGAAGTAAAGGAACTCCTGTCTGCTTCTTGCCCTCAGCACCCCTTCCCAGTGCCCAAACAGGCTAAGCTGGTGGATCCCGTGCCCCCCCCCACCCCCGCATAAGGGAAGAAGAAGGGAGGAGGTTCCTGGGTGCAAACTGGGATGGGTTAGGGAGAGAGAGGCTCCAGCAGAGGGGAGCAGCCCCTGCTGAATGACCTAGAAGTGAAGGGGGTCGGGGAATGTCCCTGCTCTGTTTCCGGGCTCCTGTCGCAGGTCAAGAACACACTCACCAACCACTCTGATGGGTCCCCAGCACAGGATCCTGTTCCTTTGGTGGCCAGGAACCTTGCTAAGATAGGGCCTACCTTGCTGCAGACAGGTTATTGAAGTAAAACAATTCCTGCAGGCCCCTTTGCTCTCAGCACCCTGTCCCAGTGCCCAAACAGGATGAGCTGGCGGATCCCGTGGTCCTGCAGAAGTATTTTACAGTTCTGACTCTTCCTGGTTTCATAGTAAATTGGAATTGAATGCTAACATTGTCTTTGAATTCCACTTTGATCATAAATTCACTTTGCAATTCACTTTTACAGCACATTTATTTTCCTAATTTTTGGGGATTTCACATTTAATTCATTTTCTGGTAATATGTTTAGATAGTTCAAATTAAACTCAATTAACTTAAGTGTACTTGATGAAGCACTGCTTCCACTCTTTTATAGTACAATGTTTTCTTTCATTCTTCAGGGACAATCAACCTTTAAAATATGTGATTGTTTGTTTTAATCTAAAAATAATTTATTTTGCTAGTAACAGAATTTTTTACAACTTGCTAACATCTTAAACAGTACATTGTTAATAGCTTCCACAATGGTAGGTATAGATATGTTTCTTTCATTTGTGAAGTGACATAGTAATTATTTTTTCCTTTGAATTAAATACACATTTAATAAACACTAATTAATTTTCTGCTGATAGTTATCTACAAACCCTGTATTCTGCTAGTAGACAAAATGCTACCTGGAATTACCCGAGTTTGCTTCAATTCTCAGTTTCATAAGAACTCATGGAGACCTCTTGAGCAACTGTTTCGATATATGGCCAAGTTTCCTGTTTTAGAGACTGGACTAATTTTTACACCTGTCTTGTTTAAAAGTGAAAAATTTTCTACCCCTCTCCAAGTTTCAAATTAATACATTTTGGATAAGCTGATAGGTTTAAATAGCCTCACGGGGTTTTAACTTCTACTTAGGGTTTCCTGCAGACATAGGTTGGTGATCCTAGGGAAAGTCTGTCCTTGATGAACTATAAAATATTTAAACCTGTATAAACATAGTTTTTAGTCTTTTCTTTCTTCCTTTGCTCACAAATATGTTTTCATATGCTCTGCAAGATAAATGCAAGTGCCAATTTGAAACAACTCTCTGTTTTCATTGATGTTTTGTACAAATGGATTGTTTGTTCATAAAGATAATTCTATGTTATTTTAGTTGGCTTCAGAGAATTCCTAGAATTTTTCAGGCTAAATTGTGCACATAAAGTATAATGTGATTAAATCTTTATTTGTATTCTGATATTCAAATGTGCATTTTCTTCCATCATATATTGAGGATATATTTTGTCAATGTTTGAATAGCTTTTTCTAAGTTTATTTTGTTATAGAATTTCACATATAGTTTTTTAAAAATGAGTAAGGTTTTTGTCTTTCACGAATGAAGATAGCTTATGGGAAATTTGTCTCAATTGATTTCAGCAATAGAATATACTAGTAGAAATAATAGCATTTTATTCAATAGTATTTTGGAAAAGCATGTATATTTTGGTACTTGTTTAGCCATGGTGATAATAAAAATATTTATGTACATTTTAAAGTACATTTTCATATATCTTATTCAATTTCATATGGAAAGTACCTAAGTCATGCATATTTTTGACTTTCTCTTATATAGAAAAGAAATACAAAAGAAATATTAAGGGGAGTTATTGTGGAATTCTCCTCAGTATGCTGTGAATATCATTGGTTAACAAATAATGCTGCTTTGGCCTACAGTAGGGCAGAATTGAGTTAGGAGGGAATTCCAAGCAGATAGAAAAGGAAAGAAGACAGAATCAGTGAGACACCATATAGCTACCAAAGGAAACAGATGTTCAGAGCCTTGCCAGTAAACCATGAGCCTTGTGGTAAAATATAAAATAATAGAAATGGCTTAATTTAAGATGTAAGAGCTAGCTAAAAATAGACTTAAGTTATTAGTCAAATAGTGTTGCAAATAATATAGTTTCTATATGATTATTTTGGGTCTCAGATGCTGGGAATGAACAAGCAGTCCCAACCTACAGGAAGTGACAAGAAAATTACTTACTGTAGACAGTACTATGATATTTCTTTGTAATAACAGAAAGAAAGAAGAGAAAGATAATAAAGAGGCTAGGAGTAGTTGGCTATACTTCAATTCCAGAACTAAGGAGGGATGCTGAGAAAGATCTCTGTGAGTTTTTAAGCCATCCTGTTCAACATAGGAATGTCCACAACGTTTGTGTCTACATCGAGATGTTCTATCTCAAAAAGTAAAATGAGGAGGAGGAGAATAAAGAGAGTATAGGAGACAGGGGAGAGTAAAAGTGGAAGAGAAAAGAAAAGGAAGAAAAATTACTATTCTTTAGAATACTAAGTACATCAGTATGTCTACCTATAGACATCAAGATCTTAGAAATGTACAGTCATAACGCTCCCTAATTCTCTAAGCCTAAAGCATGAAGTTTCATGTACATGCTAAAAAAATGTGATTCACTCTGTGTCATCATCCTTGTTAACTTTGCTGTCAACTTGAAAGACATGTGAATTTGTTGAATAAATATCCTTCAAACTACCCATGGGCATTTTCTTACTGGGTTATTGACATAAACAAACCTATATCACTGTGTGTGATACTCCAGTGTAATAGGAGACTGCTTACTTGTTCCTCGCTGCTCAACCCTGAAATAACCACACGGAAAATGTATTATAATTAAATCACTGCTTGGTACATTAGCTCTAGCTTTTTATTGGCTAATTCTTACATCCTAAGCTAGCCCCTCTCCTTTAATCTGTGTATTGTCATGTGGCTATATTACCCAGTAAAGTTCCATCCCCAGTATCTGTGTCCAGGGGTCTACATGGCTTCTCCCTGACCCTGCCTACTCTATATATGTCTTCCAGCTTGGCTATGTTTTGTTAAGCCATTGGTCAAAATCAGGTCCTTATTTATTAATCAATAAAAGTAACACTTAGACAGAGGGCTTCCCACACCATTTCCCCTTTTCTGTTTAAATAAAAAGGAAGATTTTAACTTAAACATAGTAAAATTACATATAACCAAACAAGTATCAACCAAGAGTTACACTTACAATATATATATATATATATATATTATATATAATATATATATATATATTATTACTAAGGAAAAATTTAATTTTAACAATTTATTTTTAACTCTATTAAAGATTTTAGAAGGATATAATATTACCTAAGTGCATTGTAAACAACTTTTGAAACTCTAGAATTTACAGAGTTATCTCATTGCCTGTACAGTCACCCAAAGTTTATTTTATTTATTTATTTATTTTGTATCATTGGAGCATCCATCTTTAGCCTACAGGCCCATAGTATCCAGGAGACATTTTTATGAAGGAGGAAATTTGAAAATTCTTTCGCCTTGAAATGGCAAAGTCCATAAGGTTTTTTTTTGTTTTTTTGTTTTTTTTTTTTGTGTGTGTGTGTCTTACAGAATATCTAGCAGATTTTTTTTATTAAGAAGGAAACATGAAGGACTGTGTCATATTTTTAAGGCAACTTTAGCAGTTATTTTTTTGTGGGTCTTCCATATCAAATTCATACAGCACAACATCAAGCAGTCCAGGCAAGAGCAGTTTTTGCCCAAATGGCTATCAAACTCCATAAGGAGCCTCTTTGATGCCTGTTATCCTCTTGAAGTAGATTGGTGCTGCCAGGAGCAGATGTTTCTCATTGTTATGAAAAGTGTTAAGTTTTAAAAAATTTTAAATGTCATATTTTGTAGTGTTTGAAAGGTTTGAAGAATGTCTGTCCATCTGAACTATATCTCTGTACATCTAGAAAACCTAACTAGCATAACTACAAGCTGATTATTATAGATGATCATCTATTAACCCATATTTTTAATTATACATTAAATTTTTAAAAGAGTTGTACAAACACAATATCTTAATCAAGATAAACCAACATATATGTTTTAAAGGTTTCTTGACTTCAAAATTTGAGTGTAAGGATATGTTGCCTTAAAAAGAGGTTCTTTTGTTTCCACAGAGAATTAAAACCTGTAAAATCCTTCAAGAGTTATGTGGTTTAATGGACCAAGACCCCCCCAAAAAAAGGTCACTGTGAACATCTCCCCAAATTACTTCACCCAACAAAAAACAGAAAACAGCTTTAAAAAAAAATCAAAAAAAAAATCTATGCCCAAATTCCCTAAATGATTGTTTATAAACTTCTATTTACATTTAAAGGGAGATATACTATGGAGATTTACATTGGTAGGGATCTTGGTTTGTGGATAAACCATTTCTTCTACAAGTAAATTGTGTTCAGTATTTTACTGTATCAACAAAAGAAAACTAGAATTACCATAATGCAAATATATAATGCTTTTATGAATTTATTTATAGGAACAAGAAACAACTTTACATCACAAGCATGCCTACACATTACTTGAATAACCCTAATCTTGATAATTTTCTCTTTTTTGTTTTGCTTGTTTTTCTTTGTCTTTGAAGTGGAAATACTGGTTATTTTCTTTTGCTGTTATTGGTTATGCTTATTCACCCATCTACAACAATCAATTTGTTTTAAAATGAAGAAAAACAAAACAAATCAAACAAACCAAAACAGGCTCAAGGTTTTTGGGTTTTGTTTTGTTTTGATTTACCAGATTTTTATTTTCAGGATTGTAATCCCTTCTGCAGAATAAGCTTCTAATCCAATCAGAGAGTGACTGGTTGGAGGCAAACAGCTATGCCAGTGCTGTACTGTTGGCACATCTGACCAGGATTCATAGGTGGGTTTGATCGCTGAAGCCTTTCTCGTACAGCACTGTCCACGATGCTGTCCAGTATTATAAAGGCTAGCAGCAGAGAGGATTATTCCACCCTTTTTCTCTACATCTTGCTACCACAGTAAGACTCAACATATAACACCTGCATCTCTATTGGATTCATAATGTGCCCTCTGTGAGAAACCCAACCATTCTTTGCTTCAGTCTTGCTTCTCTAACTTGGATGACCAACACTTTAGCATTCTTCAAAGTTTCTTGGCATCACTTTTTTTGACTGTGAAATGAAAATAGTAGCAGGTTATTATAAGCCACAGAGACTGTGTAAAAACATTCCTATGTGCATTTCACCCAAGAGTTTTATGTCATACGTGAATCCCTTGTCAGATATCTGCATCTTCTATTGTGCATGGTCACTAGTCTTTTCCTTCTTAGTCACTTGAAATCTGACCAAGATTCTTATCCATCCCTGAAACGTTCTCTCAGATGACACGTGCAGCTAATTTCACTCCCAAAGTGTTGCTCTTTAGAGTCAAGTAGAGTTTTATTGCCTCTTTCATGTAAGAATTTATTTAGTGTCTGGTCTTTTGCTGGTTCTTCATCATTCTTTTTAATTCTTTTCTCTATGCCCCTATGATGATACTATTAAGAATAAATGAGATGCTGTGCCTTAGTGTCTTTTGTGACCATGCTCAGATGGAGGTCTGTGGGCTTGAAGACTAGGGTCACCAAATTTTTAGTCTTTTTGTGCATAGACATTTCCTAGGTTCTCATTATAAAACAATGAAAACTCTGGGAGTTCATTTTAAGCAAATAGTCTGAAAATAAACAAAAGTGGTATAACAGTACACATATCAGGTCTATAGGGCCTGAGTCATTAGTGTTTAAATGGGTGCCCTCTTGACATTTTCATACGTAGGCAGTGAAAAGACCTGACCAAACAAGACTCTAACTATAACCATGGGGATTTCAACTACATCATTAAGGAAGCACAGAATAGGTCCATGCCATCTCAGGAACCGGACAACAAGAGCAAATTGACAGATTATGAGTCTAACTTCAGTCCTGTTTCTGGACATTGATACTGATTTGAAAGTAAAATGACCAACAGTTTCCTGTGTGACAGAATTGTACAATCTGAGCCTGACCATTTACCAAGATTGATCACTACATGAACTTGGCAAGGAAAACCATTTCTTTTCTGATAATTCATGCTCCATGGACTCAGGGAAGTCTCTTTTTTATCATCAGATGCATTTGCAAAAGTATGTAGCATGATCCATGTTGATTAATTGAAATAAAGCAGGGGTAGGGGAGAAGAGGGGGGAACAGCTCTTCACTTTCAGAAGCACCATCGCAGAGAACTAGTGTTTATATACATAAGAATGAACAGAGGAAACCATGTGAAATACTGAACATTGGGGTATACATAGCATGTTTGGAGAACCAGGCTATTATATGTAGATAGGAGTTAATCAGAAGTTGCAGATTACAAAAAAAATAATAAAATAATTCTAAGCTATAATCCCTGTAGGCCTTCTATTTTAGAGACACAAGATTGACCTTGCTCTCTATATAATGCAATATTGTATTTGTATTTGTCAGAAGATTTTCTTAGAGTTCTCAGGCTGAGGCTGATAATTGAAGCAACCTCACACTTCACCTAATCAAAAAGTTAAACTCTCTGTACTTCACAACCACCTCAGCCCTCTTCATTCTCTCTAAGTTCATGTTATACAACAGAAAATAGCATGATAGTGATGATAGCATTCAAATGTTATTATCTGTAGCTCAAACTCACCCTGAACTCCTTATGTATCCCAAGTGGCCTTAAACTTAAAATTCTCCTGAGCTCAACTTTTACATACTATAATTACAGGAATGCACCACTACACCTAGTAATATATTTTGAATTCATTTTAGAGACATTTTATTTTGGAATTAATTTTTTTAGAATGAATGAATGTTGATGGATTTATCTTGTTATTACTCTCACCCTCCTACCTTGTAGGGTTGATTTGAGACAGAGTTTTAACTATGTTGGCTTGGATATCTTGTAACTCAATGTTCTGTATGTAGACCAGGCTGGCTTCAAACTCAGAGATCTACCTGTCTCTGCCTCCAGAGTGCTTGGATTAAAGGCATGCATCACCACCACCCAGTATTTTAAAACATGTTTTTAACTGAAATAGAATTTCATTACTTTTCTACTTCCCTTTCCTCCATCCAGCTTCTCCTGGACATCCTCCTTGGATTCCCTCCCATGGTCTGCCACTATTGATAGCCTATTTTTAATTGGCTACATTTGTTACATATGGATGTATGTAAATACCACCTGATGAGACCATTTGTGATGTTTATGTAAATCACAGAGGAGGATACAGGAATATTATAAGATCTACTGTGCCAGGAAGTTTTCTGTCAAGTATTTTCTGTTAGATATAGCTCCCTAATAATGTAGCTTTAGATCCATGACTAATCATCTTCAGTACTGAGCCATGGTAAATCTCTAAATGGCCAGTCCTAACGACCTTAGGACAATACACAATATAAGAATATAAGAATACAAGCCTGAGTCAGGAGGTGCTGTTGCATGCCTTTAATCCCAGCAGAGGCAGGTGGATCTCTGTGAGTTCAAGGCCAGCCTGGTCTACAAATGCTAGTTCCAGGACAGTCTCCAAAGCTGCAGAGAAACTCTGTCTTGAAAAATAAAAAAAAATAAAAAAAAACAAACAAAAAAACCCAAAAACAAAACAAAAAGAAAACACTAAAAGAATACAAGCCTGATTAGGGTGAGAATTTGAGAGCCTCAAATGAGGTATGTTCTGGCATGAGAAGGATTCTGAGGGTCATGCTTTGGAAACACTGGCATTAGGTGACCTAAACACTTTCTTGAGGGGAAATAGGGACAGTATATCTTCACCTCCACTGGAGAATATGATAAGAGGACTTAGACACACGATCATCATGGCTATATGTATTTTCTTATGTCTAGGTGTCTGTAGTACTTATTTCAGTATTTCTGCTGTTAAGTCTTTGACTGAACCTAGTTATGTCCTTATTTTCTTTCTATCTTTATTATCTTATTTTACATCCTGACTACATTTTCCATTCCCTTCTCTCCCTCCCACCTTCTCTCCCTGCCTCCTCTATGCCTCTACTCACTTCATTCCTATTCCATTTCTATTCAGAATGGGGCAAGTCACCCTACAATCCTTTCTCCTATTCAGCAGGATTACTCCAAGATCAGCCTAATGTTTTGCTGTGAGTCTGTATCTGTTTTCACCAGCTGCCATATGGTGCCTCTGTGTTAACTACTGCACTAGATACCAATCTATAAGTATAGCAGAATGTCATAAGGAATCATTTCATTGGCATGTCTTTTCCTCCAATCATGTTTGATTCTATCCTAGGTCTTTGGGTCATTCAACCTGTGAGTTCTGAAGAAGCCAAAATTATACAATGGAAAAAAGAAAGAATATTAAACAAATGGTGCTAAAATGGCTGGATATCTGTATGTATAAGAATGGAAATAGATACATATCTATTACCTTGCACAATACTGAAGTCCAAATGGATAAAATACCTCAACATTAATCAAGTTATGCTGAACCTGAGGAAAGAGAAAGTGTAAAGTACTCTTGAATGCATAGGTACAAGAGACAAAATACTGAACAGAACACCAATGGCACAAACATTAAGATCAAAAATTAATAAATGGGACAGCATGAAACTTAAAAGCTTATATAAGGCAAAGGACAGAATAAATAAGATAAATGGCAGCCTACAGAATGGGAAAAGATCTTCACCAGCCCCATATCTGACAGAGTGATGGAGGAAGGTCATTGGTTAAAAAATAAAGAAATTGCTTGGCCCTCATAGGTTAGAACATAGGTGGGTGGAGTAAACAGAACAGAATGCTGGGAGGAAGAGGAAGTGAGTTCAGACTTGATAGCTCTCCTCTCTGGGGCAGATGCGATGAAGCTCCGACCCAGGATGGACATAGGCTAGAATCTTCCCAGTAAGCACATCTTGGGGTGCTACATACATTATTAGAAATGGGCTAGTCCAGGTGCGAGAGTTAGCCAAGAAGAAGCTAGATATAATGGGCCAAGCAGTGTTTAAAAGAATACAGTTTGTGTGTTGTTATTTCAGGGCATAAGCTAGCCAGGCAACCAGGAGTTGGGGTGGCAGGAACACAGCCCACAGCTCCCCTCAAGAGAATGGCGCCCAACGTGGTAGCAGCAATTTCTTGGGTCTACTCTGCTTGCTAGAGGCAAGCAAGTGCTCTCATCTAAGAGAGGCTTCCTGACTCAGCTTTAGCTGCAAAACCCTCAGCTCTTTTAAGAGGTCCTGCCACGAAACACTTAAAACGGTGTTGGTGAAAAGCTGAAGGCATGCTTTTGGGTTTTCAGCCTTAGCAGGAAAAAAGTTGTGCTGCTTTAAAATGCGGGCTTTCTGGGCCGTCCTACCAGGGCAAACTCTGACTGTTTGAGGCAGGAGGGCCTACTACAGAGAGAGGACTTGAGTGTTGTTTGTTGCAGCTTGCTTGCTGGCAGGGACCTTGAAATGCCTAGAGTTGTAGCAATAAACATGGCTACAGTCGGTACCTCAGCCACGAGGTTGGAAAGCTAAGGAATGGGCTGGATCCATTCATCAAAGCCACAGCTTTATTCCTACTGATATTGCTTGGAAAATTAAAGACTCATGTGGTCAGAAAAAGAGAGATATACAGTAAAGAGAGATTCAAAGACAAAGAAAACTTCTAAATGATTTACAGTGTGTTAAAAATATATACAGGCTAAAAGTTAAAGTTCTTAAAAGTCAAAAAAGGAAGAAAGAGAGTAGTTGGGTGTTGTAGGACACACCTTTAATCCCAACCTTTGGGAGGCAGAGGGAGATTGACCTCTGTGACTTCAAGGTGTGGTAGCACACGCCTTTAATCCCAATGCCTGGAAGGCAGAGAGAGAAGGATCTCTGAGAGTTCAAGGACAGTCTGGTCTACAGAGTTATTCCAGGACAAATATATACAGAGAATATAAAATAAAAGTAAAAATAAACGAAATAGAGGTTAAAATAAAGCCACACAAAGATGGAAAATACACAGAAAATCTTGATACTGTATGCTATTATGCTCTCTTTGAATTGTTTGAATGCTGAGAAAAGAGCAACAGCTGCTAAAAGATATTTGTTTTTAAAATGCTGCTAAACTAATCCAAGACAGATATTTTGAAAATACCTTGACTTTAAAATTTGAATCTAAGGACATGATGCTTTGGAAAGGAGTTTCTTTTGTTTTCACAGACGATGATACCCTGCGGATTGCTTCCATCCCAGGGTATGATAGACCATGCCCTCCTGAAAGGTTGCTATGAACACCTTCAAAAAATTACTTCACTCAATTGACAACTGAGATGAACCTAGCACACAGGTTATACCCTGAAATATCTGATTAACAGCGCCCCCATTCAGCAGGAAGTAGTTTGGAGAGAAATAACTACGTTCATATTCCCAATATTGTTTATAAATGTTCTTTTACATTTTAAGGGGGATATGATATAGGTATGAATAATTTGCATTGATATGGATTTTGCTTTAGTGATTTAAATTTAAGGTCAATTTTGTTATATATATATGTATTTCTGATATTGATTAAAGTATTGTGATTGTGTAGCTCATGTAAAAATGTTATGTATATAAGTTGTTAATGAATAGTTATCTATAATAGTCAAGTTTGTAGTCATGTTAGATTTTCTAGATGTACATAGATATATTTTAGATAGACATTCTTCATATCTTTCAAAGACTACGGAATATGCTATCTAATGTTTTAATAACTTAGGACTTTTCATGACAATGAGACACTCTGCTCCTGGCAGCACCAATCTACTTCAAGAAGAAGATGGGCATCGAAGAAGATCCTTATGGAGTTTGATAGCCATTTGGGCAAGAAACTATTCTTACCTGGACTGTTGCATAAACTGGACACAAAGAACCCGCAGAGAGAGGACTGCTGAACTTGCCTAAAGGTGAGATGATCTTTCGGGGTTCCTGATTCATGAAAGAGTCTGTGAGATATTCTGCAGGACACAGCAGATAGTGACTGAAATGCCTTTGAAATTTCCTGCTTCATGGAAATGTCTGCTGGAAACTATGGACCTGTAGGCTGAAGATGGATGCCCCAACAGTACAGAGAAACTTTGGATGACTGTCAAGGCAATGAGATGTCTCTGTCATTTCTAGAGTATGAAAGTTGCTTATCTCTTGTTTGCTTAGGTAATATTATATCTTTCTGGAGTCTTTGATGGAGTTGAAGAATAGTTAGTTATAGTTATAGTTTTCCTTAGTTATGATAAAGATAAAATAGATGTAAATATTGTAATTTTTACTTGATAACTGTTTTGTTATATGTGATTTTGCTATGTTAAAGTTAAAGCCTTCCTTTTTTTTGTTTAAACAGAAAAAGGGGAAATGATGGAAGAAGGTCATTGGTTAAAAAAATAAAGAAACTGCTTGGCCCTCATAGTTTAGAACATAGGTGGGTGGAGTAACAGAACAGAATGCTGGGAGGAAGAGGAAGTGAGCTCAGACTTGATAGCTCTCCTCTCTGGGGCAGATGCGATGAAGCTCCGACCCAGGATGGATGTAGGCTAGAATCTTCCCAGTAAGCACATCTTGGGGTGCTACACACATTATTAGAAATGGGCTAGTCAAGGTGTGAGAGTTACCTGAAAAGAGGCTAGATATAATGGGCCAAGCAGTGTTTAAAAGAATACAGTTTGTGTGTTGTTATTTCGGGGCATAAGCTAGCCAGGCGACTAGGAGCTGGGGTGGCAGGAACACAGCCCACAGCTCCCCTCAACAACAGAGGGTATAGATCTAAACAGGGAGTTCTCAAAAGAAGAATATCAAATGGTTGAGAAACTCTTAAAGAAATGTTCAACCTCCTTAACTACAGAGAAATGGTAATCAAAATGGCTCTGAGATTCTGCCTTACACCTGTCAGAATTGCTAATATCAGAAACCTAAGTGACATGTCATGCTGGAGAGGATGTGGAGCAATGGTAACACTCCTCTATTGCTGGAAGGAAAGCAAATGCCCCTTACCCCAATTCTTTTATTTATTTACTTTTTATTTTTAATATTTTTAAAACAATCATTTATTTTACATACCAACCCCAGTTCATCCTCCCTCCCCTATACCTACTCCCCATATTATATCTTATCCACTCCTCAGAGAGGGTGAGGCCTCCCATGCGGAGTCAACGAATTCTGTCACATCATCTTGAGGCAAAACCAAAGCCCTCTCACCTGTATCTAGGTTGGTATCTCTTCAAAGGGAATTGGCTCTAAAAGCCAGTTCATGTATTATGGATAAATCTGATCCCACTGCTAGGAGCCACACAAAGTGTTCAAACCACACAACTGCCAACCACATTCAGAGGGCCTAGTTTGGTCCTCTGCTGGCTCCTCAGCTGTCAGGTTGCCCCAATATCAGTTTGCAGTCAGTGAGCTCCGACTAGCTGGGGTTAGCTGTTTCTGTGGGTTTTACCATCATGGTCTTGACAATTTTGCTCATATTGCTCATCCTTCTCTTCAATTTGACTCTGGGAGCTCGACCCAGTAATTGTGGATCTCTGCATCTGCTTCTATCAGCCACTGAATGAAAATTCTTTGATGATAATTAAAGTAGTCATCAATCTGATTACAGGGGAAGGCCAGTCAGGCACCCTCTCCACTATTGCTTAGAGTCTCAGCTGGGGTCATCCTTGTGGATTCCTAGAAAGTTCCCTCGTACAAGGTTTCTTCCTAACTTCATAATGACTTCCTCTATCAAAATACCTCTTTCTTTGTCCTCCCTCTCTGTCCTTATCCCAACTTGACCATCCTGTTCCCTCACGTTTTCCTATGCAAATGGATGGAACTAGGAAAAACAATCCTGAGTGAGGTAATCTAGACTCAGAAATACAAACATAGTATGTACTCATTTATAAGTGGATATTAGATACAAAGCAAAGGATAACCAGCCTACAGTCCAAAACCCCAGAGAAGATAAGGAAAAAAAAATACCCTAGGAGAGACTTACATGATCCACCTGTGAAAAGGAAATAGATAAGATATACTGAGTAAATTGGAAGCATGGCGGGGGAGGGAAAGAGGAGGGGAAAGGGAATGCAAATTTGTACAGCTACTTTGGAAGTCAGTGTGGCTGCTTCTAAGAAAATGGGATACCGATTTACCTCAAGATCCAGCTTTACCACCCTTGGGCTTATTATAGCCAAAGCTTGTTCAATAATATCACAAGGATAACTGCTTAAGTATGTTCATAGCAGCTTTAAATAGCCTGAACATGGAAACAACTAGGTGTCCCTCAAATGAAGAATAGATGAAAAGAAAAGATGGTACATTTTTCCAATGGAGTATTACTTTGCTTTTAATCATGAAATTTTCAGGCAAATGGATAAAACTAGAAAAAAATTAATCATCCTGAATGGGGTAACTCAGACCCAGAAAAACAATTATGGTATTTACTCTCTCATAAGCAGATATTGTCTCTAAAGTAAAGGACAGTCATGCTACAATCACTGATCCAGAGAGGGTAAGTAATAAGGAGGACACTAGAATCATCATATGAATGAGAAATAGAAGAAATTTTGGGAGTAGATTGGGGGGTGGAGATGGAAACATGTGGAATCAACTGGGGGTGACATAGGATGGAGAGTACTCAAAAATTTAACTGGAAAAGGGGCACGATCCAAGGTCAGGTAGAAACCAGAAGTAAGGGAAACTCCAAGGAATCTACAAGGATGTCCACAGCTAAGACTCCTAGCAATTGTATATATGTAGTTGAACTGGTCAACTCATTTGACCAGGCAAATCTTTCAGTGGAACAACTGGGACACCAACCAAGTCCTTACTGCTTGTGGGATGTGCTGGGTTAAGGGTGCCACAGAGACTGTGGTAGTGGCAAACAAATTACTGGGTCCTGAATTATGGGTCCTGAGACCCATACTATAAGAGTTGAGCCCACCCCTAACACTGCCTGGAACTGAATTTTTTGACATTACATAGAAACTTGACTGTAACCAGATATTAGCCTACTTTTTAATACACAGAAGGTGAGCTATGAGAGCTCTCTTCTGGAACCTTCTCAATGAGAAAATTTCCATGAATCTGTCTCTCAGTCTTATACCTTCTATGTGAGCTGTCACAGTCTGTCATAACAAACCTTCCATTGGAAGGCTTGAGATTGTAGCTGTTGACTTAGTTGGCTATAGGGAAAGCTGCACAGAGGTCAAATGTGTGAACTGAAGGAGAAGGTTGGTGTGAACACAGTATGTTACAAGGAAAAACAGACACTTAGCTCACCCAATTTACATAAGACCTTCAGCTGTGCTCTGTCCTTATCTCAAGTGTGCCATTCCTCCCCCCTTTATTTTAAATAATTGATGGCTGGCTTGTATACATAAATTGTTGTATCCATCTAACATATGATATTTAGTTCCAGTTACACGGTCAATGAGTCTTGACCATGCAAAGAACCATATTTTGAAAGGAAATTGTTCAAGATATACTTGTAGTGCAGAAGTCCAGTTTTTGTTTACTTACTATCAGTTTTAAGCTAAATCCCCCCTTTGCATTTTGTAGAAATCTGATGGCATCTAGATATGCAAAATAGCTGCAGGAATATCTTTGGGTATTAGAGTCTTAGGACAAATGGTCCAAGACATACGGAACTTAAAATAATCCTATTTCCCTTGTCATCAGGACCTCTAAAACTAGAAACTTTGAAGCCTACATTTTAAATGGATTTTCATCCAATTGTGTATGTTGTCTTTAAACTGTTCTATCTAACTCTATGTTTCTTTCTTAGTGATAGTTGTGCTTCTGTAGCTATTGGCTATTTTTGATTTTGTAAGAATTTTATCAGAATAATATTTTCAAAACTCCAAATTTATACTTTGACCATCCTTAATATATGACACATCTCACTCATCAGGATCTACATTGCTTTAGTAGGACAATGATGATTTCACTTAGAATATCATTATAGTATAGGACAATGACTATTTACTCTTGTATTTTCATATACATTTTTAACATTTTTGAAAAGTTTAGTAATCTGAAAAATAACTCTAATATCAGCTAGGAGTTTAAGAAGTGACTGAGTGGTTAGAAGCACTTACTGCCCCTTAAGAGGCCTGGAATTTGGTTCCTAGTATCCACATCAGGCGGCTCTGATTACGGGTTCCAGGAATCTGATTCCCTTTTCTGACCTCAGTGGACACTTGCATAGATATATGGAGCATATAATGCATGTGTTCATGTAAAAATTCCATTGTTCATTATGATTCTCTCAAATCCACATTTTTTGCTTTCTTTTTTAAATTTCTTTTTCATAGAAGTGAAACAAGATACAAAAAGAAATGCCAAATGTGAGAATTGTGTACATTAAAAGTAGAAATAGACTGTGCATCATAATAATGGGAGCATAGCTTGAACTAAAGGGGTTGGCAGAAACAAGACTAGTCTAGGGTGTCTCCTGCTTCAAAGAAAGAAAACAATGTGACTATCTACAGGTGTTACACATTATTCATACTGAATATAAATTAAGAAATCATATAATAATTGATTCCTCTACATAAATCTGTACGAATGTTCTAAAAATTTAAAAATAGAATTGCCATATGATACAGATACTATTGCCTGGGTTATACATCATAGTACTATAGAGATAATAACTCATCCACATACTCTCAATAACTAAGCCATGGTATTGAAATAGGTGTCTATTACGAGATGAACAGATACAGAACATGTGGTTTACTTACTGAATGAAGTAGTATTCAGCCCTAAAGAAAAAAAAAACATGTCATTTTCAGAAAAACAGGTGAAGCAACAGATCTTTCTATTGAGAAAATAAGTCATACCTAGAAAGGGATCTACTGTATGTGCTTTGTGCGTCTGGTGGGGATAATAGAGACTAGGAAGAGTGCTGGTCAGAATAGTCTAAAATGTGTAATGGATGTAAATATGGTCAAATTACATCAAATATGAAAAAAATCTCTGGAACTCACTGTTTTGCACAATGAATAAACACTAATAGAAAGGAAACAATGTTAACATTGATGGATGTGTCCACAAACAAATTGAATTCATTGCAGGAAGAATGGAACAAATAACTCCATCAGCAAAAGTCAATAATTGATGAGTTGTGCTGGCATTCTTTGTAACTGTGCCACAGTCAATTCTGACACTATTTTGTAGACACAGATATTGTCCATTCTCCAGAATATAACTCTCTGTTATGTTGCTGTGATCTCTTTACTGAACTATTGAACAGCTACCAATAGATAGCTCTGTATATACTATATGGGCTTTGACATTTTAAGGTCCTTCTTGTAAGTTTTAAGACTTTACCTTTCTGTCTGAGCAGCTAGCATAGGGTGGCAGAACATATTGCGTTTCTTCTCCTTCTAACCTGAAAGTATGCATGCCAGAAGCATACGCACCAACACACACAGTGCTTGGGCTTCCACAAGCTTCACTTGCCAACCCCTACGCTGTGGTGCCTCACCTGCCAACCTCAGCCTGATGGCGTTCTGGCAGGATGGTTTCTAATCATCAGATTTCATCTACCATCTTGGAGTCAACTCTATCGAGGGAAACACAGGCCACTATTTTTACCAACTCGTTGGCTTCTCACTTGACAATCAGCAGCTGTGGAAAACCTGTGCTAACAACTCAGTGATGTCTTCAACAAAAATGACCAAATAGCTACGCCATATCTAAGAAGACTTCAAAGTTGGTGTTGAAAAGAAAAATCCTGAGACAACATCATTTCTCCACTGGGCATGTTTCTACTGTTCTATGATATCTTAAAATACTTTATTTGATTATATGTTGGTAAATAATCACTTTTCCTCCTTGATATTAAATATAAAAATATAAATATTGTAATTACCCTTGCTTTCTAATGTTTTTTTCTAAGGGTTTTCAATGGACCATTGTCAATATAAGAAAGGATACCAGAGTTTGAGAAAGATAAATTTTCAGATGGTGTTTTGGAATATTTTCAGTCATGTTCATGCTAGATTCTTTTCCAATGGATGTGGAATGTTAATAAGCCATATGTATGCTCTCAACATTATTATATGTGCCAAACATTTCTCTAAAGTTGGTACACAAAGTGTACTCTGATCAAGAGTTTGGATTCTCATTATATCAGTTTGTTCCAAATACTTAGCTCTGCCTATCTGCTTGGATTTAGTCACCCTGACAAATGTGTAACTGCATCTATTTTAGCTTCACATTTTTTATTTTCAGTAGCGTTAATGAGGTTGAATTCTTTCATGTGTTAAGTGGCTATGTGAATATCCTTTTAAAGATTTCTTTTCAAATTGTTTTACTATTTTTGTATTGTCTTTGCCATTATAAACCTTACTACTTTATAGGATTTCATATCTTCCATGAGTTGCACATTTTATGGGCAGTATTTGATCCAATTACCTTATTTCCCCAGCCTTTGGAGATATAAGAAATAAATAACAAATTGAATTTTTCCGACAAAACACACAATTATAAAACTGTTATTTGGAGAAAATAAGTGTGACTGACCACAGCTATGTTATACTATGTTCAGAGATTAAGAACCTTTAACAAGTGATGATGTTAACTCCCAATGTTATGTATAAATTTAATAAAATCCTAAGGTAATTGTCATAGGTCTATTTTGAAAAGTATAAAAGTAACTCCAAATTTCGTAAGACAATATGATATTCTTGATAAGGATTTTACTCTGATAGAGAGGAAGACTAATTGTGAAGCATTTCTGATAAATACAGTGTGATTTTTTCATGAGTATGCTCAGAGAGAGGTATGGATACAATAGACAATTCAGCGACAGAGCCAACACCCTTTTCCTTAGCACCTTACATGACACCTGGGTATAACTGATTTTCAATTCTTTAACCTCTGTTTACTTAAAAGTATTTTACCTCCAAGCTTTTCCCCAAATTCTTTGCTTGTATTGGTATCTTATATTACTTCCTGTTTGACTCTACTCTAAAGTAGAATTCATTTAAGAATGTTTTGAAAAATCCTGTGCATGTGACTATGATTCACAGCATGGCCTTCACTTTGAAGCTTACTGTATAACATTTATCCTTACAGGGGTTTTCATGCAGTTTATTTCTTAAATTGCTCCAAGATAGAAACTAACACATCAATGTCCAAACCATTGTATGCTACCTCGACTTTTTTGTAAGTAAATTAATTCTCTCTAAGTCACAACTGTGATAGCTTGTCAAAAATTAAATTTAGTATCTACTCTAAGTGTCATAATTGTGATATGGGGTGAGAAAGGGGAGCCATTTCATTTGATTAGCAGTGCCCTAATAAAAAAAGTAGCATTTTGACAGACTCTCATTTTATCACAGAAAGGCATATTTAACTTCCAGCTGGTATTTTATAGAGAATATTACTGTCCATTCACAGAACACAGCAAGAGCCAGTATTGACAACATGCTTACTTTGAAGGCATTGTGCGGCTTTTGAGCTCATTTTAAATGATCAGGCCTGTTTCACATAGAATTCCCAACAAGAAGAGCTAAAAACTCTCACATCCATTATCCCCATACATGTTATATTTGATCATGTTTTTATTCTCTGCTGATTAATGTAATTAATATTAAAATAGCTATCTTTTTCTATAATTAAGGACAACATACTGCTAAAATCTATCAAATACATAAATTGTCTTTTAAGTTTGCTAGCTATTTGGCTGTCAAAATTTTCTTTAACATTTTCCTTTGGGTCTAAAAGAAATTAATAAAGGGTATTTTTTTCAAAGCAATTTTCAATTTTGTGTGAACTAAAATGGGAGATGAACTGTTTAAAAAAGGTGAAGAGAGTTTGGGATAATATTATTGAAATCTGAATTTTATTGATCAGTTCTTAGCTTACAAGTAAAAATTATAATAATCCATGAAGTTATTTTATACACGGGTTAGAAAGCCATGTTAAGAGAGTTTTAGGGACAAATTTCTCCTGCTGACTATTTTTTTCAGACTTTGCTTCATCACTAATAAGCTGAGATATCTCTTAGAGTGCTCTGGGACTGAGAAAGGCAGAGGTAGTTGACAGGTTATTTTCCAGGTCTGATTGTTGAATGTAAAAATGGATGTAAATGGGAAGTAGAAAAGGACAACATCTTCTGAGTAAATTGGGAGCATTGGGGACCATGGAAGAGGGTTGAAGGAGAGGGGAGAGGAAGGGAAAGGAGCAGAGAAAAATGTATAGATCTTTAAAATCAATTTTTAAAAGGGGGAAAAGGCGTGTAAAACCCCTAGCCATTTCATTGGAGTGTGAGAACTTCTCACTGGGAGTTACAAACTCTGAACTCCTCTGTGGGCTAACAAGGACTAAAGTCAGTTTTCCCCAGCAACTTGCAGATCTCATGGGGAATCCTATTTCCTTTCTGAGTTAGTCTCCAGTAATCCCCTTATACTCCTGTCTTTATCTGAGCATCTCTGCTTCAGAGAATACTTGCACAAAATGATTTTTAAAAAAAACAGACAAACTAAAGTATAAAATCATATTTCAAGTTAAAGCAGACTCAGGGACACTGAATTAAAGCCAGAGCACCATACTTTTATTTACTAACAAAATGTATTGATGCATTTGAGTGACACTGGTCACTATAGATTATTTCAGCATCACCAATAGGATTATAATTTACTTAAGGAAAATTTTAAAAGGAATATAAATCCTCTATGGGAGCACACATGCATTAGGACACCATTTGCATATCAGTATCTGCTGTGATGTGAGATCCTGGATGAGCTATTCTAGATATCATCTATAATATTGTTGTTCTGAGAAAATTCTAATTAGGAGAAAAGACAGCTAACATAAATGAAAATAGATAGCTTCATTAGTACATTTCAAGGACAGATGGTCAATACAAACAAGGAAGAATACTTACGAAATACTCAGTTTTGAGAAAGGAATCCCAAATAACTCATTTATATCATTTTCATAATCTTTGTTCTGATACAGTTGTAAATAAGAGAGTAAGTTTTAACTACACGAGGTTACATTTAAATTTTTAAAAACATGGATTTATCATAAGAGACCAGTGTAGAACTTATAACAAACAAGTGTCTATAGTCTTTAATCCCAGCACTCAGGAGGTAGAGGCAAGTAGATCTCTGAGTTAGAAACCAACATGGTCTACAAGGTAAGTTCCAGGACAGTCAGAGATACACAGAGAAACTTTGTCTCAAAAAACCTAAATAGATAAATAAGTAAATAACAATAAAAGTAATAGATAAATAAAACAATATCTACTTTTATGATATTGTAATTATATTATACACAAGATCTTATCCCAGATAATTGCTGACCACTGTGTTTTCATATGTGTTGAGGGAGCTGCAGGCTGTGTTCCTGCCACCCAGCTCCCAGCTGCCTGGCTAGCTTATGCTTCGAAATAACAACACACAAACTTTATTCTTTTTTTTAAAATTTATTTATTAAAGATTTCTGCCTCCTCCCTGCCACCGCCTCCCATTTCCCTCCCCCTCCCTCAATCAAGTCCCCCTCCCTTGTCATCCCGAAGAGCAATCAGAGTTCCCTGCCCTGTGGGAAGTCCAAGGACCACCCACCTCCATCCAGGTCTAATAAGGTGAGCATCCAAACTGCCTAGGCTCCCACAAAGCCAGTACGTGCAGTGGATCAAAAACCCATTGCCATTGTTCTTGCGTTCTCAGTATTCCTCATTCTCTGCTATGTTCAGCGAGTCTGGTTTTATCCCATGCTTTTTCAGACCCAGGCCAGCTGGCCTTGGTGAGTTCCTGATAGAACATCTCCATTGTCTCAGTGTGTGGGTGCACCCCTCATGGTCCTGAGTTCCTTGCTCATGCTCTCTCTCCTTCTGCTCCTGATTTGGACCTTGAGATTTCAGTCCGGTTCTCCAATATGGGTCTCTGTCTCTGTCTCCTTTCATCACCTGATGAAGGTTAATATTCAGGAGGATGCCTATATGTTTTTCTTTGGGTACACCTTCTTATCTAGCTTCTCCAGGATCACGAATTATAGGCTCAATGTCCTTAATTTATGGCTAGAAACCAAATATGAGTGAGTACATCCCATGTTCCTCTTCTTGGGTCTGGCTCACCTTACTCAGGATAGTGTTTTCTATTTCCATCCATTTGCATGCAAAATTCAGGAAGTCATTATTTTTTACTTCTGAGTAGTACTCTAATATGTATATATTCCATACTTTCTTCATCTTTTAAACACTGCTTGGCCCATTAGCTCAAGCCCTTACTGGCTAATTCTCATATCCCAATCAACCCATCTCTAATAATCTGTGTAGCACCAATCTTACCGGGAAAGATTCAGCATGTCTGACCTGGTGGCTTGCTTCCTAGCATCAACCCTGGAGAGCAGCAGCCTGGCACCTGTCTGAGGCGTCTTACCTCACTTCCTCTTCCTCCCAGCATTCTGTTCTGTTTACTCCACCCACCTGTGTTCTAACCTATCAGGGCCAAGCAGTTTCTTTATTAATTAATCAATGGCCTTCCTCCATCACATATGAATACTATTTCAGGTTTGGTATTTAGGCTCTGATTGTGGGACTTTCACATATAATACTATGAGATGATCATATAGCTCTATGAAGATATTGCTAACATGAATTGTTCATTAGCCTTTTCAGGAGTTGAATTGAGTCCCTACTTAAATGCGATTTCTCCTTTATATATACATCTCTGTATTATTAGCTCTATGTCACAGTATGTAGAAATCATATTGTGGTGTGCAAAAAAAATTGAGGTTCATAAAATCCAGAAGGCTCTTCTGGGGAAATAGATGGTTCTATGACTAAAGTACTTGCTGCACAAACATAAAGACCTGAGTTTGATTCTTATAAGCCATGCAAGACTGGAAGCAATAATGCATTTCTGTAATTCCACAACTTCTGCAGTGATAAAGAAGATGGCAAAAGAAAGCCCAGAAACCCATTGGTCACGTGGCCTGGCATAGGCAGTGCTGACCAAGAAAAGACTCTGCTGTCACAAAACATATGAATGGTGAGTATCTATGCCCAAAGTATTCTTCTCACTTCAGAATGCACAGTATGGCACAGGAACATAAATATATTGTGCACATGCATGTGTGCATACACACACTTGAACAATAAAAAGCCTCCTTCTATAATAGCACACAGCATTCTATGATCATCTTACATGTTGATCTTGTGGATTATTCTTTAAATTTTTATTACATTTACTGTGTGTGTTTTGAGTGTGTGTGTATGTGTGTGTGTGTGAATGCCTTTGTGTGTGCATGTAGAGATTAGGACCCATTACATCTTATTCCATCATAGGATCCTGAAGATCAAAGTATGTTTTTCATGGGTGGCAGCTACCTCCTGAACCATCTATCCAATCCCCTATTATTTTTAATGTGATATCCTTTGCACTTGATTCTTATCAATTTAGCATGTTCTTTTTGTATTTTTAATCATTTCTTACTCTGAAAAGTTTCTAATAAGTTACTATTTTTCCAAAATATTTTAACTTTCTCATGGAGAAATAAACTCAAGCATTTATTTTTAATATAACTTTTTTCCCCAAAATGTTTTGTTGCAAGGATAAGTTTTAGAGCTGGTTTAAATATCCATGTGGATGTTTAAAGTTTCATAACTTTACTGAATTGAACAGTTAAGAAATCTATTGTTGTTCTTCATATAGCTTTAGATCGATATGGTTTAAACAAATGGAGCAAACCATTCAAGGATAGTGGATTTTAGATATATTTTTATATTGAATAAAATTTGATATGCATGAGAATTACACCATTGAGAGATATGAAGACTGAATAAGAGAATGAAATAAAATGCTTATTTACTCACATCATTAGGATTTATTCACAGCTACATGTGATAAAGCAAGTATATTGCTTGTTTAATGACTATAGAAAAGTGGGGCTACAGAGATGGTTCAACAGATAGGAAGATGTACTGCCTTTGTAGAAGACCTGAGTTTTGTTCTTAGTACCCATGTTGGGCAGCTCACAATTTCCTGTGACTCTAGTTTTATTTTATTTGATGTTCTTTTCTGGATTCTCAGAGCACTTTACTCTTGTGTACATACCCATACACAGAAATACATATGCATACACATAATGAAAATAAAATAAATCTTAAAACAGTAGTTTCCTTAATCAGTCTTCTACACAGGATGTCCTGTCAATTAAGTTGTCACAGACAGAAGAATCCCAGACCATTTGTGTAGTCCTATATGAATTAGAGGTGGATTTATAGGTATATGTAATGTTTTTTTTTCTTTTTTTTTTATAGAATTACCTTGAATCTTAAGCCTTTTAAATGTTAATAGAGTCCCCGGAACTGGGGAATGGCTCAGTAGTCAAGCACAAGGAAAAGGTGGGGATTCACATAGGCATGAGGGATTGAAGGTGTTTTCCAAAGTCACACAGTTATGATGTTGTTTATAATTCACCATGCTACTTTTTTTCATGCATTTGTTCTCATTTACATTTAATAGTTTAGGGTTTAATATATCACATAACAATAAAATAATTGTCACCTTATATTTGTTTAACTGTGTACATTTGTTTGCTGCTTAAACCAATAGGATGTAACTTACATTTATGCAATGAAGACTTAGAATAAATTCATGAATAAAAGACAAAAAAAATCTTTTGTTCAGAAACGGTTGCATTCTTAAATACCTCAAATGTCATGGATATTTATACCTGAACAGAATTTTATATGGCATTTGAAGGTGAAACTGATAAATCTGTGTAGTCTTGTTGAATAAATTAAATTTTTCCTGTCATAAATTTGAATTAATTTTAAACATATATAAGTACACATACATATATGTATGTGTATAGATATGTATATGCATGTATGTTGGGCCTCATGAGGCACAGATGCAGGGCTCAGTGTTATTTCCTGAGCCTAACTTGAGTTGGTGTGAGGCCCAGTGTAACTTTCTGAGTCTAGCTAGAGTTTGGAAACCTGTCTCTGGCTGCTGACCTAGAACCACCTCCGCCCAGCCACTTCTAGTATGGCAAAATATTATTGGCTATTGTTCCCTGCTCCACCTTGGCCCATCCCAGGCTTTTCCACCCCTATCACAAACCTATATAAGTCCCTGCTTGATACCATTAAAAGAGTTCCTGCTTTGACAGACTCCCAACTCAGTAGGTGTGTTTCTCCCTGGTGCCCAGGGGGAAGGGCTGAGTTGCTAAGATCACCATCCCTTTTAGCCCCAGGGAGAGTCTGGCAGGTCCAGCTCTGCCATCCCCCCTCTCCCCACCGGCTCTTTCTGCCAGAGAACCAGGCACATGTACATATGCATATATGTATGTATGTGTTTGTATGATATTTGTTAGTTTAAAATCCACTTTAAAATTATTGATATCTTTAATTCACACCTGGTTTTTGTGATAATATAAATACAAGTCAAGAATACTGTATCATCCATTAATATCCACCCTACAGGGTGAGATGTTTAAACTAGATGGCAGATGGATAAACATGTTGATAAGTAGATTCTTCCAAGGCAGAAGCATAGACACACACAACCATGCAACTGAAATTGGATTTGTGATTTCTGTGCCCCAAAACCTGATTATGGAGGTTCAAAAATAAGGAAGCTTGGGGCTGTCTCTACCTGGTAACACCCTGATGCTCACAGCAGGAGTGCTGACCTCACATCACTTCAGGGCAACTATAGCTCTGTTTCTCCCTACAATTTGCCCAGAGATGCAATAAGAAGGAGTGACATAAGTCCAAACATTTCAAGGAAATGGATATGGTTCCCATGTGATCTAGCACTCTCTGGTTGAAAGGAGATTGTCAGCTGAGAGTTTGTGCAAAAGAAAGCAAAGGGAGTGAGTGGGTTCTGCTAAAACCATAGTGTGCTCCTGCAAATTACCAAATAGGCCAGAACTTTATGGGAAGAGTGGAAGGATTTTGTTTTAACCATATGTTTAATCAGCTATAAAATTCAGTTCTACTCCATGGAAGTCAAACAAAAACAGTAGAATAGTTCAGCTATTTCCTAAAATTAAAAAAAAAAGCATTTGGAATGAGCCATAACCCATTAAAATCGCCCCAAATTCCCAGTTCTGTCATAGCAGCCATGAATAAAAGCTCAATTAGCAAATTTATTGAGTCATTATGCCATTTTGAAATCCTCTTATGGTCAATTGATATTCCATTCTTTCTTTGTAACAAGTGTGTTTGACCTACATTTGATGCATCTTAGTCAATATAGTGCTCTCCATTAGCAAAGTTTATTAGCAATTTAAAAACAGCAAACGTAAAACCCAGCCAGCATTTTGATTACTAGCCTGAGATGAATTCTCGGCGTAAGATATATAGATGATAATATAATCATCAAAATCAGTATTGAAGCCTAGAACATGAAACAATGGAGAAAGTTTAAAAGATATATACCAAATCAAAGACTCATGTGGTACTGATATAGACCTGTAATTTTAATCCACAAAAGGCTAAGATTGGAAGATTATGAATCCCTTATCTCTTGTATGATATACATCTAAAGTTAACATCTTGAAGCCTTCATACCTTGAAATGTTAAATGAAATTTGTATCACACAAAGCAATCAACTAAAAATTTAAAAATAATGACAATTGACAAAGTCAAAAGATAAGCAAAATCTTTTTAAAAATTTTAATTAATTATACAAATTTAAAAACAATCTTTTCTCATTTTACATAGCTATCCCAGTTCCTACTCCCTCCCCTCTTCCCAGTCCCTCTGTCTTCCCCCAGCACCCCCACATACTTCTCAAAGAGGGTAATATCCTTAGTCATCAGGGAAATGCAAATCAAAATGACTCTGACAAACCATTTAACACCAGTAAAAATGGCTAA
Organism: Chionomys nivalis; assembly: GCF_950005125.1. Classification (NCBI taxonomy): domain Eukaryota; kingdom Metazoa; phylum Chordata; class Mammalia; order Rodentia; family Cricetidae; genus Chionomys; species Chionomys nivalis. Next base: position 158,547,035 of record NC_080086.1, on the reverse strand, counting down.
GTTTGAAAACATCAATAATAGCTTATGCTGGAAAGACTGTGGAGTAAAGGGACATTCCTCTATTGGTGGTGGTAATGCAAACTTGTGTAACCCATGGATAAACAAAATCTTTAAGAGGAGTTAAAACACTTTCATTACTTCAAAAGAAAACCCCATAGTAGTTGTTCTCAACCTTCTTGATGCTATGATCCCTTAATACAGTTCCTCATGTTATGGTGACACCAATAATATTTATTTTTATTGCTGCTTCATAACTTTAATTTTGCTATTCTTATGAATAGTGATGTAAATATCTGATATGCACATGATTTTAGGTAACCCTTTTGAAAGGGCCATTTGATCCTAAAAGAGTCACAATTTACTGTCCCATAGCATCAAACAGACATCATTTCTCTCTTTCAATCTCCTGGCAGCCATCAAACTGTTTTCTGCATCTTTGGATTTACTTTATTTAAATATTCACTATACACTATTTCTTGCCTTAGCATGTGTTTTCATGAAGCACCAAATGATTTCTACAATAGCTGTTTTACATGCCAGTCAATAATAAGCTCATTTCCTCACAACTACACAACATTTTGTATTTTGCATCTTCTTGCTTTGTATATGAAATTCTACTTTATTGTGTGGTTTACAAAATTGATACTTCCCCTATAGCTACCGAGGTTGACCTTCCACGTATTTTCTCAGGGTTGTTTTCATTTGTTATTTAAAAGGTTTCCATTCAAATTCTTTGTCTATTTTCATGACCTTGTGATGGCGTAAGTCATAAACAATCCCACACCAGTTTGGAATTATGATTAATAGGGTGGTATTTATTTAAAGGGGAAAAAACTTACAGATCACCATCCTAGACAACAGCCCTCTGCGCAATTAGGAAGAAGTCTAGTCACCGGAACTAGAGCAGGAAGTAAAGAGAGCGAGGAGGGAAGTAGCCGCTTTTTTAAAGGGAAAGAGACCACGCCCCAATGGGCTGGTATCTCAGTGGCTATTGGCTGGAGGAGCAGAAGGACCTCCCGCAACAACCTTGCTCATGACAAACATGGTTGTTTGCTGAGCCATATCCCCGAGTCCATTTATTCTGTTATTAGCTTCATCTTTCTCCTTTTGTTGAGCTGTAAGGATTATTTATGCATGCTAGATAATAGATACTTATAATATATATGTGTGTAATATCTATCTATATATATATATATATATTTGTGTAATATAAAAATGCCTTATCCCATTCTGTAGGTAATATATGCTCTCCCAGTAATGTAGTTTAAATCATATGAATTAATTCTTTTGTAGTTCAACTTGTCAAGTGTTATTATTTTGGTTTTGCTTTTGAACTGAATTATTTTGTTTAAAATATTTAGACAAATTAATAATTATTTCTATTTTCTCTGTTAAGAGTTTTAGGATTTAGTTATTTTGAAAGTGTATTTTTATTGATTTTTATTTTTATTTATTTATTTTTTTCTGCCTTGATTTTTTTTAATTTTTATTTTTATTCTTTTTTAATTAAAATTTCCCCCTGCTCCCCGTTTCCCATTTCCCTCCCCTCCTCCCAAATATTGCCCCCTCCCCCTATCCCACACCTCTTCTCCTCCCCCCATACCATTCCCCTTCCCTCTCGATACTGAAGAGCAGTCCAAATTCCCTGCCCTGCAGGAAGACTGATGGAGGAAGGTCATTTGTCAATAAACAAACTGCCTTGGCCCATTTGATAGGCCATCCCTTAGGTGGGTGGAGTAGACAGAATAGAATGCTGGGAGGAAGAGGAAGTGAGCAGATGCAGGGCAACTCCTCTGAGAGACAGACGCCATGCTCTCCTCTCCAGAGCAGACGCAATGAAGCTCCGACCCAGGATGGATGTAGGCTAGAATCTTCCCGGTAAGCACACCTTGGGGTGCTACACACATGAATAGAAATTGGCCAGGCAGTGTTTAAATGAATATAGTTTGTGTGTTGTTATTTTGGGGCATAAGCTAGCCAGGCAGCCATGAGCCGGGCTGTGGGAAGAGGCCCGCAGCTCCCTACTACAGAAGACGAAGGTCTTCTGTCTACGTCCAGGAAGGTGAGCGTCTAAACAGGCTAATCTCCCACAAAGCCAGTTCATGTATTAGGAGGGGTTCGCAAGTGTCCAGGGAGATGTCCCCAGCTGGTACCTTGGGCAACTGAGGAGAGGGAACCTGAAATGACCCTATCCTATACTGATGAATATCTTACATATCACCTTAGAACCTTCATCTGGTGATGGATCGAGGTAGAGACAGAGACTCAATTTGGAGCAACGGTCTGAGCTCTTAAGGTCCTAATGAGGAGCAGAAGGAGGGAGAACATGAGCAAGGAAATCAGGACCACGAGGGGTGCACCCACCCACTGTGACAGTGGAACTGATTTATTGGGAGCCCACCAAGGCCAGCTGGTCTGGGACTGAATAAGCATGCGTTGAAACTGGACTCTCTGAGCATGGCGGACAATGAAGGCTGATGAGAAGCCAAGGACAATGATTTTTATTTTTATTGATTCCCTAAAAATATCATACAATGTATTTGGATCATATTCACACTCATTCCTCCCATAATTCTCCCTATATCTACCCTCTTCTTCCCACCTTCACTTCTTTAAAAACTGTAACTCACCAAAGTCTAAATTGTGCTGCTCATATATTAACAGACATGGAGCCACCAACTGGAGCATGGACCACCTACTTACTAGTAGCCCACATCATTAAATAAAACTTACTCATCAACAGTCAATAAGCTCTCAGTTATGGATGAGAGTTCAAGAAAATATCTACATTTGTGATGGAATATTAGCTTGATATTGTACAGCTGAAACACAGCCATTATAAATTTGTGAGTACAATAGTCCTGTAACATTCAGAAAACACTGTTTAACTCCAGTCCTCTCTAATGTCTGGTTCTGACAATTTTTCTAAATGGTCTTAAGCCTTTGGAAAGCTGGTATAGATGTCCATTTTGTCACAGAGCACTCTATTGACACTTGCTCTCTTTACTTTGATCTGTGCGTTTCTGTCATAACCACCATCTACTTCTCTGATTAGTTCTCAAATAGTGTTTATAGTGGTACAATTTACATATAATTGGTTAATAAAAAAATCTGCTTTGGCCCTATTGCAGTACAGAATAGGGCAAAGTAGGAATTCTAAGAAGACAGATGTAGAGAGAGAGTAGACAGAGTCAATAAGAAGCCATGTAGCTGCCACTGGAGAAAGATGTAGGACACTGGACGGAACCTTACCAGTAGGTCACAGCCATGTAGTGATATGTAGATAAATCGAAATGTCTTAATTTAAGATATAAGAGCCATACAATAAGAAATGTGTGATAATAGGCCAAGCAGTGTTGTAATAATATAGTTTCTTTGTTATTATTTTAGATCTGGGTGGCTGGGAAAGGAACAAACAGACTCTGTCTACAAGTTGACACAACCATGTGTGCTAACTGTATCCACATAAAACCGAGAGAGTTTGGAAAGGAACTACACACACACACACACACACACACACACAGAGAGAGAGAGAGAGAGAGAGAGAGAGAGAGAGAGAGAGAGAGAGAGAGAGAGAGAGAGAGGTACACAAAACAAAAACAAAAAAAGTTTATTTCCACTTATTTTTAGATGGGTTCTGTTTGTGGGTAGCAAACAGGGTTTCCATGGCTCAATTAAGAAAGGTCTTCCCAACTGAGCATTAACAGCAAAAAACTGCATGGTTTTGAAACGGCAGCTTACTGGTTCATGCTAGTTGCATGAACAGCTCTGGCTGTTTCAGGAAGCCAAGCACTTAAATAGGGTTTGTGAGCAACATGGTACTAGTTGCTTCATAGATTTGTTATGACCCTGGAGCTGGTTTAATGTGCATGACTCTCAGAGGCAGCAAACATGTTGGACTGGGTGAAGCAAACAGGCAGGACAGCAGAGTTGGTCCTAGCCATCCCTGCTTTGCATTTAAAAAATGTGTTCCTGGTCAGAAAATAATTATAGATACACAATAAACATTCAGATGAAAAAGACCTCTAAATTGGCCACAGTATTGAATAAATATATGCAGGATTGGGAGAGAACAATGTTATAAAAAGAAGTAAATTGTTTTTTTTTAAAGTAAAGTCTTTAAAAAGGCAGAATACAGAGAGTCATAGATTAAAGGAGTAAAGAAAAATAAGCCATATAAAGATGGAATATATACAGAGAGTATGAATTATATATATTATTGTGTTTTCTTTACATTTTTAACTATGTGAGCAAAATACAGAGACATTTCATTATTCAAGCTGCTAAGTTAAACAACCATGTATATTTTAAAGGTATCTTGACTTCAAAATTTGTGTCTAAGGATATGTTGCTTTAAAAAAGAGTTTTTTTTTGTTTCCAAAGAAGATGAAAACCCGCAGAATCCTTCTAGTCTAAAGTGGTTGTATGGACCAAGACCCCTCGAAAGGTTGTTGTAAAACCCAAAAATACTTCACCCAACAAAAAACAGGAAGAAATTTGAAGATAACTACACCCAAATTCTCAAATGTTTGTTTACATTTAAAGGGGGATATGATATAAAGATAATTACTTTGCATTGGCATGAATCTTGCTTTAATGATTTAAATTTAAGGTCAAAATTGTTTTACATATATTTCTGCTCTTTTTAAGGTATTGTGTTTCTTCAGCTCACTTAAAATGTAATATAAATTAAGAAATATTGGTTAATAGATAACCATCTATTAAAGTCAAGATTGTGTCAAATAGCCAGGCAGTTGTGACACACAACTTTAATATCAGCACTCAGGTGACAGAGGCAGAGGCAGGTGAATCTCTGTGAGTTTGAGGCCAGCCTTGTCTACAATAGCTACTTTCAGGACAGGCTTCGAAGCAACACAGAGAAACCCTGTCTCAAAAAGCCAATAAAAATTGAGGTGATGCTTGTTAGGTTTTCTAGATATATATGTATTTCAGTTAGATAATCTTCAAACCTTATAAAGACCTATAGAATATGACATTTAAAATGTTTTAAAAATTATAACTTCTCATATCAATGAGACACATCTGCTCCTAGCAGCTCTAATCTACTTCAAGAAAAAAGATGGACATTGAAGAGACTTCTTATGGAGTTGGTTAGCCATTTGGGCAAAAACTGCTCTTTCCTTCCTGGACTGTATAATATTATCCTGTATAACTAGACATGCTAGACCTTCAGAGAAATAACCTTTGAAGTTGCCTAAAGAAGGAGAGACAGTCATTCAGGGTCCCAGCTTCATTAAAGAGTCTGCCAGACATTCTGTAGTACACAGAAGAAAGTAACTGAAAAGCTATCAATATAGGCAAAACTGTCTTTGAAATTTCCTGCTTCATGGAAAAGTCTGTAAGATATTATAGGCTTATAGGCTGAAGATTAGATGACCCAACATCACAGAAAAATTTTGGGTGACTGTCCAGGCAGTGAGATATCTCTGTAAATTCTAGAGTTTTAGAAGTTGCTTACAATGCACTTCCTGTTAACTTAGGTACTATTATATCCTTCTGGAGTCTTTGATGGAGTTTAAGAATAGATAGTTATAATTAGTTTTCCTTAGAATAAAGAATAAAGTAGATATAAATATTGTAACTATAATTTGTGCTTGATAACTGTTTTGTTGTATGTAACCTTGCTATGTTAAAGTTAAAACTTATCTTTTTATTTAGACAGAAAAGAGGAGGTGATGTGGGATTCCCTTCTGTATGCTGTGAATACCATTGGTTGATAAAGAGTCTTCTTTAGGTCTATTGCAGAACAGAATAGGGCAATACTGAAATTTCAAGCAGTGATGTAGAGAGATAGTAGGCAGAGTCAACGAGAAGTCAATATAGCTTCTATAGGAGACAGTTTCTGGACACAGGGTGGAATCTTACCAGTAGATCACAACCACATGGTGATACGCAGATGAACAGAAATGGATTAACTTAAGATCTAAGAACTAGCCAATAAGAAACTTGAGCTAATAGACCAAGTAGTATTGTAATAATATAGTTTCCATGTGATTATTTCGGGTCTGGGTGGCTGGGAAACAAATAAGCAGCCTCCAACTACACTTAATAATGTGTTGCTAAATTTAGGATTTTGCACTTTATCAATTAAAAGGACTACATGCAATTCCTGTATGTTAATATCACCCAACAGCACACATCATGCTGGAGTAATCCTATTTAAGTAATCAGTGTTCTTAAGTAGTAGAAATAAAACTGAAAATAACACTTTTTACCCTTTTCCATATGTAAACATGTGTAAAAGTTTTTCTCAAGAGTACCCTAGGAATAACTTGCTGATTGATGAGGAATCAGCCTCCTCAATATCATTAGATAGTCCCAAATTACATTATAAAGTGATTATTTCTCATTTGTTTCCAAATATAATTATATTAAATATCCCTTTATCTGATACCCAGCTCAATAATTTACATCTATAGTCTCCAACTTTGTTGATCAATACGATGGTTATGGACTAAATTATTTTTAAATACCCATAATTATCTAATTGCTCTTGCTATACAAATGTCATTCCAGTTTCACTTAAATTCATTTTTACATAAATTTTCCATTTTTCTAATGCATTGACTTTTTCTTAATGATTAGTATTACATTCCATTTGTTGTGTTGTAGACATTTAATGAAGTAATGTGTTAATAAAACAATTTGTCTTTACTTTGTAATAAAATACTTTTTCAAAAGTTTTTTTTTGATGTAGCTTCATTAATTACTATATTTTCACATCATGGAGTATATTTCCAAAATATCCTCCCATTATCAGAGCCCATGAAAATATTGTTCTGTATTTTTTCTAGGGTTTTACAGTTGTATTTTTTGTCTTATATTTTATCAATTTGAATTTAATTTTGTATGTAATATTAATCTGAGACTTCAGAATTTTTTTTTTATTTCTATGAAGCAAATTACTAACAATTTGGCATCTTCGAGAATGCTCATCAATTCCTACATGGACAGAGCTGGTTTATTCTCTCCCTAAGGTTTCATAAGTTTTAACTAAAGTTCATCAGAACAGGTTCCTATATACCAGTTTTGAGGAAGAAGGGGATTATGGTTTATTTCAGATCTTGGAAGATATTTGTGAAAATTGTCATTCTAAGGTCCTCTTTTCTTGTAGATTGGAGTCTGAGAAATCCCTCCTCGTTTCTATTGATCTTAAAAATTCCTGGACATAACCGCCTTCATCTTCAAGATAGCAATGGAGTATCACTGGGGGTCTATGTCTCTGACTATCATGTCTCTTCTGAGTTTGATTATCTCTAAATTCCACTAATATTACCCACAGTAAGTCCTACTTTTAAAGGCTCAGCTGATTAAATTCAACTACTTAGGAGAAATGATATGACTATATTTTGAAAATATCATTAATTATGTAATGTGAGTCAATCTTGTGTGTGATAGAAAGTAGACGTGATGGAAGCACTTTGGAACTGCTTCAAATACTTAACTTTTTCATATTTTCTCCATGTTACTTTTGGATATCACTGAAGGGAACTAAGAGAAGAAAGCAGGGTGTCAGCCCATATGCTTATACCACTTACAGCATATTAAAACATTAATTTTAGAATTCAAGGTTTAATTTATAACAAGAAAGTCATATCATACAATATATGATTCATGTAGTTTTTGATTTAATCTGAAATATACTTCTCTGTATATGTTTCAGTGTAAGTAACATAATAGTAGAGAACTTTTAATAATATGCTTGTCAAACCAATTAAAAGCAGTAGCTAAACTATGAACACAGTGATAATCCTATTAACATAAAAAAATCAGAATTATTGTATGAGAACATTTAGACTTCTCAGGATATGAGCTTCTGCAGATGACTGAGCCATCTCTTTTTCTTTCTGTGTCTCTCTTTTTTTCATTTCTAATTGTAACTAATGCAGCCAAGTAGATTTTTCTAATGGGTTTGCATATCTCTTGAGTTCCATAAACTATTGTTTTGATTTCATATAAAGTGAACATTTCATGCAACGTTGGCCTTGGGAGAATTGCTCTGACCACATATCTATCAACCTTGACTTAATAGAAATAATTGAAGTGAGTGAGCTTCCATTTAAAATTGAATTATGTGGCTTTTCATATATGTATATATTCCTTTTTCTAATTCTTTTTTTGTTCACAAGGACTTTCCTTTCTATAGACCTTGGCTCTAGAGATCAGCCAGCTAACACAATCATTCAAATGCAAAGTTGGTGAAACTTGTGAAGGTCAAATGACTTGCTTGACTAAAATCGCTGAGAGTCAAACCTTAAAATGAGGGCACATGGTTTCAAATCAACTTTTGTAAAGTTCTGTTGCCCACACAACCAGATAGTTAAAAAGCATAGAAACAGAGAATGAATTAGAAACTTATAAACCATTAAATTAAGGAAGACCAGGACTAGAAAAGCACATATAAAGCTCTCCAAATTCCATGTAGGTTTCAGAAAATGGCTTTGTTAGTAAGTACAGTTTGTACAACCAACAGAACCCCTAGCACCCATGTCAAAAATTATGTACAGTGATGTATGCCATTAGTCATAGCATTGGGGAGATGGATATTTGAGAGATGAGTGGCCTTCAAGGTCAGTGACCAGCTGGACTAGCTGAATCAATGAGTTCCAGGTTCAGTGAAAGACACTGTCTCAAAAAATATGCTGAGTAGTGATCAGGGAAGACATCTTGTGTGTACATATTGTCTACATACACACATGTATCTACATGGACACATCCACATGCATATTTAAGCAATACACAAATGCATGTACACACAAATAATTCCATGCAACTTTCTCAAGTTGTTCTAATTTCTCTTTAATATAAATATTAAATATCCCTGCACATAAGCCAACTTTTTATTTAATTATACCTTTTCCTTTGTACATTTTCAAGTTATATAAAAGATTAAGTAATTGGATATGGCAAGATTCTACTCAGACTTTCCAACTTTTTAGATTCCATAGTATCCATACTTTCGTCAAACATTTCAAGTAATACATATTTCAAACTTTACATACTGCATTCATATTATCATTACAAACAAGTGTAATTGGACTTATTAAAGATAAACTTTATGTTTTCTCATACTCTGAAGCACTTGGACCCTTTTTAGATCTATGTTTTGTTTGCCGTGAAAGATGCCCTCATAAATTTAAGGTACCATATCAATCAATGTTTTCCACTTACCCTTCAGACTCTACACCTTGAGACTATTCTCAACCATAGAGTCAGCTTCTCATTACTTTTTGGTACTGATTCAAAAAGCACTAGAAGCAAGCCTTTGGCTGAACAATATTGAAACCACTAAAACTGCCACACATTAACATACAATTAGCTTTTCATGGAGCCCAGGCTAAATTATTACTCAGTCCATAGGGGACAGAGATGAAGGGGTTTTTTGGAAGATAAAATAGAACAGTAGCTGTAACCCCATCCTTCAGAGTTATTGATTTACCCCTTTGGGTCTGGTTAACCGAAGAAGTTATCATTTATCACAATTAATGTGGAAGCTTGTACCATATTAAATTAAGATCTAGGAGCCAGGAGGCTACGCAGAACTTCTTATGATAGAGTTCTGAGGGACACAAACTTGAAATGGAAAATTTTGAATAGTAGTGAAAGAATTGTTTTTATGGAGAAAATAAGCTCTTGTAAAATCTGCCAGTTGCCTTATTTTCAGTAATGAATGATTCTGCCTCTACCAGCAACTAACCACTACGAATATCTTCTCAGTATGAGGTGGGACTTGGAGATTATTTACCACATCTATGTCTTGATTTGTATGAATTTTTCAAAATTCAGTATTAAAAATATGGAAGAGAATATGGGACTAAAAGTATAGAAAGCAACTTAATGCTGTTATTGTATTAATAAAAATAGGAAAATTCTGAAGAATGGGAGCTAATGAAAGAAGGTAAATTGCACAAGAAGTGTAAATTTGTCTTCAGATGTATTGATTAGGAGACTTCATATAATAGAAAAGACCATATTCAGTTCTAACTGAATAGGATTTTTTTTGAAATTGTGTGTGTGTGTGTGTGTGTGTGATCCACATGTGGTGGAAAACCTGCTATTTGTCTTTCTGAGTCGGTTTTATGGTTCCCTCTTTCTTTCTACACATGTCAGGGAATCATTTCTCAAACATGTATCTGGCTGAAGAACAACAAAGACAAAGGATGAAACCACTATAATGAAATCTGTTACTTTGTAACATAAGTTTTTAAAAGTTTAATAAGAAAGTAAGAAAAAATAACTTCTTACTTATATGGAGTTATAAAGAAACTCCTTTATACTAAACTATATTTTTTATCAACATCTTAGCACCTCAGAATTAGAAGCTCTTTTAGATTTTTTAATTTTTCTTTAATTAGAAGGCAGTAAAGACCCCTACCTGATCACCATGTTCAAGTCACATGGACAGCTATCATATTCCATATTATATGATACATGTTTGTACCACAGGGCCTTGGCCCAGGCTTTTCCTTGTACTTCAGATATTTATACACATAATACAATGCCTAATGCTGTCACCATAATTTTGGGAGGAAATGAAACACTCTGTAAAAAATTATTATCTTAAAAAAACAAAAACAAAATGCCTTTTTTTTTAAAAGGCTCTAGCCTACAAGCCTGACAACTTAGTCCATTCCCTGAAACCAAAACCCATATGGTGGAAGGAGCTAATTATTTTCTAAAAGTTGTTCCCTGTCTTCCAAACACATGACATGTATTTCCTCATTCCCCTAATAATATTTAAAAATTAAATTAAACCTACTGTACATCTTCAGTGTCAACCTCATGTCCTCTACTGAATCTTCTTCTTCTTCTTCTCCTTCTCCTTCTCCTTCTCCTTCTCCTTCTCCTTCTCCTTCTCCTTCTCCTTCTCCTTCTCCTTCTCCTTCTCCTTCTCCTTCTTCTTCTTCTTCTTCTTCTTCTTCTTCTTCTTCTTCTTCTTCTTCTTCTTCTTCTTCTTCTAAGCATTGTTACTTTCTGATACATCAGTAATGTGGGAGTGTCATATATCAATCTGTTGATTTCATTGGTTAATCAATAAAGAAACTGCTTGGCCTGATAGTTTAGAACATAGGTGGGTGGAGTAAACAGAACAGAATGCTGGGAGGAAGAGGAAGTGAGGCAGATGCCTCCTCTCCTCTCTGGTCAGATGCGATGGAGCAAGCCACCAGGTCAGACTTGCTGAATCTTTCCCAGTAAGACTGGTGCTACAAAGATTATTAGAGATGGGTTGATCGGGATATAAGAATTAGCCAGTAAGGGCTAGAGCTAATGGGCCCAGCAGTGTTTAAAAGAATACAGTTTGTGTGTCATTATTTGGGGGCATAAGCTAGTCAGGCAGCTGGGAGCTGAGTGGCAGGAATGCAGCCTGCAGCTCCTTCAACGGAATGGCACCCAGACGTGGGCAACTGCATCCACAGAAAGCCCGAGAAAGCTTGGGAAAGAATAGAGTAAAGCATGTTTTCTTGTTAGCAGCAATTTCTCGGTTCTGCTCTGCTTGCCAGAGGCAAGCAAGTGCTCTCATCTAAGAGAGGCTTCCTGACTCAGTTTTAGCTGCAAAACCCTGCGGCTCTTAAGAGGTCCTGCTACGAAACACTTAAATGGTGTTGATGAAAGACTGAATGCATGCTTTTCGATTTTCAGCTGTAGCAGGAAAAAAGCTGATCTGTTTTAAAATGCCGGCTTTGCAAGCCATCCTGCCAGGATAAACTCTGACTCTTTGAGATAGGAGATCAGCTACAGAGAGAGCATTTGAGTGTTGTAGCTTGTTTGCTGGCAAGGACCTTGAAACACTGTAGACTTGTGGCACTGAACGTGGCTCTGGCCGGTACCTCAGCCACAAGTTTGGAATGGCAGAAAGCTAAGGAATGAGCTGGATCCAGCCACCAAAGCCACAGCTTTAATCCTACGCATATTGCTCAGTAATTTAAAGGCTCATGTGGTCAAAAAAAAAAAGAGAGAGATACAGTAAAGAGAGATTCAAAAAATAAAACATTAAATGATTTACAGTGTGTTAAAAATATATGCAGGCTAAAAGTTAAAGTTCTTAAAATAAAAAACAAAAAAGGAAGAAAGAGATTAGTTGGGTATGGTAGGACACACCTTTCATCCCAACACTTGGAAGGCAGAGGGAGATTGACCTCTGAGACTTCAAAGTGTGGTAGCACACACCTTTAATACCAATGCCTAGGAGGCAAAGACAGATGGATCTCTGAGAGTTCAAGGACAGCCTGGTCTACAGAGTTATTCCAGGACAAAGATATACAGAGAATATGAAATAAAAGTAAAAATAAATGAAATAGCGGTTGAAATAAAGTTGAACAAAGATGGAAAATACACAGAGAATCTTGATACTGTATGCTATTATGCACTCTTTGAATTATTTGAATGCTGAGGAAGGAGCAACAGCTGCTAAAAGATATTTGTTTATAAATGCTGCTGAACTAATCCAAGACAGATATTTTGAAAATGCCTTGACTTTAAAATTTGGGTCTAAGGACATGATGCTTTGGAAAGAGGTTTCTTCTTTTGTTTTCACAGAGGAAGAGACCCTGTGGATTGCTTCTATCCAAATATGGTATGATGGACTATGCCCTCCTGAAGGGTTGTTGTGAACACCTCCAACAAATCACTTCACTCAACTGCTGACTGAGATGATCCTGGCACATAGGTTACACCATGAAACACCTAAATAACAGCACCCCCATACAGCAGGAAGCAGTTTGGAGAGAAATAACTACATCCATATTCCCAATATTGTTTATAAATGTTCTTTTACATTTTAAAGAGGGATATGATATAGATATGGATAGTTTACATTGGTATAAGTTTTGCTTTGTTGATATGTTTAAGGTCAATTTTGTTATATGTATATGTATTTCTGATCTTGACTAAGGTATTGTGATTATGTAATGGGAGGACCTTGGTCTTCCTGTAGGGCAGGGAATTTGCACTGCTCTTCAGTATCGAGAGGGAGGGGGAATGGACTGGGGGGAGGAGAAGAGGAGTGGGGATGGGGGAGGGGAGTGGTGGGAGGGGGCAATGTGTGGGAGGAGGGGGAGGGAAATGGGAAACGGGGAGCAGTTGGAAATTTTAATTAAAAAAGAATAAAAAAAATGTAATGTATATAGGTTGTTAATGGATAATCATTGATATTTGTCAAGCTTTTAGTTATGTTAGTTAGATTTTCTAGATGTGCATAGATATATTTCAGATAGGCATTCTTCATATCTTTCAAAGACTACAGAATATGACATTTAATGTTTTAATAACTTAGGGCTTTTCATGACAATGAGACACGTCTGCTTCTGGCAGCACCAATCTACTTCAAGAAGAAGATGGGCATCGAAGAGGCTCCTTATGGAGTTTGGTAGCCATTTGGGCAAGAAACTGCTCTTGCCTGGACTATTGTATAAACTGGACACAGAGAACCCTGAGAGAGAGGACTACTGAACTTGCCTAAAGGTGAGATGATCTTTCGGGGTTCCTGATTCATGAAAGAGTCTGTGAGACATTCTGCAGGACACAACAGATAGTGACTGAACTGCCTTTGAAATTTCCTCCTTCATGGAAATGTCTCTGGACACTATGGGTCTGAAGGCTGAAAATGGATGTCCCAGTGGTACAAAAGAACTTTGGTGACTGTCCAGGCAGCGAGATGTCGCTATCACTTCTGGAGTTTTGGAAGTTTCTTATTTCTTGTTTGCTTAGGTAATATTATATCCTTCTGGAGTTTTTGATGGAGTTGAAGAATAGATAGATAGTTATGGTTTTCCATTGTTATGATAAAAGATAAAATAGATGTAAATATTGTAACTGTAATTATTGCTTGATAACTGTTTTGTTATATGTAATTTTGCTATATTAAAGTTAAATCCTTCTTTTTTTTGTTTAAACAGAAAAAGGGGAAATGGTGTGGGAGTGTCATATATCAATCTGTTGATTTCATTGGTTAATCAATAAAGAAACTGCTTGGCCTGATAGGTTAGAACATAGGTGGGTGGAGCAAACAGAACAGAATGTTGGGAGGAAGAGGAAGTGAGGCAGATGCCTCCTCTCCTCTCTGGTCAGATGCAATGGAGCAAGCAGCCAGGTCAGACTTGCTGAATCTTTCCCAGTAAGGCTGGTGCTACAAAGATTATTAGAGATGGGTTGTTTGGCATATAAGAATTAGCCAGTAAGGGCTAGAGCTAATGGGCCAAGCAGTGTTTAAAAGAATACAGTTTGTGTGTCGTTATTTTGGGGCATAAGCTAGCCAGGCGGCTGGGAGTCGGGTGGCAGGAATGCAGCCCTCAGCTCCTTCATCACATCAGTTACAGATCTTTGCTGTATTTCTTGACTTCTGTCTACCTCATTTTTTATAAAATGTAATGTTTATTCTGCTACCATCTTTGCATTTTAAACACTAAAAAGCTTCATTTGTCCTCAGCACATGAAAGTCACTATAGAGGCTTCTTAAACAACAGTTACAAGATTTTTTCAGGTATTAGTAAACTATATTCATTTGACTTTTGTTTCCTTTACACATTAAAATAAACTTTACTCTTTAAACCAGTATCTATGTTTGTATAAATAGATATTATATTGCAATTTTCAATGCCATTTAAGTTGCGGTAGGTTGATGAAAGTTGGAGCTCATTGGCTTCTTTTTTCTATGCTACTTATTTAAGAGATTTAAGGGTAACAACACATACCAGTCTCAAAATATGCATATAAGAAATGTTATATATACTTATTTGATGATGGAGGAATCTCATTATGACTTCAGGCTTTCTGTGGAATGACAGGATGTGGCTTAGCCCTGATTGCGGTGGCTGCAGTTGAGACATTGCCATATCTGGACTATACCTAAAGATACGGTTTTTATCATTCAAGAAGGTTTTACTCTGGTTTCCCTAATGCCTGTACTAACTCACATTCCCTTCTATACTCCACTAGCTTTTTTTCCCTTTCTGCATCCCTGTCAGCTTCAGTTAATTTTGACTTTGTGATAGCAGTCGCTCTAATCAAAATGAATTGGCATTATGATTTTTATTTGGAGTTCTCCTATGATTTATGAGGCCAAGTTTTACTTTTATCCACATGTGTGGTGATTTGTAATGTCTTCTCGAGACAAATTATTTTTGTATTTTTAAATTTATTTTATCTTTGAGAATATCATGAATTTATATTTATATCATTTCTCACTTCTCTCCCTGTTCCAATTAGTTCCATGTTCATCTCACCATCTCTTAAATTCAAGACCTGATTATTATTGTTTCACACACAGACAAATACAACCTACTAAGTCCATTAGTGCTCACTAATATGTACATATGTCTAGGGATAACTATCGGGGTTGGATAATTTATCAGAGAGATCTCTGGAGAAAACTGATATAAATGTCTTTTGGCTAGTTTTCAGTTAAATCATTGGTGTTTGAATAAATAAAATGTTCTGTTATAAATAAATAATATTTACTACAATGAATAAGCAAACATAAAATACAGCAAATTTATGAAACATAACCTTAACCAATGAACTTTTTGGAGTCATGATAAAGATGAGCCTAATGGTGCAATTAACAAATTTCTGTGTTCGCAAACCATGATTTGTGATTAGGTCTATACATCCAACAGTGTGTTTATATTGTATTGTGTGTGTCATAGCTGTCAATATTTAGTTCATTGCCTAGGTATGATGGCTCTCTGTTATATCATTTCCATTTTGGAAGCCATTAATTGTAAAACAAAATCTCTTCATTTGTTAAAAAAATAAAACTAGATAGATTATTCATGTTTACTTTTATTTTGCTAAATAAAATCCTTTCCACATAATACTGAAAATTAGTTTGTTTTCTTATCAGTAGACTGGATGGAATGCTGACTCTGCTTGACTGAAGAAAGTAGTTGGCAGTTCATGGAACAGGAAATTTCCCTATGTGGAAGGTGATTTTGTATTTACCTATTTATTGGGATAGATAACTAATAGGAGTTTTTTATAATAAACTACACACTACACCATTTTTTTTGCTCTTCTCTGTTTCCTAGTATCATATTATAACTATCATAAGCTGTTTTTTATCTAAATAAAACTAATTATTAAGATAGCTAAAATTCCCAGAATAATTTTCTGCAATTAATGAATGCAAAATTAAACCTTTATTATTCTGAGATTAGAAATTCATACTCATTCAACATATTTTATATTATACTCTTATGAAACAATAAATCATAGATAAACTTGTCTTCAAATGAGAAACAATCTTATACAATAGATAGAAAACATTTTTTTCTCACTTATATTTGCCCATAAAATTTGATAACAAGTTTTTTAGTCATTTACAGAATGGTAATTTTAATTATGTGGGTCAGAGTGAGTGCTAGAAAATATTAGTAAAACAATCTTTTAAAATTAAAATATATATTCATAACTTTCTTATAACTGCTTGAAAACACTTAAAGACTTAACAAAATATAAACTAGTTTCTATTTGTTATTTTAAGCTCAAATAGATGTTCTGTCATAGGACACATGACACCAAGGAAAAATTCTAAGAATGAAACCATTCATTAGTTGTTTTAAAATCATGCATAAGTGAATATTGGAGGACATGAAATCACTGTATTATTATGCAGTTTAAAATCTTGAAGACCAATTTAGGCTTGAGCACTGACCAATTCTGGGTGCACCATGTACATTTGATGTAATTCTATAGTTGTTCACCTACTACTACAAAAAGTCCACCTACCACCCCAGTAGTTCTCATCAATCTACCAAAAGCCACAGCAGTCTTCCTCACGAAAAACAAAACAGCGGAAGCACAACTATACCAGTTCACTTACTACCACATCAAACCACCTGCCACGACAGCTGTTTATCTACAAACATGGTAGCCCACCTTCCACAATAGTGGGTTGCCTTCCACCATAGCCATCTCTTTGGCCCTTTATCTCCTATCCCATCTCCCTAATCCCCATGGTTAAAATCTACCAACAATCACTTCACTACTGATTAGTAGCAAGTAAACGAAGCTTTCTTCCAATACTTCATTCCTCAAGAGATCTCAAAACCAACAGTAGTTTAACATATAAAATCTACAGCCTCCAATCATCAGCCTATCTAACAATAATGCTATAAAACTTATAAAGAACTACAGAAATTTTAACCCTAATGATAACAACCATTACAAATAATTGAATGGTAGAGTAGATTTATCCCACAATATAAATTAAACTCCATTAGAGGAAGACTTGTGTCCATTCTTGATATCAAATACTACATATCTCAAAATCTATAATTTTATACAGTATTCAAAATTTAATGAAAAATATGAAATACAAACAGCAAAAAAAAAGCAAAAGCACACTCTCATTAGACAAAACAATGAACCTATAATCAAAAAGTGGGAGCAGATGGGTGAGATGCTTACAATTCACATGGAATGCATCTATTACAAAGTATTCAGGCATAAATGACTTCATCATTTATATTCATATAAAAGAATCTCTGAAGAAATGATGGGAAGCAATACAAATGAATAACATCATCAAGAATCCTACAGAGCACCCAGTCACAAGTAGATAGCAGCACATCTAAACTGAAGGTACTGAAAAGTCACATCAATGAACTTGGAAGCAACTTAGGAAGTAGGTTCCTGAAAGGAAGGTTAACCTAAAACATCCACTTTAGGTACAAATAAGAAAACTAAATATCAACAGCAGAAGAATAGAGCTTGATTGGCGATAGCCAATAGCAAACAATATACTCAAAATCAGAACCAAAGACAGAGAAAATGGGTAAAATATCAGAAAAATCACATCATAAATCTCCATAAAATAATTTCAAATACTGTATCAGAGACCTGAATAGACTAGTAAATGACATCCCAAAATAATAAAATAAAAATAAGCTGCTATGTACTTTACTCTCAAATAAATAAACACAAAAGGTGGTGAAAAATTTTCTGTAACCCATAAAACAAAATAATGGAACAGAAACTAATTTTAGGAAAGTCCTTTCTTGTTACAAACTTTGGAAATCTGAAAGCAATAAAAGAATATCCTAAAATCTCTACTAGGATGAAGTTGGAAGTATTGAGCCCAGAATTACCATCCCAGAAAAAGTACTTTTAAAAAATGAAAAAGTTGAAAAATACTTTCTGCAAACTTACTTAAGGAGAAATTTAACAATATGTTACAGAGGCTCCTATTTACTTAGCTTCTGATACCATAGGACTGAACAGTGAGAATTACCATCAGAGAAAAACAGTACAAACAAGGAAATGGGGAAAATTGGAAATGAAGCTTTTGGTGGTGAGTGGGAGCTGTGTTCCCAGAATATCCTACAATGTCTTGTGACACCAGATATAAGCAATAAGTACTGATGTTCCCTTGTACATAGATACATTTCCCAGCTCTGTTTGCTGACAAAGCTAGAAGTAATAACCCTAGCAACATTGAGCATATCTACTTCCTATGCATTTATTTTTATTAGCATCATTTTACAATAAAACTAACTACAGATCCATATTGAAATAACCCACTCAAGGGCAAGGAAGGAAAATACTATTTATCATTATCATCATCATCATCATTATTATTTGCTTTTGAAGCATTCAGTCATGCTAGAAAATAAAGTGCTAAAAAAGAAAATGGTAGAAAGATATTGTTAAATCTAGATCTCAAATTTCCACAATGCTATTCAGTAGTTTAAACATTGGTCAGGCATGGTCAAATTCTCCAAAGAAAGAAATTTGTCATTGTAAAGAAGTATAATAAGGATCCTTAATACTTGAACTTCCTGAGAAGTAGGGCAAGTTCCTGAGAGATTAATACAAACCTTGCTGGAGGTGAAGGGATCCCTAGGAGGGTTCTGGGTAGGATTTAACCTTGATGATGAAATCTAAACTGAAGACTGCTTGGCATATTAAAGATGGCTCACAGGATGTCAATTTGGAATAGTCATGAGGAAAGATGGTGGCAGGATGGATTGTGGTCATAGCCCCTTGTACACAATTTGAACAAAATATTGCTTCGATTGCACTGGTAAGGGTTGATGGATTGGAATTGAGAAGTGAAGACAAAGGAGGATAAAGCAGAGACGAGATGATTACTTCAATAGAGTTGACGTGTCACTTATCATGATAGAACCTTCGTCTGGCGATGGATGGAGGTAAAGACAGAGACCCACATTGGAGCACTGGACTAAGCTCCCAAGGCCCATATGAAGAACAGAATGGAGGAGAACATGAGCAAGGAAGTCAGGACCACGAGGGGTGTGTCCACCCACTGAGGCAGTGGAACTGATCTAATGGGAGCTCACCAAGGCCAGCTGGACTGGGTCTGATCGAGCATGTGATCATACTGGACTCTCTGAATGTGGCTGACAAGGAGGGCAGACTGAGAAGCCAATGATAATGACACCGTGTTTTGATTCTACTGTATGTACTGGCTTTTTGGGAGCTTAGTCTGTTTGGATGCACACCTTACTAGACCTGGATGGAGGAGGGGCTTGGACTTCCCACAGGGCAGGGCACCCTGACTTCACTTAGGACTGGAGAGCAAGGGGGATTGGGGGGAGTGGGAGGGAAATGGGAGGATGGGAGGAGCTAGAAATTTTTAATAATTAATTAATTAAAAAAAGAAAAAGCCCACAGGAATGAAAATCAGAGATTTTCTGTGTTTTTATTCTATAGTAGTTTATTTTTATTTTAAAAAGTACAGTATTATGAAACCCGTAGATATTAAGAATGCAAAAATCCAATATAGATTTTTAAAAATTAAATTGTTTTACTGAATTTAAGGGTAAATCAGGGAACCAACAGCATATGAAAGTTTAAATAACAAATGAAATTTATTTTAATGAGACAGCTTGAAGAGCATAGCTTCTAGGATTCACAAGAATTTTTAAAAATTCAGCAATTTCAACATTTTCAAGGAAAATCCAGAAATATAGCTTGATCCTGAAAAGAATATCCATTATTTAATAACACATAAATATAGGGTAAATGGACAACTATGTGATAGTGGCCTTTAAAAAACAAAGCCTGATATCAGAATGTGAGTTTCATATGGTGCTATGGTGGCAAGCAGGAACAGCCAGTGTTACAGTCTCCTTTCCATAGTCCACATGAAAACAATACAGTCAACATTTTAAAGATTTTGTGTATTATTATAGAAAGCTTTCCAATTCCCAGTCATCAGTTGAATGACACTATTTTACCACCCAACAGAGATACTATCTAAGCAATACTTAGAACTGATAAATCTGCATGGATCTTCTGTATCTGAGTCACAATTCATAAAGAGTAACTAACTGTTAAAAGAGAAAACCACTCTCTTAACTGCTTATCTGCTTGTTTTGATAAAAAAAAAAATCTTCTACCAGAAGCAACTTAAAGGAGGAAGTCCTCTTCCCTGCTCATGATTCATGGCTCCAGTCGGGGAGGATCATGTCAGTAGTAGTTTGAGGTAACTGGTCATATTGTATCTACACTCAAAACTTATGACTGTTAGCAGACTGCACTTTATCTCCTGTTGATCAGTCCAGGATTGTGGACCAGAAATGGATCAAGAGATTTCTCTAAAGACATTCCCATGTCTGCTAATTCTCTATCTCATCAAATTGACATTGAGATTAACATCAGTAACTCTTTTGGCTAGTTGTTGAATCCAGGGAAATTTAGTTATGCAATTGGTAGGAACTCACAGAAAATTAATTGCAGTAATTTGTTTTCAAACAATACTCATTTACAAACAATGTTTTAAATGTTGTTTGGGTGAGACAAATTTACCCTGAAAAGAGAAATAAAATAGACAGTATGGATTATGAGAAGAAGCATAGAGGCAAATGAGTGGTGGGATATAGGGAGAGACAGTTAAAAGGAATGGCCGTTTGAGAGGTTGTATGGAATTCAAATTCAGAAAGTTTCCTATATATGTGTGTGTGTGTGTGTATGAATTGCCAAATAATGGGGGACTACTGGACAATTCCTGTCATCAAAGGAAATTTTAAGTACTAGGAATGGGTTATAACTAATTGACTTGCTGGCCAAACAGGTCCCTTGGGAACTGTTTAAAAGCCAGGCTATTGCCAGTACTATATGTTGCTCTCCACAAATTGACAGTAAAACCCCATTGTGAAGGACTCTACATACATAACTTGTTAAACATGGAAAGTTGTGCTGATCCCTATCTAAATGCTAATATCTGGTACAGAAAGGTAATTTGCACACTAATAAATAAGAAATGTAAACACCAGCACTGCCACAAACCCTTTGATCTACAATGATATCCTGTCTGCAATATAAGCTAGAGCAATGGCGATCCAAAGTTGATAGGAGTAACCAACCAATTTCTGATTTAACTGAAGGCCCAGTTCATGTGCTCTAACCCATACGCGATGCGACTTTGGTGACCAAGAATAAGAGACCACCTGTTTCAGCAACCTAAGGCAAAACCTAACCCTATTGGTCTGAAAAATGAATTATAGTGATATGACTCTCAATGTCATTCTGCTAGACTCACAGATTAGTTTCTCTCAGCTATCATCAGAGAAGATTCTTCCTGCAGCAAATGGGAACAACTAGTGACATTATGCAGAGAATAAGAGACCTTGAAACACTCAAATCTAAATGGGATGTGTTGTTCAAGTCTTACACTCAGGTATAAGGGAACCTTGAGGAAGAGAAATAAGAAAGAGTATAAGAACCAGAAGGGAAAGAGGATACTCTAAGCCACCATGATCAACATACCTTTGAACAGAGACTAAGGCATCAAGTCCAGGACTGCTTGGATCTGTACTATTTGGGGTCCTAGAGCTGAAAATAGAAGTGAAAACATACCACCATCCCTAACCCAGAAGCAATCTCTAATTGATAACTATTTGCAAATGAAAATTTAGTTTCATCCAAGGAAGTCTCATTGGGTAAACAAACTACTCACAAGAGTGAGTTTCATGTAAGCTCAGGAGAAGACTGCTAAAAAATTAACTCAAGAGCGTCTTTGGAGGTTCTTTTCTGCACAATATTGTTTTTGGCTCTTTTATTGTTTGTCAATGTCTCATTATTTTATATTTCAATATTACTTTATTTATAGTTTTTTCTCTCCTCTTTTGCATATGCATTATATCTTCCATATTAATGTTTTTTACAGAATCGTGAGTGTGTGAATGAGTAGTTCTCTGTTTTTTGTGACTTCTTTCATACCTTTTTATTTTTGCTTGCTTTTTTTAAAAATTCCAATATGTTAGTTTTTGTGTGATCTTATTGTGTTTTTGACTTTTATTTTATATTACTATCATCACATAATGCCTGTCAGTTTTCTAATAAGAGAAAGAAAGGGGGTGGACCTGAAAGGTGTTGGGACGAACTGGGAGTAGGGAAAGGGAGACTATAAATAGACTAGAGTATGTGAAAAAAATCTAATTTCAATAAATGGGAAAACCAAACAAAATTAGAGGATTAAGGTAGGATTTCTATGGGTTTGAAATAATATAGGTTATTTTTAACCTGTAAAATTTTGATAGATATCAAGATACTCTTTATAGATGCACAATTAACAGACAAATAGAAAATACTGACAAAGACAGAAGTAATGGTTACATCATAAGTGTTTATTCATCTGCTTTATAAATATATTATCAAACTAGAGCTATCATTTCAATTGTATATACATATATAAATAATATGTTGTGTTCTTGTTATAAATCTGCCAAAATACTCTTTTCAATTAGTGTGAAATAAATATAAATTGTAAAAGACACACTGTCAAAGAAATAAAGAACATTATATAAAATGATCCCTTAAAAATCATGTGACATACAAGCTCCAAAGTTCATTGCAGCTCTCCCCAGTCACATTATTGTTTCTAGATATAATAATCAATTGTACAATAAAACTCAAAATGCACAAAGAGCATCTTTTCATAGCCACAAAATTCAAAAGATTTACCTTTTTGAATTTATTATAGTTACTATTTCTACAGACTGTGTTTTTATGACCTGTTCATCTACTGCCATTGTTGAAGCCAATAAAATGATACTTATTTCAGAAACACCATAGATTTGTCAGTTCCCAAGCCTACAGAATACTAGAGATGATTTCTTATAATGAGTACCATTAACTTATCTCTCATTTTGTGTTTGTGCACATACTCATTATATGAGCCTAAATAGTAATGCATTGGGGCCAGCAGGATCACAATGTGGGGAAAGATGATTTCCATGTAAGCTTAGTGACTGAGGTCAATCCTCTGAATCCAGGTAGAACTAGCAGAAGACAAAAAACTTCACAAAGTTGTACCCTAACCTCTACACGTGACTCATTAACACACACACACACACACAAATATATATATATATATATATATGAATGTGGGGTTGGATTTATACTTTAACACATTTGTCTTTTCTCCTGGATATACATGTACCAAACTCAAGCATAGTTGCCAAACTTGACATTCAAGAATTTTTATGCTCATGTCAACTTTCTACCATATATATAATTGGCAGGTCTACTTCCTGGATTGCTCAGATTCTGGAATCTTGGAAGTAAAAATTCCATTGTTAAGAGACCCTATCATTTTGTATATATGCCTACCAGGAAAGTAACCCATCACTTTGTAAATATTGCTATGATGAAAAGATGAAAGGTCTTCATACATAATGAGAGGAATATTGTCAATGGGATAAAGTGATTTGAGCATTATAAAAGTAGACAAACATGAAGACTAGTTGAAAGGGATATTTGAAAATTCAACTGTAGTCACATCACAGAACATAGTGAAAATAACTATGGACCAAATCAAACCCATAGTCCATATGATGGATAGAGTGGGTACTAATGGCCAAACATTCTTGGTTAAAACCACAGTCCTTTTGATCTAAAGTTGTGGCTATTTCTGCTTGTAAACAGGACTTTCTGTCTTGATTCTCTGTGCCAGACTGTAGAAGCTAACTCAAATTGAGAAATAATCAGGTTAGCTTAAAGATAAACAATTATATTTTTATTTATTATAAAGGGAAAACTTGTGAAACTGGAACAAGATATCCAAGCTCATCTGTGCAATGAGGGAACCACAGAGAGAGAGAAAGCACCTGGGCCATGCACCTGTTTTTCTTTGGGTTCCATAAAACCACACCCTAACTTGGTCCCATCTCTTAAAGATAATTGGTTAAGAAGGCTTTCCCATCACCTCTCCCTTTTGTCTAAACAAGATCGATTCAAACCCAATACAAAACTATATACAATAGGAACAGATATCAAGTATAAGACTACAAACAACATAAATAATATTAAGCAAGGAACACAACAAATGTTTTAATAAACATTCTATTCCAAAGAATAAGTCTTGAATCAGAAATAAATTTGGCTAAATCGCAAAAAGGTAACTATGACTATCTAATCTTTAACCTCATTGAAGTCCTGAGAAGGGAGACAATATTACTTGATTAAGCAGGAAATGCAATTAAGCAGCTTCCAAAGTGAGCAGTATATGACAGAGACAGTTGGTTACCTGAGCAATCACCCAAAGTATTATTTGCAACATTGAAGTAACCAATTTTGGCCAAGGCCTAGAGTAACTGACAGACCATTTTCAGAGGTAGGAAATTTTTTCAGAACTATCTTAGCCTGTCTTGGCAAGGTTTTGCAGTCCTATTTTGTGTGTCTTGCTTAACTAGCCCTGATAACATGTACTTTGCCAGTGGTTGAGGCATACGCAGTTCCTTGACCAAAGACCAAATGTGCCAAGAAGAAAACAAACTCCCATTGGTCTTCAGAGCTCAATATTCTCTCGGGAATAGATTGGTGCTATCAAGAGTAATCATGAGTCATGTCAACAGAACCATAAATTATTTAAATGCCATGTTCTACAGACCCTTGAAGTGGTTGAAGATTATCTTTCTAGGCAGAATATAATCTCTATGTATCTAAAGAACCCAATTAATCTGACTATATATATAACATATATATATATCTATATATATAATGAACAATGATTGACATAATATTTAATAGACTAAGACTTTTTGTAAGAATATCAAATAATCTATAAACAATAGTGTAGCAAATGAGGACAATAACCTCAAAATGTAAACAATGTATCTTGATCAGAGATAAACAAAGTATCTTAATGCAATATGTAAATATATCCTAAAAGTTGTATCAATGTACAAAGGGCCCTAAACAGAGGTGAAAACATGCATTTACACAATCTGACAGAAGAACTTTGCATAGATATACAAATATTATAAACTGAAATAACAAATACATTTTGAACTTGTATCAATAAACAAAATACTATGTCTATGTAAAGTATCCATAAGTAATAGCTCACAAGTATTTACTGTATTACCCACTATTATGATCCCCTTTTTACTGAACTTACATAGTTTCCACCCCAACCTTCTACCTGATACAAATAATAATCAACAACCCCTAAACAGTGTTCCCAACCCTAAGGACAAACATTTTGGGGAGAGGGACATTGTCCTCTACAATTGCTTTACACTGTCATGGGGGAGATGTTCTCTTTATGGGGTCCTGCAAAAGTAAAGTGATGGTTAAGTTTCCAGATTACTGTCTAACATAGTTGGAAACAATTTCTGAGCAGTCAATAGGGTTTTTTTTTTTTGTTGTTGTTGTTTGTTTTTTTTCCCAAAGTTCTTACTTGGAAAAAAATGTCACAATGGTGACAACTATAAGGTGATAAGGAAACCATATAGTGTTTGGGGCAGGGTTTTCTCTTGTCCTTACAGAAAAAGTCACATCTTCAAAAATTCAAGAGACTCTGGATGTTTGGATATTAATATAGGGAAAAATTACTGTCTAATAAGGACCATCGAGGAAAAGAAAAAAATATGACTTATGAGGAGAGGTGCTCAAAACACACATTCTCTCTCTCTCTCACACACACACACATACACACACACACACACACACACACACACACATATATATACACACACATGAATATATAGAGCTGGATTTGGAGGTGGACAATAGTTCTGTACTTCTCTAAATGGAAGTCATTCATGTTTGTTATACTTTTAGTCAGACTAATTAGATTCTTTAGATACATAGAGATTGTATTTGGCATAGATAGGTAACCATCAACCACTTCAAAGATCTGTAAAATATGGCATCTAAATAATTTAGGATTTTGTTTACATGAGACACAATTGTTCCTGGCAGCCTGATCATTCCTGAGAGAGTGTTGAGCACCAAAGACACTGCACTTTGAGTTTGTTTTCTTAGCACAACTGGCCTTTGGGCAAGAAACTGCCCATGCCTCAGCCACTGACAAAATGCATGATGTCTGGACTGGATAAACAGGATACAAGAAAAAAGAGTGTCACATCTTTCCAAGAAAGGTAAGATGGTTTTGAAAATTTTCCTGCCTCTGGAAATGGTCTGTCAGTTACTCTAGGCCTTAGCCAAAGTTGTTTGCTTTAACATTGCAAATGAGATTTTGGGTGACTGCTCAGGCAGTCAGTTGTCTCTGTCATCTTCTGCACATTTTGGAAGCTGCTTGATTGTACTTTCTGTCTACTCCCATACTATTATCTCCCATCTCAGGCTTTTGATGGGGTTGAAGATTAGATAGTCATATTTACCAGCCTCTTATGATATAGCCAAGCCATTTCCAATACAAGGCTTAGAATTTTTAGGATAGAATATTTATTAAATCTTTTAATTTATGTCTCTTGCTTAACATAGTTTATGCTGATTGTAATTCTAATCTTTTACTTGATGTCTGTTCCTAGTGTATATAGTTTTGTATTGGGTTTTAACTCTTTTATTTAAAAGAAAGGGGGAGGTGCTGTGAGAGATCCTTCTGCTCCTTCAGCCAATAGCCATTAAGATACCAGCTCACTTGGGCATGGTCTCTTATACTGTAAATGCAGCTGTAAAGCATGTGTTTTCTCTCTTGCTTCCAGTTCTCACTTCTGGCTGATAGATCCTGTTCCTGTTCCCTATTCATGCAGAGGGCTATTATCTGAAACAGTGATCTGTAAGTCTCCCCTAATTAAATAATTCTTTCTTATTCATAACTCTGAACTAGTGTGGGATTACTTTGTGACTTCTGCCATTAGTTATTTATTGTAAATCACAGACTGTGTGCTCCAGGGAGGTCCTGATTGGTAAGTGGCTGCACGAGCACAAATGTCAAACAGAGACAACCAGGGAAGCTGGTGTCCTTCCTGATCATTTGCAAGTTCCAGAAAACTGGACCCAGAAACTAGATGAGATGTTTAATGAGAAAATACTTATTTTTTATAAGGAGAAAACTCACTAAACTGGAATGAGAAGTCCAAGCTCAACTGTGCGGCAAGGGAACCACAAGAGAGGAGCACCTGGGTCAGGCATCTTTTTTTCTCTGGGGCCCAGAAAGCCACACCCTAACTTGGTCCCACCTCTTAAAGATAATTGGGTAAGAAGGTTTTCCCATCACCTAACAATTGAATTTCAGTAAGAATCCCAAACTTCAGCCTTCTATAAAATGAGATCTTGATTTTTTACTGAGAAATACACAATTGGTTCAACAAATTAAATAATAGTTCTTTCAATTTACCCAGTAAGAAAGAATAGATTGCCATATAAAAACAAGGAACTAAATAAACAATAAAAACATCATTGACTTTCTGGTTCCTAGATCCCCTATAAGAATGTTTCTCTGACATACTGGAAATTTCAGTACTACCCCATCCCTATTTTGTGTTCCCTTGAATCCACTACTCTGCTTTACATATAAAGGATAGCTTAATGGCTTAAAACAATACTTGATTATTGCTCAGGATTTCATGAATTAGTTATATAATTTGCTGATTGTGATTTTTCAGGCTCAAATATTGTTGACTAGGCTTTGTCCTCTCATATCCTATGGCAACTGTCAAGCTGGCTGAAGTATGTGTAGACTTGACATCCCTAAATGGATGTCTTTTCACAGTTCCACATGGAGTCAATCTCTGAAAAATTGCTCCTGGCTAATTCAAAGGGCAGCTTCTCTGGGCAGTGAGAATTAAAAAGACAATGAGCAAGGGAGTCTGCAGTCTAGGTATGGAAGTTCCTTTATTACAGAAGGAAGTTACAAAGTCAGCCTGCATTCTCTAGTGGGGAAAGCAAACTATCTTGACAGAAGAAGATGCAGACACAGAATGAGATGGAATGTTTGGTCAGTCCTGCAAAGCACAGTTTCATTTTGTGTCTGTTACTGGTGTGATAAAACACCCTGAAAAAAACAGGACATATGAGAAAGGCTTTATCTTGTCTCATAGAAAGTACAGTCCACTATGGTAGGGAAATCCAGGATGTAGGATTCTGAGACAGTAACTGGTCAAGCTGTAATCACTTAAAAGGAAGCAGAAAAAATTGAATTCTGGTTCTCAAATTGCTGCACCCCTTTAATGTGGATCTTTCCACCTCAATCAATCTAATTAAAAGACTCACTTGTAGGCATGTCCAGAGGCTTGTCTCCTATGTGACTCTAGATCCAATCAACTTGATAACCAAGATGAACTCTCAGGATTATTAATACTATACTGTCCTTTTGAAGAATTGTAGATTTACTAACTTTTGCTTATGTAAATTATCAAATGAAATAAAATGTCTTGGTTTAACTCTCTTTATAACAATAACTAGAAAAATTTTGCTTTCTAATAATACTGACTAATATGATTGTTTTATTTGGATTAATGATGTTTGGGATTAACTTAAGTTCACTGAGGTTTGTGGGCTACAAAACAAAAGGCAAATTCCTCTTTCTGTGGGTGTGATGAGGATAAGTTTTTACCAGGGTTCATAGAGCAATATAAAACTTTAGGCTGTTTAGTGTATGAGGCACAGATGGACTGTGTGGATAAGGGAGCAGTAGAATTATTTCATTAGTCAAGTGGGGAAAGTAACAGTGAAGTAACTTTCCTCAGCATCTTCTCCAGTCACCATAAAGAAACGTGAAAGTGCCTGTTGTAAATGATGTGATAGTGGTGAGAGAGATCTCCTGCAGTGTTGTGTTCATATTGATGATGTAACATGATGCAGCTGATGAGTTATAGCTGGAAATATTATATATACATATATATAAATAATATATAATATAACATTATATATATATATATATATATATATATTAGTCGGTATTCTTCTTGCAACAACATAGATAATAGTTCTTTGACCTAAAACATGAATGCAGCATAAGAAGACATATTGAAATGCCTTTGCAGAGATGTTATTGTATACACTAATCTAGAGATTTCCAATCAATTCTGCCCAAGTTAAGCACTTCTACGGCCATGCCCTTATCTTCCTCCACTTTGCCAGCAACTCTGAACATAGATACATCTCTCTTGCTTCACTCTCTTTTCTGAGACTACATAAGTTCCAATGGATTGGCAGATCCAAACTAGTGGTTTCAATTAGGTTTCTGTTTGTTCATGTTCAGAATGAGGAGAGGCATTAACTGTGCTTCTGCTTGTCTAATTCCAAGCATCTCTTCTCATTTGCTATGAGACACAACTTACAGCAGGTCTTTGTAACAATGTGTTGCAGATAATCAAGGAAATAAATAGCTTGGCACACAGTTGTGACAACAGTGAGAAAAGCCTCCTGAGTCTCTGGGTCTGATTCAACTCAGCACTCTGCATGGAAGGGTCCCTCGACTGCAGAGGGAAAAACAAATAAACAAACCAACTGAAAAACATTCCTTAATGTTTATTTAAAACAGTGAGATGTGAAATCTGTTCCAATTATCCCACGTTAGCATAATTTATGATATTTGTACAAGTAATTATGGCCAATGAAATTTTCTCTTTATTCCCTGATTTAATGATTTCAAAGTTTAGTATAATGTAGGCATCATTAATACAGTTTAGTAAAAGATCAGCTATATACAACCAAAAGAATATTAGTGTATCCCAAATTAGAGTTAGCATTTGAAGAAAAATATATGATAATTGTTCATTATCATGCATAGTTTTTCTCAGGCAACATTTGTCTGCATGTTTTGTGAGGTGTTCATTTATCAGCATAGTATCTGTCTTTGACTGGGAACAGGTAATAAAGTTATTCATCAAGAACACCAGTAGCTTGGCCAAAAGAATGTGAGAGAGTCACAAGCAGTCTTTCAAGGACTAGGTATGATCTCTGGCACTCTCTCACCTATACGGAGAAAGAAAATTACCTAAATCCCTACTACTCATGTTACTACATACTGAAGTTTTTTTTTGACAGACTGTATATTTTTTCTAATTACATATTTAAATTTTAATTATGATCCAATAATTTGTCAAGTGAGTTTTCTTTCAAAACAATTTTCTGCTGAACCATTTTACTAAGCTTACTCATTTACTGATTAAAATTCGGTGTTTTAAAGACACAAATTCCTAGCATTATGATCCAAGCTATACAAATTTCAGCAATCCAGTTTTAAGGAGTTAATTAGAAACAAATAAACCAAAGGAGTGTGAAGACTACAAGAAAATATTTTAAGTGGGTCAGAGGTTACTTAATGAAGTTAACTAATTGTTATACTACAAAAGGGAAAGCATTCAGAGGCATTATCCTCTGTGTCTAAACTACCTACCTGTGTACACTATGTACCCGAGATTTTTGCTATGAGCTCAAACCTTCCAGTTTGGTGTTGCATCAGGTATCTTTGTATCTCACTATTTATAAATTAGTGTCTGTTGATTTGCTATAATTCTCTCTAGCTTAACTAAAGACAAGCAAATATCCTTTTAAAATGCAAATAAAAACAAGAATGTGAAACCTTGAATTAAGCTACCTAGCATGGGGCATTATTTTTAACCACTGTATATTTTAATGTTTAAACAAGAAAATACATTTAAGGTAAAAATATATACAAGGTTCTAATGACAAATATAGTTAACTCTGAGGAGTTAAAAGGTGACAAGCACTTATGAAGCTTACTAGGAAGAAAGAATGTTAAATACATTGTTTACATGAAAATGCCAACTTTGAACAAAAGTAAAGAAGGAGATTCCAACTCTGGCCAGCTCACTTTTCATTGCACATTGATTAAAATACTCTAAGTTCAATATAGAAAGAAATAGTAAAGAAAGATTAAAACTTATATCTCAACCCCAAACATATAAGTAAGGAAGTCTTGGGAATGATTGACAAATTCCACAGGATTTAATGAAATTTTAGAGCTGTAAGAGAAACATTATTACTTTTTGTTCCTCTTAAAAGCAGCGATTAAAGAGTCTTGTCCATCTGACAGATTAGGGGAAGTGAATGAGTGTGATGCTCAGTCCTAAATCCATCTGTCAGTAAGTAACACCTCAGAGATGGTACCTTGGAATGGGAGTTACAAGAGCACTCTGCCTTCCATTTTACAGGATCTCTGACTTTCACCCTGAACCATATGTGATGAAAATTACTAGACATAGGACAATAGAAAACCATGGAAACAGAAACCCTTGCAGTCATGGAGCTCAGATTTTGACAAATACGTGTGATAAAACAAGGAAGTGGAATCATGTTTAGAAGCATGACAGCGGCCTCAGACAGTTGGAATTCAGAACAGCACAGCATGAAGGCTGTTTGGTTAGTGGGAATTGAGGTCTGAGCTTTAGAAAGGAAAGGCCTGCTTGTAGATATGACTGTGTGTAGTTCTAGGAGTGACATTTTGTTGGCATCAAGTGCCAAAGGCCAGAAGGTAGCAAGAGGAGCCAGCTACTACAGTCAGAAAGAATGTCAACGATACAAAGAAAAACATTGAGAATGGGGTGTGGTTCTTGCAGGTCAGGAGTTTGCATAGGTACCAAACTGCATGGCTTTGAAAGACAGAGCAGACACTGGCAAGTTTCATGAAGATGAAAGATAAACTTGTTATTTTAAGAAGAATAAATGCAGATTTATGTGTATGTAAAGAAGTCAAGAATGGCATGAAGGAAAAATTTGGGGAACATAATCGTGAAGACTATAGTGTTCTGTGTAATTATGACATTTTAAAATTTTATTATCCATAAATATTAAATCTTAGAATTCTAGTTAGATTTATTAGCGAATAATCTTTCTAGGGTTTTAAACTTTTTGACAAACATTCATTTTTCTTTGAATTATAATTCATGTATTCGCCAATAAATAGTTGTTAAACTATGGAGGTCTGAAAATGTGAGCCAATTTCCACATTGACTGAGGGTCAGAGATTGGAACTTACTTCCATTCCTTCAAGGTCATTGTGTTTTTACCTCAAACAAAGGTCCCAACTAGATTTAGACCTGAGAGTACTGCTTTCTCAAGATTATTGTCAACTTATAGCCACACCTTGTACTTCAGGAATAGAGAATTAGATATGTTCCTACTTCAAACCAAAGTGTAAGGATCCAACTAAGGATCCAGTTCCTTTATGGAGATAACTTTGGATTCCACCCAGGGAATAGTTTGCCTACAGAATGTTTTGGTCTAGGGTGTGAGTGTAACTTGTTTTGTTCTAGCTACAGAATGTTTAACCATGAATGTAGCCCAGACGACCTGCAATTGATATGCTCATTGCCTTGTATTGTGTTAATGCAGTTTTTTGTCTTATTCCTACCTTTTGAGGTGAGGGGTATTTAAAGCAAATAGAAATTAAACGTGAAATTTCAGTACTCATTGAAATTCAGTCCCAGTCCCGGTACTACCCTATATGTTTCTCCATTTTATTATCTTATTTAGCATATTCATATTATTTACTAATATTTTCGAAATCCCACACCTCTACCTTGGCAAGAGGTATTTTTGTCGAGGCTGGTCCCTGACATTAAACATCAGTTTTGGTCTACCTGTATGCAGTTTCAGTTGCTTCATTAAAATCTAGGACTATTTTAATTTTCTTCTTTATACAAGAATCTGTTTTGAATTGAAGTATAATAAAGTCATTGCCTAGCCCTTTCTAAATCTAGTGTAAATTGGTAACATGTTGCTTATTTTCTTTTTTTATAATTTTCTCAAGAAAAATTATTGTATTTCATTATTTCAAAAATAAACATGATTCAAGAAATGTTATGACTTGTGTATAGACAGTCTCTTCTTATGTCATTGGTAAGTATTTGAATTCAATAACAGTTTGGTAAATGGTTTGTGGTATTCTGTTTAAGTTAGCAAAGATGGGGGCTATAAACTGAGTTTTAGAATGTGATAATTTTCATGAATTCTCCAGGGTTTGGTTTAGATGGAAAATATATAGAAGATGTTATAGAATAAAGGGGAAAATAAGGTAATTTTGAAGAATCATGGTAACTCTTTTGCTTGTCAGAATTGAAAAATGGAGTTTCTATTATACTGCAGTTTTGATTTGCAACCTAGTGGAAAATACGCTACGTGAAGGTTCATATTCATTGTTGGTTTGACTGAATTTAGAATCACCAAGGGAAAACATCTCTGATCATATCTGTGAGAGAGTTTCCATAGAGAATTAACTGAGGAGGCACAACTCTTCCTGAATTGGTAGTTCCAGCCATCCCATGGGCAAAGGTGCTACACTATAAAGAAAAATGGAGAAAGCCTGCTCACTAAGACATCCCACTCTATATGTTTGCTGGCGTGTTGAGATAAGAACAGTCAGCTCTATTCCTGTTACCACATAACTACTCTAACCTTCATTTCTTGTTTGCTGTGATAGACTGTATATACCAATTAAATTAATATACCAATTAAATTCTACAACTTTACACTTATTCTTCATCAGGAACTCAGTCAACCTGATGAGAAAAATAAGGTAGACAATATCACCAAAATACACAGTTTGTTGCGTTTTACATATGGCCCCAACAGCAATATAATAGTGTGCTTTATTGTTAACATTATCTTATACTCATACATAGGCTTTGACTGTTATTTTTCCTTGACAATTTTGCGTTAAAATTAAGTCATCATTTTCTCTTATCATATTGTATAAATTTCATTGACACTATGAATTCTTTTATCTGTCCTCTGTTATGTATAATCACGTGGTTTTTGACTGGGGTATTGAACCATTTTTGTTTGTATTGCTACAGCAGAATAACAGTCACTCCAAGATTTCTACATCTTCCTCATTAGAAATTGCAAAAAAAAAAATAGTATAATATCTTATGGAAGAGGGGTGTGTATTTGAAAGTACAGTTCAGTTCGTTGTTTATCTGCTTTTAAGATGGAAAGATTGTTCTGGATTATATACAGTGTTCATTAAATTTGTAAATGTTCCTTGTAAGTGTAAGAGAGGCGGGAAAGATAAAAGAAAGATTGTAATCAATTTAGAGCTTTGTCAAATGAAACAGGAGTTAAAGAGACCAGGTAAGAATCATGAATTAAGTCTCTAAGAAATGTAGCCCTGTGGCCAAGGTGACTTTAAGCAATTTGAGTCTTATTTTAGATTTCTGACCCTTAGAACCCCACAATATGAAGCTATAATGTTTCAAGCCACCATAGCTGTGGTGATTTTTCTTTTTTAAACAATCACAGGAAACTATATGACACAAGTGTGACTTGATATTCCTCACCATATTTTCAAAGACTTATAGTGATTGTATTAAGAAGGGACTAGACATGCGGTGTTCTGGTAGATTCTATTTCTAGGATAAACAACCCATTTTGTGATACTTATGAATCATTAGGATGTCATCACTCCACTAAAGAGCAGACGGGAAGCACTCTTAACTGCTCAGTCATCCTCCACCTCCTGATAGGGCTTTGGAGACCATTCTTAATACACTATCTCTCTAATCCTTGAAAGGTAGGATACAAACCTTCTCTCAATCTTTTCATGGTCTTTACATTGGCTGTCCTCTTCTCTGTGATATCTACCTCTCTTCACTTGCAGCCATTGGAATTCCACTCATCATTTAAAATTGGCCAGGAAAATTTTCCCTTTGTGAAGTTTCCTTGCCCATTAAACCTACTGAAAATAATATGAGATTATCATATAGATGATAGGTATACTTTTCCTGCTGCCAAATTTCTGTTTAGTTCCTATTGTAAAATAAGTTTCAAATTGTATCATTTTGTGTATGCTGATTCTATTTTCCTAGTGCAGTTTGCTGGATGGTTATAGTTTTTTGTTGTCATCTTCTAACACAATAGGTATAATTCTGAGCAAAGAATATGCCTATAAGTGAAAATGTTTATTGAATTAAAATATGTTAAGTTCACATTCTCTATACACAGGGAAGGTGCATAATATTTACTTTCATTGAAGAGGAGAATACATAACAAGTCAAAGCCTTATTTCAGTTTTGATCAGGAATTGCAGAGGCTAAGGCCACAGATTTGTCTAGATGGTTTCTTTTGTATCTTGCATTGTCTGCACAGTGTGAATGCAGCAATATCTGTATTCAGGTTTTCCATGATATTGGATATGCATGGATTAGCTTAGAATTAGAAATTATTCCATCTTATTTGCAAAGGAGTAAGCTTAATTCTAACATTTTTTGAAGGGCAACATAAAGAAAAGCTAATAATAAGAGTTTAATGTAGAAATAATATGAATAAGAGTCTATATTTGATAAATTCAAGAGGAAATTAGTATAGAAATGTTCATTTCAAGTTATACAATCTAATGTGATTATCAAAAATAGAACAAAATAATCACAACCCAAATCTTTTGTCATTGAGACAGATGGCTCATTATCTCACAGTCAATCCAATCAACAAAATTCAATAGAGAAAGACTTTGGAGTTTTTGATACTGTGGTAATATGCTTACTTGTTTGGAAAAATCAAATGACAATATTATAGACCAAGAATATAATAGAAGAGAAAAAAGAAAAAAGAAAAGAAAGGTATTGATGGAAGAAGAAGGAAAATGAGTCAGGACATGGGTGATCTTTCTTTGGAAATCATCCAAAATCTTAAAGTTTTTAAAAATACCAACTTGAGAAATTATTGAAAATTTAATGCAAGATAAGGACAAATAACAGCATGAAAATTTAATTCTTTATATATTCCTATGCCATTAGTACATGCTAATATAGATGCTGATTTATTAATTATTAATTTTATAATTCACTATACAGTACTATTTTTATATTATTATCTTAAACTTAAGATTCAAGAGATATCGCCATTACCTGTTATTGTTATTAAGATAGAACTTGTCACATGAACTATTTTACTTATCTGAGAACTTTTCTTTCAATTATATAGCTTTCCAATATTCAAAAAGATCCTGTTTGGTAACATATGGAACTAGATCACACACATATATTCATATTACTATAATGTATC
Organism: Chionomys nivalis; assembly: GCF_950005125.1. Lineage (NCBI taxonomy): Eukaryota > Metazoa > Chordata > Mammalia > Rodentia > Cricetidae > Chionomys > Chionomys nivalis. The sequence continues at coordinate 158,510,831 of NC_080086.1, read as the reverse complement.
AATTAATATACTCCATATTTTATACATTTTAAGGGGAGGAAAGATGTGTTGGCCCAGATCTCTGTTAGTACCATGTTTCTAAATGATGTATGTATTAGACTTGAGAGGAGAATCAAAAGAAGATGGCAGATAAGGTTATTCATTATTATCTTCATTAAATTTGTTTTTACGTTGAAAATACTTTTTACTCTATATTTTCTAACTATACTTTTCCTTTCAAGAATTCCTTCTACATCCTTTATGACTCTCAAAGCACCCACATTCACACCCTAACTCTCTCATTTCTCTCATTAGCAACGTCAATGACAATTCATTCTGGCAATGATGTGGAATATGGGGAACATTCATCCATTGCTGATGGGAATGCATAGTTACAAAGCCACTATGGAATCCAATATGATAGTTCTTTAGAAAATTGAGAGTCTATCTGCCTCTAGTAACAGTCTACCATTCTTGGGTATTTATCTAAAAGACCCCACAAGGATATTTGCTCAGCCATGTTCTTTGCTGCCCCATTCATAATAGCCAAAACTGGAAATAACCTAGATATACCTCAACAGAAGAATGGGTAAAGAAAATGTTATACATTTACATAGCAGAATATTGTTTAGCCGTTAGAAAAAAATGACATCATGAAATTTGTAGGCAAATGGTTAGAACTAGAAGAAAAATCATCCTGAGCAAGGCAACCCAGATCCAGATATTTTCTTATATGTTGATAATAATTGTTACAAAAATGAAAACCAACTCCCAATACATAGACCCAGAGTGTTTAGGTAGAGAAAGAGGGACTAAGGTGTCTACATGGATCTCCAAAGTTGAGAGAAATAGAATAGATTTTATGGGTGTGCTAGGTAGATGGGAATGGGAAGATGGAATGGGGAGGGAGAAGGAATTTAGTTTGGAAGGATGAAATACAGAGAGAGTCAGCTGGAATTGAGAGGCAATTAATGGATGATAAGCTAGTGCAATGGAAACTTTCTGAAATATATGAAGACAATCCTAATAAGGTCTCCTAATAATTGGAGAGACAGAGTCCCAACTCATCATCTCTTGTCACCAAAAGGGTTTCCAGTACGCAGATTGTTTTATATTTGAGTATTTTGTCAAGTGGTTCCACAGAAATCCCCAAACCACCAAGGTTGTTGTTAAGACAAGGGGTTGCTCTCTGTAAAATTACAGTGGGAACCCATTGCTGAGGACAGCATGCATACAGTTCACTGAACACTGAGAAGTTGAGCTTGTGTCAATATAGAACATTCACTGCTGTGTTCTAGGTGCTTTGATGAGGGAAAATACCCTGTAGGCTACCAGAAGAAAAAGTAAGCACAACTCAACTACAAAACCTTTTATGATTGGACCTGCTTGCAAGATATGCCAGGGCAATGGATGGCACGGAACTTGTGGGAATAACCAATCAGTGTCTGATTTGACTTAAGTCCCACTCCACCATTTGTAACCCACAGTCTGACACTGCTTGGGTAACCAAGAACCAGATACTTGATAGCCTAGAGACTTAGGGTAAAATCAAATACTATTGGTTTCTTTAAAAAGTATAAGTAAAATTACTCCTAATTGCTGTGGGACAATGATCTTGTACTCTGTAAAGATTTGTCACGTGTACTCATTTAATAAAATACTGATTGGCCAGAAGCTAGGCAGAAAGTATAGGTGGGGTAACCAGAACAGGAGACTTCTGGGAACAGGAAAGGCACAGTCTGCAGTCATCACCCAGAAGTAGAGGAAGCAAGAAGAGATGCATCACTGATAAAGGGTATAAAGCCACATGGCTAGAACAGACAAGAATTATGGGGTAATTTAAGAAGCAAGAATTAATTAATAAGAAGCCTGAACTAATAGGCCAACCTGTTTGTAATTAATATAGGCCTTTGCGTATTTCTTTGGGACTGAATGCCTGCAGGACTGGGTGGGACAGAAATCTCTGTCAATACCTAATGATATTTTGCTATACTCACAGATCAGTGCCTTCTTTAATCATTATCAGAGAAGTTTCTTCTTGCAGCAGATGAAAATACATACAGATACCCAGAGCTAGATATTACTGAAAGAGAATGAGAGAGTGAGAGACAGAGACAGAGAGAGTTCCTGGAATACACAGTTTTAAATTGGATGTCTCTTTCAAATGCTCCTCCCCACAGAGTTCAGAGAACTCTTTGCAAGAGGAGATAGGAAGAAGGTAAGAGTAATAAGCTGGTCAGAGACCCCTAGGGAATCAAGGCTACTTAACTAATTGTGAAAGGTTGATATGAATACACAGAGCTTTCAAACTCAAGGCAAAGTGAGGCTATACTAGTTCCTCTGTGTTCATGTTATAGCTTTCAACTTAGTGATTTCATGAGATTCCTGGATGATGCATGAACAAGTGGGACTCAGATTCTTGTGCCTGCTCTTTTGCTCTTTTCCTTCTGTTGGCTTTCATTGTCCAGCCTTGATGCAATTATTTTTCATTTATTTAGTTTAGTTTTATGTTTTTATGTTTGGTTGCTATCTTTTAAAAGTCCTGTTCTTTTTGAGTGAGAGACAGAAAGGAAGTGGATCCAGAGAAGAGCAGAGGTGGGGAAAATCTGAAATATTGTAGAATATTCTTTAAACATAAACCCATATGGAATGAACATATATATATATATATACACTATATATATAATATAGTATACATCTATTATATAGATAAAGAGAATTTGATGAAATGACTTACAGGCAGGTGACTGCTCAACTAATCCAACAATGACTAGCTATAAATGGAAACGCCAAGAATCTCATAGTTACTCAGTCCCATAAGGTTGGGTGTCTCCACTGGTCTTCTTTATATGCTGGAATTTCAAAGAATTAGGTTCCAATGCTAGTAAAGTAGTAGATGTGTTGACAAGGTAAGGATACACAGGCAAAGAAGAAGGAAACCAAATTTCCTTCTTCAATTGTCTTACATAGGCTTCCAGCAGAAAGCATGACCCAGATTAAAGGTGTGTCTTCCTGCCTCAAGATCTGGGTCACAAATGTGCCCGCCATTTCTGTGTTTTATTTCTTTCTAATTATAATCAAGTTGACAACCAATAGTAGTCATCACAGGGTCCCATGAACATTCCCAAACAACCAAGGTTATTTTCAAGTCTGTCCACAAACAGAGGTTAAGATCCAGAAGATAATCCCTATACAATATATTGAACACGGAGAACTAAAGCTGGTTACTACCAATATCTGCCCTCCTCCACCATTGACTAGAGTTCATGTTATAGAAGATATAGTGCATGGTACCAAAGTAGAAAGGCAAACACCAAACCATCTATGAACCTTAGTTTAATAGTGGCATAAACTTTTGGGTGTAACCAACAAATATCTGATTAGATATAAGCACTATTCCATGTGATAGAGCTCATATCTAGCACTGTTCTGATGGACATGAACATTAGTGTAGAGATGACAGGGACATAGGGAAATGCAAATTAGCCTTTCTTTGAATTATTTGGATCCTGTTATTTGCTATATCCAGAGACAGAACTTTCAAAAGAATCATTATTTGCTATAAAGTTTGTTGTTCATCCCACGTTACCAATTTAGCAAGCAGAAACCTTATTTACCAGGAACTCTTCTAATAAATAAGCAAAAAGCAACTCATTAAATGCCTTTAATATCTTCCAAAAATAATCACGTCAGATGAGAGTATAAAACACAGGTAAATAAAGTATTCTATTATTCCATGTAGTCAAACTGGTTCACGTAGCAAATCAATAAGAAAGGGAAAATTCCAACCTACACATTCAATCTCTGTACTCTGATACTCTGGTTTGTTGATCAGTATACTCAGAAGATAACAATATTAACTATATATGAGAAAATGAACATAATATAGCTAGGATAATTCTTTGTCAATGAGCTTTGGTTTAAGAACAAGAAATCAGTACTTAAAACATGAAGAAAAATAAGGCATCATAATGTAAAATCTTCATGGTCCCTAGCACAGTTCCAGGATAGTAGCCATTCCTTTTCTTCACTGCCTCCATAGGAGAGCATGATTTATTATATTTGATTATTTTGTTTTCTATCTCACTTTCTATTTCTGTACAAACTCCTGAAATGCGAATTTAATTATTTTTCTTATTTATATATTCATTTTAATTAATCAGACTTTGAGTCTTTATGGTAAAATACAGTCAGTTTTACATTTTATATCTAGAAATTCCATGCCCCACCAAAAGAGTTTTATCTGTTGTATTGAGTTAATTTTTTATATTATTATCAGTTTTGTGTTATTATTTGAGGATTTCATTTGCAGGTACAATGTGTTTGATCATAACCAACCCCTCACTCTCCACTTCCAACCACCGCATGATTCCACATCCAAACAGTGTTCCTCTCAATTTCATAGATTGTTATTTTATTTTATAACCTATTGAGTCGAGTTGGTTCTACCTATACTTTGTCACACTTCAACATAGTTTACACAGTTTTAGTAACAAGAAAATGTCAAAGGATTAGAACACAGCTGTGAAGAAAATAAAATTCTTGAATGTTCTAAGATTTCAGACCCAGAGCCTGTCTCAGTGTTATGACTTTGATGTTTCCATCACAGACTCCTGAGGACAAAGACAACAGATCTTCAAGACCTGTCCCAACTTCTTTCATTCTGTACTTGCAAATTGACAGATTCCACCACCTCTCCCCACCTCACTCCCTCTCTCTCTCTCTCTCTCTCTCTCTCTCTCTCTCTCTCTCTCTCTCTCCCCCCTTCCTCTCCCTCTCTCATCCTGTCTGTCTCTTTCTCCAGATATCCTAAAGTATCTTTTAAAAGTATGTCCATTTAAATGCCTTCTAGCTTGTTTCTTTTATAAACCTTGACAGCTGTACTTTTCTAAAAATCCCATGAACATTTTTATTCTTTGTATAATATTTGTCAAAGAACTTGTAGCAATAATTTAACTTAAAAACTAATGGCCACATCTTGCACAAGGGCAATGTGCATAAGTTGCTTTTGTATTTTTTGTTCTTTTATCCATGGCAGAAATCTAGTAGTTTGGAATATGGAAATTTCCATAAATGGATTTAGCAGTACTATTTGAATGAGCTTTTAGATTTTTCAATTATGGAAAATAGAGACTGTTTATCCATCAGAAAACACTTATGCCAATGTTCCCTGAAATTAAGGCACAAAGGATAAACGTTCATCATTAAGAATTTGATGATTTTTCTTTACTAGATTAGAGATTTCTTTTTTGGTGGAAACACAAAAGGAAATGCAATGAAAATAGAGATTACCACATGCTAAGAGGATACCCAATCCTTTAGACCATATGAGCCTGTGGGCCAAACTAAAACTATATTGAAAAGTCAATATAGTCAGCTAAGTTTATCTTACCCATCATACATTTTGCTCTCTAATAAAATTTTTATCTCTAATGAAAATTATTTCTATGTAAAGTAAAAAGACAACTCATCAAAGACTAAAGATTAGTCAAACTTATTTGATAAAGATGATAAGGCAAGAATGATAAGATAAGACAGAGTAAGGGGTTTGATAAATCTACCTCCACTAACACCAGACATGCTGGGTGGCAGCAATGACTTCTCTTTCTATCACTTTTAGAATTTATCATGTATAGACGAAGCAACCACTAGAGAGTCACATAAATAAATTTGCAAAATAGATTTCAGAAGTCTTATCTGAAAGCAATACATTTTTGGTTAACAAGATGGTTTTTCTAACTTTTCTGTGACTTTTCCTGAGGATATTTGAAGCCTTTGTTTTTCTCTTTACACTTGGACACCTATGGGCCAGCCCATTGCTAGGATATAATTTGGCCTAATTATGATAATGTATTTATTAGGAAATGAGGGCAGTAAAGAGAAAGGAAAAAGGGTGAGAATGATGGCTGGTGGAGCAGTTAGAAGAACAAATCTCAGTAAATTTATAGGGTTTGGTGTTCTTTGTGACTTCAATACAACATATGAAATCACTGAAAACACCATATTAGGAACAAAATAATAATAATGAAAGAAGTCAGAACATGATTTCATAAAATCTGTGAGGATAGATTTGCTCATCTCATAGTTGCCACAATCTTCAATTAGTAAAGGCGACAATGTCTTCAAAGCACAAATAAATCAAAAGCATAATGTAAATAAAATCTCTTGTTATTCTGATTATTTGTGTCTTTGAGATTTATAAGGTCTTTATACTTAAAACTATATTTTTTTTACTCTTAATTTGTATCCATTACTTATAATGTGTTCATTCTTGAAATATATGATAAGGGTCTGTTCCCCAAAGCTCAGATACAGGATTCTCATTCCTTACCTAGTAGGTATGAGGTAGTCAAACTTCAAGAAAGTAGTGGAAGGTCCTTGGGTTACTGGCAATGAATCCCACAGAAAGCAATTTTTTATGAGAATGAAGACCTTTTATTATTAATAAACCAAGCTCTGAACCACTCCTCAATTTCCTTTGTCAAAATTTAATGTCACCTTTGCACAGTACTGTCTACCTCATACTGCCCACCATCTTTCACTTGGACTTTACCCTTGACTTAGAATTTGAACCTCTATATATGTACATTTCATAAACTATTTTCTTTATTTCAGAAGACTATGGTGAGTACGTCCTTGCTATAATTAAATACTAGCTAATACAGAGACTTTATCCAAAGTAAGATTTTAAACATTTTCTCTTCTTCAATGAGGTATTTTACTTTTACTGTTTTTTTCTTGTGTACTACAAAAGTCTTTCAGTTTGATGAAGACTTATGATTTTTTTAATTTTTTTGTTTGTCTTTATAATCCAAAATACATTTTTCAAAACTGATATTAGGCAATTTTTTCTGTGCTTTTTCCCAATATGTTTATTGTGTAGGGTCCTTCTTTCCAACTTTAATTTATTAACTTCCCTATAGTTATTATAGTAAAATTACAAATATACAATTGTCAAAGTTCAAAAATTTTTACAGTATCTAAATATCTAAAGTATGCCTGGCAATATTATACAAATAGTGTGGGAAAATAGGATATATATTTTTGTGTGCCTGCCTAAGATACAAAAAGAGGATTCTGGGTATTCTGCTCTATCACTTGCTAACTTATTCTTTGAAAGGAGGGTCTCTCACTGAATGTGGATCTAGGCTACAGGCCAGAAAGTTCCATTGATCCTACTGCCTCCCAATCCCCATAGCTCTGGGACTAACGACACAAACATGGCCACACCCAACTTTGAACATGGATGATGGGGATTTAAACTCAGATCCTCATATTGTGTGGCGGGCTGCCTTATCCACTGATCACTCCCTTACAACACATACAGATTTATCTATTATTCATCTTTATGGCTTAAATGGAATTTTAATAGTATATACTTCATAGAGTTTGTGTGAAGAATAAATAAAAAAGACTACTGTACCATGAAGAGCATCAAATCATAGGCTGTATAGTTACTACTGGAAATATAATTTTTAGTTATTTTATAAATGTTGGTATATTTTACAAATTGTCAATTTAAAACATTTTACAGTTTTTTTCCAAGTACCATTACTGTTGGAAGTCAGAGTTTTCGGATAATGAAAATTAATACTTAACCTGGTAAATAAGTTTTGTATTTTGAAATTTAGCAAATAACGTGAAAGTTTAAAATAGGCATTGGGTAACTTAAAGTGACAGAGAACTAGAAAATACAAAGAAGACAAAGATTTGAATGTTATTCTATGTGACTTATGTTTTCCAAAATATAAACAATTTTGTTAATGTTTAGGTTCAAAACTCGAAAGGTAGACATCATATTATTTTACATATGTTCTTTATGTGTTAGTCTTTAGATATGCATAATAAACTATATTTTATAAAATTCAGATACTTTCTTACTCTGGGAGTATTTATTGTCTACCTTAATTGATGGATGTTCATAGTTTAAGGTTTTAGGTCCAGACATGACAGCAGATACCACCTAGTTCCCTTCAGTCAGTTCTTTGACTCCAACACTCACTCTCGCACACATGGAGGCCAAAGAACTGTCTGTGAACATTTTCTACTTCATTCATGACTGTAAATGAAGTAATGTGCACGATTTCTCCTACAGTTCAAGTAAAGTGAATGATCCCAGTAGCAAAAGTATCATCTGTTAGATGAACTTTTATGAAAAACACGAGGTGAGAAAACTATTATTTTGAATAATCATGGATCTTAGAAGTTAAAGCACAGGTTGAGAATCACATCTTGCTAATTCCCCGAATGTGAAGTGCAAACTTCTCCAATATCGTAATAAGAAGTGTCATTAAATCTTAATGTTAGCAGTAGTATTATTTAAATAGCTTTATGATTATTTTCCTTATAAAATTAGACATCTTCATAGGTATGAGTAAAAGTTACAACCTCTTTTGTAGATGATTCTCTCTTCTAGGTAAAAAGTTTTATGAGATTGAAAATAATTTAAATTCATCTTTACATAAAGCAGTATTGGTATCAGATATAGGAATGTCATTTACTTTGCCTACTGTATTTTTTGATTTTATTCACATCTATTTTAATTTTTAAAGTATTTGAATTTTTAAAATGAGTAAATCAGGTTTACAAGATAAATAAGTCTATGGATAGAAGTTCAGGTATAAAACTTCAGGGATCTAAAGGTCATAATACACCCACACTTCTATTTGTATAAAATTGTGGCCCTTGGTACCAGCCTCTTAGCTAAAATCACACACTTTGTATCACAGAGCCTCTGTGTGTAAGAATTTGAAGCACAAATCAACACCACTTTACACTTTTGGTGCTATGCACAGATACATAACTGGTAATAGTTAAGCACCAGCTACAAAGTTAGTCCCATAGCTGGAATTATTAAAAGAGCCAGATTTTTAAGAACTTCATTAGGAAATGGTCAGTTTCTGATCTAGATGTGACTATAATCTGTTGTTTTTTTCTTTATATTTATCCACATCCATAATTTTGTATAAATCTTCATTTTTCTACAGACAACAATGAACGTGCCTGACAATTTCCTATCTCATTTTCTCCAGTGCAAACAAGCTGTCAGGCATTCCTCTGTTGTTCTCTGTGAGAGTTATTATTTTATATCTTAAAATTTCATAACATCTTGATATGAGTTTCCTAAGAACATTCTGGTACGGGAGAAAGTAAGCACAGAAACCTTAATGCTCTGTTCTGTCACAACACTGAATTCTTATTAGCATACAGCAGTCATCTTGTATCTGCTATTGATAACTAGGGGTTAGTTAATAGTGTCTCATTCAATTAAAGCACTTGTGTTTTAATGTGAGATGGTTGCTAGTTTAAGGAATAGAACTTGGACATAAATAAGTGAGCAGATGCTTAAATTTGCTTCGGTTGTGTTAATATCCTTGACTTGAAACAGGCAATGATGGGGAGGAGAAATGCAGAAGAGAGTTCCAAACCTCAGGGGGTGTACTTATAGCAAGTACCTGCCAGATTCAATGAGGTTTCAACTGAACTGAAGCCCAACTCCTTGATTTCCACATCTTCTCAAATGGCTAAGAACAGAAAGTAAATGAAAATTAAGCTACGGCTCCAAGGTGTCAATCTCCAATGCCAATGCCATCCGTCAGAAAATGAAACAGAGGCCATGGTTTTATGAGGGAGAAAACAGAAGAAATACATAGTATCTTTCACTATTTATTTGCTTACTTATCTTCAAAATAGGAGTTTTCTTTTATATACAAGTAAAAATATTGACTCATCATTGTTGATGTGTGAAGTTAAAGAGAGTGAATTAAGTGTCATTGTCTTGTCTAGAGGCAATCAAGCTCAGATAGGAACCAGAAAACCAAGAATTTGGTTAATTTCAATATCCATCCCTATCTACTTATCAAAGCTAAATACAAAGTAGTTCTACCTCCCATTCCACTGTTGATGGGAATTGTACTTCCTAACCATATGCTTCCAGAAGATTGTGGAAAAACTCTGATTCTTAAATCAATCAAGAGTAACATATTTAAAGTTTTGAAAAAAGATAATTGCTATCTTACTGCAGACAGAATGTTTGTGATATATAAAATAAAATTTTTAATTTTGAAAAAGAAAGAAAATCCAGGCAATGTAATCTTTGTATGTGTCTATGGTTCTTACATTAAAGAAAGATAAAAATGAATAATTTCATTGATTTTTCCATTGGGAAACCTCTCTTAATGTATCTACCCAAGCAGGGCAGACTCCACCTCTTTTCCTTTCCCTCATGTTATGATTATTGCTATCATTTTCCCTCTACTTTCCTGCAATCCAATTTTGCTTCCCTACTGATAGATAGACTTCCATGTTTCATTGGTTCCCCACACCTGATATTTTCTCTGCCTTTGCCTCCTTTGGACCTGCTGAGGGCCCAACACTTCTTGGGTGGTTGAGTTTTCCTGCTTAGCTCCAAGAAATATGAACAAAACCAGATGTTGCAACTGTTAACTTTCAGTTGAGATTCAATTTGTCAATTTTTGAGAAAGCACTTCTGTCAACTTCTTTCTCATTCAGTAAGTTGTTTTTTTTCCTCAGACAATTCTCCCTCTATCTCCCCCCCCTCTCTTGCTGCAAGTAGCTTCTGATCTCCATACAATCTACCTCATCAGTTCTTCATGTCTTTTACTAATCTACTAAAAAGCCCTTTTCAGAAACCCATTACTTGTGTCTATATGTGAACCGACTTTCCTCTAAAGAATTTCAGAGAGAAATAAGAAATTATTTCTTTCTTATTCTTTTCCAACACTATTTGTTGAAGAGACTTTCTCCAGTTTGGTTTTGGCATATTAAATAAAACAATATGTTTTAATAACACAGGTTTATTTCTGTGTTTCTATATTTCCCTTTTTTATTATTTACACATGTGCATGTTTTTTTTAAAAATCAGGGTGTGTGTATATAATGTTCTAGGATAAGAACCTGTAGAACTTGTCTTCTTACTAATATTTTAAAAAATTAATTAAAATACTGTAAAAACACTGCATACTTATTTTTATTTTCCTCTTCTTTTTGCTCTCTTGTCCCCTTCATGATCCCTCTCATTAGCTGCTTCTATGTCCCCTCGCTCCATTTCAAATGAAGACCTCTTTTTATAATTATTGTCGTATGTACATGTGTCATATATTTTCATGTGTGTGTACAAATACAGTTTACGGATTCTGTTTAGTATTGCTTTTATGCAAATGATTTCAGGACTGACTACTTAGTATTAAGATAACCAATTAGGAAAGACTCATACCTTCTTTCTCAAGAGTCATTAGTTACCTGTCCTTTTTGTCTACAGGTGAATTCCCGTGAGATTTTCCCTTTCAAGTTATTATACCTGTGCCTGCTGTCATTGTTCAGGTCTTGTTTAGGCAGTCATATTTTTTGTTTTCTTCTGTTTTTTTTGGGGGGGGTAAAGATTTTTGTCATCTCTAGGAGATAAAATCTCATCAGACTTCCTAGTTCTCTGGTTCTTACATGGATGGAACATATGGTAGTTTGATTTGCAATTCTTTTTCTGAACTGCTCACTTATAAACAAAAAGCTTGCACAGTACCAAATTCTTGCAATAGTATAACAAGATTCTAGTTTTTCAACCTACAATATTATTTATTTAAGGGGAAGCTTAATGGTTTTCTTTCTTCCTTTCTTCAACAAATAAAATAAAGTGCAATTAACACAGGTATGAGAATCCCATTTAAAAAAATCAACCGTGTGCCATACTAACACGTGTGGGGTAATGCTTTCATGTACTTTTGAATTATTTCTCTGATGAGGAATGGATAGGATCACATATACTCCACATTCTGGCCAATTGTAAGGCATTTTTGAGAAATGCCTATTCATGTTTTCTTTCAAGTTTTTAACTGAACTGTTTGTTTTGCCTATTTAATTGAAGGAGTCAAGGCCTATTTTGTGATCTTTACAATTTTGTTGAATCTTTAGCTTTCTTATTAAGCCTTCGCTTAAGAAAGTGTGGAATATATACATATTAGAGTACTACTCAGCGGTAAAAAACAATGACTTCTCGAATTTTGCATGTAAATGGATGGAAATAGAAAACACTATCCTAAGTGAGGTATCCCAGACCCAAAAAGAGGAACATGGGATGTACTCACTCATAATCGGTTTCTAGCCATAAATAAAGGACATTGAGCATATAATTTGTGATCCTAGAGAAGCTAAATAAGAAAGTGAACCCAAAGAAAATCATATAGTCATCCGCCTGGAGAGGGGAAGTAGACAAGATTGCAGGGCAAAAACTGGGAACTGGCGGGCGAGGTGGCATGGGGCAAAGGGAAAATGGGATGAGAAATGTGAGAAGGGGAGGATGGGAGGAGCTTGGGGGATTGGGATGGTTGGGATATAGGAAGGGTGGATACGGGAGCAGAGAAGTATATATCCTAACTAAGGGACCCATCTTAGGGCTGGCAAGAGACTTGACTCTAGAGGGGTTCGCATGTGTCCAGGGAGATGTCCCCAGCTGGTACCTTGGACAACTGAGGAGAGGGAGCCTGAAATGACCCTATCCTATACTGATGAATATCTTACATATCACCTTAGAACCTTCATCTGGCGATGGATCGAGGTAGAGACAGAGACTCAATTTGGAGCAACGGTCTGAGCTCTTAAGGTCCAAATGAGGAGCAGAAGGAGGGAGAACATGAGCAAGGAAATCAGGACCACGAGGGGTGCACCCACCCACTGTGACAGTGGAACTGATTTATTGGGAGCCCACCAAGGCCAGCTGGACTGGGACTGAATAAGCATGGATTGAAACTGGACTCTCTGAGCATGGCGGACAATGAAGGCTGATGAGAAGCCAAGGACAATGGCACTAGGTTTTGATCCTAATACATGAACTGGCTTTGTGGGAGCTTAGCCTGTTTAGACGCTCACCTTCCTGGACGTACATAGAAGACGTACAGGGAATTTGGACTGCTCTTCAGTATCGAGAGGGAGGGGGAATGGTGTGGGGGGAGGAAAAGAGGAGTGGGGATAGGGGTAGGGGAGTTGGGGGAAGGGGCAATATTTTGGAGGAGGGGAGGGAAATGGGAAATGGGGAGCAGGTGGAAATTTTAATTAAAAAAATAAAAAAAGCCTTCGCTTATATTTATTCTGTAAATAGGTTAATCACTACAAATTAATTAGCACAAATTGATCAATTAGTACCAATTAATGTGCACAATTCTGACTATTTTTATATCGACCAATGATTGACTGAATATACCAAGTTCCACTTACTTGTTAAGATATTTATTTCTTCTCTGAAAATAATTTAAATCTCTATTAATTTATTCTTTACCAAGTAAATTGCATTATTATTTTAGTGAGGATCAGTGTCCAGTATGAATTTAATGTTCATCTTGTGTTTATTTCAACTCATTAAATTTGTCATTATAATAGCTACTAGCTATTAATTTGTTATGATCTAAAAGCCAACTGGGATCTCTGGGCAAGCCTATGGACAATTATATTATATTATATTATATTATATTATATTATTGATTATATTAGTTTATGTAGGGAACCCTGTCTCAGGTTTGGACAGGAATCACGGACTGGATGGATTAAGAATGGGAACTAGATACAAGCTTTCCCTTAGGCTTCTGCTAACTGACTATGGTTATGATGTGTCAAGCTGCTTCAAGTTTCTGATGCCTTAACCACCTGACTCAGAGGATCACACCTTGAACTATAAGGTAAAACAAACACTTTCTTCATTTTTTGTAAGGGTATTTTATCACAGCCACAGGGAAAAAAAAAACCCAAATCAGTTAGATACCACAATAATTTTGCAAAACTTTAGAATTTCCAATTAGGAAAAAAATTGATGTAATTTTATAATTACTTATGTAGTGTTTGGAGACAATCATTTGGAGATAAATAACTAGCTGTATACTGAGTCAGATATGACTGCTGGGCATGGTAGTTGAATATGATTCAATTGCCTAATAACTGATTTTCACTATACGACTGTTTGGTATTAGCATGGTATTTTTAAAATACCTAAAGAATTTATATTTAACTCAGTTAAGAAAAATGGACTCATTTGTTGATGACATGATAATTGACCATCTTGAATATCATGCTTCTGTAGTTTGATAAATACATTAGGGGATCAAACAATAGGCTTAAAACATATCCATAAAGACTATTCTGTTGTAGATAAACTACATTATGCCATTATGAACTAAATTTTTAATAGTTCAGTAAGATGCTTCTTAAAATATTAGAGCAGACTATAGGAAAGAAATTATCTGAAAGGATCAAAGATAAATTATGTACTATGTCAGTATCAGCTTGTTTTTATTTTCCCCCTATACACTGATGCCTATAACTAAGAGAAAAGACAAATGTCCTATTATACTCTGTCATTCCAATTTTCCTTTATAAACTCAGTTTGGATGGAAGGAATCTAGAATTCAATTTGTTTTCTGATTCCTTTCTCAAAGAAAACAACCTAGGTTATCAAGAACTAAGTAAACTCTTCTAACAGCATCCATTTCTTTGAGGGTCTTGTGTTGTCTCCAGGAATCATTACAGAAACATATAAGGGCACTATTATTTCACTGTGTTTGCCATAATTTATGACTCTGACAAGACTTTGATTTCCTTTAACTTCACTGAGTGTAGGCTTGAGATAAACATTTATTTATGTTGAAAAGTTGAGAAAGTGATGTTTTAAAGTTTTAAAGGTGATCATTCATCAAAAGCATTCCATTAAAACTTAGGACAATTCAATTGGATATTTATGTGTTTTCTTCTTTCTTTTAATGTTAAATTGTCAATAAAATTATACTATACAAATTGTATTATAGATACTAGATTTCATAGAATTAAGTAGAAAATTTTCACATTTGCTGTCATTTATTTTATTTATAAATAGTCTCCTTTGGTATATTTGCAATTATTTGACTTTGGCAATTTTGTAAATTTTAAGACATTGTTTTTATTTTTTTTCTTTGAGAAATTCATGAAATATACTTTAATCTTATTGTTTCTTTTTTTTGAACTCCTCTAAGATGCCCTTCTAGCTCTCTACCTAATTTTTTGTTCTTCAATTTATCTTTAAAAATATCATGTGGAGTTCAGTTTGTGTTGGTTGACTACTTCTGAGTATAGGGACTTTCCTATAGTATAGTTGAAATAGATAGATAGATATAGGTAGATAGATAGATAGATAGATATAAAGATATATATTCATGTGATATTAAGTATAATCTGCTCAGTCTATATAATAGTGCCTATATGTATATATGTGTATTTTCAACCTTAAACCTACATAAAGACCCATGAATAACTAAGGAATGTCAAAAGAAAAAGACATAGCTTCCCCATGGAGACATACACCAATTGGTTACTGACCAACATTTTAAAATATTGGCAGCTAATTCAAGTCACATCATAATGCTTATTGCACAATTCCTATTATATCAGGTCTTTATAGATTAATTGTATGTAGTTAGTGCTATTTATGGTGATACAGAGGAATGTGGAAAGGAAACACTGGGACAAATTTTATTTTTTTGTTGTTTTAACCTATGAGTCCTATTCAAAGTGACTTAATATAGAACAAAAGTTAGAATTTTCTTCTTCATCTGATATCATTAACATATTCTAAATTTCAAAGCATTAATTTCAAGTAAATACTTGTATTTGATAATATTACTCTGCTGGACTAGCAAAACCCTATAAAATAACAAGTATTAAGTCAGTTTTATGCCAAGGTGATTAACCAAAAACGGCTATAAACACAGAATTAGACTGGCCTTAGCTATACCCAAAACATATAAGTGGAAAGATGATCAAATTGCAGAAATCTGTCACCCACTGAGTAAATCTAGACTATTATTTTAGTAGGGCACAGTGCTTTATTGACACAATATATACTTCTCCAGGCACAGCATTTGGAAGTGAGAGGCAGGCACAAATTATTTATCAACAAAATAATATTTTAATGACCAGAGGTTTAAACTCAGAAGAGATAAACAACCCTAGAACATGCCTAAATCTTACCATATCAGATACAATGCTGACTACAAAGGTGAACAATAAATGCTTAGCAATAAATGATAAGTTAGCTTTCCACACAGCAACTAAACAGAAAGTAGAGTTAAAGTAAACTACTTCTCCCTTATTTTCAAAATAAATTGTATGGACTGAATAATTTTATTCATTTTGCCACAGGGAAAATCTAGTGCAAATCTTCATGCATTTTTTCATATATCCCAAATTACATAATAATGTGTAACTTCCATTGTTTACCTTTTTATATTATTATACTTTGTTCCATTTTTCTAACTAAATTCAGATGTCTAGTGTTCCTACTTCCAATTCTACCCATGCTAATCCCTCTAAGCATTCAAGCCAAGTTAACATTTCAAACACAGGTGTCTGATCTGTAGAGACAAGTAATAGGATGGAAGATATACATTATCACAAATAGGAAAAATGGCCCTGCATACATTATAAATCGTATGCTTTAGAAACTCATAAGAAGAAAGGCAAATAACACAGTAAAATATAAAAGATGTAGAGAGACATTTTTCCAAAATCTATGAACTCCACAAAATATTGTATACTTAAATATTAATACTAACCAAAAATACACTTATGGATATGTGTGCGTTACCAAAGTACAGCATTCATGAACAGTAGCTGATTTAAATACATTAAGGCTATAGTAAAGCACTTGTATCAACCTGATGGGATAATCTAAACCAGATATTGCAAGCAAAAAGCATAAAAATAAAGCAAACAAAAGACACAAAATATATTATCATAAACAGTTGCAGCAAGAAAGGTGTTTAAATAGTTCAACAACATTTTGTTATAAAAATAAATGCAAAGAAACTAAAAGAAATATGTCATATTATAGTGAAGGCAACATGTAATGAATATATCTAGCAATATTCTAAATATTAAAAAAAAATTCAGAACATTTCTTTAAATAAGGATTGACATTGTGATATCAGCATTGTCTTTATTCAATAAAGTGTTTGAAGTCTTATCAACAATATTATAATATTAAATTATATATATGTGTGTGTGTATAAGGGGAGAAGGCAAATTATTCTTACTTTCAGAAAATGTGATCAAATACTTAAGTCTTTAAAGACTAATCTAGAAAATTGAGATCTGACTTTCACTTTTAGCAGCATAGCAAAATCCGAAAAATCAAAACATACAAATTAGCATCTTGAGTACTATAAATAACAGATATACAGAGAAAGTGTTCAGGGAAAAATCCAGTTCAACAAAGCTTTAAAAATCTGGGAGTAAACTGAAGCAATGAAGTAAAAGACATCTACACAAATACTTCAAAATACTGCAACAAAATGCTAAAGACACTAGATTGAAAGACTTTCCATGTTTATCACAGAAACAGAGAAACTATAATAAACAGCATGTTGAAACACAAAAGTTCCCAGGTGGCCAAAATGTTCCAAGCAAAATGAGCTATGCTTTTGTTATTTCAATATTTTGCTCCAAATTCCACAGAAAAAGGTGTCAGCTTTAAAAAACAGTAAGTTATTGGCCAAAAACACATACCAGTGGGATGGGGACAGGATTTTGAATGTATCCATAGTGATGCGGTAACCCATCTTTCTTTGCAAAGATATCAAAGCATACTTTGGAGAAGAGAGCCCTGTCAACATCTGCTCCTAGGAAAATTGGAAACTAACATCAAGAAGAATGGAACTAGAACTCTGTCTCTTATGCTGTTAAAAACCAAGCTCTAAATGGATTGATGGCCTTAATGTAGATTAAAACAGTAAAACAGCTGGAGGAAAACACTTTAAGATAAAGGCACTGTTGTGAGCATGCTGAAAAGGACTCCAAGAGCTCAGAGTTTAAGAGCAAGTATTGGCAAAAATGGATCAGGACACAGAAAAGCCTCTGCACAACCCAGGAAACACCAGAGTGAAGAGGAAGATCTCACTAAAGGAATAAAACTTTGCTGACTATACACTTCAAAGAGAATGATATTCTGGAATATATTGGTAACTCAAAAATTGAATTCAAAAAGAATCCAATTAATAATAGAAAAATGAATTGAATACAGGTCAAAAAAATCAATGGAAATGACCCATAAATACATGCAAAAATGCAGATCCCAATCTATTAAGACAATGCAATTTGAAACAATAAGGTTCCATTTCATCCTAGTCACAATAGTGATCAATAAGACAATATGTGACAACAAATATTGATGAAGTGCTGAGGAAAGAGGAGTACTTAAGCATCACTATGTGAATGAAATTAGTGAAGCTCTCATAGAAGTTAGTAATTGAGGGTTTTCAAAAAAATAAAAATCGGCCTATCTTATGATACATTTTTATTGCTACAGGACATTTAAGTAAGCACAACACAGAAACTCTTGAACATCTCTATATGTAGTACACTCTACAAAAAACAAGTTGTGGAAACAAGTTAGATGTCTATCAACAGAAAAAGAAAGTAGGCAACACATTTTTTTATTATCAAGAGAATTTTATATGGCTCTAAAGAAAAAGAATTTATCTCTTGCATGACAATTAACATACATGGAGAACATGTTAAGCAAATAAGCCAGGCTAGGTAAAGCAAGTTCCAATGTTTTTCTTTCAAATCATATGTGTGTGTGTGTGTGTGTGTGTGTGTGTGTGTTTTAACATGAAAATAGAGTGTAGCCTCTTTGGGAGAAGAAAGGCGATAATGGAATTTAGATAAGGAGAAAGGAGGGTGGGTAGGGAGATCTGAGTGCAGTAGAACAATGGACATGTGCGAAAATATCATAAAGTAAATCTTTAATAGACTAGTGAGATTACTGAGAAGATAAAAGTACTGCCTGCCCCTCAAGAGGACCAGGTATTTTATTTCAATTCCCAAAGAGCTGCTAACAAGCATCTGTAACTCTAGTCCAGAGCAATCAACACCCTTTGTTGACGTCTGCATTCACTACAAGTATATGGTGTACAGACATACATGGAGACAGAACACCCAACACAAAAAATGATAAATAAAAACTCTAATAAAAAGAATCCCATTACCCTTTTAAGTGGAATGAAAAAGACAAAAATGGTCTTGTAATACTTTAAATCTTCAATGTTCCTGTTATCTGGAACAAAGATTTACTTTATAGTGTGGCACGTACCTCTTGTTTGTAAGTACAGAATTTGTCTTACTTCATCTTCTTAGTTCAGCTTTTAATGAAATCGCACATTTAATTAAACTCATGTAGTTTCCGGACCCTTCTGTCTTTATTTCACTTGAGCCACATGGCTGAGAGTTATTTATCATTACTCTGATGGCTACAACTTCAATTTACTACTTTTTTATTTTTTAACTATAATAAACTATCATATGAATTCCCATTACCACTCAATATTAAATATATAACCTGGTTTCTTTAAGGAAGCAATGAAGCAAGGCACCATTCAAATTAGAAGATTTTTTTCTGAATAGTTTCTCAATAGTGTTGTTTGGAGATCAGTCAAATTTTAAATCAAGCTTATTATCAGGAATACTGATACATCTTAATAAATAATTTCTCTCTCCCTCACCTTCCTTCTTCTCTTCTTCCCACAATGTAAATGCTCATAATTTCTACATCAAGAGATACCAGTATGGCAATCATCCCTCAAGTTTAATTCACCTTCCATCTGAGTATCTGCCACTAGACCTGTCTCTGTTACAGACATACAATACTGCCCTGTCAGTCACATTTACTACAGCATCCTGTTTTCAGTTCCTCTACCCCATCCTCTGTACCACATACACATTCACTGTAATTAATTATGTCTCTATTGAGTAAACAATTCAATTAAAATGAACAATATTGTCATACAAAATACTTGTATTTAAATTAAACAATAGTTTTTTAAAAATTAACAATGACAGTTCAATCTCCTGAGAGTTTCTTTTTATCACTTGAGTTAAACTGCCAAAATAAGGACCCCACTTCAAGTCCACAATCCTCCAGTATCAGCATCAGAAAACAGACCATAAAGGGTATTCTTAAAATGGCTTTTGTTAACTTCTTGGAATCTCCAGGCTGAAAAAGTCTCTTCCATGTTAAAATTTGAAAAATTCATTTTATTAAACTATTAAACTTTACAGGTAAATAATTTTCTTTTGTTGCCTAAGTATCTGGAAATATTATAAAGAAAACAGATTATCCTGTTATAATTCTACACCATATTTCTGCCACACACTCCATTTCCTCTCAGGAAACATTCAACTTGTCCTTTGAAGACCATCATTCCTATGTGTTCCCCGAGCAGTGCCTTGCCATTGTCAATGCTCCAGTATTAAAGAGGAGCCATTTCACCAAATCTTCTTGGAACTCACCAGAACATCTAGTCATGTTTTTGTTCTACAAAATATTTTGCTTTTTATTACAAATTCATTTGCCTTTACTGCATTTTATAGGCGATGCTTACTTCATATGAAATGAGTTGATATGTGTTTGATGTGACACACCTATCAGCATCATGCACCCATGATTTAATGAGCTTATGGATATTGAGCATGCAGTTCTATTTTGTTCAAAATTTATAGGCAATGGCTACTCTGAAATAATCCCGCCACTATGCACTTGAGATCTCTTCTTGCTCAATATGTGTGCTTTTTTATTTGTAGAGGTCATAGAAGCTTAAGAACACTGCTGTTTTTTATCCTTCAGAAGTCTACATAAAGAACAGTATTCCATTTTATTATTATGGTAGGGATTATTGTAATGGGATTTCTAACTGACATTACTTGACGTAGAAAAAATTAATTACCTTTTAATGCTTTTGTTGCTAATTTTGCCACTTGTGTTAAATATTGTGTTACTTTTCCCAGGCTTTAAAAAAAAGGCAACAATGTTTAGGTGTTTATCGTGCCTCTTTTTACATTTTTATCTATGGTTTTAAAAATTTTAATTTTAAGATGGCAAAATAATTTTAATATGATTTTTTACCATTAAACATGAAGGTCTGAACAAACATGTCAAGAAAACAAATATCCTAAAATATTTTTTATTAATATTCTTGACAATTATTCAGATTATATCATCTTAATGTGCTTCAGTGGTTAAATACACTTAATTCAAATGGAATTTATAAAGTCAGGACATACTTGATTATATCCATTTGTTTATGTGCGGTGCTGAGAGAGTATTAGACACAATAGGTTAAAAGGAGGAAGATAAACTTGTTTTCCAAGGTCAATGGGTCTGCGCTCCTAAAGACAAAAGAATAAAATAAATTGAGTGTTTCAATGTCAGCTAGGTCTATCAACCAGCATTACAAGCGTGTATGTCTAAGACACCTACTGGTTATAAAACAAATTTCTAAAAGTTCAGGCTTATTGCTTCTCACTGGGTCACTGTAAAACCTTTGAATCCCATATGGAACCTTTTATTTCAAAATCAATGCTAGTGCTGTTTGAAGTGAATGGTGCTATCACTGGGCCAATGCTGAAGCGGTTAGAAAGGATTACAGGTGCTGGAATTCAACTGCTAGGGAGCTTTTCAAACATTCAAGAACAACCATAAATGGTACCTTTTATGTAATATACTCAGAAACTTTGTACCAATTCATCTATTCCTGATTAAATTTGTACCAATTCACGTATTCCTAATCATCATCAGGACTTCCATGGATCTTGTAGGAAAACATTTTCATTTTTTCCAAATGGGGAATTCAGTTTGTCAAATGGACACACAGGAAGCCACATTCTGAAGCTGTGACGCAGATATATGAGAAAGGAGAAAATAATTTCAAGCCTACCAATAGCTCAGGACTGAGGTATTATAGGGGTTTACAGTGGATAGCTATATGTAGTTTGAAAAAATGAACCCTAAAATGCCTATTTACCTCCAGCTACATACACAGGTCTGTGATTGAATGTGAACAAAAGGAGGCAGTAAGGTATGATAGTACACACCAAAGGGCGTCTGAACTTCTGAAGTGTTAAGAAGGCCATATCCCTTACACATGCTACTCTAATGAGAAAAACAGGCAAAAGGAAAATTCAACTCAGTCTTTGACAATCCATGTTTCCTTTCCTGTGTGTTCTTTGTGCATGAGTCTCTACCCTTCATATGCGTTCAGGAACACTGTCAATGCATGCACTGCTATAAGGTATCCAGCTTTGACAAGTGTTCTGGGGATTTAAATACACATCCTTACACACTCATGGCAAGCAACTTACTGAGCAATATTGGCAGCATGAGAGTCGTTTGTCTGAGCTTTATTTCTTCTTTAAAAATAGCTAAATTTTGTTTTTTATGTCTATGTCTACATGTGTTTATGTGCATCACATGCACACAGGTCTCCTGGGAGGCAAGGAGAGGGCCTCAAATCACCTGGAAGTGTAAATTGAACCTTGTTCCTATGCAAGAGGAACAAATGCTCTTAACTACTGCCATATGTCTCCAATCATGTTCCTCATATATAAATGTTGGCAAGATTGTCAATAATAGAGCCGTTTAAACAAACCATATTGTAATGGGGCATTTGTGATGTGATTTCTTGAATTTCATTGTGATTTAACTGACTCTGCATATAAGACTGATGCGCATTTTTGTAAGAATTCTTTTATATTTGAACTTTATAAAACTAAAAATTTATTAAAAACTATATTTATTAAAAGATAAAAATATGAGATCCTTCTGTGGGGGTGGGATGGAGAGATGGTTAGCCACTGAAGTCTGGACTTGCGATCAAAAATATGAAAGCCTTTTTTATTATTAATTAGTTAATTTTTCCCAGCTCAATCAGTTTCCCCCCACTCCTCCATCCTTCCCAGTTCCTATACTCAACACCCCCATCCACTCCTCCTTTCTCTTCAGAGAAGTGCAGGTCTCCCATGTATATCAGTCTCATTCAAACTCTCCGGTTGTTGGTTCAGTCTCTGTGAACCCCTATGAGCCCAATATAGTTAATTCTGTGGGTTTCCCTGTGGTATCCTTGTCCACTCTGGCTCCCATAATCCTTCCTCCCTTCTAATGCAAGATTCCCCAAACTCCTCCTAATGTTTGACTGTAAGTCTCTGCATGTTTCTATAATTTGATGGGTGAAGCCTCTCTGATGGAAACTGGACTAGGCAATGATCCATGAGTACAGCAGAATATTATGAGAAATCCTTTAATTGACTCTTTTGTCAGTTATGTTTGGTTCTATCCTAGGTCTCTGGGCTGTTCAGTTTCTGGGTCCTGGCCCTCCAGACTGTATCAGGGCTTGGTTCCCTCCCTTAATATGGGTCTCAAACTGTGCCAATCATTGGTTGGCCACTCCCATAATTTCTGTGCCACTTTTGTCCTAGCATATCTTGTAGGCAGGGCAAATTGTAGAACAGAGGTTATGTGGCTGATTTAGAGTACCAATCCCTCCACCAGAAGTCTTGCCTGGTTATAGGAGATGGTTGGTTCAAATTCCTTCTCTAAGAGTCTTTGCTGGAGTCGTGCTAGGAGTATTAGTTGAAGTCATCCTCATAGATTCTTGGGAATTTCTATTGCAGTAGGTTTCTATCTCATCCCTGAGATGTTCCTGATTCCAGCTTTCTTTCCCTGTATTCTCTACTTCCTTCCTTTCCTCACCTGATACTGCTCAGAGTGTCTTTGGTGGTCAACATTCTCTCAGATTGGTGCTGTCAGGAGCAATCATGTCTCATATCAACAGATCCCTACGTTATTTAAATGCTATGTTCTACAAATCCTAGAAGTGGTTGAAGATTACCTATCTAGACAGAATGCAATTACTTTGTATCTAAAGAACCTAATTGATTTGACTGTAAGTACAACAATTATTGGCCTATAATATTTAATACCTGTATAACTTAAAGACTAGAACTGCATATCAGAATATTAAAAAAATCTTTAAACAAAGATGAAACAAATGAGGAAAATGACCTCAAAATATAAACAATGTATAAGTATCTTGATCAAAAATAGGAGTAATATATAATGCAATATGAAAATATGTCCTAAAAGTTCCATCAATATATAAAATGTCCTAAACAGATGTAGAAACATGCATATATACAATCTGACAGAATTACTTTGCATAAATGTACAAATAATATAAACAAAAATAATATAAACAAAAAATATAAATAAGATAAAAAGATACACATTTTTACTTGTATTAATATACAGAAACTATATCAATGTAAATTATCCATAAATAATAGTTCACAAGTATTCACTATATTACTCACTATTATTATGCCTCTCCCCACTTAATTTAAGAACAAACATAGTTTTCACCCCAACCCTCTATCTAGTACAAGTAATAATTAACAACCCTATATGGTGTTCCCAATGCTAAGGACAAACTTTTTTGGAATAGGTAGCATCATCCTCTAAAATTGCTTCCCACTGTCATGGGAGCAATGTTCTCTTAATATAAAACATTGAGAAATATCTAAAAAAGTAAAGTGATGGTTAAGTTTCAAAATTACTGTCTATACATTTGTAAATGATTTCCAAACAGTTGATAGGGTTTTTTCCAAAGTTTTTATTTGGAGTTCTGGCCAGAATGTCATGAAAAGGTACACCATTTTAGCATCTGATACCCAAAAAAACAGTCTTATAGTAGTGTTGTCAGCATCACGATGTTATCTCAACCAGGTGGAGTTGTTGCTGTGGGACCCTACTTATTCCTGGAAACTTCAAAGATTACTGCAGCAAAAGGATCTGTAGGAATATATATTGTTCATTGTGGAAAACTTAAATATCATTCATATAAGTATACATTCAATGAAGAATGTGATATAGATGAAATTAGACCCAAAGAAAGTGAAATCTTTCCTAAAGACTTCCTTCTGTCCCATACCAGATGGCTCATGACACGAGATAGAAACTCTAAATGTTCCTTTTAACAACGTGCTTGGATGTAGAGAAGAACAGAGCCATTTTCCAACTAAAACACACACACACACACACACACACACATATATATATATATATTATTGGCCTATAATATTTAATACCTGTATAACCTAAAGACTAGAACTGCATATCATGAACTGTAATTTATCTTTTTCAAGAGGTTTCTCCTTTTCAAAGTGAATCTTTATTAATTTTGATAGTATCTATAATTTTTCTTCTCCTGTGGGAATAAGAGTGAAACCTCATCCCCAATGTAGCGCATCTCCTGGTTTCCATTGTGAGTTCAACATGTCCTTGAAATATACTGGTTCATTCAATTCAGAAGTTTTTTCCATTATCCAATGCCTCTCTGCTGCTGTTGTTCCTTTCTCATTAGCATTAAGAAAATCAAGGTTAATAAAGCATTATGCAATCTATTTTAGGTGTATTTTCCAGCCCTTTCTGTTTGTTCAGCATATTCTTTATAGTACGATCTGACCTTACTATAATTGCCAGAGCTGTATTATTTGGTATGCCCGTAATGTGTTTTGTATTATAATAAGCAAAAAAAGTTTCATTTTCTTAGATACATATGCTGGACCATTGTCTGTTTTTATTTGTACAGGAATAGCCATGATGGCCATAACATCTAATAAATGTATGATTACTAAATCAGCTTTTCTGAGCTCAAGGCAGTTGCTCATTGAAAAGCTGAGTATGTGTCTATGGTGTGGCATACATATTTTAATTTACTAAATTATGCAAAGTGAAACACATCCACCTGCCAGATTCATTCTTTTGAGTACCCTTAGTGTTACTCCCTGCAGACAACAGTGTTTGGTTATAGAACGAGCAAGTAAAACATCTCTTTATAGTCTCCTTAGCTTGTTACCATGTAATAGAAAACTGTTTCTTTAAACAAATGTTTTTTTTATGAAATTCAGAGACTTGCAACACACTTCCAATCAATAATTGATCAATTTCTGCATTACCTTGTGCTAGAGGACCCAGCAGACCTGTATGGAATCAGATGTGTGTTATATATATAGGACAAAGCCTATTCCTGATTATGTCTTGCACCTGGATGAGTAATGAAGTCAATTCCATATCATCTGATATAAATTCAGCAGTTTCAATATGCAAGACAACTCTTTCTGCATATTGTTAATCAGTAACTATATTGTGAGGTTCTTTAAAATCTCTTAATACCATAAGAATAGCAAATAATTCTGCCTTCTAGACAAGGGCTAGTTTCACCTTACTTAATTCTTCTGATTTGTAACTTGTCTTCTTTGATTTATTTACATCAGAATAAAATATAAGAGCTCAAATTATTGGTGCATCATGTACAAATCGGGGAAGAAACCAAGAAGTTCTCTTTATAAGGGTATGTCTATCACTATTGGGATAATTGCTATTCTCCCAAAAGTTACCACAAGCCCTTTGCCAGGGTTCATTGTCTTCCCATAATTTTATCTATTTCTTCAGCAGTAAAAGGCACTATAATCTCTGCTGGATCTATACCTGCTAATTGATAGATTCTCAATTTATCTTTATAATTAATTCAGAGACCTTTTCCATGTAAGTTTTTAATTTTCTACTTGGTTTATATGGTAAAAAAGATCCATTCTAAGATATTATCATCCCTCTGCATTAAAATTACTGTTGGAGAATATCTGAAAGGCAATATGGCTACAATATAATTAAGATTTGGATTCAACCTATCCACACGTGCTTCCTGTAATTTCTTCTCAACTATTGTCAATTCCTTTTCTTCTTCAGCTGTTAATTCTCTAAGACTATTCAAGTCTTTATCACCATCTAAGATTTTGTTAAATGAATTGTTAGATCAGATGTTATCTCAACAGCCAGTTGTAGACTGGAAATGTCTTCTAATAATCTTTGAAATTCATTAAGAGTCCATAACTGGTCTTTCCTAATTTATGCTTTTTGTGTTGTAATTTTCTATATACCTAATCTGTAACCTAAGTAATTAAAAGAATCTACTCATTAAATCCCTTCAGGAGTAATTTGTAATCCCCATTTAAGCAAGACTTACTGCAGTACTTCAAACATCCTTTCTAAATTATCTGTATTTGAATCAGATAACAAAATGGCATCCATGTAATAATAGATTATAGACTTAGGAAATCGCTTACATATTATTTCCAATAGCTTGCTGACAAAGTATTGGCACAGGGTGGGGATATTGAGAATTCCCTGTGAGGGGATAGTCCATTGATATCTCCTAGTAGTCTGAGAATTATTGTAAGTTGGCACTGTGAAGGCAAACTTTATCCTTTTCTTATAATGTTATAATGAAGAAACAATCCTTTAAATCAATAACTATGAAAGGCCATCCATTTAGTAACAGAGAAGGCAGAGGAATTCCAGATTGTAGATGGCTCATAGGTTGAATAATCTTGTTGATTGCCCTTAGATCTGTCACCATTCTCCATTTTCCAGATTTCCTTTTAACAACAAATGCAGAAGAATTCCAAGGGTTGGTAGATTCTTCAGTATGTTGAGCACCTAATTGTTCTTGTGCCAGCTGTTCTAAAGCCTGCAGCTTTTTCTCAGCTAGAAGCCACTGTTTAACCCACATTGGTTTCTCAGTTAACCATTTTAAAGGCAGGGCCATGAGTAACTCTGAAGGTTTATCAGTTGCTTTGTGTTCTTATATAGCCTGAATGGCTGGTGTCTATCATCTGTAATATCTTCTAATATTTTTCACAGGAACATAAGTCTTTGGGGCTATAGTAATGTTAATTTGGGTATTCCATTGCTGCAATATGTCACAATCCTACAAATTCACTGCAACGTTGGCTATATACGGCCTCAGTCTTCCTATTTGCCTTTCTGGCCCTATACATCCTATGTTGTGCTTTGTATTACAGGTTATTGGGTTCCATCTCCCAGGATCTCAATTTTCATTTTTATTTTCTATTAACCATGTCATGTATATGTATATATATATATATGTATGTATGTATCACTTGTATACATGTATATATTGTATCACTTATAACCATAGCTATAATAAAATATAATTGACTGTAGACCTAATTCTCTTCAAATGATTTTTTTGATATTTCTACTTAATTTTAACTACAGCAAATACAAATATATCAAAGCAGTACATTTTGATATTTGGAAGTATAAAGATGGAAGAGGCTTTTTATTCATGTATTTCCCGGTGACTTTTGGTTACCGCTACAATGAAAACTATTTTTAACTTTATCCATTATACATGTGGATATTGGAAAATTAGTTAATTTAAATGTGGAGATAAATATGAATGATGCTTTGTAATCAGGATTATTACTCAGTTTTTTTAAACTTTTTAAAAGTGCATTCCATAAATTATCAGTTCTCAGAAATCTATTGTAAATTGTTCTATGAGTTGACTTGATTGCTTCCTTTTTCTGTTTTATTGATATTGGATTTGCAAATAATCAATTGTCACAAAGATTTGTTTCTTAGTCATAAGAACCAATCTTTTTCCCAGGGCCTAGAATTATAATTAAATAGGCTTTGATAAGTCTTTTTAAAAGATTACTAATTATCCCTTTTATTTCTTTCTCAACTGATAAGCAATCTGTTTAACTTGATAAATGAAACGTGGTTGTAATAAAAATCAATATAGAATTAATTACTCCCTTTCCATGCTAATGCTAATACATTTTAACATATGCTTCCCATCTATTCAGGGATTTAAAACATTACACCATATTTTAGCTTTTTGCATTTTTAGACAATATGATCATGTAATGCAATTGGCCAAGTCGATCATTGTCAAAGCATTTGATCAAAGGCAACTTATTATCTGCCAGTAATAATGTAGTAACAAAACACCTTTTGCCAAACATTGATCTTTCAAATTCTAGTTATTCAGATTTTTAGAGAAAAATTGTATTTTTTTAAAGGAGTTAAGTCTCCATTCTAAAAATAGATGTCCTATTCATATCTGCTCCTCTCTCTTCTCCCTCTTTATTCTCTTTCATTTCCATTGCTTTAAAATATTTGCTAAGTGAAATATTTGTCAATACTTTAGATACTGAAGAATCAAGAACTCTTGTTCTAAACTTTTCATGTGTGTATGTGCACATGTGTGTGTGTGTGCACATGTGCAAAAGTGTTTGAGCTAGGTGTCTGTCTGTGTATTGGCAAAAAGATAGCCTCTAGCATTTTCTTTATTCCTAATGCTAGGGGCTACCAAACTTTCTTTTTCTCCAGTTAAGCTTGTCAAGAAACCTCAAACATCTACCTGCATCTGCCTTCCTTGTACTGAGATGAAAGGGCCATTTCCCGTACCACATGTTTTCTCATGTAGATTCTGAAGATTAAACTCAGGTCCTCATATGTGCAGCATAATCTCTGTACTGATGTCTGCTTTTCTATGTCACTGGTTTTAACTTAAAAAAGGTTTGAGAAACATTTTAACATAAAAACAAATATTATGTACATCATTAAAATTTTTTATTTAACAAAAAGTCATAAGACTATGAGTAAGGGAGTTTCCAGGATAGAGTTCATAGCTGTTTCATAAATGACAAGATTGGAACTTAAGTGTGTGCCTGATTTAAAATATACATTGTGTAGTTGCAGTGCCAAATTAGAAGATTAGTTACATTCTTATTCAATGTCAATCAAAGGATAGATGATTAACTGATGAATTTCAAAGAATTTTTTTCTGTTGTTGGATATTATTTATTAGAAAGTAAAATATGTCCAGTGGCCAAATTGTAACACCGAGAATGTTGTATCTACCAGAATGTTCATAGAAGGAAATAAGGGTTGATATGTTTTTCATTAAATATTGTAAAAATATGTTTTAGACATGAAATACATAAACTATTATACAGTTTTACATTTAGAGTATATGATATATATGCAATATATTATAATAGGTTTTTACAAAATACTGTAATTTGTCAAACTGGGGTTCCAAATCCCACTGCAAAGAAATCACACTGTTCTTTCACATTCTATATTGTGCTTTTTATGAACAAGCATGGAAGATGTATTCGTGGCCAAGTCCTCAATAGTGTATTACATTATTTAATAATATCATGGCTTCAAATTTATTTAGCTACTCATGCTGGGTTGGGATGATAGTTACAATTTTCATTTCTTCTAAAATTTATTTTGAGATTTCCATGACATTGCTATTTTGCTTGTTGAATCTTATAATAGCTCTAGTCAAATGTGTTCAGCTCTGTTGAACAACCAGCCCTAAGGTAGCTCACTGGGAATATTCTTAGTAGCAAGCAATTTATAGCTATAGTGTAATGGCTTCAAGGGACTGAGATATAATATTTCTAGTATTGCTTTGGTATGTGCATGCATGCATGTTAAATTATCTGCTAAATGAACTGTGGTTACCCTTTAGAATTTTTTTCCAACTTCATCTAATTTTTGTTTATATACTGTGTATATAATGGTATAAAATCTATCATTTCAATAATCAGTTTCAAAACTCTTAGTACAGTGTCAGGTAAAACTGAGATCTTAATCTGGGCCCTACACCTCAGAAACTTATCAACTGTAAACTGTGAAATTCATCTGATTCAAATAATGCAAAGATTGAAGGCATGCATGGAAAAATGCAGCAGAGAGTCAAGAGCTGTCAATACAAGAAGGATGATTTCTGTGTGGTAATCAGGGAAAAACATTGTGATAGCTCTTATCATTTCCTTCAGTAATCATAGTGTTTCACAAACACAGAGAGTAATTATGATGGTCCATTTATTTATTTATTTAAATGTTTGAAACAATGTCTCATAGCCCAAGTTAGAATGGTATACCCTATGTATCCTATACAATTAAACGAGCCCACAGAAGAGTTCTTGCCTTAGACTTTTAAGCACTGGGTTACATATAACTCATCAAGGAGATCTAAGCATTTTCTTAGTCTTTATGCTTTGTTCCTTTGTTAAAGTTTGCTCAATTCTGACTCTTCCCATGATAATTTTGTTCTTGGAAGTTAAGTATTTTCTTAGTTACTTTTGTACTGCTGTGACAAAACACCATGGCCAAAAGCAATTTGGATTTTTTTTTTTTTTTTTGGTTTTTCGAGACAGGGTTTCTCTGTGGTTTTGTTTGTTTTTTTTTTGTTTTGTTTTTTTTTTTTTGTTTTTGTTTTTGTTTTGTTTTTTTAGTTTTTCGAGACAGCGTTTCTCTGTAGCTTTGGAGCCTGTCCTGGCACTAGCTCTTGTAGACCAGGCTGGCCTAGAACTCACAGAGATCCGCCTGCCTCTGCCTCCCGAGTGCTGGGATTAAAGGCGTGCACCACCACCGCCCGGCTTTCTCTGTGGTTTTGGAGCCTGTCCTGGAACTAGGTCTTGTAGACAAGGCTGGGCCAAAAGCAATTTGGGAAGAAAAGAATTTGTTTGGCTCACATGGTCATTTAAACAGAAAAGGGGAGGTGATGTGGGATTCCCCTCTGTATGCTGTGAATATCATTGGTTAATAAAGGAACTGCATATACAGAGCTTAGGGGAACAGAGCAAGGCAGAGAAAACTAAACTGAATGCCGGGAGAAAGGAGGTGAAGTCAGGGAGAAGCCATAAAGCAGCTTCCAGAGACAAACATGCTACACACTTGCTGGTAGGCCACAAGCCTCATAGTAAAATATAAAATAATAGAAATGAGTTAAATTAATATGTAAGAGTAAACCAATAAGAAGCTAGAGCTAATGTGTCAAGCAGTGATTTAATTAATATGGTTTCTGTGTGATTATTTCAGTTCTAGGTGACCAGGACAAACAAGTGGCCTCCCTCCAACAAATTGGCACCAACGTGGTGGACTAAATCCATGTAAAACTAGAGAAGGTTTGAAAAGGAATTTTAGACACCAAAAAACAATGTTTAGCTTCAATTTTTTTTTTCCTCAAATGGGCTTTGCTTGCTGACGGCATGCTGTAGCTCGTTTAAGCAAAGTTTTCCTGATTCAGCAGTAGCAGAATAAAAAAAGCTGTGGTTTTGAAATGTTGGATTTCTGGGATGCTGCTAGTGCAAACTCTGACTCTTCTTGGAGGTCTGACTATGAAGCACTTGAATGAGGTTTGTGGGCCTAGGCACACTTGGGATAGTAACTCACCACTCCCCACCCAGGCAGGTGGCAGGATCAGGACCGCTAGGAGTGCACAGGCAGGAGAGCATGGTGGATTCCTGTCTCCATACACAGAGATATTTCCAGGCTGTGCAATGCTCTGCATGGAATATATAGCTATTAGTCAGATAAAAAGAATCTATGTACTAAATGCTCATTCTCATAGTCAAAGTGCTGATCATGGCTCCTATGTGGTGGTCTCAGAGCTGGAAGTAATGGTACCTCAAAAATTTTGAAAGTTGGAGAGAGGCAGAGCTATCATCTAGAGCTGCTGCAACCAAGCTGCTTACCATTTCAAAAGCTTTTCAAGACAGTAAAAATTACAGATATATAATAGGGCAGATTTGGACATAAAAGACATCTAAGTGGGTGACAGTGTTGAATAAATATATGTAGGTTTGGGAGAGAGAAGAAAAAGAGTACAGAGAGGTATAAAAAGAAGTAAATGGTTTTTTAAAAAATAAAACAAAGTCTTTAAAGAGACAGTACAGAGAGTCATAAATTAAAGGAGTAAATATAATAAAATAAATATTAAACATGTGGAAAATGTAATAAAGTAAAAACAAGTCATGTAAAGATGGAAAATTCATAGAGAATCTGAATTATGTATATTGCTGTGTTATCTCTGAATATTTTGACTACAGAGAGACATTTGATTCTCGGGACTGCTAAGCTTGGCCAACATATACATTTCAAGTGTATCTTGAATTCAAAATTTGAGCCTAAGTATATGTTGCTTTGGAAAAGAGATTCTTCTTTTGTTTCCACAGAGGATGAGAACTTGTAGATTACTTCCAGACTAATATGGTTCCATGGACCAAAACATCCTGAAAGGTTGCCTTGAACACTCCTCAAAAAATTATTTTGTTCAATAAATAGTAGGAAGAAGTTTGGACAGAACTGTGCCCATATTCCCAAATATTGTCTATAAATGTTCTTTTACATTTAAAGGAGGATATGCTATAGAGATTTGCATTGATGTAGATCTTGGTTTATTGATACAAACTCAAGGTCAGTTTTGTTATATGTATATATCTGCTCTTGATTAATGTATTGTGTTTGTGCAGCTCATTTAAAAATGTAATGAATAATTAAGAAATACAGGTTAATAGACAATCATCTATAATAGTTAAGCTTGAAGTCATGTTACTTATATTTTCTAGATGTATAGAGATGTATTTCCGATAAATGGGTATACTTCAAGTCTTTCAAAGACTGCAGAATATGGCATTTAAAATGTATTAAGAAGTTAGGACTTTTTATGATAGAGACATGTCTGCTCATGGCAGCACCAATTATTTTAAGAGAAAGTGGGACTTGAAGAGGTTCTTTATGGAGTTGGTTATCCATTTGGGCAAGAAACTGTTGTTGCCTCAACTGTTTGATAAATTGGACCTGAGGACCCACAGAAATGAATACTGAACTTTGGGGTTCCTGCTTCATGAAAGAGTCTGCCAGACATTCTGCAGGACACAGAAGAAAGTGACTGACAAACTGTTAATAGAGGCTAAACGGTCTTTCAAATTTCCTGCTTCATAGAAATGTCTGCCAGATACTACAGGCCTGTAGGCTGAAGATGGATGCCTCAATGGTACAGAAGAACTTTGGGTAACTGTCCAGGCAGTGAGAAGTCTCTGTCAATTCTAGAGTTTTGGAAGTTGCTTAAAATGAACTTATTGTTTACTTAGGCAATATTATATCCTTCTAGAGATTTTGATGAAGTTGAAGAACAGATAGTTAAAGTTTTCCTTAGATAGGATAAAAGATAAAGTAGATATAAATATTGTAACTGTAATTCTTCTTTGATACCTGTTTTGTTATATGTAATTTTATTATGTTAAATTTAAAGCCTTTCTTTTTGTTTAAACAGAAAAGGGGAAATGGTATGGGAAGGCCTTCTGTCTATGTGTTGTTTTTATTGGATATGTGTTGTTTTTATTGGATTTTGAATAAAGAAACTGCTTTGGGCCTATAGCAGAGATATAGGGGAACAGAGCTAGGTGGGGAAAACCTAAAGTGAATGCTGGGAAAAAGGAGGTGGAGTCAGTGAGAAACCATGTAGCTCAACAGACAGATGAAACTTTAGCCAGTAAGCCACAGCCACATAGTGATAAACAGATTAATAGAAATGGGTTAAATTAATATGTAAGAGTCAGTCAATAAGAAGCTAGAGATATTGCACCAAGCTGTGATTTAATTAATATAGTTTCTGTGTGATTATTATAGTTCTGGGCAGCAAGGACAGACAATTGGCCTCCCTTCTTCACTCACATATCCAAAATCACTCTCCACTGAGAAAAGCAAGGGTAGAAATTTTAAATGGGATGGTACCTGAATGCAGGAATTGATGTAGAGTTCACAGAGGAGTGTTGTTAACTTGCTTGTTCCATGTGGTTTGCTTACTGTTTTCTTATAGGTTTTAGGACATGTAGCCCAGGGATGTCACCACCCACAATGAATTAGGTTTTTCTCCATCAATCAGTAATTAAAATTCCCTACATTTTTGCCTGTTTATATACTGGAGGCTTTTCTCAATTGAGGTTTACTTCTCTGTGATGACTATATCTGTTTCAAGTTGACACTAGTCAACACAGCCATATTTTTAATATTTTTAATAATGTATATAAGCAAGATGGTTTATTATCTCTTGCAGTCATATCTGAAAGAGTTTTCATGACTTTATATTGCCTATCTTCATGATTGTTCAAAGGAATTTATAAATAGTAAGCTTGGAAAAAACATCTGTTTATCAATAACAACTCTTCTGATCACTAGAACTCGGGCAACAATTATGTCCTCCCCTCCAGAAGTCACTGATTGAATTGAATAATAATGCATCCACTATTGATTTTGCAGTCTATTGCTTACATTAAAATATAAAGATCTTTTTGATTGTGTTTTAATATTTAAAAATATTTTTATTTGTGTTTGTGTGGGCATGCACATCTATGTGTATGTGCAATCACCAAGGTATGTACAAGACACTAGGAAGATTGTTTGTGGTGGTAAGTTCTCTGTCTCCTTCCTGAAGATTTCTGGGGATTGAATGCAGGACTTCAGCCTTGGCTGCCAGGGTCTCTCCTCGGTGAGCTGTTTGTTTAACCATATGGTATATTTTTATCTAAACCATATTGTTTATTTCGTTTCATGATGAGGTTTCACTTCAGATACATCCCAGGGTTGGTTCCTTCAGATAGAGAACAGGTACATCTGTCTATCCAGCTAAGTTTTTGTTGTTTTATTTAATGAACTTCCTAGCTACCCTCCTGATTGCTGACTGATAAAACTCTGATAAGGAACTCCTTTCATGGATCTTTCATATACAGATGATGTCTTAGAAAACCAATGTAGAAAAATATGACATACAGAGGAGAACAATGAGTATAAAATCTGTTTGGAGATCACATATGTCTTTTTGTCTAAATGAATACTCAGGATCATAACCAATTATTCTCTAACCTTCACAAACCATTCTTCTGTTCTAACTTCCTCTACATGAGCATTTTCTCATTCTTTGTTAGTTTTAGAAAACAGAATGGTTTTTGTTTTTCTCTATAACAATGAATTTCTGTTTGAAAGAGGTTTGTTTATTTATTTAAATTTCATGTTTTGGTCCAACAGATTAATGCATGGGTTAAGTGAGGAGTTGTTTAAAGGTAAATTGCATATGCAGGGATCAATTTATTTTCAGTAATAGTTTTCAGTGCAATATGAACATATTTGGAATAATTGCTGAAGCTTTTTTATCAGGCATAGCTATTGAACTTATAATAAAATCTCTTTCATGTATTGTTTGACAATTTTAAGGGTCATTCATAATCTAACCTAGTTCAAATGATAGACAGTATCACAGCTTTGATGTACAATCATGAAAGTGAGGTTTGTGGGAGACAGGTATGATTTCTATACTTTCTGCAGAGTGCAGGCACTTATTTCTTTTGATTCAGGCCACATTTTTGAGGATGCATGCAGAATAACATGTTGTAAGACAGAGGCTGGCAATTCCTCTTAGCAGAGGGCAGGTTATTTACTTGCAATTCAACCAATGGAAAGGTCAAATAAGATTTTATGCTGCATATTACAAAGATCAGGGGTTTTCCAAGCTTGGGATTCCCTGGAGGCCATGCAAATGTGCTGCCCTGAGACTGCCAAGAGGCTGTGTGTATCTATCTAAGAAGTAAACAATGCAAATTTGCTGGAGTCCATGAAGCTGTGGCAGGCTCACTTCTGACTTTGCTCAGGCCTTTGCGATTGCTCACAAGGTTCAGTGAGACAGTGTGCAATAGAAATGTGAAATAGGAATGCTGGTTAATGTGATCTTTGTAAAAGTAGCGGATATTTTTGATTTTTATTAGCATTGCCTTTATATGATGCTTAAAAAGCTTAAATATGCATAAGCAAACACGGCCATCTTTTCTCTAGAAATTACTAGACAGGGCATTGACTTCTTGTAAAGTGATTATAAATATTGTCCATTTTGAATATCTTGAGTTGTATTACTAGTATCAATTTAATTACATGTACTCATAGAATATGATGTGATAAGCTGATATTCTACATGTTGTAAAATAATAGCACAGTTAGCACTTTCTCCTCTTTAAACACTCAAAAGTGTTAACTTACAGAACAATTGTTCAGATCTATGAGACATAATATAATATTTTAATAAGGTTCAAATACATACTTATTAAATCAGGATAGTTAATTACCTTCTCTTTTTCATCGTGTTTGTGCACTTGGAGTTCTTTCTTATTATTATTCGTGAAATATTTACTGTAAGGCAAGCAGACTAAGTGTGTGTTCCAACCATCTTACAATATCATCAATAACTAGAACTTAGTCTGTCAGTCTTATTCAATTTGGTAAGGACTTCTCAGTTTTGAATTATCTCTAACTTTTCTCCCAAGTCTCAAGAGATTATTTTTCTGACTTAGGTCAACTTAAGTTTCATGTGTAAGTACAAATACAATATCTGTTAGGTATTGTGTGGCTAATTCCACTTTATGGACTTGAATCTTTCACATTGATTCATTTTGATCCAAGAGAAAGATTTTCAGTTTTTAAAAAACATTATACCATTGTAATATGTAGAACATGATTTTTTCTCCACTCACCAGCTCAAAATTTCTTGAAAATGTATGACTTTTAGGTATATACTCAAAGGATGCTCAATCGCAATAAAAGGATATGTGCTCAACTATGTTCATAGCAACATTATTCATAATAACCCAAAACTGGAAACAACCTAGATGCCCTTCAACTGATGAAAAAAGAAAATATGGTAGTTTGTACAATGGAATACAACATAGCAGTAAAAAAATAATGATGTATTGAAATTTTCAGGCAAATGGATGGATCTAGAAAAAACCATATTGAGTCAGGCAATCCACACCCAGAAAGACAAATATAATTTGTACTCATAAGTGGCTTTTAGACATAAAGGAAAGAAAAACCAGCCTACATTCCACAACCCCAGAGAACTTAGACAGCAAATAGGACCCTAAGAGAGACATACATGAATCTACGTAGAAAGGAGAAAAAGACAAGCTCTTCTGAGTATATTGGGAGCATGGGGGTCACAGGAGAGGCTAGATGTAAGAGCAGAGGAAGGAAGGGGAGTGGAAAAAATGTATATCTCAATACAATATAAACAGTTTAAAAATGTATCCTGAAATTGGGTAATTGGTTATATTTGTAAGGTTCAGTTATATACATATAATTTACTTATATACTCTAATGAATAAGGTAAAATTAGTGATAATAATATGATTATAAAAATGATTAATTATTGTAGTGGGGAGCTGTGGGCTGTGTTCCTGCCGCCCTAGCTCCTGGTCGCCTGGCTAGCTCATGCCCCAAAATAACAACACACAAACTGTATTTTTCTAAACATGCTTGGCCCATTAGCTCTAGCCCTTACTGGCTAATTCTCATATCCCGATCAACCCATCTCTAATAAGCTGTGTAACACCAGTCTTACTAAGAAAGATTCAGCATGTCTGACCTGGCGGCTTGCTTCCTCGCGTCTGCCCTGGAGAGCAGCGGCATGGCATCTGAGCTCACTTCCTCTTCCTCCCAGCATTCTGTTTTGTTTACTCCACCCACCTATGTTCTAACCTATGAGGGCCAAGCAGTTTTTTTTATTAATTAACCAATAACCTTCCTCCATCAAATTATGGTTCTGATTCATCATAACATATAGTCATTTTTGAACATAGCTTTTTCAACTAGTTGAGATTTAAAATTAAGTTTGATTCAAAATTAACATAGGGCAAGTGTTTTATTTTGACTTATCAATACTTATCAATAACATTATTTAACTGCTGTGCATTAATCTATCAATTAGAATCAATAATTAATTTATAATTTATCACTGAAAATGTTATTTTATTTTCATAAATAAATAATCTGATGATTAATATGTACAAATATATCTATTCTCAATTTTAGGCAAATTATGTAATAGACTTTTGGCAATAAATTGCTCCATCTGCTTTTGGGTATACCTAAAAATTTTGGTTTTTACTGTTTTTAATAT
This sequence comes from Chionomys nivalis, assembly GCF_950005125.1. Taxonomy (NCBI): domain Eukaryota; kingdom Metazoa; phylum Chordata; class Mammalia; order Rodentia; family Cricetidae; genus Chionomys; species Chionomys nivalis. Next base: position 158,472,375 of record NC_080086.1, on the reverse strand, counting down.
TATTCACACCAGATGAATACCAGAACACAGCAGTGGAACTTCATACCCTCTAGAACTGGGGTTAAAAGGTATTCTTACCTGGCTGATGTGGGTGCTGAGAACTAACTCCATTTCCCCGAAAGAACAGTATGTACTCTTGAAGTATCTCTCCATTTTTTGCATTTTCTCTTTCCTATTGAAAAGGAATTTATTTGTTTTTATGTGTTTAAATGTTTTGTTTGACTTTCTCTGTGTGCATGCTGTGTATGTAAGTCTGGTGATGCAGGTCCAAGAGGGGCAATATCTACTGGAAATGCATTAATGATGGTTGTGATCTGCCTGTGGGTGTAGAAATCTGAACCAGGACTTTCTACAAGAGCAGCAAGTGTTCATCACAACTGACCCATCTTCCCTGCCCTGATATTTCTGATATCATTCTTATTGACATGTTATTGGTGCTTTCCTTTGTCCCCTTAACAAGCATTGGGTTATTTCCAACATATATTTGTAAATATGTCTGAACCATTTTATTTGTCTGTCTTCTTGCTTAAAACTAATATATATATATATATATATATATATATATATATAGATAGAGATAGATAGATAGATAGATAGATAGATAGATAGATATAGATATAGATTTTTTTTTGATTTTTCGAGACAGGGTTTCTCTGTGGCTTTGGAGCCTGTCCTGGAACTAGCTCTGTAGACCAGGCTAGTCTCGAACTCACAGAGATCCGCCTGCCTCAGCCTCCTGAGTGCTGGGATTAAAGGCGTGCGCCACCATCGCCCGGCTAAAATTAATCTATTTCACTTCTAATTCTTAGGCCTTGGAATGTGGCTGTATTTGGAGAAAGTTATTATTCAGATAATTAACAGTAAATAAAGTCCCTGGTTGGACACAAGTTCAATGTAGCTATCCTCGCACACTCTCTTACTAAATAAGATCAGAGGATTCGGGTGGGTGTATACAAAGGAAGATGATGTGAACAGGCAGAGAGAAACTCATCAGACACCTGGAAAGAAACCAACCTTGTGCCAAAGTGACCTCTGAGTTCTAGATTTCAGAACCACAAGGAAGGAAGTACATCTTGTTTAAGTAGAAATAAACTGAAGCATCCTTAGCAACTTAATAAGTGTGAAAAATTGATGAGAGAATATGAAGGAGTAAAAAGTCTAAAGTTTAGTGGATGTTATGTTTGTATTTTTAAAGAAACTTCTACCATTTTTCTAAAGTGATTGAGTACTTTTGAAATTTCCCCAGGAAATTATGAACACTTTATTTTATTCACAGCCTCCATATATAATACTGACTGCTTTAATTATAACAGTTTGATCTGAAAGCCTATTACCCTGCATTTTCAATACTACTTCTTTACTAACAACGATGGTGTCAAATATTCTGTATCCACCCTTATTATATTGTCATTGGTAAAGTTTGTTTCAAGTGTGTTTCCCGTATTTTATCAGATTGTTTATCTCTTTATTAGGACATAATATTGTGTCATACAGACTGTATAAAACTTTAACAGATATAAAATTAAAATATGTAATTTTCATTGGTATTTAATTATCCAGTCTCTAAAATGATGAGAAAATGCATTAGCCAGATAAATATTGTGTAAACAGAGACTGTTCTTTCATTCCCAGCCCCAACATGAATAATAACACAGAAACTATATTAATTACAAGGCCATTTGACCTGTTAACTCAGGCTTCTTATTAACTAACTCTTACATCTTAAATTAACCCATTTCTATTAATCTATGTATCACCATGAGGCTGTGGCCTACGGGAAAGTTTCCAGGCATCTCTCCATCTCTCTCCTTCAGCAGCTACATGGTATCTCTTTTTGACTCCGCCTACTCTTTCTTTCTCTCATATATGTGTGGATATATATATATATATATATATATATATATATATATATATCCCAGCCTGATCATATTCTTTCTTGTCATAGGCCAAAGTAACTTTATTCATTAACCAATAAAAGCAACACATATATAGCAGGACATTCCACATCATCAATGACACCACCATCTACCTTGATTTATCAAGATTTTTGTTTGTTTTTTGTCATAAGTCAAACTCCAAATGATACCTTTGCTCAATATTTGCCTTATGTATTAGTCAGACAGGAGATGAATGAAGGATAGTGGTGATCTCAACTTCCCCTTGCTGTTTCCCTGGTTATAAATACAGACTCTTGCCTTTGGTAATTCAAAACTATTTAATTGTTTAAAAATATGTACTTAGATTATATTTATATCGCTTCCTCCCTCCAAACCTTCTCATATTCTCCATTCTGCTTGGTCTTCTCAGTCTGTATAATGTTGCCTGTACATACATGTTTTCAGAGCTGACCATTTGGAATTAGATAAGGAATTGGTGTTTTCCTCCCTAGAAAACATTGTTCCTCACTTTAGTTATCATTAGGTCTCTGTTTATTGTTGAGGCCTCCTGATCTACTCACCAACTTGTCCTCATGTGTGTGTCTATTGATTTCATACTATTTCAGGTCATATTTAAGCTCTCATAGTGATGAAAATTCTTGGGAATGATATACAACTTTTTTTTTATTGAAAAAATTTTCCCGCTTCCTCCCCGCCTCCCATTTCCCTCCCCCTCCTCCCGCCCCTCTCCCCCTCCCCCCACTCTTCTTCTCCTCCCTCCCCAGTCCCAAGAGCAGTCAGGGTTCCCTGACCTGTGGAAAGTCCAGGGTCCTCCCCCCTCCATCCAGGTCTAGGAAGGTGAACATCCAAACTGGTTAGGCTCCCACAAAGCCAGAACATGAAGTAGGATCAAAACCCAGTGCCATTGTCCTTGGCTTCTCTTCAGCTCTCATTGTCTGCCATGTTCAGAGAGTCCAGTTTTATCCCATGCTTTTTCAGTCACAGTCCAGCTGGCCTTGGTGAGCTCCCAATAGATCAGCCCCACTGTCTCAGTGGGTGGGTGCACCCCTCGTGGTCCTGACTTCTTTGTTCATGTTCTCCCTCCTTCTGCTCCTCATTAGGACCTTGGGAGCTCAGTCCGGTGCTCCAGTGTGGGTCTCTGTCTCTATCTCCATTCATTGCTAGATGAAAGTTCTATGGTGATATGCAAGATATTCATCAATATGGCTATAGGATAGGTTCATTTCAGGTTCCCAATCCTCAGGTGCCCAAGGAACTAACTGGGGACATTGCCCTGGGCACCTGGTAGCCACTCCAAGTTCAAGTCTCTTGCCAACCCTTAGATGACTCCCTTAACTAAGATATGAGTTTCCTTGCTTCCCTATCCAACCTTCCTTTATCCCCAATCATCCTGTTTCCCCAAGTTCCCCTCATCCTCTCCTTCACACTTTTTTCTCCCCATCTCCCCTCACCCCCATCCCACCCCACCCCCAAGATTCCAATATTTTGTTGAGAAAAACTTTTGCAATTCCAAAATTTCCTATACCACAAATCTAAAGCAAATTCTTAAAGATTGATGCTGGCAGATACCCCCTAAGAGAAAGCTAACTCAATATGAACCATTAAAGAAGTCATTTTAGCAAGGTACCACTATGCACTCAGGTAACGACTGCATAATTCCTGTGCAAAGTGTCTCCATTCACATTTTGTAGTTCACACCTCCACAGAGCTGTGTTTCCTTGTGGCATCTTTAACCTGGGACCTTTTAGTATTGGTGTACTCTCTATTAGACCATGGTAGTCTACAGTTCTGAGAAACTTTGTGTCTAGTCTAACTATTTTCTATCCCTTAGGGCATTGCACAGATAACACACCCCATAGGCATCACTAAATTTCATAATTAAGATTGTGCTTATTGTTGAATACATGGTAGAGCATCTCATTCCTTTGGATTAGACAGTCTTCTGTAGGATTCTGAACATGATCGAGTACTTTATTTCAATCATATTCTCAGGAACAAAAGAAATGTCCACAGAATGGGCTACTTCCTGGCTTCAGAGGAGTACACTCTCCAAGAGATCTCAGTTGTCACCTGACAACAAACTCTATTCTGGGTGATGACTTGTAGTCATTTTACTACTGTTTAGTAATTTAGAGCTAATGGTTGGTATTCACTGAAATGCATCTGTAGACTATATGTGGGGAATAGAAGAGCAGAAAGGGGAAAAGTGGTATGACAAGGTAGTGGAGATAAAAATATATTATATATAAATGATAAATTTACATATACACATTTATTCATTATTTATATCTATGTAAATATCATCTTGATGTCAATTATTTTGTAAAGTAACTAAAAAGAAGTTAAAAATTGAAAAGAAAATTCTCAATTTGTCTTCCTTATTAGTGTTCACTGACCTTAGCAAGCATTGTTCAGCCCCTTGAAAGGGAAGGATAAAAGGGTCAAGAGACAGATCTATAGACTCTGCTGTGTTAGTACAATATGCATTTTTTTAATTCATATGATTTCCCTTTGGGGGTTTTAGCAGAATGACTTTGAATAATTTTATTTTTACATTAAAAATTAATAGTCAGCAGGAAGAATTTTTATATAGCTTGCTACAATTTGCATCTAATATGCTGCTCACAGATCTATGGATTAAATGCCTAGTATCAATGTGCTGATATGGGAACGTAACAGAAACTAAGGCAGATGCCAGTGTTGGGTGAACTGGGTCCTTGGGACATATACACAAAAGGAATCATGGAGCTTCAATCTCATTATCATCTTTACTTCCTAGAAATGAAATTAAAAACTTTGGCTGTGCCACTTTTTCTCCACCTTTATGTGATAATTCATCACAGGCAACCAATTAGCTTAACTCCAAGGATTTAAACCTTCAAGTCTCTGAAACAAAATAAATCCTTTCTCTTTTAATAAGTAAAAAGCCAAGGCTGGAGAAATAGCTCAGGAGTAAAGAGTGTTATGTTCTTGCAGAGCACTGAGTAGAGTTGCCAGCCCATTAATCTGATGTCTCATGATCAACTGTATCTCCGAAGGATGCATTGTCGTTTCCTCCACTCGACTCAGTGTATGCATATCTACGCACAAACCCATACATATAAACAGAATTAAAAATTAAAAAATAACTTCTAAAAACAGATTAACAAAATCCTGTATACAGATTACCGTATAAACATATTAGTGTTTTTTATTTGCTATAGTTCATAAAACAGATTGAAGCAAAATTATTGATTAAAGTTTGCACTTAATCTTTGTTGTTTTGATTTTAGTCTAATTCAGTCTCACTGACTTAGATTTTAGTCTGTGGTGGGACAATGGTATGTGCCCTGCCACTTATATTTTAATAAAACACTGATTGGCCGGTAGCCAATCAGGAATTATAGGTGAGGAAGTGGACAGGAAGTAGAGGTGGAGCCACAAGAACAGCCGCAGTTATATCCCAGACACAGAGGAAGCAAGATGAGAATGCCTCACTGATAAAAGGTACCAAGTCCCATGGTTAACACAGAAAAGAATAATGGGCTAATTTAAGATGTAAGAATGAGTTAATAAGAAGCTTGAGCTAACAGGCCAACTACCTTATGATAATGTAGACCTTTGGTACTGAATAACTGTGGGACCGGGTGAGACAGAAATCTTGGTCAATTGAATGTCACCAACATGGACTATATCCACATAAAACCTGAGAGAGATTGGGAAGTAATTCTACACACAAAAGTACAGAGTTAAGCATGGCATTTTGGTAGCAAAATGTTCTCACATATGCTCTCTTTGCTAGATGCAAGCACATCTCATTTAAGATAGGCTTCCTGACTCAGCTTTAGCTGCAAAGCCTTGCAGATATTTTAAGAGGATCCACTAGTAAACACTTAAATAGTGTTTATGAATAGCCAACATCATGCTTCTTAGTGGTGGCCAGGACCTTGAAATGGCATAGAGTTGTGACAATAAACATGGCTCCCACAAGTACCTCTACCATGAGGCTAGACTCTCAGAAAGCTAAGGAATTGGATTGATTCAGCCTTCAAAGCCATGGCTTTAATCCTAACCAGATCACTTAGCAAATTGAAGACTCATGTGGTCAGAAAAAGGGATATCTAGTAAGGATAGATTCAGTTGAAGAAAACATCTAAATTGTTTAGAGTGTGTTTAAAAATATATGTAGGCTTGGGAAAGAAAAGAAGGATAAAGTCTTTAACATAAAAAAGAAAGAAAGAGTAGTTGGGTGGGATAGCACACACCTATAAGCACACACCTATAATCTCAAAACTTCAAAGGCAGAGGCAGGTCGCTCTCTGTGAGTTCAAGGACAATATGGTCTACAGAGTGAGAGCCAAGACAGTCAAAGATACACATAGAAACCTAGTCTCAGAAAACCAAAAATTAAAAATAAAAATAAAAGAAATAGAGTTTAAAATAAATCCAGGTAAAGATGGAAAATACACAGGGTATGGATACTGTATGTTATTATGTTGTCTTTGAATTGTTTGATGGCTGAGGGAGGAACAAAAGCTGACAAAAGATATTTGATTATAAATGCTGCTGAATTAATCCAACATATATATTTTAAAAATGTCTTGACTTCAAAATTTAAGTGAAAATTTATGTTACTTTGGAGAAGAGGTTTTGCTTTTGTTTCCACAGAAAATGAGAAGTTGTGGGTTCATTCTGGGTTAAGAAAAATCAGATTTGATCAAGAAAGACCCACTGAGAAAACTCCAATAGGAGAGGATGGATGAGTTCTATATCCAGAATGGTTTCTAGACTCTTGGATGAGATGATCAAGCCTCACAGGATACTCCAGTCAGGACTTGGTCATAATTCTACATTTTATTTGAGTTCCTATAAGATTATTAGCATCCCCAATCTGCAGGAAGTAGCCTGAAAAACTGTACACACATTTCCCAAAAATGGACTATGAATATTTATCTTTGTTTAGAGTGTTGGATATAAGAATTTATGGATATAACCCCAGTAGCACAGACAATAAGGGCAACATTGAATAAATGGGACCTCCTAAAACTGAGAAGCTTTTGTAAAGCAAAGGACACTGTCATTAACACAAAAAGACAACCTACTGACTGGGAGAAGATCTTCACCAACCCCACAACAGACAAAGGTCTGATCTCCAAAATATATAAAAAACTTAAGAAACTATACTTTAAAATGCCAATTAACCCAATTAAAAATGGGACACTGATCTGAACAGAGAATTCTCAACAGAAGAAGTTCAAATGGTCAAAAGACACTTAAGTCATGTTCAACCTCCTTAGTGATCAGGAAAATGCAAATCAAAACAACTTTGAGATACCATCTTACACTTCTCAGAATGGCTAGAATCAAAAACGCCAGTGATAGCCTTTGCTGGAGAGGATGTGGAGTAAGAGGAACACTCATCCATTGCTGGTGGGAATGAAAACTTGTGCAACCACTTTGGAAATCAGTGTGGCGGTTTCTCATGAAATTCTGGATCAACCTACCCCAGGATCCAGCAATACCACTCCTGGGAATATACCCAAGAGATGCTCTATCATACTATAAAAGCATTTGTTCAACTATGCTCATAGCAGCATTATTTGTAATAGCCAGAACCTGGAAAAAACCTAGATGTCCTTCAATGGAAGAATGGATAAAGAAAGTATGGAATATGTATGCATTAGTGTACTACTCAGCAGTAAAAAATAATGACATCTTGAATTTTGCATGCAAATGGATGGAAATAGAAAACACTATCCTGAGTGAGGTAACACAGACCCAAAAATATGAATATGGTATGTACTCACTCATAAGTAGATTCTAGCCATAATAGACATTGAGCCTATAATATGACATCCTAGAGAAGCTAAGTAAGAAGGTGAACCCGAAGAAAAACATATAGTTATCCTCCTGGATATTGGAATGAGACAAGATTGCCAGGCAAAAATTGGAAACTTGGGGGTGGGGATGGGGTGGGGGTAAGGGAAAATGGGGAGAAAAAAGTAAGAAGGGGAGGATGGGGAGAGCTTGGGGGAATGAGACGGTTGGGGTGGAGGCAGGGTGGATATGGGAGTAGGGAAGTAATATATCTTAATTAAGGGAGGCATTTTAGGGTTGATGAGACTTGACTTTAGAGTTGTTCCCAGGTGTCCATGGAGATGTCCCCACCTAAATCCTTGGGCAGCTGAGAAGAGGGAGCCTGAAATGGCCCTATCTTATAGCCATACTGATGAATATCTTGCATATCACCATAGAAACTCTATCTGGCGATGGATGAAGCTAAAGGCAGAGACCCACATTGGAACACTGGACTGAGCTCCTAAGGTCCAAATGAGGAGCAGAAGGAGGGAGAATATGAGCAAGGAAGTTAGGACCACGAGGAGTGCGCCCATCCACTGAGACGGTGGGGCTGATCTAATGGGAGCTCAACAAGGCCAGCTGGATGATGGAGCATGTGATCAAACCGGACTCCCTGAACGTGGCTGACGAGGAGGGCTGAGTGAGAAGCCAAGGACAATGGCACTGGGTTTTGATCCTACTGCATGTACTGCCTTTATGGGAGCCTAGTCTGTTTGGATGCTCACCTTCCTAGTACTGGATGGAACAGGGAGGACCTTGGACTTCCCACAGGGCAGGGAACCCTGACTGCTCTTTGGGAAGGAGGAGTGGGGGGAGGGGGAGGGAAATGGGAGGAGGTGGAAATTTTTAATTAAATAATATAAAAATAAATAAATAATTAAAAAAAGAATTTATGGATACTGGTCTGGACAAAAGCTAAACAAAGAATATTAGATTCAGAGTTCTTGTTTGGAAGAAAAGGTGGGGTTAGTGCTGTGGGACAATGGTCTGTACCCTATCACTTATATTTTAATAAAATGCTGATTGGTTAGTAACCAGGTAGGAAGCATAGGCAGGGTGACCAGGCAGAAAGTAGAGGTGGGGCGATGAGAACACGAGAATTCTGGGAAGAGGAAGGGGTCAGTCGGCAGTATCCCAGATGCAGAGGTAGCAAGATAAGAATGCCTCACTGATAAAAGATACCAAGCCACATGACTAACACAGATAAGAATAATGGGTTAATTTAAGATGTAAGAATGAGTTAATAAGAAGCCTGAGCAAATATGCCGTCCAGTTTATGATAATGTAGAACTCTGCATGTTTCTTTGGGATTGTACAGCTGCAGGATCATGTAGGATAGAAACTTCTTTCAACATTAGTCCATGTAAAATTTTGCTACATATTTCAAGACAAGGTATCATAATAATAATGTTGCTATGAATTGAGCTCTTTTTGATCAGAAAACTTCCTCAGACTATCCTCATATCTGATTTCTCCAAAGCCTTGAAATTTTCTAGTCAGGATATTATAGAATACTCTTCTAGTGGAATTTGTATGATATTTTCTTCTGACTGGAAAGTTGTGGGTTTGCAGAGAAAGATCAAAACATAGTGATTTGATCATAGTGATCAGAACATATTTTATCATATTTTATCACTTATTAGAAGGGCAGTATGTCACATGACAATGAAACTGTGGACAGTGGCTTTGATTACCTGTCTAAATTTTGTTGTGCTTATTCACAGCAGAGTCATTGTCTTTTCCATTTGATTTTGCTTTGTGCAGGGAAATAACTATGCATATACACAACTGGATTTTCACTTTGACTTTGCAAACAATAGAATTTTATTCATTATGTAACCTAATCAGGGATTTGGGAAATGTATAATGCCAGTTATTTCTTGTTATAGTAACACCCAGGGCTGGTTTGTTGCCTCAATTCCCCAGTGGTTTTCATATTCTTCCTCACAGCTACCTAGCAACAACTAGCTTTTCCTTGTTCTATAGTTTTGCTCTTTTCAGAAAGTTGTATAATTGGAAACATGCAGTTTGTAGAACCTTAGACATCTTTCATTTCTTCAGGGTTCCCATTGCATTATTATGACTGGGTACCTAATCAATATCCTTTACTAATATTACAGTTTGCCAATGAGTTTGTAGTTTTAAAGAAATCTTGATGCTTTCAGTTTGCATTAATTATACATAAACTGCTAATTTTTGGCATTTTAATTTCTGCAGTTAATACTTAAGCTTTTATATTAGATGGGTAAGAGTTTAGGACTATAAGAGTTTGGGTCATATAACAATACTAGGTTTTGACATGAGAAAACTGCCAAAATATCTTCTGGTGGGCTAAAACCATTTTGCAACTCATCAATCTTTAAATCCTGAATAAACCTCCTGTGTCATGGGTTGCCCTAATCTGTTGACATTGCAAAGACTCCAAAGCTAAATATACTAAAGCCTCACACACACATATATCAGAAAGCTTTAAGTTGCATGAAACCCTTATATTTGAATAGCTTAATGTGCCCATCTGACCCATGTCAAGTTGTGATCTATATCTAGCATTCCAACTGAACCCATGACTTTTCTTAATCTATTTGTCATTTCTCACTAAACATTTGCCCAGTGAACCCAACATGAAAAGAATATAGGGCTATGGATATGGAAGTAAGACCTGTTCACATTTAGTGATTTCATAGTATATTTTGCTTCATAGATAGTGATGATATATAGTTATGGTCTGGTAGTAACAGGGAGTCATGGTGATGGTGGACTAAGGAAAATTTGTATTACTCTTGTAAGGCATTTTCTTCAGGTGAGATTGTCAGTTTACCAATACTAAGTAATAAACACAGACTAGTATTCACTGAAATGGTCCTAGAGTCTCAGAGTGACTGACTCACAGTTTTAATCATTTCCTCTGTAATACTATCATTACAGGCTTCTAGGTCTTATTTCTTCCTCCTTAGACCCTTAACTTTTATATAAGAAACTGAACAAGATTACAAATTAAATAAAGGTAACAATTATGCAAACAAATAAAGTTAATGTTTATATTTTATAGTTAACATATTGGTTTGGACATAGGAAATGATGAGAGCATTATAGTCCCTTCAAAGAAACATCTTGTTCTTAGCTCATGCCATGTGATGGTAGTCTATCAACCTGCTATGTCTAAAAAGCTGTTTTGATATTTATGGATCTACAATCCACCAATTCAATAATTTGATTAGTTTTAATGTCAATGTACACTGCCAATTTTTATTCAATTTACTACTACAAATAGTTTTCAACAGTGTGTATACCCACCTTCCATATTTGAGTGCCAGTATTGTAGATATTCAATAGCAACCTTTGAACATACATCCACTAAACTCCAGTTAACAAGTATATACCCTACAAGAAAACTGGACAGGTGACAGCTGCTTAGAAATGGTCTGGCTTAGGCTTGCACAAGCTTGTGCATGTTGTCATAACCACTGTTAGTTCATTATGTGCAACTTCCCTGGTGAGTCCTATGGAAATTGTTTCCTTGTAGTCATTCACTGTCTCTGTCAATTAAATTCAGTAAATTTTGTCCAAGTGAAGAAAAGAGACCTCAAAACAAGAGCAAATTGGACACCCCTTAAATCTTAGTCTTCTTAAGGGAACTAAATACATTTTGAAGTGCAATGAGATATTTTCCCAAGAGATTATGTTAAAAATTGATACTGCTTGTGTGAAGGATTTTAGCTGCAAACATTACAAGCCTGTTGTGGAAATCTGTCTGCCATATGTTTGAGTAATGTAAAGAGGCTTTCTAAAAGTCATTTTTAAGTTCTTTATATTAATATCAAAGTTGAAATATGTTGTCATAAAAGCTGATAATATCACAAAGTTGTACAGTTAGTAAATGTTTATATGCTTTTAGCTTCACTAAACAAACTAACACAACTGACACCCAGAATTAATATGTCCTTGACATCTGCTTTAGAAAAAAATATTAAATCTGCACATTTCTCATATTTGTCTATTCTATGACTGTCCTGGCCTTCTAGCTCAGGGCAAATGGAATAAATGTGAAGCAGTAATGGTGGTATATTTTTGTAAAGTGTAATCAACCATAACAGCAGTAAATTGAACACACAAGACTTGCCATTACATGATTAATTACATTGGCAAATCAGCCTCCTACATAGTCATAAAACTATTCAAAAGAGAACAGAACCTGATGTAAACAAAACAGACTTGTCCTGGGGGTAACTACGTCTATGTGGGGGGAGGTTGGTTGTAGCAGGAGCATTTGATTATTTTTTTCTTGCTCTTAATTTCCAATACGCACTGTGTTTTACGATAAATCTTTTTATACTTTTGGCAGCTATGAGATACAGGCTGAGATAGTTTCTTTGTCAACTTCCTGCCACAAATATACATGTTTATTTATTTATTTATTGGTGCATATAAGTATCTATTCTTGACTCATGCATTCCTTAGTTTGTTTATAATATTTTCATAATGCTGCTGTCATTTAGTTTGTGGTGATCTATGCAAAAAGACACACACAGGGAGGTATGCTTGTGCCTGGGAACCTACAAACATTCATGCATACACACACACACACACACACACACACACACACACACACTAAAAGTTCAAATGACTTTAAGGTCATAAAGAAGGAGGTTCTAGAGATGAGCTGAAGAGAACACAGCTATACAACATGAAATGTGAGTATATAATTAGAAGACTACCCCTTTCTCCTTTGATGTTCCCATGTCTGAACTTAAAGGCTACTGTTAAGAGGCCAGCCTTTGAAATGGACAGAACTGGCTTAACATTGTCTGTCATACCATGACCATGCTATCAATGCCACGCTGGTCACTGGGGGGGGGGGGCACCCAGATCACAGACAGACTGTATCCTTCATGTTGGCCTTAAGTGTCTTCAGACTGTGCTATGGGTCAGCAGCTTGTCTCCAGATTGCAGCTGAGAATAGAAATGGCAAATTGGAAAACAGACCTAGTCAATGAACACCATCATAGGGATGAATCTATATACAAATGTGGAATTACTTTAAAAGAAATGGCAACACAAAGAAGACTAAGATAGAAGTCAAGTGATAGAGGATGGAGAAAATAAAGGTGAATTCATATATGTCTCTGCCTAGCAACCCTCCTGTACTTTATATTCAAATATGGAAATATATGATTGAAGGGAAACTAAAAATGAGGCTTATGCCTTCTGACCACTAAAGCCTCAAAATATCATAATAAAACTGAGGAAAAAATCAAGTCTGCATTGCTGACCCTCAGAAGAGGTGATTGCCACATCAGTGAGAAAAAAAACAAATTAGAGACCAACTACAGGTTTCTCATAAATAATGACAGTTACCATAAGGTCAATAAATAATGAGTTGAATGTGTTGTAAACATAATTTATTACCTTATTATTTTTTACTTCACAGAAAGTAAATAAAATACTTTGTATGATAGTCTCTGGAGACTGATAATTCTTTATTTTTGTTAAATTGATTTTCAGTTTTTAAATTTCTATGTGTAGGTTTGTGTGTGTGTGTGTGTGTGTGCTCACAGAGGCCAGCAAAGGCAGCAAGATCCCAACAAGCTGGAGTTATAGCTCGTTGAGCCAGCTGCCTGAAAAGGGTGCTGACAATCAGACTTGGGTGCTTTTGAAGTGTTCTTATCTGCTAAGACATCTCTTTATCTCCAGACTGTACTTTTTTCAGCATCACTATACAAATATTAAGATTATCCTTAAATGTGCATGAAGTTAGAATCATAGAAAAAAAAACAAAAGTGAAAGGTACATTGGTAAATCAAACTAATATTGATTACAAAGCATTAAAAATAATATTGGGTGTTTTACCTTGGAAATATTCCAAGGTAAGCCTTTTATGTACATTGATTATTCTACATATTCTGGAATAAATTTTAAAATATTGTATTAGTTATTTTGAAAATGATGGCTAAATAAATGTGTATGTACCTAAAGAAAAAACATGTATAAAATCTAGAAACTATTAATTTCCTTTAAAATGTAAACATTTGTATAATTGCAAAAATGTAAGTAATAAAAGCAGTGTTTCTTTCCTCCTAAGATGTACATATTCAGTCTTTATTTAAACTGTAAATCCATCTTATTAGTCTCACTGGGACTGTGTAATATGCAATATCATTTTATGTGCATTAGATATTTTTTGAAACACCACTACATTTTAACTTTTAGTTTCACTGGTTATGACAATGAATGCTGTCAGTACTATCTGGTTCTTCTTTATTCTTTTATTTTTAATTTGGCTCGTATGCATCCATTAACAGTTTCCAACCTTGGTAGCCTTCTATTGCAGTGACAAAATACCTATGAAAATCAAGAAGAAGAAGGAGGAACAGGTTATTGTGGCTTAAGGTTTCAGAGATTTTGGACTGTAGTACTAGGATCTGCTGTATCTGGGCCTGTAATGACAGTCAGTAGAGAGGAGATGAAAGAATCTTCTTTATAGATAGACATGAATAGGAAAAGCAGGAAAGGTGGGAGGGGAGAAAATACGTGGAGATTGGTAGGAGGAAGGAAGGAGAAAGAGATAGAGATATATAGATATAGATATATATGTATATAGAGACAATAGATGAACAATAAGGTGAGAAGATATACCTCAAAGGCATGCTCACAGGAACCTGTTTTCTCTTTTTAAGTCTTGCATCCTAGTTTTTCTTACACCCTCGGTAAAGCCAAGTGTTGAGGACCAATCCTTCATCACACACATTTCAGATTCAAACCCTGAGAGACCTTTAGCAGAAACTTACATATTTATCATTTTCATAATATTTTATAATGAATGCCCTTATTGCACTAATTTAATGCTTTGGAATGTTGCTGGATATAAAATTCTCAACTGAGATTGGTCTGTAATTTTTCCTTCTTAGTAATATGAGTTAATGTTTTTCACTGAACTTGAATAGGTTCTGATCTCCCCTGGTGACTGTATTTCCTTAAACTCACTGAAAAGGAATTGGATCATTTTCATCCCCTTTCAGTTTTTTGGTTGACTCTAAGACAGTATTTTATTTTAATATTTTCAGCCTCATTCTTGAGCACAAGAGTATAACTACACTTTTTGTGTTACTATATCTAAAATGAAACTGCATTTTTTTTTGTTTGATAAAGTCAGGGTATTTCTGAGTAAAGTAATTTTGTCCTCCACATTTCTTATAGAATTAGATGCATGCCACCCACTGCGTCTAGGAACCTAAATGTTGGTATCTCTGTTTTCCCTGTGTTGCTTTCCTACACTACCTCTAGTATTCCATTTCAAGTGAATAACTACTGCTTCAATCTTTTTCTTGGGCAAATTAATGTAATCTGGTTTTGGTGAGGTTTGTTTAATTCTTCTCTACATGACCATCCAATATTCAATGAAGCTCATGGTTTTCAGCTTTTTATTGTTTTCTCTATAGTCACTTATGCTTGTTTTTCTGTTGAGGCAATATCTTATTAGGAAGACCATACTAGTCTAAAACTCATGCTGCTTACCAAACCTAGCCTTTTAAAAATCTTATTCCCAGCTGGGCAGTTGGTGGCACATGCCTTTAATCCCAGCACTTGGGAGGCAGAGTCATGTGGATCTCTGTGAGTTCAAGGCCAGCCTGTTCTACAAGAGCTAGTTCCAGGAGAGTCTCCAAAGCTACAGAGAAACCCTGTCTTGAAAATAAAAAAAAAAAACCAACTATTCCCATCAAATTTGGTTTTAGTGGGCAAAGGGTCAGTCAAAGAGCACTGTTGATGACATGTTCTTGTACTTCCAACTTCCAGCATTGGGTAGGCAGAGACAGAAGGATTCGTATAGTTTATTGAACATCCAGTCTCTCATAATAGGTGACCTTCAGAAAATAAGAGACCCTGCCTCAAAATAGGGCTTGAAATTCCTGGCCCCCACAAGTACATATACTCACACATACATACCTGTGCTCATGCATACTTGAGCACCTATGAATATGCACACAAAAATACCTCAGTTTCCATATAACTAGATGGTGTGACACATACCAATAATTCCACCATATGGGAGGTAGAGGCAAGAGGATCATAAGTTCTTGGACAATATGGGCTACACAGAGTGAGACATGGAAAAAAATGAATGTCTTGATAAATCACGTAACATTTATTTGGCTTTAGCAAGATGAAATTAGATAACTCCTATCAGGACATTCAAATAGATGCAGGATTCTGCTTATTTTCAACTAGGGAGCTCTAAAGAGTATGTGGAATTATGTCTACTGCTAATTTACTGTTATTTCCACTGAATTCTTTCTGCGACAGATATTTCTTTATGCTCGTTTATCTTCCTGAGCTTTTCCCTATGATTGCACTTGGCAAGAATTTCACATTGAGCAATAATCAGCATTACAGTGCTCATGTTGGAAAGAAACAATTGAGCACACGTTGCCATTTATTAATTAAATGTACAAATGATCCCCTTCCAGGTTTTTATAATGATCTGGAATTTACCCCAGAAATTAATTAAATCCCTTTTCATAATAACTAGCTAGATGATTTGTGGAAACTTATGTAGATGAATTATAAATTACTACATTGTTAAAAGAGTAGAACATGGGATCACATTTAGAAGAAGCTGACAAAAGAAGCTGTATCAACAATTATTTTGAATTATTTGAAGTAATTATTTTAGTTATCACCACATTGATTTTTTTCTATGAAAGTGTTTCCTGGAGATATATACTGCTTATGTCCACAGCAAGAGCAAATAATAGCTTATTCAAAAGTGAAACTGCTCCATTTAGTCAGAAATCATGAGCAAAGGAGGGTTCTAAAATGAATATCTGTAAATAGTAGTTAAAAGAAACAAAATTTTTTGAATATTTTTATCAAGTATATATCAAAATATAAAAAGTAAGTTCACCTACAGAAAAGTGTGATCATAATTATACTGAATGCTGCCATTCATAGAAATATTGGTACAATTTTAAAATTATGTAATTAAGTTAAATTTCCAATTATGACTTTTCCCCATGGGAGAAGTTCAAGGTAAACTTGGACTTGTTAACATGACTCACTAAAACACATTGATATATAGAATTCTAGCAAAAGAAGAATTATGTGTAACTGTGTATGTTTTCATATATATGAATCAATAGAAATTATATATACATATGTATACACATACACACATGCCATATATACCCATCATAAGCCTGATAATTTTGCTCGTATTCTCACTCCTCCCATTCTTCAGCTGGACTTTGGGATCTCAGTCCAGTACCCTGTTGTGGATTTCTGTCTCTGCTTCCATCAGTTGCTGAATGACAGCTCTATGATGACATTTAAGATAGTCATCAATCTGACTAGAGGCAAGACCAGTTCAGGCACCCTGTCTATTATTTTTTAAGGTCTTAGCTAGGGTCATCCTTGTAGATTTCAGGGAATTTCTCTAGCTGCAGGTTTCTTGTTAGCCCCAAAATGTCTCCCTCAATTAAAATATCACTTTGCTTGCTCTCATCTCTGTTCTTTCTCCATCTCATCTATTCTGTTTCCTCAATTTCTCCTCCCTGCTCCCCTTCTACCCTTGTCTTACCCTTCTGCCCTTCCTAATTTCTCCACCCCTATGCTCCCAATTTTGTCAGGCAATCTTGTCAATTTCCCACTTCCAGGTGGATCTATGTATGTTCTTCTTAGGGTTCACCTTGTTACTTAGCTTCTCTAGGATCATGAACTATAGGCTCAATATCATTTGCATTACAGCTAGTGTCCAGTTATGAGTGAGTACATACCATGTTCATCTTTTTGGGTCCGTGTTACCTTACTCAGGATGTTGTTTTTTTCTAGTTTCATCCATTTGCATGCAAATTTCAAGATGTGGTATTTATTTATTTATTTATTCATTTATTTATGATTTCTACCTCCTCCCCTCCACCGTCTCCCATTTCCCTCCCCCTCCCCCAATCAACTCCCCCTCCCTCACTCGCCCAAAGAGCATTCAGGGTTCCCTGCCATGTGGGAAGTCCAAGGACTTCCCACCTCCTTCCATGTCTAGTAAGGTGACATTGAGCCTATAATTCGTAATCCTAGAGAAACTAAATAAGAAGTTGAACCCAAAGAAAAACATATAGTTATCCTCCTGGATATTAACCTTCATCAGAAGATGTGATTTTTTAACCCCTGAGTAGTACTCCATTGTGTAAATGTACCATATTTTCTTTATCTATTCGTTGTTTTCAGGTTCTGGCTATGACAAATAATTCTGCTATGAGCAAATGTCTTTGTGGTGTGATTGATCATCCTTTGGGTATACTAAAGTGTGGTATTGCTGGGTCTTAAGGTAGGTTGATTTCCAATTTTCTGAGAAACCACCATACTGATTCCCAAAGTGGTTGTACAAGTTTGCATTCTCACCAGCATTGGAAGAGAGTTCCCCTTACTCTGCATCCTCTCCAGTATAAGCTATGATTTTGAACTTAACATTTGGCCAGGTGTAAAATGACATCTCATTTTGATTTGCATTTCTCTGATGGCTAAGAATGTTGATCATTTCCTTAAATGTCTTTTGGCCATTTGAGATTCTTCTGTTGTGAATTCTCTTTAGATATGTACCCATTTTTGATTAGATATTTGGTATTTTGATGTCTAATTTCGTGAGTTCTTTATATATTTTGGATATACTCTGTCTGATGTATGGTTGGTGAAAATCTTTTTCCATTCAGTAGGCAGCCGTTTTGTTATATGGACTGTGTCCTTTGCCTTATAGAAACTTCTCAGTTTCAGGAATTCTCATTTATTTTTGTTGCTCCCAGTGTCTATGCTACTGGTGTAATATTTAGGAAGTGGTCTCCTGTGCCCATGATTGAAAGCTACTTCTCGCTTTCTCTGCTATCAGGTTCACTTGGTTGTATTTATATTGAGGTTTTTAACCAATTTAACTTGAGTTTTGCTTATGGGGATGGATATGGATAAACTTGGATTCTTCTACATGCTGGCATCCCGTTATGGCAGCATCATTTGTTGCAGATGCTTTCTTCTTCCACTGTATAATTTTAGCTTTATTTTTTTTTTGTCCAAAATCGGGTGTTCATAGGTGTGTGGATCAAAATTTGGATCTTCATTTCAATTTCATTGGTCAACCTGTTTTTATGCCAATACCAAGAAATTTTTATTACTGTAGCTCTATAACAGAGCTTGATGTCACGGATGGTGATGCCTCTGGAACTTCCTTTTTGTACAGGATTGTTTTGGCTATCATTGTTTTTTTTGTTGTTGTTGTTTTTCGTTATGAAGTTGAGTATTGTTCATTTTAGGTCTGTGAAGAATTATTGTGGGATTTTGATGGATGTTGCATTGAATCTTTTTGTAGGATTGTTATTTTTATTTTGTTGCTCCTACCTATCTAAAAGCATGGGAGATCTTTTCATGTACTAGTATCTTCTTCAATTTCTGACTTCAAAAACTTACAGTTCTTGTCAAACAGATCTTTCACTTCTTTGGTAAGTGTTACCCCAATTTATTTTATGTTATTTGTGCTATTGTGAATATTAATGTTTCTCTGATTTTTTTCTCAGCCTTTTTTATCATTAGTATATAGTGGACTACTGATTTTATTTTACTTGATCTTTTATCTTGTCACAATCCTGAAGCTATTTATCAGCTGTTGGAGTGCCCTGGTAGAGTTTTTGGGGTCACTTATGAATACTAACATATCATTTGCAAATAGCAAAATTTTGACTTATTCCTTCTCAATTTGTATCCCCTTGATCTCTTTGTGTTGTCTTATTGCTCTAGCTAGAACTTCAAGGACTATGTTGAATAGATGGGAAGAGTGGACAGTCTTGTCTTGTTCCTGATTTTAGTGGGACATCTTTGAGTTTCTCTCCGTTTAATATAATGTTGAATTTCGGTTTGGTGTATATTGATTTTATTATGTTAAGAGATGTTTCTTTCTTATATCCATGATCTCTTCAGGTCCTTTATTATAAGGGGGTGTTGGGCTTTGTTGAGTTTTGTTTCAGCAACTAATGAGAGGATTGTATGGCTTTTTTCTTTCAGTTTATTTATATTTTAGATTACATTGATAGATTTTTGTATTTTGAACCATACCTGTCTCTGGGATGAAGGTGACTTGATTATGGTGGGTTTTTTGGTTTTTTTTTTTTTTTTTTTTTTTTTTTTGATGTGATCTTGGATTCAGTTTGCCAGTATTTTCTTGAGACTTTTTGCATCAATGTCCATGAGTGAGATTGTTTGTAATTCTCTTTCTTCATTGAGTCTTTCTGTAGTTAAATTATCAGGGCAACTCTATCCTCATAGAAAGAGTTTGGCAATGTTATTTCTGTTTATATTATGTGGAACAATTTGAGGAAAATAGGTATTAGCTATTCTTTGATGATACTGTTGACTTTTCCGCTGAAACCGTTGGGCCCTGGGCTGTTTTTAGTTGGGAGGCTTTTGATGACTTCTATTTATTGAAGGTTATAGGTCTATTTAAATGGTTCAGCTGGTTTTGATTTAATTTGGTATATGGTAACTATTCAGAAAATTGCCCATTTCTTTGACATTTTCTTTGTGGAGAACAGGTTTTCACAGAATGACTAAAGACTCTGTGGATTTTTTTCAGTGTCTGTTGTTATGACCCCCTTTTCATTTCTGATTTTGTTAATTAGGATACTTTTCTCTGCCTTTTGATTAGTTTTGTTGATTTTCTCAAAGAACCAGCTCTTTGTTTCATTGATTCTTTATATTGTTTTCTTTGTTTTTATTTTATTGATTTTAGCCCTCAATTTGGTTACTTTCTGTCTTCTACTCCTCCTTGGTGAGTCTGCTTTTTTTTTCCGTTCTAGAGTTTTCAGGTGTGCTGTTAACTAGCTAGTGTGAGTTTTCTCCACTTTCTTTATGTAGGCACTTGGTGCTATGAACTTTCCTCTTAGCACTGCTTTCATAGTATCTCATAGGTTTGGGAATGCTGATTCTTCATTTTCATTGAACTCTAGGAAGTCTTTAATTTCTTTCCCTATTTCTTCCTTGACCCAGGGGTGATTCAATTGAGCTTTGTTCCATTTCAATGAGTTTGTAAGCTTCATGCAATTAGTCTTATTGACGAAAATAACTTTAAAACATGGTGATCCGATAATATATAGGGGGATGTTCCATTTTTTTGTATCTATTTAGGTTTGCTTTGTTACTGAGTATGTAGTCAGTTTTAGAGAGGGTGCCATGAGGTGCTGAGAAGAAGTTAACTTTTGTGTTTGAGTAAAATGGTCTATAGATGTCTGTTAAGTCCATTTGAGTCATGACATCAGTTAGTTCTCTTGTTTGTTAAGTTTCTGTATTGTTGTTGCCTGTCCTTTGGGGAAAATAGGATGTTGAAGTCTCCTATTATTAGTGTGTGGTCTTTCTTTGTCTCTTTTGACTGAGTTTAGTTTGAAGTCTATTTTGTCAGATATTAGGATAGCTATACCTGCTTGTTTCTTAGGTCCATTTGACTGTATAATCTTTTCCCAACCCTTTACTCTGAGGTGGTGCCTGTCTTTGAGGTAAAAATGTGTTTCTTGTATACAAACGAAGGATGGATCCTGTTTTTTATTCATTCTGTTAGCCTGTGTCTTTTTATAGGTGAATTGAGTCCATTGATATGAACAGATATTAATGACCAGTAACTATTAATTCCTGTTATGTTTTTGGTGGTAGTGTTTGTTTGTTTTTCTTTTTGTGTGGTTTGTTGGTGTGAGGTTAACTATTGACTATGTTTTTGTGGGTGCAGTTAAATTCCTTGGATTGATGTTTACCTTCTAGTACTGGATTTGTGGATAAATATTGTTTAAATCTGGTTTGTTATGGAATATCTTGTTTTCTGAATCAAGGGTGATTGAAATCTTTCCTGGCTATAACAGTCTGGGCTTGCATCTATGGTCTCTTAGTGTCTGCAGCACTTCTTTCCAGGACATTCTGGCTATCAGGGTTTCCATTGAGAAGTCAGATGTAATTCTGATAGGTCTGCCTTTATATCTTACTTGACCTTTTCCATTTGAACTCTTAATATTCTTTCTTTATTCTGTATAGTTTGCATCTTGATTATTATATGGAAAGGAGACTATTTGCTTTTTTTCGTTTTGGTTCAGTCTATTTGGTGTTCTGTAAGCTTCATGTACTTCATAGGAATATCCTTCTTTAGGTTGGGAAAGTTTTTTTCTATGATTTTGCTGAATATCCTTCTTTAGGTTGGGAAAGTTTTTTTCTATGATTTTGCTGAATATCCTTCTTTAGGTTGGGAAAGTTTTTTTCTATGATTTTGCTGAATATATTTTCTGTGCCTTTGAGCTGGAGTTTTCCTTCTTCTATACCTCTGATTCTTATTTTTGGTGTTTTTATGGTGTCCCAGATTTCCTGGATGTTTTATATTCAGAATTTGTTGAATTTAACATTTTCTTTGACCGATGAATCTATTTCCTTTATAGAATCTTCAACACCTGAGATTCTCTCTTCTGTCTCCTGTATTCTGTTGGTCATGCTTGCATCTGTAGTTCTCTAGTTTATCCAGATTTTCTATTTCCAGAATTTCCTCAGTTTGTATTTCTTTATTGCCTCTATTTCAGTTTTCAATTCTTGAAGTCTTTGAACTGTTTGTCTTTTCTGTTTGATTGCTTTTTCTTGGTTTTCTTTAAGAGATTTAGGGCAGTGGTGGCACACGCCTTTATCCCAGCACTTGGGAGGCAGAGGCAGGCAGATCTCTGTGAGTTCGAGGCCAGCCTGGTCTACAAGAGCTAGTTCCAGAACAGGCTTAAAAATCTACATAGAAACCCTTTCTCAAAAAAATTGAAATCTTTAAGAGATTTATTGATTTTGTTAATTTTTTGTTTTTCTTTTCCTCCATTTCTTTAAGCAGATTTTTTATGTCCTTTTTAAGGGTCTTTATCATTCTCAAAAAGTTATATTGAAGATCATTTTCTCCTGCTTCTTCTGGGTTAGGATGATCGGGTCTTTCTATTGTATGATCACTGAGATCTGGTGTAACCATGTTACCCTTTATGTTGTTGAATGAATACTTACATTGGTGCCTGCCCATCTCTTCCTCCAATTAGTGCCAGCACTGTCTTTGCCTCTTGATCCAATCCTTGCTGCTGCTCCCTATGTGTTAGAGAACTGCTCTTGGTTTACTCTGTGCTGTCCCTGTCTGTGTTTCAGGGAGCTGCTGAGATCTCTCTTGGCCTGTTCTCTTGATCATCTCTGTACAGTCACAACCTGTTCCTCTGAGTTCCTCTGAGGTTGTGGGGATGGGTATGTTTGGAGGCAGAGTGGGACTTGTAGCTTACAGGATCTTTTCAATGGCAGACAGGGGTGTTGGAGCAACCTACCTGCAGGAAGCTTGCTTCCTGGCTGGCTAGTAAAGCTGAGGCAGGTGTGAGAGCGGCCTGGGGATTTACCCCAGTACCCAAGGCCTAGATAGTCGGGTGTTCAGCTGGCTGGCTTATCACTTACATCTTGTTCTGCTCTCTGCCGTCTCAGCCTGTGCTTCAGAGTTCCTCTGAGGTCTCATGGGATATGGAGGTTTGTGGGAAGAGTGGGACTTATAGCTTACAAGGGTCTGATTGATGGAGGGGGTGCTAGAGCAGCCTACATGCAGGCAGGTGGCTATGCCCTGCACCAAGGGCTTAGATAGTAGGGTGCCCAGCTGGGTTGCTGTTCACTCACCTCTTCATCTGCTCTGTGTAGTTGCGTAGTTGCGTTCCTCTGAGGTTGCAAGGGGAATGGGTAGGTTTGGGGGTGGAGTGGGACTTACAGCGGAGTGGGTCCAATCATTGGAGATGGGTGTTGGACCAGCTTACCTGCAGGAAGCTTGCCTGCTGACTGGCCAGTGAATCTGATGCAAGTAGGGCAAAGGTCAAGGGTTTTGGCCTGGTACCAAGGGCCTTGAGAGTGGGGTGCCAAACTGGCTGGCTGATCACTCACCTTTTGGTCTTCTATGTGCAGTGACATACAGCCTGTGCTTCAGAGTTCCTCTCGATTTTTTTTTTCCTTTAAGAGTTACTGTAGTCACAGTGTCTCTTCACAGCACAAGAAACTCTAAGACAGAAGTTGGTACCAAGGACTGGGGTTTTACTGTGGTAGGCCAGACTGTGCTTTTGTCTGAAGGAAAATGGATCTCAGAACTGTGGATCAGAAAAGCACTTTAGGTGTTTTTAAGTGCTGCACAATGAGCCATTCTAGTAGGAATATCCAGGAATATGCAAGACAGTGGTGTTGAGTATTATTTGAACTATGGGGACTTGGATCAAGAGGTTTCAGAGAAGCATGTTATTATGTGGCCTACATACTGGTCTTGAATATTTTGGTGGAGAGCATGGCTGCTTTTTGCCATTCCCCCAAAAGTCTGCCTCGTTCCAACATGGAGAGATTTGTATTAATCTGTTAGCAGAGGAAATCTCAAGAAAGCCACTATAGACTCAGTCATGTGGTTGTTAGCAGTAACTATGATGAAGATTTATAACTAAAAGGAGCAAGTTGAGTGAGGAAAAACAAAAAGATGTACAATTCGAGGAGAAAATGAATATATGACAATGAAATGGAATAAAGGGAGTGGTGACCTCTGGCTAAGTTCTCACCCAGCTTAGTTTCCAACTTGTGGAAAGAATTTAAGAAAAGTTTAGAGGTGGATGTGTTCATACATGCCTATCATATCAGAGATCTCAGCCTGATCTGTAGATAAGGTTCCAGTACAGTGAAGCTTAGGCTTTAAAGGGAACCACTGAAAACAGAAAACTTTTGAAGATGTAATTTAAAGAGGGTACCATGTTCCCGCCCTAGCAAGAATATGCAGCTTCAGCCATGTGGTTTTGGCTTTAAGGATAGAAGGAAGTGGTTATGGAATTGTCCTCCAAGTCAAAGAAAAGTTACTGTGGCCAGGCATGCATCAGGGGAATCCCTGAATAGAATCCTCAAGACCATTGTGTGAAACTGAAGACGAAGCCTGGATTGCCTTAGAGGCACTATGAGGGTCAAATTTAAACTAAATTAAGACTACCCCTCTTGTGCCCTCTCCATGATCTCAACTTTCCCCAAGTTCCCAAAATGAGTTGAGCTCCACCATGGATATGACAAATGAGGGTATGATTAATGACAGCCGCTAACCACATGGCTAATGATAGTTACTAACCACATGTCTTCAGCACACCTGATGTATTAATTACTTTACTCTTTAATTCTGTACTTCCCCTCACCATAACCAATCAGATTAAATGGCAGTTACCCTAAGAACTTCTGATAAGTCTTTGACACACATGTGGTTTTTCCCTTTATAAACACTATCCTGTAAATGCCCAATGCTGCTCTCAGTCTCTCAAGTGCTGAGTTGCTGCCCAAGTCCATACTGGTTGTGGTTGCCTCACATACCGGTTCTGTGGTAGTCTTGTTTGGGGTGGGGGGTCTTGCAACACAGGCACAAAAAGTGCAAGATGTTGGAGATGCCAGAGTCATGGGATATCTGCCATAGAAAGTGTAGACCCATATTTGACTCTATCTATTGCGGTGACATTGTGGCCACATTGGGGCAACATTTGTTGGGGTCCAGCCTCAATGGGTTTCTATGCTCCAGGTTAGAAATGTGGGGATTAGGAATATTAGGCAAGAGGATCAGAAATACAAAAGAAATCCAGAGGCATATGATAGTAACAGGAGGGCAATCCAGTGAATACTGAATGCACCCCTGTTTACTTTTTATTATCTTTAAATACCCTATCAAAAAACAGGAACAAAGAAAAAGACTTATTCTTTTATCATGATACAAGGAACAAACAAAGTCATTACCATCTTAATATCCAAATTACCAAGTAATCACAGCCTAGGTCAAGATATCCTTTTAGTAGCCACACCTTAAGTCAAATCTCCTGTCAATACCTTAAAGGAGAAAGAATAGGCTTAAACTGTCTGACCTTTAGTTAAGGTAAATAGATCTACTTCTCTTTGTCCCCACAAGAAAACTGCTAACAGGGAGTGAAAACAGCTCAAAAGAGAAAATTGTGTTTCTGTCTACAAAGCTGAAAGGAGTTGGAGTTCTGATCAGCAGTGTTTTGACATCAGACATAGAGATTTGGAGATTGAAATTTGCTCATTTTTTTTTTTGGTTTTTCGAGACAGGGTTTCTCTGTGGTTTTGGAGCCTGTCCTGGAACTAGCTCTTGTAGACCAGGCTGGTCTCGAACTCACAGAGATCCGCCTGCCTCTGCCTCCCGAGTGCTGGGATTAAAGGCGTGCGCCACCACCGCCCGGCTCTCAGATGGTTTTTGAACTTAGTTTGGCCCAGTATTTCCTCACTATGATCCCTTCCCTATGTTTTGAATGGTATTGTATATCCTGTGCTATGGTATGTTGGAAGTATGTGTTCTGCTTTTTTATTTTGATTTTATTGGGGATTACAGTTAAGAGACCGTATGAATCTCAGAATAGACTTGGAAATTTTAAACATTGTTGAGACTGTGATAGGCTTTGGGGACATTTAAATTTGAACTAATTGCATTTTGCGTTATGACACTGTTACAATTTTATGTGTTAGTTTGAATGTAATTGATCCCATAAGCTCATAGAGAATGGTACTACTAGGAGGAATGGCTTTTTTTGTTTGTTTTTGGTGTAGTTATGACTTTTTTGGAGTATGTATGGCAATTTTGGAGGAAGTGTGTCACTGTGGAGGCAAACTTCAATGTCTCAAGCTATGCTCAGCATCTCAGAACACTTCCAGTTGCCTTTGGGTCAATATGTTTAATTCTCAGTTCCTTCTCCAGCACCATGTTTTACCTGCATGCCACTATGTAGCACAATGATCATAATGGACTAAACCTCTGAAAATTTAATCCACCCCAATCAATTGTTTTTCATTTATAAGGGTTTATGTAGTCATGATATTTCTTCTCAGTTATAGAAATCCTAACAAAGATGTGTAAGCATTTACATGTTTGTAGTATATCTAAAATAAAAACTTGAATAGTCTTTTCAGCAAAAATACACAAAAAGTTGAGTGTATTTGGTGTGTGTGTGTGTGTATGTGTGTTGTATATTTCACCTGGTGAAAGAATTTTAAGTGAAATACATTTGTCGTAAGTGAATTTATAAAGCTGCTTTCTTATCCTTATTTATTTGTGTGATTATAAACTTATCTTATATGTTCCCATCCATATAAGCTATGCATGTGTGTGTGTCTGTGTGTGTGTGTCTGTGTGAATATCTATTTCATGTGATGACCTATGGTAATTGATATTATTTCTTCTAATTTCTAAATAAGATTTGTTGAAAAAGAAAACACCTGCAATCATAGTAACTCTTTTAATGTGCAATTTGATAAGTTTTGATGAGCAAGTGATGCTGTGTGATACCACTCAAAAGAGATGCAGAAATGCCACAAGTATTCATAAAATGATCATGAATACTACTGTGTTAGTTCCTTATGGGCAGTCTGACACCATTCCAAAAGTTTTGTTTTTCAGGAAGCTGAATAAATGTCGAGTCTTTTGTCAACCTGCTTCCACTTAGCATGGTGACTTTGACATACATCTATGTGTTGAATTTGACTTGCTAAGATTATTGTGTCGTGGCTACTTGAATGACTGTTACACAGGCTTAGCATACCACTAGCTGAGGCACCCTTGTTTATTTTATCAAGTTGTCTTCCCCAAGCTATTCTAGGCCTCCATATGGAGTTTATTTTGTGAACTCAAGTGTCTAGTTCCCATGTCTTGGCAAGGGTGTGGATGATTAGACTACCCATAATTTCCAGGAGGAAATGTAAAACTGCTGAGTGACTCCGGTTGAGAAGTCAAACAGGGGTTTTCTTGCCTTTTACATACAGCTATCCTCTTTTAGATGGTATTTTGTTTTTCAGTGATGTTCTTAACTTTTCACAAGTATATTTGCTACTTTTTATTATTTTATTAAAATCACTTTGAAGCCATTACCCATTTCTTATTATATTCTTACTTTGTTTCTTGCAATATCCTCAGATTTTTCATCTGTCTGAATGTATGTGGTTTATCAACTGAGTATCCCACATGTATTTTCTTTCAGTTCATAGGTCATTATTTTTCATTTTAAAAATATTTTTAAATAGAAATTTACTTTGTGGGATATCCTACTTATTGTAATAAATCATGATTTTTGTCTTACCTAGGAAATATTAGCTTACATGAAATTTTTTTTTTCTGAAGGCTGGAGAGATGGCTCAGTAGTTGTAGGTTCTGAGTTCAATGCCCTGCACAAACATGGTGTCTCATAACCTCCTATAATGGAATCTAAGGCCCTCTTCTGGCATACAATTGTATATGCAGATAGAGCACTCTTAGAATAAAATACATAAAGAAATGAACATGATTTTTAAAAAGTTTTCTGTATTTTTATTCTTGAAATATAATTTTTAGTTGAATACTAAGGTTTTGAAAATTCATTTTGAATTAGTTTCTGTACAAACTGAAATGTGAAGGTATAAAGTTATTACATAATTTACAAATACTCAGTTGGTTAGTTACATGTATTGCTAATATTCATTTTTCATCATTAAATTATCTTTGCAGCTTGTAGAATATCAGTTGATCACATATGCATGGGCCTTTTTCAGAATGATAGTCAGTGTATGAATTTATGTTTTGTTATTATCATAAGCACTGTGGTATGGAAATCACTGTCATTTCCAGTACATGTTGATGTCAAAAATTATGTGGAGTAACTTACTTTATGCCTTTCTAACAAAGCTGGTTTATTTTATCCTAATTGTTTTAGAGGACAAAGATGCCTTACAAATACTGAGGTTTCAATTCCAAAAACCTGGTGCATTTCACCCATTTGTTTTTAATTCTGTTATCTGTGTTTGATTGTTTTCAGGAAAGAGGTCTTGTTGTCAACAATTTGTTAAATTATCCAAGTTTGGTTGTTATTTTATGTATGTCTTGTGTATCTTTGTGCTGTCATCTATAGATACTAATGTTTTGCCTTACAGTTGTCATGGTTTGCAGGCATAATCCTGTTCCTTTTTATATATTAAATCTTTATTCAGTGTTCCTGTACAAGATTGCTGTTATCTTTATTTATAAACTGTGTTTAAAGACAATGCAGTGATATCATTTAAGTACTGACAAGTAGGGTAAAATCTTATGAATCAGGACTTTTCTAATCATCATGAAGAGCAGTATTATGATATCATAAGAAAAGTGATGGATAACAAAACAATCTATTTGAGTTGCTAACAGAAGAATGAATGTCAAAATCAACGTCAGTGGCACCAACATTAGACAACCTACTGGTTGGAATGATGGCCTCCAGGTAAGAGTACTAGTTGCTCTTACAGAAAACCTGAGTTCAGTTTCTAACACCCACATCTGATTAATTAAAACCAACTGTAAAAGGAACAGGGGACCTAATGCCTTCCTCTGAACTCCCAGGGCACCCCTATATGTGTAATATACATACATAGACACACAACTTATTACATAAATAAAATGAGATATTATAAAAAGTATGAAAAATAACTACATCTCATCATCTTATATCAGGAAATGGTTATTTTAAAATGACATATAAATAAATGTATTACTGCTCCCTTAATTCTAAAAACATAAAAAAATAATAATACATATGGAGTGACTCAAAAGTATTTTAAAATATTTTATGTAAAAATAGCAATGATAAAGATAATCCCCCCCCCTTGCCGGGCGGTGGTGGCACACGCCTTTAATCCCAGCACTTGGGAGGCAGAGGCAGGCGGATCTCTGTGAGTTCGAGTCCAGCCTGGTCTGGAAGAGCTAGTTCCAGGACAGACTCCAAAGCCACAGAGAAACCCTGTCTCGAGAAACCAAAAAAACAAACAAACAAACAAACAAAAAGATAATCCCCCTGTATACAGTCTAATCTGATTGTTTGTAGTTCAGCCTACACCAGACAACATGTATTATTTTCTTAATTTTGTAAGAGGAAAAGTTGCAGGAATCAATTAGCTCTTCAATTTTAAGTTTGTCTTAGGAAATGAGAACAAAAAAGTCATGAACTTGATAACTAACAAATGATAAATTTGCTGCTGTCTCTGAAAGTTCTAGGAAGTAGTCGAGAACATGAAAGAGCACTGTGAGCTTTGGAACTTCATCGGTGGAGATATTTAACTTTTTAAAACAAAAATTACTGATAGATTAATTTTATATCTGCACTGGCTAAAGTAGTGATCTTTGCTCAAGCTTCGTAAAGATTTTTTTTTTAAATTCCAGCTCTAACATTCATAAATGTATACTGAAATTAGAAGTAGAATTACTCCAGGAACTACAGAATTTATCACTTGTCTTTACCTCTTGACACAAATGTTTTGTCTCAAACCTTCCATTAAGCTGTATTTGATGAATTTGGTTTTATTTTAAGAAATTATGTATAGGATTTTACTGAATTTCATTTGCTTTTTTTTTTGTTAAATACTGTTTAAATTGCTGACCTATAAACAGTAATTTTCCCCCTCATTTTATAATTTGATGGAAGTTGTAAGGACTTTAGTGAATCAATTTTCTGGCTTCATTTTTGTTCTAAATTTTAATGTTTCATTACTGTGATTTGTCACCTCAGATCATTTTGGAAGTTTATTCCTTTAAGAAAAGCAATTCATGTTTCTATTACAAAAATTAGAAAGAAATCAAGATGGACTTCTTTATGCATAAGAAGCTCAAATGTATAGCTTCAGCAAAGTGAGGTAGTTGAATTAATTCTTGCTGACTTAATTCTGTATATAAATAAAGTCTAGGATACCTTATACATAAAGAACCAGGCAAGTCCCTTTTAAAGTCCATAATTACCTCTCAAAGACCATTCCCTAATGATATTGCATGAAAATACTTCTATAATATTTACTGTGATAGTGTACATACAAATTATTTCAACATTATGAAACACATAAATCCTTTGGCTTGGGACTTTTATTAAATTTAATATGGTTAGATTTTTCCACCAGAGGTTCTCATCTGTCATGTCTTGGTATTCCTGTTAAAGGATGATAGTTTTTTTTAAAAAAAAAAACTATGTTCAAAGTATATTTGAATATAGTATGAATTACCCCATACTGCATTGCTGACTTTAATAAATCTACATTGTTGCTATCATTATTCTTCACATATTGTACAAAATAAAGAAACTTTTCATTTTTATATTTCCTTTGAGGTATATGGATTATTGGAGCATCCTTTGTTACTCTGTATTTTCTAGGCTGGAGTCCATGGCAGAATAGTCCTTTTCCAGAGCATGCATTAAATGTCTTTATATTACCAGTTAACACACACATGTATTATCAGAGCCATAATTTTTAGAGAAGAAGACTATTCAACATTGAATTATAATTTTACAGACATGCAATCAACATTTTCACATTCTTTTTCATAAATTATAGATTGTTTATATCCTCTTATGAAATATCTTGCATTTTATTTAAAAATGGTATTAATGATAAAATCAAGCTCAATGCAAAGAATGTAGCTTGAGGCTACAACAAACCAGCTTTAGTACCTTTGAGTAATTGTGAGCATACACAAGATATTAGATGATTTCCTTAATATGTTAAGATTTATTTAGTGTCCCTTATAACCAGCAAGATGGCCCGGGGGTAAAAGTACTTGCACAAACCTGAGGAAATGAGTTCATGACAGAATCCATGGTCAAAGGAGAGAACTGTCTCATAATCATTATTCTATAGTCTTACATTGACACTATAGCACATAAGTGCATATACACAAAAGTGTGTCCACACACATGTTAATAAGATGATGACTTAAAATGGCACTTGTTTCAAAGGTGAGGTATACTAAAGAAGTGTGTCCACAACAAAAATGATTTTTGTATTATAAATCTATATATCAAAAACAAGTATGGAAGATCCTAGGAAAACTAAAACTAAGTCTATCATAAGATCTAAGTATAGCTCCCACATATACAAGTGACTGAAATAATTACCCATCAACGTTTACAGAAACATTTTTCACAATAGCAAAACTATGGGTAAAACCTAGGTATTTTATAACAAAACTAGTTGATTGTGCATGTGTGTGTGTTCACGTGTGTGCATACATGTCTGTGAATGCATGCTAGTGTGTGTGTGTGTTTATGGAATTTTTAAACCTTAAGGTAGAATAAAGATATCTTGCTACAGCGAACTAAAGGAGGGAAAAACAGATTAAGATAATTAGTCTCAGAAAGACAAATATCATGTTTTCTTCCATCTGTGCCTTTTGGATGTTTAAATTGGATACATAGAATCACTTATGCATACATGATGTGAAAGAGGGAAAGAACAGTCTGGGGATGTAGGTGACTGACAGGAGAGAGGCTAAAAGTGCAAGGCTAGGAAGTGTGGGGGGAAATAGCTCAAAGTGTAAATAGCTCAATATGAAAATTTAAGAAAATAAAAGTTAAAAATTAAAAAGAAAATGCAGATGCAGACTGGTGAAATCATTACTTTAAAGTTTGTGTGTGTGTGTGTGTGTGTGTGCGAGTGTGAGTGCATGCCATGTGTGATGCATTTGTTACACATGGAGATCAGAGTTTTATGTCAGATCTTTCCTCATTCACTCCCTTCTGTTGACTGAGGTTTTCTGTCCTGCCTGGTTTCCAGTCATTAAGTCCCAAAGAAATCACACAGAGTTTACATTAACTATAAATTGATTGGCCCGTTAGCTCAGGCTTCTTATTAATTCTTTTTAAAAAATATTTATTTATTTATTATGTGTACAATATTCTGTCTGTGTGTATGCCTGCAGACCAGAAGAGGGCACCAGACCCCATTATAAATGGTTATGAGCCACCATGTGGTTGCTAGGAATTGAACTCAGGAACTTTGGAAGAGCAGACAATGATCTTAACCTCTGAGCCATCTCTCCAGTCCCTTCTTATTATGTTAGCCACGTAGCTCGGTACCTGTTCCAGCAAGGCATTCACATCTTGCTTCTTCTGTGGCGGGCTCACAGCTGCTGAAAGAGCTTCCTTCTTGCCAGAGTACTTCTGCTCTCATTGACCCCCCTCTCCTTCCTGTCTGGTTGTCCAACCTATACTTCCTGCCTGGCTACTGGCCAATCAGCATTTATTTAAAATATAATTGATAGAATACAATTGTCCCACACCACCCCTCCATGTTTATTTTCTTTCACAGGCTTTCAGTGAGCCTGAGTTAGGCTCAATGGCCAAAGAGCTCCAGAACCCACTATCTCCAGGCCACCATAGTGCTTGAGTTACAGAGTGCTCCATGGTGTTAGTATTTCCCTTGAGTTCTGAAGACGAGAAAGCAGTCACACGTTTTTAGCCTCTGCAGTTGACAATTAAGTCTCTTCCCAGTGCCTGCCTGAAATGAGTTTTAACACTTCACTGTCTACACAAAAGTCACCTCATTGACAGAAGGCCCATGGAGACAGAAAATGGATGATGGAAAACACTTCAAGTAAACAAACACTGAATTTAAGCAGGAAGATTTACAAATGGCAATGTATGTGTAACAATCCCAGCAAATCAGAGGATGTTCACTTCATTTCATACACTTGTTTAATGACTTATACCAAGTAAGAGTCATTATTTATGAGAAAATGGTAAACATGTACAAAATAATACAGAAGTGAAGGACAAAATTCTCACATAATGTATAAGTAAACAAATATTCTCCCCCAAATGAGGTAAATATTTAATGAAATTAGAAAGATATGGAGTCAAAGAATCTTGTCTTAAATGAAAGTGAATTAAAATTCATGTCTAGAATGTCAGACACTCCATAGTAACACTGATTGCAAGGTAGATATTTCTATTCCCCAAACTTTATTTCAGTTCCAGTGATACAGATCTACAGAAAATTATAGAAAGTCACAACAAAATAAAATAACAGTGTCTTCAGGAAGCTGGTAATACTAAGTTCTCTCCCATGTTCAGAAGAAAATTCTCTAAATATAGTTTATATATATTTAGAAAGACTGATATGGATTCTTTTTACTTTTTATTTAAAGAAAACAAGCTCTATTTTTCATTATACATACAAATCCAAGTTCCCACTCCCCCCCTTTCTCCAATTCCCTCCACATACCTTTCCACCCCACCCACATCCAGTCCTCAGAGAGGGTAAGGCACACTGCTTTGGTGAACTTCCAAGGCCCTCCCTACTAAATATATATATAGAGAGTAAAGTATCATCCAAATAGAAAAGGGAGCTCCCATTAGCTCAGGTAGACTGTCAGTGGTTGTACCCATTATGGTCTTGGCCTCTTTGCTAATATTCTCACTCCTCCCACTCTTCAACCTGACCTTGAAAGCTCAGTCCAGTGCTCCTATGTAGGTCTCTGTCTCTGTTTCCATCAGTTACTGGTTGGAGGTTCTATGGTGATACTGCCCTGTAGTCAAAGGGCAAGTCAAGATTGCCCCCTCCTCTGTTGCTTAGGGTCTTAGGCAGGGTCATCCTTTTGAATTCCTGGGAATTTCTATAGAGCCAGTTCTTGCTAATCCTATAATGGCTTCCTCAATCAAGAATCTCTTTCCTCACCCTCATGACTGTCCTTCCTCCTTGCCTTTTCGATTCCCTCAAGCTCTTCTCACCCCTTTCCTTGTCCTTCTTCTTCCAATTCCACCCTCCCTTCTTCCCCTACTCCTATGCTCCCAATTTTGTCAGGCTATCTTGTCTGTTTCCACTTTCCAAGGTGGATCTATATATGTTTTTCTTAGGATTCACCTTATTATTTAGCTTCTCTAGGACCATAAACTATAGGCTCAATATTCTTTATTTATATCTAGTATCCAATTACAAGTGAATACATACCATATTCATCTTTATGGCTCTGGATTACCTCATTCAAGATAGTGTTTTCTAATTTCATTTATTTGCATGCAAAATTCAAGATGTTGTTTTTTACTGCTAAGTAGTATTCTAATGTGTAAATGTGCCATATTTTCTTCATCCATTCTTAGGTTGAGGGGCATCTAGGTTGTTTCCAGGTTCCGGATATTACAAATAATGCTGCTATGAGCATAGTTGAACTAATGCCTTTGTAGTATGATTGAACATCTTTTGGGTATATGCCCAAGAGTGGTATTGCTGGCTCATGAGGTAGGTTGATAACCAATTTTCTGAGAAACTGCCATACTGATTTCCAAAGTGGTTGTGCAAGTTTACATTCCCACCAGCAATGGAGAAGTTTTACACTTCCTCCACCTCCTCTACAGCATAAACTATCATTGGTGTTTTTGATCTTAGCCATTCTGACAGGTATAAGATGTTATCTCAGAGTTGTTTTGATTTGCATTTCCCTGATGGCTAAGGATGCTGAACATTTCTTTAAGTGTCTTTGGCCATTTGAGATTCTTCTGTTGAGAATTCTTTGTTTATTCTCTACCCCATTTTTAACTGGGTTATTTAAACTTTTGATGTCTATTTTCTTGAGTTCTTTATATATTTTAGAGATTAGTCTTTTTATTTTTTTATTTTTTTGGTTTTTCGAGGCAGGGTTTCTCTGTGGCTTTGGAGCCTGTCCTGGAACTAGCTCTTGTAGACCAGGCTGGTCTCGAACTCACAGAGATTCACCTGCCTCTGCCTCCTAAGTGCTGGGATTAAAGGCGTGCGCCACCACCGCCCAGCCTAGAGATTAGTCTTTTGTCTGATGTGAGGTTAGTAAAAAATTTTCCCCATTCAGTAGGCTGCCTTTTTGTTTTATTGACTGTGTCCTTTGCTTTATAGAAGCATCTCAGTTTCAGGAGGTACCATTTATTAATTGTCACTTTCAGTGTCTGTGCTACTGGGGTTATATTTAGGAAAAGATCTCCTCAGCCCATGCATTGAAGAATGCTTCCCACTTTCTCTTCTAAAAAGGTTCAAGGTGGTCTTATTTATATTGAGGTCTTTAATCCATTTGGACTTGAGTTTTGTGCATGGGGATAGATATGGATCTATTTCTATTCTTCTACATGTTGACACCCAGTTAGGCTAGCACCATTTGTTGAAGATACCTTTTTTTCTATTGTATAATTTTAGCTTCTTTATCAAAAATCAGGTGTTCATAAGTGTGTGGATTAATATCTGGGTCTTCAGTTTGATTCTATTGGCCAGCCTCTCTGTTTTTATGCCAGCATTAAGCTGTTTTTATTACTGTAGCTCTGACATAGAGCTTGATGTCAGGGATGGTGATGCCTTCATAAGTTCTTTATGTACAGGATTATTTTGGCTACCCTTGGGTTTTTGTTTTTCCATTTAAAGTTAATTATTGTTCTTTCAAGGTCTGTGAAAAATTGTGTTAGGATTTTTATGGGGACTGCATTGAATCTATAAATTGCTTTTGGTAGGGTTGCCATTTTATTATTTTGATCCTATCTTTCCAAGAGCATAGGAGATCTTTCCATTTTCTGGTATATTCTTCATTTTCTTTCTTCAAAGACTTAAAGTTTTTGTCGAATAGGTCTTTTACTTCTTTGGCTAGTCTTACCCCAATATATTTTATGTTGTTTGTGGCTATTGTGAAAGGTGATGTTTCCCTGATTTCCCTCTCAGCTTCTTTATCATTTGTATATAGGAAGGCTACTGAATTTTTTGAGTTGATCTTTTATTTTGCTACATCACTGAAGACATTTATCAGCTGTAGAAGTTCTATAATTTTTTTTCCTTATTTCTTCCTTGATCCAGCGTCAATTAAGCTCTGTTCCATTTCAATGAGTTTGTAGGCTTTCTGCAATTAGTGTTGTTGCTGAAAATAACTTAAAACCATGGTGATCTGATAAGACATAAGGGGTTACTCCAATTTTTTTTTTGTATCTGTGGAGGTTTGCTTTGTTACTGAGTATGTGATCAATTTAAGAGAAGGTTCCCTGAGGTGTCAAGAAGAAAGTATATTCTTTTGTGTTTGGGTGGAATGTTCTATAGATGTTGGTTAAGTCCATTTGAGTCATGACATCTGTTAGTTCAATTATTTCTCTGTTAAGTTTCTGTCTGGTTGACCTGTCCATTGGTGAGAGTGGAGTGTTGAAGTCTCCTACTATTAGTGTGTGGTGTTCGATTTGCTACTTAAGTTTTAGCAGTGTTTCTTTTACATATTTGGATGCTCTTGTATTAGGGGTATAGATGTTCAGGATTGAGACTACATCTTGATGGATTGTTCCTGTTATGAGTATAAAGTGTCCTTCTCCATCTCCTCTGATTGATTTTAGTTTGAGATTTATTTTGTTAGATATTAGGATAGCTACATTCACTTATTTCCTAGAATCCATTTGATTGGATAACCTTTTCTCAACCCTTTACTCAAAGGTTTTGTCTGTCTTTGAGGTTGAGGTGTGTGTTGTGGAGCAATGGTTTGTACCCCGTCAATTGTATTTTGATAAAATCCTGATTGGCCAATAGCCAAGTAGGAAGTATAGGCAGGGCAACCAGACAGAAAGTATAGATGGGGAAAAGAGAACAGGAGAAGTCTGG
Organism: Chionomys nivalis; assembly: GCF_950005125.1. Classification (NCBI taxonomy): domain Eukaryota; kingdom Metazoa; phylum Chordata; class Mammalia; order Rodentia; family Cricetidae; genus Chionomys; species Chionomys nivalis. The sequence continues at coordinate 158,435,233 of NC_080086.1, read as the reverse complement.
GAAGAAGAAAGATTCAGTCTGCAGTTGTCATCCAGACAGAGAGGAAGCAAAATAAGAATGCCTCGCTGATGAAAGGTACCAAGCCATTTGGCTAACACAGATAAGAATAATAGGTTAATATAAGTTTTAAGAGTTAATAAGAAGCCTGAGCTACTAGGCCAATCAGTTTATGATTAATATAGATCACTGTGTATTTCTTTGGGACAAAATGACTATGGAACCAGGCAGGACAGAAACTTCTGCCCACAGATGTGTTTCTATACAGCAAGAAATGTATAGCTGTTTTGGTATCCATTCTCTTAGTTAGTATTTTTTTATAGGTGAATTGAGTCTACTGATATTAAGAGATATTAATGACCATTGATTGTTAATTCCTATTATTTTTCAGTAGTAGTGTTTATGTGTTTCCCTTCTTTGGGTATTGCTGGTGGGGTGTTATCTGTTGTCTGTGTTTTATGGGTGCAGTTAGCTTCCTGGGGTTGGAGTTTTCCTTCTAGTATTTTCTGTAGAGCTGGGTTTGTGGATATGTATTATTTAAACCTATTTTTGTTATGGAATATCTTATTTTCTCCATCGATGGTGACTGAAAGTTTTGGAACATGGGTATTGTAGTTTGGACTTCCATCCATGGTCTCTTAGTGTCTGCAGCACATCTTCCCAGGACCTTCTGTCTTTCCTGATTTCCATTGAGAAGTTGAGTGTAATTCTGATAGGTCTACCTTTAAATGTTTCTGGACCATTTTCCTTTGCAGCTCTTATCATTATTTCTTTATTCTGTATGTTTTACGTTTTGATTATTATATGGGGAGGGAATTTTTTTTTTGATCTTGTCTCTTTGCTATTCTGTCAGCTTCTTGTATCTTCATATGGATATCATTCTTTAGTTTGGGAAAGTATTCTATAATTTTGTTGAATGTATTTTCTGTGCCTTTAAGCTGGAGTTCTCCTTCTTCTATACCTATTATTCTTAAGTTTGTTCTTTTCATGGTGTTCCAGATTTTCTGCATGTTTTGAGTTAAGAATTTGTTGGATGTAATATTCTTTCACCAATGAGTCTATTTCCTATATAGTAGACTCAACACCTGAGATTCTTTCTTCTGTATCTTGTATTCTGTTAGTTATACTTGTCTCTGTAGTTCCTGTTCATTTACTCCGATTTTCCATATCCAGAACTCTCTCAGTTTGTGTCTTGTTTATTACCTCTATTTCAGTCTTCAAGTCTTGAACTATTTACTTCACCTCTTTCACTGTTTTTTTTTTTTCTTGTTTGGGGGGGTTCTTTGTGGGATTTATTAATTTCTTCCAATTTTTTGTTTGTCTATTCCTCCATTTCTTTAAGGAATTTTTCATTTCCTCTTTAAAGGTCTCCATCATTTTCATACAGTTATTTTTAAAGTCAGTTTTTCTGCTTCTTCTGGGATGACCAAATCTTCCTGTTGTATGAGCACTGGCTTCTTGTGTTACCATGTTGCATTTTAGGCTGTTGGATGAATTCTTGCATTGGTGCCTACATATCTCTTCCTTCAAATGAGGTCAGCAGGGTCTTTGCACCTTGTTTCAATCCTTGCAGTAGCTGATTGAGTGTTTGGGAATTGTTATTGGTTTGCTTTTTACTGTCCATATGTCTGTTCTCAGGAAGCCCCTGAGGTCTCCCTAAACCTGCTCTCTTTGTCTACTCTCCTGGTTTGCTCCTTTGGTACTCTCTCTTGATCCCTTTAGTATTTTAGCATGCTCTTGGTCCCCTCAGTATTGTAGCAAGCTCTGGATCCCCTCAGTATTGTATCAAGCTAATAGTCCCCTCAGTATTGTTGTAAGCTCTTAAGTCCCCTCAGTATTGGAGCAAGCTGTTTCAGAGTTCCACCAAGGTTGAGGGAGTGGCTATGTGGATTCTAAGGGGGTTAAGCTCTTGCGATGTCTGTGATTCTGCTTTTTCTGCTCATCAGTCTTTGGAGACCATTTCCAAACCCAGAACTGACTTATTTCAATGAGATGCTACATCGGTTCTAATTCCCCAAGTCAATTTTCTATGATATCAGAGAGTGGGGAAGCACAAGAAATCAGGTAGCACATTGTTGCTTTTTCTTAGATATTCCTGGAAGCTGAATCCAATAACTTGTTGAGATATATAACTGTATTCCCAGAATACAACCCTTATCTACCGTTTTTAAACAGATAACGAAAGAATCTATACAGCAAGTAGGTATGCAGGAGTCTCTGAAGATCAACTGCTGCGGGAGCTCCTTCCACTCCTTCAGCCAATAGCTGAATCACTCCTGGCAACACCGATCTATTCCCAAAAGAATGTTGAGCACCAAAGACACTCCACCTGGAGCCTTTATTCTTGGCAGAACTGGCCTTTGGGCAAAGAAATGCCCATACCTCAACCACTGACAGAGATACAGAGTATTCGTAAATGGATAAAACAGGACTGTCATATCCTGCCAAAACAGGGTAAGATAGTTTTGAAAAGTTTCTTGCCTTTGAAAATGGTATGTCAGTTATGTTAGGCCTTAGCCAAAGTTGGTTGCTTCAATGCTGCAAACGTGACTTTGGGTGATTGCCCAGGTAGCTAGTTGTCTCTGTGATTTGTTGCATGTTTTGTAAGTTGTTTAATTGCACTTTTAATTACTCAGGTAACATTATTTCCCTTCTCAGATCTTCGATGGGGTTGAAGACTTTATAAATATAGTTACTTTCCTCTCATGACTTGACTAAGTTATTTATTATACAAGACTTAAGCTAGTTAGAATAGAATATTTGTACTTATTGTATATAATTTCATAGTAGGTTTAGAACTCTCTTACTTAAACAAAAGGGGGAGATGTTGCAGGAGCTCCTTCCGCTCCTTCAGCCAATAGCTGCTGACATACCAGCCCACTGGGGTGTGGTCTCTCTCTCTCTTTAAAAAAGCGGCCACTGCCCTCCACTTCTCTCTTGCTTCTGGCTCTGCTTCCTGTCTGGGACGGTGATCTGTAAGTTTTTCCCCCTTAAATAAATAACCATTCTATTAATCATAATTCCAAACTGGTGTGGGATAGTTTGTGACTTATGTCTTCAATCAACTCCAAATTGCTTTCATTTAGTATGTAAATAACATGGCATTCTATTAGGCTGCTAAATATTCCCTGCAAGTATCTTGGCCATATGAGAACAGAGAGTGGCTTTGGTCTCCTAACCTTTCTTGTAGTTTTGTGGAAGTCAGTCTAGCTGTAGGTTTGGATATAATAATTTCCTAGTAAATATGTTTTCTTTCTCTTCCCCATCTGGAGGACACCTTCAAATTCCTATTTTATAACAAAAAAATGCCCTGCAGTCAATTTCAGATTGAATTTTGTTTTGTGTTATGTTGGTATTACTATAAATTTTTCATGGAATTTTCAGAGATAATAACATGATATGCAAGAATAAACTTTTAGAATGAAGTCAACTTCTTCATATATTAAAATTCATATATTTTAAAAATCACTTCTTGGTACTAGTAATATAGTGATCGTTTGTGTGTGTGTATGTGTGTGTATGTTTGTCTGTGTTCTAATACTATATCAAGCTTTAATTTGTTATAAAACTAACAGAAAAATCACATGAATCCCATGAACAAACTAGCATCAAACACACAGACTTTATAGTAAAAGTAAAAATATATACTTATTAAAAATGTGTCAGCTGGTTAAAATGTTAAAAAATAACAATTTTATTACATCAAAATGACCTTGAAGCATGATTAATAAAAACTATGGGTTAGAAATTGGTATTCAGCCTGAAGATCCAAAAATCAAAATAGCCAGCCACTGACTCTTACCTCGACCTTAGACTTAAAATGGTGATCTTGCCTTTTGCAAGAATGAGACTATTTTTGAAAGCTGCCCCCACCCCAATCTTATATTCTCATCTACTTTGGGATCAATGGTATGCACCATGGGGATTAAAGGCATGCACTTCCCACTTTCTATGGCAACTAGTGTGGCTACTGGGATTAAATGTGTGTGTTACCATAACCTAGTTTGTAAGTGGGACTGTCTTAGTCTCAAATCCTCAGAAAGTCTTTATTTTTCAAAGACAATTGAAATTCTACTACATGACCTTAACTTAATCATTCTATACACTAGCCAAAAAGAAAAAGAGACCCAAATATGTATAGAAACATGTGGCTGGATAAGTAAAATAATACATCAGATTTAACACAAAAAGTAGAGTAGCCTGTGAAGTTAGTGTTCTAAATAAGCAAAGCCAGTCACAAGTTGTTTCAGTGATGTTTTCGGAAAAGGTAGCTAGAAATGACAAATTCATAGAACAAAAAAAAAGATAATAATGACAAAAGTTGGGTTGGAGGATAAGGAGTTTTTTTAATAGCCACTGTGTAATTTCCACAAAATAAAATGTTTCTTGAGACCGATTTCTCAATGTTGGTAATTGATGTGGCATAACAAAGTATAAACCTAACGTCATTGACATAAGTAGTTTCATAATACCTTAAAAAATTCTGAAACTCTATATAGAGCTGAAATTGTTTGGTTTTGCTTAATATGGCAAGTGTGTAGGTGACAGGTGAAAAAAGGTACATGTTTGCTTTTTATTTTTATGTTATCTTTGAATTGTGCAATTGTGGCCAATTTGAATGCATTAATGATAAACTCAGAATCAACAACAATGCATTGGTGTCATATTAAGAAAAGAAATCACCCTTTCTTTTGGTGTCATTTAATGAAGAGAGAGCTCATATTTGAATTTTCTACTTTGGCCTCACTCTTTCTTCATTCCTCATAAATAATTCCTGTGCTATTTTTGCTTAACAACACAGAAAATATCACATGGGAAAAGAAAAGGAAATACTTTGCAGAAATCAAACAAAGTTTTCCAAAGGATTGATTCACTGACTACACAGACCCCATCTGACCCAGATAACAAACAGTAATACAAACATTGTTGTTTAATAAGCAATAATCACATGTTCTGTTCAACTTTATGGTCATTTTGTAAGGTCATTTTTGTCTTAGTTGTTTATTTCAGAAAGTAATTATAACACACATGTATCCTCTTGGTTCGGAAACATGGAAGAGTACATAAGATTAGAGCTAAACTTTAGCTTAGGTTGTAAACGTTGATTACATGGGAAATCCAGTGTAAGTGAAATTGGGTATTACATTATTCTCCTAAAGGCATTGGGAGCCCACCAAGGCCAGCTGGTCTGGGACTGAATAAGCATGGGTTGAAACTGGACTCTCTGAGCATGGCGGACAATGAAGGCTGATGAGAAGCCAAGGACAATGGCACTAGGTTTCGATCCTAATACATGAACTGGCTTTGTGGGAGCTTAGCCTGTTTAGACGCTCACCTTCCCGGACATAGATAGAAGACCTTCGTCTTCCCACAGGGCAGGGAATTTGGACTGCTCTTCAGTATCGAGAGAGAGGGGAAATGGTGTGGGGGGAGGAGAAGAGGAGTGGGGATAGGGGGAGGGGAGTGGGGGGAGGGGGCAATATTTGGGAGGAGGGGAGGGAAATGGGAAATGGGGAGTAGGTGGAAATCTTAATTAAAAAAGAATAAAAATAAAAATAAAAAATAAATAAATAAATAAATAAGAACAAAAAACAAACAAACAAACAAAAGAAACGATCTGAGTATACACTAGGTTAATAGTCTTATGTAACCTCAGATTGCATTTTTGACTTTGATTATAATGTCTAACAATAGTTGTAGCCTTTTAGAATGTAAGAGATTTAATACTAATAAATTGACACAATGGATATTTAACTTATTCAGACTTCAGACATCTATAATTACACACACACATACACACACACACAAAAAAGTTCAATACTATGTTTAATTGAACATAACCATCTTTATAGAATGGGACTGAAGGCAAACTGCAAGCCTGGGGAGTTAATTTAATTCTAAACATAGCCTATAACTGGATTTTTGAAAATTCTTTCATTTACAAAAATGAAAGAACATATAAAATAAGTGAAATTTAAAGCTATAACCAAACTCTAGCATATAGATTAATGGGGAATGGTTTGAAACTAAGGCCATTACAGTGAAAAGAATGAGTAGCAAAAGAGAGAGAAAGAAGAAAGACAATTGTGTGCTTTGAAAAATGTAATTGATAAATAAGCCTGCATTGATATCTAGACCATAAGTAACTATGTTTCTGTTTCATTAAAAAGTATAATCTCCCAATTTTACTTTGCAGTCATTCTTCCCAGTGTCCCAAATAAAATGGAATGGGCTAATGTTTTTAAGAAAACAGATGATATTTGTAGTTTTACAACTACAAAGCAACCTTTATATTTTACTTGTCTTTGTCATTGTGATAGCTCTTGTTCACAATTAGGTTTGTATGGAAATGCTGCATATTTATTTGCATTGACCAAATCAAGGTACCTCTGAATAGTCTACCCACTGGGTAAGCTGGTGAGTATGTTGTAGTATAGCTATACTACCTGGCACTAGTTGTTCCATAAGCAGTCAGGTTCTGATGTCCCCCCAAAAGAGAAGAGATGAGTAATCTAAATGCATTCATGAACAAAATCTAAACACTCATAAGGCCACACAGTATGGTTTCATTTGCACAATGGCCTGAAATGGGCAAACATACATTATAGAGATACCTATCAGATTTGTTGTCTTGAAAGCTTAAAATTAAACCCTAAAAGTTCAAGAGGAATATTAACAGACTTTATATAAAGATTAGATAAAGTATGTTCTTCTCAGTTATCATGGACTATAAAACAAATAAGTCATACTATATAATTTATAGATGTTTGAACAAGAAACCACCTAAAATAAATAGCCATTAAATTAAAGGATGCCCTCATTTGCTTCCAGTTGGTTCCACTCAGGAAAGAATCTGGATTAGAGTCTGTGCCAGATGAGAAGTGGGAATAGTCTACATTCTTTCCTTCATTTTTTAAAAAATTTATTTATTTATTAGAATTTTTCACCTCCTCCTCTCCTCCCATTTCCCTCCCATTCCCCCCACTCCCTTTCCCCCTCCCTCTCCAGTTGTAAGAGCAGTCAGGGTTTCTGCCCTGTAGGAAGTCCAAGGTCCTCCCCCCTCCATCAAGGTCTAGAAAGGTGTGCATCCAAACAGACTAGGTTACCACAAAGCCTGTACATGCAGTAGGATCGAAACCCAGTGCCATTGTCCTTGGCTTCTTAGTATGCCCTGATTGTCAGCCACATTCAGAGAGCCCAGTTTGATCACATGCTCCATCAGTCCCAGTCCAGCTGGCCTTGGTGAGCTCCCAATAGATCAGTCCCTCTGTCTCAGTGGGTGGGTGCACCCCTCATGGTCCTGACTTCCTTGCTCATGTTCTCCCTCCTTCTGCTCCTCATTTGGACCTTGAGAACTCAGTCCAGGGCTCCAATGTGGGTCTCTGTCTCTATCTCCATCCATCGCCGGATGAAGTTTCTATGGTGATATGCAAGATATTCATCAGTGTGGTTATAGGATAAGGCCAGTACAGGCACCCTCTCCTCTGCTGCCCACAGAACTAGTTGGGGAAATCCCCTTGGCCACCTGGTAACCCCTCTGGAGCCAAGACTCTAGCCAACCCTAAAATGGCTCCCTTGGTTAGAATAACTTCTTCCCTGTTCTCATATCCACCCTTCCTCTATCTCAATTATTCCATTCCCCCAAGCTCTCCCCAATCCTCCCCTTCTCCCTTCTCTCTCCCCATCTCCCCTTCCCCCCAATCCACTCTCACCCCCCTGCTCCCTACTTTTGCCTGATGATCTTGTCAACTTCCAATATCCAGGAGGATAACTATATGTTTTTCTTTGGGTTCACCTTCTTATTTAGCTTCTCTAGTATCATGAACTATAGGCTCAATGTCCTTTGTTTATGGTTAGAATCCACTTATGAGTGAGTACATACCATATTCCTCTCTTTGGGTCTAGGTTACCTCACTCAGGATAGTGTTTTCTATTCCCATCCATTTGCATGCAAAGTTCAAGACATCATTGTTTTTTATCGCTGAGTAAAACTCTAAAGTATATATGTGCCACACCTTCTTTACCCATTCTTTTATTGAGGGGCACCTAGGTTGTTTCCATGTTCTGGTTATTACAAATAGTACTGCTATGAACATAGTTGAACAAATGCTTTTGTATTATGATTGGGCATCTTTTGGGTATATTCCCAAGAGTGGAATTGCTGGATCTTGAGGTAGGTTGACTCCCAGTTTCCTGAGAAACCTCCACAGTGATTTCCAAAGTGGTTGCACAAGTTTACATTCCCATCAACAATGGATGAGTGTTCCCCTTACTCCACTACCTCTCTAACATAAGCAATCATTGTTATTTTTGATTTTAGCCATTCTGACCGGTGTAAGATGGTGTCTCAAAGTAGTTTTGATTTGCATTTGCCTGATTGCTAAGGAGGCTGAGCATGACCTTAAGTGTCTTTTGGCCATTTGAACTTCTTCTGTTGAGAATTCTCTGTTCAGTTCAGTACTCCATTTTTAATTGGGTTAATTAGAGTTTTAATGTCTAGTTTCTTGACTTCTTTATATATTTTGGAGATCAGACCTTTGTCTGATGTGGGATTGGTGAAGATTTTCTCCCATTCAGTAGGTTGCCTTTTTGTCTTAATGACAGTGCCTTTTGCATTACAGAAGCTTCTCAGTTTTAGGAAGTCCCATTTATTCATTGTTGCTCTTATTGTCTGTGCTACTGGGGTTATACGTAGAAATTGGTCTCCTGTGCCCATGTGTTGCAGACTACTTCACACTTTCTCTACTATCAGGTTCAGCTTGATCAGATTGATATTGAAGTTTTTAATTCATTTGGACATGAGTTTTGTGCGTGGTGATAGATATGGGTCTATTTTCATTCTTCTACAGGTTGACATCCAGTTATGCCAGCACCATTTGTTAAAGCTGCTTCTTTTTTCCATTGTATAATTTTAGCTCCTTTGTCGAAAATCAGGTGTCCATACATTTGTGGGTTAATATCCAGGTCTTCTATTCAATTCCATTGGTCAACATCTCTGTTTTTATGTCAATATCAGGCTGTTTATATTACTGTAGCTCTGTATTGAGTTTGAAGTCAGGGATTGTAATGCCTCCAGAAGTACTTTTATTGTATAGGATTGTTTTGGCTATCTTGGGTTTTTTGTTTTTCCATATAAAATTGATTATTGTTCTCTCAAGGTCTGTGAAGAATTTTGTTGGGATTTTGATGGGGATTGCATTGAATCTATAGATTGCTTTTGGTAGAATTGCCATTTTTACTATGTTGACTCTCCCAAACCAAGAGCAAGGGAGATCCTTCCATTTTCTGGTATCTTCTTCAATTTCTTTCTTTAAAGGCTTAAAGTTCTTGTCAAATAGATCTTTCAGTTCCTTGGTTAGAGTTACCCCAAGATATTTTATGCTATTTGTGGCTATCATGTAAAAGTGATGCTTCTCTGATTTCCCTCTCTGCTTCTTTATCTTTTGTGTATAGGAGGGCAACTGATTTTTTGGAGTTGATCTTGTATCCTGACACATTACTAAAGATGTTTATCAGCTGCAGGAGTTCTTTGGTAGAGTTTTTGGGGCCGCTTATGTAAACTATCATATCATCTACAAATAACGAAAGTTTAACTTCTTCCTTTCCAATTTGAATCCCCTTGATCTCTTTATTTTGTCTGATTGCTATTGCTAGAACAGAAAATAATAGAAGGAAAACCACAAACCAAAGAAGCCAACAACACCCCAAAACACAAGCATCTAATAACCATCCACCAGCACAACTTAAAGAAAGGAAACACACAAACACTACCACCAGGAAAAATAACCGGAGTTAGCAACCTCTGGTCATTAATATAACTTAATATCAATGGACTCAATTCACCTATAAAAAGGCACAGGTTAAGAGAATGGTTATGAAAACAGGATCCAGAATTCTGCTGTTTACAAGAAACACACCTCAAATTCAAAGACAGACACTACCTCAGAGTAAAGGGTTGGGAAAATGCTTTCCAATCAAATGGTCCAAAGAAACAAGCAGGTGTGGCTATATTAATATCTAACAAAATTGACTTCAAACTAAAATCAATCAGAAGATATGGAGAAGGACATTTTATTCTCATAACAGGAACAATTCATCAAGAAGAAGTCTCAATCCTGAATATCTACACTCCTAATATAAAAGCACCCACATATATAAAAGAAACATTACAAGAACTCAAAGCATACATCAAACCACACACTCTAATTGTAAGAGATTTCAACACTCCACTCTCATCAATGTACAGGTCAACCAGAAACTTAACAGAGAAATAAGAGAACTAACAGATGTAATGAACCAAATGGATCTAACAGACATCTATAGAACATTCCACCCAAACAGAAAAGAATATATCTTCTTCTCAGCATCTCATGGAACCTCAAAAATTGATCACATAATTGGTAACAAAGCAAACATCCATAGATATAAAGAAATTGTATAACCTTCTGTGTACTATCGGATCACCATGGAAAAAAGTAAGAATTCAACAACAATTCTACCCTCAGAAAGCCTACAAACTCATGGAAACTGAACAGTCAACTACTGAACCACACCCGGGTCAAGGAAGAAATAAAGATGATGGAGGAGGGTCATCTTTCTATCTGTTGTTTCATTGGTTAATTAATAAAGAAAACTGCTTGGCCTTTGATAGGACAGAAAATTAGGTAGGTGGAGTAAACAGAACAGAAAGCTGGGAGAAAGAAGCCTAGTCAGACAGTTGCCATGATTCTCCCACTCCAGACAGACGCAGGTTAAGATCTTTCCTGGTAAGCCAGCTTGTGGTACTACACAGAATATTAGAAATGGGTTAGATCAATATGTAAGAGCTAGCCAATAAGAGGTTAAAACTAATGGACCAAGCAGTGCTTAAAAGAATACAGTTTCCATGTAGTTATTTTGGGGGTAAGCTAGCAGGGATCCAGGCAGGAATGCAGCCCACCCTTCTCACTACAGAAAGAAATTAAAGTCTTCCTTGAATTTAATGAAAATAACAATACAACATACTCAAACCTATGGGACTCTATAAAAGCAGTGCTAAGAGGAAAGTTCATAGCACTAAGTGCCCACATAAAGGAAACAGAGAAAACACACATTAGAGACATAACAGCAGAGCTGAAAGCTCTAGAACAAAAAAAGAAGCAGACTCACCCAGGAGGAGTACAAGACTGAAAGTAATCAAACTGAGGGCTGAAATCAACAAAATAGAAACACAGAAAACAATCCAAAGAATCAAAGAAACAAAAAGCTGGTTCTTGGAGAAAATCAACAAGATTGACAAACCCCTATCCAAACAAATCAAATGGAAGAGAGAGAACATGCAAATTATTAAGATCAGAAATGAAAAGGGGGACATAAGCACAGACACAGAGGAAATTCAGAAAATCATTAGATCTTACTACAAAAGCCTGTATGCCACAAAACTGGAAAATGTAAAAAAAAAAAAAAATGGACATTTATTTTTAGATAAGTACCATATACCAAATTTAAATCAAGACCAGGTGAACATTTTTTTAAAAAGATCTTCATTTGCTTATAAGTACAAACTTTATCTCAGTTGCATATAGCATCCTCTTTGATTTAAATAGCCATGTGATTACATATATAACATTAGGGGGATCATAATTCTGTCGAATACAGCACATGGCATTTTCTCTCTCTTTTTTAAACATGGGAGCATATATGATCGATGCATGCTTTTACCATTTCTGTCCTTAATATTTTTCATTTCATGCCACAGAGATTACCATGGTGTTAAAAACATGTAATTTTCATTCATCCCTCACAATAATATTTATTGACTGTTCATATATTAGAGTTTAAAATGCAAATAGAGACTGGAAGACAATAATCTATGAAATGTACATTGTCTTAGAATTTCAATTTAATTGAAATGTATATATTCTAAAATAGAAATGTAATACATTTTATTTTATTAATATATTAAAAACATAAACTGAAAGACAAATAAGAAATTAAAATTAAATAATTTATAATTGTTTAATATACAAACTTTTTGAAGAGTTTTACAAATGAAATTACATGGTGTCTACAATCATTTTTAATTTAAATATTATAAATGACATCAAAATTTACTGCATTTACCAAGCTAATTTATATAGTAATCATTAATACAAGGTTTCTATATGTGAATTACAATTGGTCTAGACAATATTTAGTGCTTAATTTATTCAGTGGTTTCACTAGCAAATTATTTATAGAATTTATGAATATAAATTGGTTGTATTAAACAATAACAATCATATAGGAATATATTAAAGTATTTAGAGGTTCTTAAAGTTATTACAAAATATTTCTTCCTAAATTTTCAATTGTCTGATTTTATCTTGTAGCTTTCCTTGTTATAAAAGGCAATACATAGAATTTCAGTACTTGAGAAAGAACTATAAATTTATCTAATATAGATAAATTCCTAAAATGTTCATAAAGCCATGATCATTCTATTTGCAATTCAGTTTTAAAATTTGTGTATAGAATAACATTGTCATAACTTTTCTTCTAGAGCTCTGTATTTCCCAGTCTACACATGAAGTTCATGCTTCCCAGAAAATATTTATGAAGGAAAAAGAAGCTACTGTATTGAAAGTCATGAATGTTGTTTTTTGTTCTTATCTTTTATTCTCACAGTGACACTGCTTTTTTATGTTTACAAGCACAATAGCAGACACTGAAGAGGAGACACCCATGTACAAAATTCACTCGGTGCATAAGGAAGAGCTTAGTTTGATCTGTTTGTGCTAGAACTGTCTTTACTGTGAAGCACATATGAAAAATGTAAGCACAGAAACTAAGGGCAGTTTACAGACCACCAACAAGACAATGTGATGCTCACAGAAAATAGTTTTATTGGAAAAAATATAGAACAGGATCTGTGCTATAGACTAGGAGCTTTATAACCATCTTCTTGGATTGATATCATGTTTTATATATATAGATGTACTATGTAGATAATAGTAGTAGAAATTGAATATAATGTTTGATTGAATGTGGAGAAGGAGATATTTGAAATATTACACTGTAATGTCTGAGTACTCCTTTTTCTAATGCAAAATAAATCTTTAAACTTGTCACATATTATGGTAGATGGTACAAGGTTCCTTTTGTTGGTGATATTCAAGCATGCAGGCTTGAGTGTAAGATTGTATACTCTAGCAAAAATGTTATCTACCACTAATCATTTTTTATTATCTAGGCTAACATTATACTATCTCAGAACTGCTGGCTATTAATTATCTCTCTAAATATTACTTCAGAACACTCTCAGCACATCACAATATGAAAGACACCATCCCGTGGGGCTAAGTAAATAGTTTAATAAGTTAAATACAGATGATTATGATATATCAGGGGATAGATATAAAATAAAGATGGTTTTGTTAGTCAGGTACATTTGACCCATATTGTATTACATCAGACTGTGAGGTGATATAGACAATCACTGAGTTAGATAGCAAAATAAATGTTGCAAAAAAAATGGATCCACATATATGCTTTCATTCTAAATTTTTCCTAATAACACAAATATATGTTGTACTATTTCAAGAGTTTTTTAAGCTTACCAAATAAAAATTTATTAGATTGTATCTACTTGTAGCCTGGGGACTAAGGCTTCCAGAGCAAGAGGAAGAGAATATTGTCAAGAAAGATAAATGGAGCTATAAAATAGCTCCTTAATTCTGAAGAAAATGAATCATTATTCATAATAAATTTATCTGGAAAATATTAACATAGCAGTTTGCATCAAGAACCTGGTCTGTCTTATTTGAACAGAAAACTTAGTTTTCCTCTGGGGCATATTTTATCACTTAAATTATAAAAAAAAAGTGATAAACACAATATTGGAAATAATAGAAGCTGAAATTTATCTTAAATGAGATTAGACAAGACCTTTGTTCCAAAGGGGAGATGTCTCCTTTAAGCAGCTGTTGGGAAATGAATTTATCTCTCAAATATCTACCCTATAGAAAATTTGAGGTATCTTTGAAGATTAATTGGTTTGTCAAAATTTTCAATTATGTTTTTCATAAAGAGGTCATCTTTCTGGTACATGAAGCCCCATATCTGAAGCAGCCAACTCACTTATGAACACCAAGCTTGCTGGATCTCTTCAGGATGTACAATAAGCCCCATATTCTTCATGGTTAAGCTATGACTTGTTGAGGGGCGAGAGAAACCAAGACCTCATTCTTTCATGTACACAGGGATAAAGATCTACAGACACTTCGTTTAAAAACATATTTGTTTTACATGCTACTTAACCCTTATCAATGTGAAAACAAATCTTCATAGTAATGGGATTGATATTATTTTACATAAAGGATTAAAGCTTGGCTGAATATATGATACAGAAAGAGAGAATCTATGATTTTTTCTTAATTAGTCACTATGTTAATCTGATAGTTTGAGTGTTTAGATCATTGCTTCCTATGAGAACATACCAGAAAACATCAGAAGTATGTTTAGGGACATCTCAAAAAATAGTTGAGTTGATATTTTGATAGGGATTGCATTGATTCTGTAGAGACACTAACTCTTTCCTAATTCTAAGTCAAAATTAACTAAGTATATGTGTATATACATGTTTATATATGTATCAAGTGCCACCAAAACAACTTTAAAAAAATAAATCCTTCTAACACAGAATTTATTAACATGTTAACACTGTTCCAAGAACACTGGTAGGAAAAAAAACCTCTGTCTTTGTTTTCCATACTAATGTACTATTTATCTTTAAGACCTAGAAACTTAATGTGAGTATAAACACACTACAATCTTTAACAAAACCGCCATACCTATTTCCAAAGTGACTATATGTTTGCACTCCCACTAGCAGTTGCGTTACTAATTTTAGCACATACCCAAAGGATACTCAATCATACCACAAGGACACTTGTTTAGCTATGTTCACAGCATCATTATTCATCACATCCAGAACCTGGAAAAACCCTTGATGACCCTCAGCTGAAGAATGGAGAAGGACAATGTGGTACTTTTACACGGTGGATTATTACTAGGCTGTAAAAATCTATGACTATCAGCAGAGACTGCACATGAGTTTCGTGCCTGCCCAGACCTGAATAATTACACAAAACTGTATTATTTACAGCAGTGTTTGGCCAATGGCTTAGGCATATTCCCAGATATCTCTTACATCTTATATTAACCCATTTCCTATTAATCTATGTATCACCATGAAGCTGTGGCCTACCAGTAAGTTGTCGGCTTCTTTCTCCTTCGGCAGCTACAGGGCACCTCTTTTCCTCTGCCTTCTTTCTTCCCACATTCAGTTTAGTTTTCTCTGCCTAACTCTATTCTGCCCTGACAAGGTAGCTTCTTTATTAACCAATGGTAATAAAACATACTCATAGCATACAGAGGGAAATCCCACATCAGAGGACCTTATGAGATTTGCATGTACTGGCATCACATGGCATAAGGCACATAAAGCCACAGTGTGCAAACAGTCTGTTCCGAATTAAAATTGCTGTAAAACCAAATAATATCAAAAGCAATCACTACTAAAATCGCATTGAATCTATTACTATTTTTAAAAAGATATTTTGATAGCTGCATAATCAGAAACATTGCTATTATAAACATTTTACAACCTCTATATTCCTCTACAGGCCCCACACGGGGTCTGTCATACTGTTTTAAGAATCTGTTTTAGACATAATCAGCAAGTCAGTATTCAAAGTCTCAGGCCACAGGTACAGGTTAAACATTATTCTTGTAATTCATTTTTTTGTGAAATGACTTATTAAGATTTATTCTTTAGCTTTGGAATCATAAATTAAGAGGAAGGGGATAATTTATGTAAGCTGACAAATCATTAAGATTCAAGCCAAGGGTTGATGCAACCCTTATTTATATTTGCATTCCAAGCAGTCTTTGCTAACTTACACTTAAGACTTTACTGGAACAGAATAGGAAACTCGGAAGTACAGCCTGCCTCTTATTCACTATCAACTGTTTGCAATGTTTCGGTTTTATTATTTTGGTCTGAAAACCTCATTTCCACTGACATAATTGTCAGTGGGTTTCTAAGCGGCTACTTGGTGACAATGCTTTATCTCTGAAAGGAAATCGGTGTCTGTTATTGAGACACATGGAATCTGAAGAGGAAATACCAAACCTTGTGGGCAATAAGGTTTTCCTGACAAAAGGAAGATAGGCAAACAGGTACAGAACATCATATTGTTTCATACTTTTTTCATTTATATCTTTGTATTTATTTGCAATATAGATAAAACTTTTATCAATAGACTAAAAGTTGGAGTTTCTTCATGTTTTCACTTTTAAAGGGGTGTTAGATACTTTTTTCTTACATGATGAATGGAGATAACATATTCACATCACACATTACTCTCTGTGTGTTCACATGACTCATGGTATGTATGTGGAAGTCAAAGAAAGATTTGTGAAAATATGATCAATCATCTGTTCTACTGTTTAGGTATTGGTGACAGAATTTGACTTGACAGGCTTGGTTGCACAATTACCCACTAAGCCATCTTTGTCACCCCCAGATCCCATTTTCTCAACACCGCACAGCTATAGTAACAATGGAGTTACAGCATCTACACCTATTGGCACTGTGCCTACACAGTTTTTTTTTCCCACCCCATCAGTCATCTGTGGTTGGAAAAAAGTTAATATAACCTCACCACTTTCAGCTGGACGATTAACAATTGACAGATTCTGGGAGACAGCAAGCCATATTATTCAACTAAATACCTACTGATGAGCCCAGTAGGCTTTAAAAGATAATTCACAGTGGTCACTGATGGCCCTAGTTAAGCTCTGTGGAAGAAAAAACAAAACAGAGTTTGAAAGTGGGAGAGAGAGATTTATAGGAAAGAAGAGGTACTGGCATGGTGGGAGAGAGATAATAAAGGGCATTGGGGAGTAACCAAAATACACTATGTACATGCAAAAAATTGTCAGGTAACAAAATTTGTTGACAAAGTTACTAAATAAAAAGTGACTTTTATTTGTATTGTCACTAGTCAAGTGATATTAGAACTATTCTGTTTGTATATGATGAATGGAAATAATGACTTCAAATCCAAACACAAGTAGTTTCTAGTGTTTGTGCTACAAAAATGATAGATATTACGCTCACAGGACGTCTTTAAAATCTGTGGGATAGAGTATCTATGTCAGCATTAAGAGCACTCTTTGTTCAGTGTGTAATGCATATAATCTACTCACTTGGAAGCAATATTATAAAGAAACCAGTTAAATATTTAAGGCTTCTCATAAAGTAAAATAACAAATAGATAAATTATGCCATCTATTATTAAGAACACAAATATTTGCAATGACTTTGCTTACACAGTAGAACAATATATTTTCTTGACTATGTTTAACCTTAGTCAGTAAAATAAAATCCATTCATAACCTTAGGATATTTTTCAGATGTAAGTAAAATTTACTCAGTTATCATATATTTTATTTAGAGAAGACTATAATATTAAAAATATGAAAAATAAATTCAAACACAGGAAATTGCTTCCTTTCCTGAAGATATTTTTCTAGAAACACCATATCTCTTGACTAAAGTATATTTTGACAAAAAAAAATGCTGGTTTTGGTCAGATTTTAATATTAAGATTAAATCAAAAACTCCCAAATACTAAGTGTAGGATAAATATATTTAACAATTTTTTCTTTTATGAGTAAATGTGTTGAATATAGAAAATGCTTTTTTAAAAATATAAACTAGATATTCTCTTAAGTACAAACAAAATAAAAATAAATTAATTTCCAGTTCATGAAATGACTTAGTGATACAACAAATCAACAAGACACTGTTGTTAAAGACAATGCATACATGGTGGAAAAGGACAGAAGACTTTCAATACATGAAACAAGACACATGTATATAGAACTGACTACTTTGAAAAGAGACTTAAGCTGTACTAAGAGAGAGGGCAGCAGACAATTTTCAGACATGCTTCTGAGCCAATGCAATGAATTCCTTGATGCACGTGAAATGAGCAAGACAGACAGAATTTCCAGAGCAAACCTTAAGAGGTAGATTTCTCAAGACGGGTAATGTAGAGATGAGCAAATAACAACAATAATAATAATAATGATGATGATGATGATAATAATAATAATGGATCTGAAAAGATATCACAACCAGAGATCAGTGGTTTAAAATGTGGCACCTAAGAGTGTTTAGGATACACACAGTATCAGAAACAATGCCCATCATCAAAGTAGGAATGGATGATCATAGACTGCCAAAATATTTTAGAATTTATATAATAATCCATTACATCCTAATTAGGCATGGACTAACTTGAGGTTGTACATTGATGATGTCATCCTAAAATGCTCTCAAAGGAAAATGCAATAAATAGATTTTTCCCTCCAAACTGACTGGAATTAAACTCAAGAATAGTTGAATGTTTATAGAAACATTCATCCTTGAAGTAAGTGAAGTACACAATGGCTACCAGTAGTGTAAATAAGTGACAAGATACTCAAAACAAGGAGAAAGCTACACCAATAGAAGGACAAATAATTAAAGTGGGTTTATCTTTCATCAAGAATGTAAAAGTAAGCATGATCACATAAGTTCAACAAGTCAAGTAGTAATGCATGAAATATATAAAAGTTCTTAAATAAGTGCTTAGAGATGGAAATAAAAGTTATAGCACAAAATTTTTCAGAATGGTAGTGTTATTATCCATTATATACTAAAGAAGAAATTATTAGTTAACTCCAAAGCCTAACAACAGATTTTCTGAATTTCAACATCGAACAAACAAGAAATTTTAAGATTTTGAATGATAAAGTCTGGTGAAAATGCAACGAAACATCTAAATCCTCTGCACAGAGGAGTAGATGTGGATATATTATTTAAATGAAAGCTATATAATGCCTAAATTTTATGAAATGTATAATTCATGGATCTGTGACTATCAGTAAGACTTAAGAGAAACAAAATGAATGAGCAACCTGTATCACTATGCATCTAAATCACTGGAAAACAGTGACTAAGAGACAAATAGTTTGGTGTGGTCACACATACCTCTAACTCAGCAACATGGAGGCTGAGGCAGGAAAATTTGCTTCAGTTAGATGCCATCCCTGGACTACATAGTGCAAAACAACAATGAAAGCAATCAAAAAATAACCAGAGAGCAGCAGTGATTCTCCAAGTAAACTAAAGCAAAAAAAGAACATTATGTAATAGCATTATAGACAAGATGAAGCAACTCTTATAGGAAACGATGCAAGAATCATGAAGCAGCTTTGCTATGGGTTTGAAGGAGAAGAAGGTGTCATTTCAGAACATTGAGCCTAGCAAAACTACCAAATGATACTTTATGAACATACAAGCTTAAAGGTATTATGACTACCACGTTTACACTGAAATAAATACCAAGTAACCTCAGGCACCAGGAAAAAGTACCTAGACAGAAAAATGAATCTGAAATAAAAACTAAGTGACATAAAACTATTATCTACACAGGAAAGAATATAGATTTGTTTCTCACAATCTAAATATAATTTAAAGACAATTTAATTTTAAAATCAGCTGAAACATGAATAAGTTAATATTATATGAGCAAAATAATAATAAAAATAAATTGGGAAACATTTCCAAATAAAATATATTATCGTATTGCATGAAATGAAAGGGATAAATTACAGAATCCAATTATAAAGTTTCAATGCTCTATATGAATTGTAATGCAGTTGGAAACCACACCGAGATAATTAATAATATATAACATAATCTACAAAGCATGGAATCCTAAAGACTCCTAAAGATGGCATCAGAGATAGTGAAATTGAGTTGGCTACTTCTCAGCTTTGAGATTTTAAACCAACCTTTCCTGTTCATGCTCAGATTTTTTTCTGCCCTGAAATTGTGCGGGTCTTGAGAAGGTTGTATTTAACTCCTGTGTGTTCATGCGCACAATTGCTCTGATGTGTCTGAATGACACTATTTCCTTGTAGTCAACCATTGCCCCTGGATCTTAGAATCATTCTGCTCCATCATCCACCAAGATCACTGAAACTTGAGAAGAGTGAACATGTTAGAGATGTCCCATTTATGTCTGAGAATTCTGAAGTTTCTTGTTTTCAGCATCTTAAGCATTTGTGAGTTTCTGTGCTAATGTACATTTACTAGATTTGGATAAGTAGAGAACATCAGTGAATTTCTGAAAGAGTTAGGAAAGAAGGGATGAAAGTAATCAGAATTCAACATAAATTTTTTCAAAAAATTATTGAAAAATGAGGAAAAAGAGAATTGAATGGAATACATTAAAAAGGAATTCATAAAAATTTAGTAATATGTAGGGTAAAAGACACAAAGTTAGATGAAAGAAGGATAAAATGAATAATAATAAAAGATAGAATCCTAACTAGATAGATTGTGTAATAATAAAAACATGACTAGAAGAGAGAAATGGTTGGGATTCATGGAAAAACATGGATATATATATATGAACTGTCTCATGTGAAACATATATCCAAGACACAGACCTGTAGATGAGGGAGGGGTAAATGGAATATGCATGACACTGATCAAAACTCTGAAGAGGACCTATTAACACAAGATCAAATGTACTTCAGAGCGAAAATATAGTCAATTATGAAGTACCTATAAAGGAATCAACTAATACAGCATATATAACAATTTAAATGCTTTTGTGATTGCCTATTTTGAAAAGACAAAATAGTTGATGTCACTGCAAATAATCATATAGAAACAATCAGAATTAAGGCAAGAAATGTTATTTCCCCTTGGTAATATAAAGGAAAAGTTAAGCATGAACACACAGAAGATTTTTAACATGACAATCATTCAGTTTTGCCATGCAGAGAAAACTGTAAATACGTATATCACAATATAAATTTATTCAAGTCCCCACAACAATTTACAGTTTTGTATTTGGAGCAAGGAGTATGCATACTTAAATAATTAAGATAATAAATATGCATATTTTATACAATCCAGCTTATGTAAAAGCAGATATTTCTCTTGACTGAGAAACCAACTGAGAAATAGTTGGAACTCTGTATGAAAACTTTTTCAAATCTAAAAAAGAAAACAATCATTCTAATTAACCTGCATGTCAATGATGGAATAAAAGGAGAAATTTATTTTCATTTAAGCTGAAACAAATATTTTAAAATGCATAGCTTGTAAATAATTATGAAACAGTATTAAATTTTACTTAAACTTAATATCACAAAGTTCTTTCCCAAGAGAGAAAGATCTTAAAATCTTACCTGTGGGTACTTCCCATACATAGAAATGAAGAAGCAAGGTAAGGGCACATTAATTTCATGAGGAAGAAAATGAATGGAAGTAGAAGATAAATATTTGCATCCATATTTAATCAGGAAAGAAAATAGAATACATAAACAGTTGAATTCTAGCTGTATTCTTCAGAAATTGTGCAAATATTACAATTTTGTGGCGAAACATAGAACTTAGAAAATAAAGAAAGGTTTGGAAGACAATACTATTTATTAATTTTGCCCCCCTCTATCCAAATAAATTTAAATTTGAAGCCCTATAGCCTAGTACCTCACCATGTAATCTTATTTGGAAATAGTCATTACAGAAATAATCAACTTAAGACTGTGAACTCTAAAGTCAATGTAGGAGAAGTCCTTAGAAAAGTGAAAAATTAGATGCAAGCCTGCCTACAGAGCCAGTACATCAACTTGGACGACTGGTGGGATGCATTTTGAAGTGAAAGCGGTGAAAGGTGGCCAGAGAATTGCCAGGAACAAAGAGATGCCCTAAAGATTCTCTCTGCAGTATGTATATTGAGACCTTAAACTGAAGGCCTTCAATACTGATAAAGGAATAAATGTTCTTTTCAGTCCCCAAATTCATACTGCTTCATTAATGTAGTGATTGCAAGCTAATATAGACATAAACACAAACAGAAAACAGAATAATTGTTTCTACTAAAAACAACATGAAAGGTACATATATTAAACCTGACTTAAACATTCATAATATTTACACATATTAAAATGTAGCATGATATTCCAATAATTTATATATCTTTAATCTTTTATGATCAATTTAAGTAAATTTATTTTTATAAATATAAACTGGTTTCTAAAATATTCTTAAATTATATATTTAAATTCCATATTTCAGATGGAAATTGTAGAAAATTTTAACAAATATTTAGATTAAAAAATCTAGCAAATCTGGAAAATAAGTTTCACAGCATGGAAGAGGAGAGCATACCTGATGTTGAATTCTGTGCAACCAGTGTTGTTCTGATAGCAAAGCTGAGCTAGTTGTGATACCAACCCAAAGCAAGCAAAGGGAAGAAAACCTCAAGACAGTGAGCAACAGACTGGGTTTATTCATCTTTATTCCAGTAGATTATGTTTGCGAGAGGAAAAACAGGTGTGGCTTTTTTAATAGAGATTTCTGACTCAGTGATAGCAGCACAAATCTTGCAACTCTTTTAAGAAGTTCTGCCACCAAACCCTTAAATGATGTTTTTATTTTATTCTTTTTTAATTAAAATTTCCACCTGCTCCCCGTTTCCCATTTCCCTTCCCCTCCTCCCACATATTGCCCCTACCCCACTCCCCTCCCCCTATCCCCACTCCTCTTCTCCTCCCCCCACTCCATTCCCCCTCCCTCTCCATACTGAAGAGCAGTCCAAATTCCCTGCCCTGTGGGAAGACCAAGGTCCTCCCACTTCTATCTAGGTCCAGGAAGGTGAGCATCCAAATAGGCTAAGCTCCCACAAAGCCAGTTCATGTATTAGGATGGATACCTAGTGCCATTGTCCTTGGCTTCTCATCAGCCTTCATTGTCCGCCATGTTCAGAGAGTCCAGTTTCAACCCATGCTTATTCAGTCCCAGTCCAGCTGGCCTTGGTGGGCTCCCAATAGATCAGTTCCACTGTCACAGTGGGTGGGTGCACCCCTCGTGGTCCTGACTTCCTTGCTCATGTTCTCCCTCCTTCTGCTCCTCATTTGGACCTTAAGAGCTCAGACCGTTGCTCCAAATTGAGTCTCTGTCTCTATCTCGATCCATCGCCAGACGAAGGTTCTAAGGTGATATGTAAGATATTCATCAGTATAGGATAGGGTCATTTCAGGTTCCCTCTCCTCAGTTGCCCAAGGTACCAGCTGGGGACATCTCCCTGGAAACCTGCGAGCCCCTCTAGAGTCATGTCTCTTGCCAACCCTAAGATGAAGAGATTTTTAACCACAACTTTAGTAAGTCAAACATGTCAAGGCATAAAGAGGCTCATACATTGAAACCAATTGGTAAGCATACCTAACATTCAAGTTTAGCCTATGTGCTCTAGGAACTGATTGCAGTAGATCACTAAGTCTACACAAGAGAAGCAACTGCAGCAAGTACACTCTCACATCACAAAAATGTAGGAGCTAATTAAAAACAAATCAGCCTTTCAACTCCAAGAATTCGGGGTCAGTTAAAGAGCGATGGTGGTATTGTAAGAACTCAACAGTTGGTTATAGAGGGTAAGAATGGAAAGTGAGTCAGCATTGTAAAACGACTCATAGGAAGACAGCAACAGAGAGAAAATAAGAAAGCATAAATAGAAAGAAACAGAAAGGTAAGAGAGAGAAAGATATCAGGTCCAACTAAAGACAGAAAGACTAGAGGAGTCTGTAGAGAAATGGAACAACCAAAAACAACAGTCCTAGCACTCAGGAGAATGAAGTAGGTTTCCCAAACACTGAATCACCCTGTATTTGGGGAAAAGTCTATACAGACAAAAAAAGGCAGAGGAGAAGAATTAAAAAGAACAAAACTGACTCTACTTGATATTAGTCAAAGGAAGTACAATGGTGCAGTCTCTCTGCGGTTCTTGAATGATTCTATTCCTAGGTGATACCTGATGTGGGTGTGGCTAACCAGCTTGTGCCTGCACTATCCTTTCTTATGGAAACCAGAAAAAAAAGGAGCCTTTCTTTATATGGACCACTCTAGTCTATTGCTGAGACCTTATTGTTATTTCATTGGAACTTGCATGTTTTTATGATTCCATTTTTTTCTCCCTCTGATTAGCGAAATTATTCTGTACTGATCTCAGACTATAGTTCAAGACATTTGCTTGGTTATTTTGTGTAGGCAGTGCAGGGAGACCTTTGCCTAGGCAAAAGCTAAAAAATGAACTCAATGGCAAGCTGACCCATTGGAGACTCTTCTAATTTTCTTCTCCCTCCCCACTTAGCCTTTGCACAGCTGCAAGACAGCTTTGTTTGTCTGCATCACATATCTTTCTCCATAATTATACATATAGGCATCCTATCACAATCTTTGTGAAATTCTTAAGCTCTTATTCTTTTCCTGTCTTCAGAACAGAATTTATTTTAACTTTTCAAAATCTTCCATCACCAATTCATACACAGGTAATTTCTATTCCATTATATTAAACTAGGTTCTTTCTGTGTGTTTTTAAAATTATATTTTTTCAACATTTTACTCAACTGAATATTGACTAATCACAAACATTTATAAAACCTTTAAAGGTAGGAATATGAATACAGGGTATTTCTTATGTCCAATGGATTCATATATTCAATTACAAACAATATATGTGGATGTAAAAGAGTAGAAGAAAATTAACACTAATATATAAATAAATAATTTAAGTAATAAATGAAGGGTGAATTAATAATAACTTTCCTTTGTTACATTATCTATTGGACAAATAATACGCAATTAAATTCAGCTGATTTTTGTTTGCTTTAAAATGTCCTAATGGAGGCAGATTTACATCATTTTTTCACTTTCATTTCTTTTTTCAAACTCTTGCATGCCCCCGCCACTCTCAAACTGATAGGCAAGATTTATAATGTAGTGAGGAATTATTCCAGTCTAGAAAGGGGTAGTAGATTTTTTTTTCTAAGTTTCATGACCTCACTAGACCCAGGAAGGTAGCTAAATTTCTGATGTCAGGTGTGGATTTCCTCCTTTTGGGTCGGTCCTAAGTCCAATTTAATAGCTCTTGGTTAACATCAACATGTGAGTACCACTTATTTTGCTCTTATGAGTATCTTGACATGCTGGTCATTGCCATGGTTCATAACTGTTACACTGTATAGGACTGTTGAATAGCTTCTCCCCACCCTTGTCATTTTTTAGAGTGCTTTCTAAAACCATAAATATAAAACCACAGGAACCATGGATATTAGACTTCAGGTATGATAAAGTTAGAGTCTTCTTAATTCTGTGTTCTAAATTTGAGGTGGTTTTAGCAAATAGAGGCCCACCCTCATTTACTGAGAGAAAACAAAGAGCTACACCAATAGTCTATATTTTGGGGGAGTCACTTGGACTATCACTGAACAATCATTCAACAGGATGTTTCTCTTGACTGATAATAGGTGTTTTGTTAGTTTATGATTATTAAGAACATTGTCAGTGCAGGAGGCTTTACTTTTTTAGATATACATATAATGTATAATTTTAGGTAAGCTTAGAGTAATACAATTTCTTGAGGATTTATCCATCAGCCTTGCAGTTATGAGTCTCTTATCCCCCCTTGGCCTTCTACATAGACCCACTGCTTCTCCCTAGTTGGAACCACCTCCTCATTTTTCTGTTTACCACTTCTTATCAGCTATGTCCTGCTAGTCCCCTCTAAAATCACCCAACTCCTTTCCATAATACCTTACACTTTCCTGGTTTTTATAGTTACCTCACATTGTTTCCTTGATGCATATTACTGTTTTTCCTACATGTAAGTACACTATACGGCTGTCTAGTGCTCACAGAGATCAGAAGAGGGTGCCTGATCCCCTGGAGTTAGAGTTATGAATGATTGGACATTACTATCCCACGCTGGAGACCAAACCCAAGTCTTCAGCAAGGATAGCAAGTGCTCTTAACTGTTGAACCATTTCTTGAAAGAACTCTCCTGTATACATTGTATATATTTATACTGGTTCAGAAAGAGTTCTCCTGTGTGCATTATATTTATTTATAGTGACTGAGGTTTGTACTACAGGACCTACATCTTGCTTCTGTTCACAGGGAGAAAGTAGAATACGGATTCATTTATTTTCAAAAACGTTTTCATGTGTATATTTAAGTTTACAGCATGATGTCATAAGGTATAAAGAGACATTAAAATGATTGCTATGGTGTAGGAAAGACTAAAGAATAATGTCCCCCAGGGTTACCCACATTGTGGTGAAGCAAAGTCATGAACAGAATATTATCTGCTTCTGTATATATGATGATGCTTCTCTATCCATTTGTCTTCAGAAGAATTTAGATTTAATTCTCTTAGAAGACTATATTATTCAAAACATGATAAAGAATTTGTTTTAATCAAAAACCATGTAGCCTAAGGTAGTGATTAATACTAAATTAACATATTCAAAAACAGCATAAGAATTAAATAATATTTGAGTCAATTGCAATGTATTTTGAAGTATAAATTGTGTTTTTTTTATTTTTATTTTTTTATTGAAAAAAAAATTTTCCTCCTCCTCCCCACCTCCCATTTCCCTCCCCCTCCTCCCGCCCCTCTCCCCCTCCCCCCACTCCTCTTCTCCTCCCTCTCCAGCCCCAAGAGCAGTCAGGGTTCCCTGTCCTGTGGAAAGTCCAAGGTCCTCCCCACTCCATCCAGGTCTAGGAAGGTGAACATTCAAACTGTCTAGGCTCCCACAAAGCCAGAACATGAAGTAGGATCAAAACCCCGTGCCATTGTCCTTGGCCTCTCATCAGCTCTCATTGTCCCCCATGTTCAGAGAGTCCGGTTTTATCCCATGCTTTTTCAGTCACAGTCCAGCTGGCCTTGGTGAGTTCCCAATAGATCAGACCCACTGTCTCAGTGGGTGGGTGCACCCCTCGTGGTCCTGCCTTCCTTCCTCATGTTCTCCCTCCTTCTGCTCCTCATTAGGACCTTGGGAGCTCAGTCCGGTGCTCCAGTGTGGGCCTCTGTCTCTATCTCCATCCATCGCTAGATGAAGGTTCTATGGTGATATGCAAGATATTCATCAGTATGGCTATAGGATAGGGTCATTTCAGGTTCCCTATCCTCAGCTGCCCAAGGAAATAACTGGAGACATTGCCCTGGCACCAGGTAGCCACTCCAGGTTCAAGTCTCTTGCCAACCCTTAGGTGGCTCCCTTAACTAAGATATGTGCTTCCCTGCTCACCTATCCAACCTTCCTTTATCTCCAATCATCCCGTTTCCCCAAGTTCCCCCCATCCTCTCCTTCACACTTTTCTCTCCCCATCTCCACTTACCCCCATCCCACCCCACCCCCAAGATTCCAATTTTTTTGCCCGGCAATCTTGTCTACTTCCCATAGCCAGGAGGATAACTATATGTTTTTCCTTGGGCTCACTCTCTTATTTAGCTTCTTTACGATCACAAATTATAGACTCAGTGGCCCCTATCCACGGCTAGAAACCAATTATGAGTGAGTACATCCCATGATCTTCTTTTTGGGTCTGGGTTACCTCACTCAGGATAGTATTTTCTATTTCCATCTATTTGCATGCAAAATTCGAGAAGTCATTGTTTTTTACCGCAGAGTAGTTCTCTAATGTATATATATTCCACACTTTCTTCATCCATTCTTCCATTGAAGGACATCTAGGTTGCTTCCAGGTTCTGCCTATTACAAATAATGCTGCTATGAACATAGTTGAACAAATGCTTTTGTCATATGATAGGGCATCTCTTGAGTATATTCCCAATAGTGGTATTGCTGGGTCCAGGGGTAGGTTGATCCCAAATTTCCTGAGAAACCACCACACTGATTTCCAAAGTGGTTGCACAAGTTTGCATTCCCACCAGCAATGGATGAGAGTACCCCTTTCTCCACAACCTCTCCAGCAAAGGCTATCCTTGGTGTTTTTGATTTTAGCCATTCTGACAGGTGTAAGATGATATCTCATAGTTGTTTTGATTTGCATTTCTCTGATCACTAAGGAGGTTGAGCATGACCTTAAGTGTCTTTTTGGCCATTTAAACTTCTTCTGTTGAGAATTCTCTGTTCAAATCAGTGCCCCATTTTTTAATTGGGTTATTTAGCATTTTAAAGTCTAGTTTCTTGAGTTCTTTATATATTTTGGAGATCAGACCTTTGTCTGTTGTGGGGTTGGTGAAGATCTTCTCCCAGTCAGTAGGCTGCCTTTTTGTCTTAGTGACAGTGTCTTTTGCTTTACAGAAGCTTCTCAGTTTCAGGAGGTCCCATTTATTCAATGTTGCCCTTAATGTCTGTGCTGTTGGGGTTATACATAGAAAGCTATCTCCTGTGCCCTTGTGTTGTAGGGTACTTCCCATTTTCTCTTCTATCAGGTTCAGTGTATTCAGATTGATATTGAGGTCTTTGATCCATTTGGACTTGATTTTTGTGCATGGTGATAGATATGGGTCTATTTTTATTCTTCTATAGGTTGACATCCAGTTGAGCCAGCACCATTTGTTGAAGATGCTTTCTTTTTTCCATTGTATACTTTTAGCTCCTTTATCAAAAATGAGATGTTCAGCCGGGCGGTGGTGGCACACTCCATTAATCCCAGCACTTGGGAGGCAGAGGCAGGCGGATCTCTGTGAGTTCAAGACCAGCCTGGTCTACAAGAGCTAGTTACAGGACAGGCTCCAAAACCACAGAGAAACCCTGTCTCAAAAAACCAAAAAAAAAAAAAAAAAGAAAAGAAAATGAGATGTTCATAGGTTTGTGGGTTAAAATCCGGGTCTTCTATACGATTCCATTGGTCGACTTCTCTGTTTTTATGCCAGTACCAGGCTGTTTTCATTACTGTAGCTCTTTAATAGAGTTTGAAGTCAGGGATGGTAATGCCTCCAGACGATCCTTTATTGTATAAGATTGTTTTGGCTATCCTGGGTTTTTTGTTTTTCAATATAAAGTTGATTATTGTCCTCTCAAGATATGTGAAGAATTTTGATGGGACCTTGATGGGGATTGCATTGAATGTATAAATTGCCTTTGGTAAAATTGCCATTTTTACTATGTTGATCCTCCCAATCCAAGAGCAGGGGAGATTCCTCCATTTTCTGGTATCCTC
Organism: Chionomys nivalis; assembly: GCF_950005125.1. Classification (NCBI taxonomy): domain Eukaryota; kingdom Metazoa; phylum Chordata; class Mammalia; order Rodentia; family Cricetidae; genus Chionomys; species Chionomys nivalis. The sequence continues at coordinate 158,406,177 of NC_080086.1, read as the reverse complement.
TTCAATTTCTTTCTTCAATGCCTTAAAGTTCTTGTCAAATACATCTTTCACTTCCTTGGTTAGAGTTACCCCAAGATATTTTATGCTGTTTGTGGCTATCGTGAAAGGTGATGATTCTCTTATTTCCATCTCTGCTTCCATATCCTTTGTGTATAAGAGGGCAACTGATTTTTTGGAGTTGATCTTGTATCCTGCCACATTGCTAAAGGTGTTTATCAGCTGTAGGAGTTCTTTGATGGAGTTTTTGGGGTCACTTATGTACACTATCATATCTTCTGCATATAATGCAAGTTTAACTTCTTCCTTTCCAATTTGAATCCCCTTGATCCCCTTATGTTGCCTTATTGCTATTGCTAAAACTTCAAGGACTATATTGAAGAGGTATGGAGAGAGTGGACAGCCTTGGCGTGTTCCTGATTTTAGTGGGATGACTTTGAGTTTTTCTCCATTTAATTTGATGTTAGCTGTCGGCTTGCTGTAAATACCTTTAATTATATTTAGGTATGACCCTTGTATCCCTAATCTCTCCAAGACTTTTATCATAAAGGGATGTTGAATTTTGTCAAATGCTTTTTCAGCATCTAATGAAATGATCATATGGTTCTTTTCTTTCAGTTTATTTATATGATGGATTACATTGGTACATTTGCGTATGTTGAACCAGCCCTGCATCTCTGGGATGAAGCCTACTTGATCATAATGGATAATTTTTCTAATGTGTTCTTGGATTCGGTTTGCCAGTATTTTGTTGAGGATTTTTGCATCGATGTTCATGAGTGAGATTGGCCTGTAATTCTCTTTCTTGGTTGTGTCTTTGTGTGGTTTTGGTATAAGAGTTACTGTAGCTTCATAAAAGGAATTTGGCAATGACTCCTCTATTTCTATATTGTGAAATACATTAAGGAGTATAGGTATTAGGTCTTCTTGGAAGATCTGGTAAAATTCCCCATTGAAACCATCTGGTCCGGGACTTTTTTTGGAAAGGAGGTTTTTGATAACAGCTTCTAATTCTTCGCGACTAACAGGTCTATTTAGGTTGTTCACCTGGTCCTGGTTTAACTTTGGTATATGGTATTTATCTAAAAAAGTGTCCATTTCTTTTACATTTTCCAGTTTTGTGGCACACAGGCTTTTGTTGTAAGATCTAATGATTCTCTGAATTTCCTCTGTGTCTGTGGTTATGTCCCTCTTTTCATTTCTGATCTTATTAATTTGCAAATTCTCTCTCTGCCGTTTGATTAGTTTGGATAGGGGTTTATCAATCTTGTTGATTTTCTCCAGGAACCCAGCTTTTTGTTTAATTGATTCTTTCAATTGTTTTCTGTGTTTCTATTTTGTTGATTTCAGCCCTCAGTTTGATTATTTCTAGTCTTCTACTCCTCCTAGGTGAGTCTGCTTCTTTTTTTTCTAGAGCTTTCAGGTGGACTGTTAAATCTCCAATGTGTGCTTTCTCTGTTTTCTTTAAGTGGGCACTTAGTACTATGAACTTTCCTCTTAGGACTGCTTTCATAGTGTCCCATAAGTTTGAGTATGTTTTTTCTTTATTTTCATTGAATTCAAGGAAGACTTTAATTTCTTTCTTTATTTCTTCCTTAATCCAGGTATGGTTTAGTAGTTGACTGTTCAGTTTCCATGAGTTTGTAGGCTTTCTGGGGGTAGCATTGTTGTTGAATTCTAGCTCTAATCCATGGTGATCTGATAAGATACAGGTGGCTACAGATATTTTTTTGTAAGTCTGGATGTTTGCTTTGTTACTGAGTATGTGGTCAATTTTCGAGAAGGTTCCATGAGCTGCAGAGAAGAAGGTATATTCTCTCCTATTTGGGTGGAATATTCTATAGATGTCCGTTAAGTCCATTTGATTCATTACTTCCATTATTTCGCTTATTTCTCTGTTAGGTTTCTGTCTAATTGACCTGTCCATTGGTGAGAGAGGAGTGTTAAAGTCTCCTACTATTAATGTGTGCCGTTTGATGGCTGCCTTGAGTGTTAGCAATGTTTCTTTTACGTACGTGGGTGCTTTTATATTAGGGGCATAGATATTCAGGATTGAGACTTCACCCTGATGAATTGTTCCTGTTATGAATAGAAAATGTCCTTCTCCATCTCTTCTGATTGATTTAAATTTGAAGTCAACTTTGTTAGAAATTAGTATGGCCACACCTGCTTGTTTCTTAGGTCCATTTGCTTGATAAGCCTTATCCCAGCCCTTTACTCTGAGCAGGTGCCTGTCTTTGTTGTTGAGGTGTGTTTCTTGTAAACAGCAGAATGTTGGGTCCTGTTTTCATATCCAATCTCTTAGCCTGTGCCTTTTTATAGGTGAGTTGAGTCCATTGACATTAAGTGATATTAATGACCAGTGGTTGTTAACTCCGGTCACCTTTTTAGTAGTAGAGCTTGTGTGTTTTCCTTCTTTGAGTTGCACTGGTGAAGGGTCTCTAGATGTCTGAGTTATTGTGGTCATTGTTGGACTCCTTGGTTAGTGATTTTCTTTCTATTACTTTCTGTAAGGCTGGATTTGTGGCTACATATTGTTTAAATTTGTTTTTATCCTGGAAAATTTTGTTTTCTCCATTTATAGTGAATGAAAGCTTGGCTGGGAATAATAGTCTGGGCTTGCACCCACGGTCTCGAAGTTTCTGCAATACATCTATCCAAGACCTTCTGGCTTTCATGGTTTCCATAGAGAAGTCAGGTATAAGTCTGATAGGTTTACCTTTATAAGTAACTTGGCCTTTTTCCTTTGCAGCTCTTAATATTCTTTCTTTATTCTGTATGCTTTGTGTTTTGATTATTATATGGCTAGGGGATGTTTTTTTTTTTTTTTTTGAACCAGCCTATTTGGTGTTCTCTATGCTTCTTGAACCTTCATAGGTATATCTTTCTTTAGGTTGGGAAAGTTTTCTTCTATAATTTTATTAAATATATTTTCTGGACCGTTGAGCTGCGCTTCTTCCCCTTCTTCTACTCCTATTATTCTTAGGTTTGGTCTTTTTATTGTGTCCCATATTTCCTGAATGTTTTGTGATGAGAGATTGTTGGCCTTGCTGTTTTCTTTGATCAGCATGTTTATTTTCTCTATGGTATCTTCAGAATCTGAGATTCTTTCTTCTATCTCTTGTATTCTGTTGGTTATGCTTGTTTCTGTAGTCTCTATTCATTTACCTAGATTTTCCATGTCCAGCCAGCCTTCTGTTTGTGTTTTCTTCTTTGCCTCCATTTCAGTTTTCAAGTCTTGAACTGTTTCCATTATCTGTTTGATTGTTTTTCCTTGGTTTCCTAGGGTATCATTCACTGATTTACTCAATTCTTCAAACTTTCTGTTATACTTCTCATCCATTTTTATAAGGGCATTTTTACATTCTGTTTAAGGGCATCAATCACTTTCATAAAGTCAATTTTTTCTACTTCTTCTTGTTTAAGGTGTTCATGACCTCCTGTTGTGAGGTCACTGGGTTCTGGTGGTTTCATATTGTTTTTCAGATTGTTGGTTGAATTCTTGCATTGGCACCTGCCCATATCTTCCTCTGAGTGCTCCCCTATGGATCTTCTTTTACAGGATCAGGTCTCCTTGCCTACTGATGTACCTTCCCAGTGATGGCACTCCTGGTGCCGAGATCAGATCTTCATGCCCAAAGATGGCTCTCCTGGCGCCGAGAACAGATCTCCGTGCTGGTTGGGTAGTTCGTAAACAAAGCGCTTACCTTGCTTGGTGCAGGCAGGTTATTGACCCACAGGAACTCCTGGCCACCCGCTTGCCCTGAGGGTTCGACTCCAGCACCTAGACAGGCTGAGCTGGGTGGCTTTATGTGCCCAAAGAGGGAAGGCGGGCAGAGGGGAGGAGGGTTCTGGATGCAAGCTGGGTGGTATAGGAAGAGAGAGGCGGTATGTGTGGAGTAGAGCCCCTGCAGGGAGCCCAGGAAGTATTGGGTGGGGGGAATGAGGAACTTCTGAGTTCCCTGTCCGGGGCTGCTGCCGCGGATCAGAAACTCACCCCAAAAGCTGAAGTATAAATTCTTATTGCACTAATTATAAGGAATCTCTGACATAATGAATATGAGATAATGTGTAATATTTGGTTTTTCATATACCTAAAATTAAGTTATGGAAAAGGTCTATTTTATTTTAGTATCATATCTACAGAGAAAAGTAAATGTTGAACAGCATAATACGAGGCTTTGTCCCCTGGTAATGTGTGTAAGAAAATGATATAATTTATGTCATCAAAGCCATTTGAAATATACATTTTCTTAGTATTGTGAGCAGCTAAATTTCAAGGCCTCTAACAGATGAATAAGATGCTTTGGATTAGAGGTATATGTATAAGAAAGGGAAGTATGAATTAAACTGGAAAGGCAGCATTAGCCAGTGTGAAATTAACATTGAACAGAAATAAACTAGATATAGTGTCCTTTAAGATGCAAATAAAATAAAATTTTCTATAAAAATTAATTGTGGGTGGTAAGTTGATATGGTTAATATTATTAATGAGCTTATTAAACATTCTAAATATAAAATATGCAATTAATATGTTTCTTGTTTAACATTAGATTGACTTATTTTGCTTTTTACATTTTCTTGTTTAATGTGGGGGAGTTGTATGTGAGTGCAAACATGCACATGCCATAGTATGGGCGTAGAGAAGCACAGATACCCTCAGGAAATTGGGAATTGGATCCCTTCTTCCACATGGCCTTTAAGCATGGAACTCATATTATCAGGCTGGGCAGTGGGTGTGTTTACCTGCACCACATTGACCCAAACTGAATTACTGGTAAATGCTAATAAAATTATTTAAATGATCTTTATAATTATATCTTCGTTAAGCTGAACATAAAACTTAAAAATGCCCAATACTGATAGGGAATGATTACATCTGAAAATTAACAAATATGTAATTCAAAATCACTAGAGAAAATGTAGAATTAATTTATTATTATATATGTAGTAAATAATAAAGTAATATAACTATTCATGATTTTAGTAGGAGTAACAGTCTTAATTTTTCAGTTGAAGATTAGGCAACAAATTAAGAAGTCTTCAGTTGTAAAATATTGTTAATACTACTTTGACTGCCAAAAATATTTAGTTTCTCTAATAATTAGCAAGAAATATTATCAAATAAGCTACAACCCTCTAGGCAATATGGAAAATTCTTGTGTTAATTTTTACATTATTTAAAATAATTAATGTAAACAAAGCATGATACTGTTAATAGAGTCTAGAAAAAATACTTTTAAAACATGTTAAATTTATTTAATCTAAAAAGAAGCCAGAATATGTAACTAATTTAAATACGACTCACACTGTTAAAAATGTACATAAATATCAAAATAACAATTTAAAGAAAATTGAAATCATCGTATTACTTTTAGACAAAAATGAAATTAGAAAAAGAAGTGTCATAAAACATGAGGAAGGCATAGAATAATATTAAAAGAGTCCTCTTAACAAGAGTTGAAATTTCTACTTTTATTTATGTATTTATTTATGTATGTATTTATTTATTTATTTTTATTAAAAAAAAATTCTGCCTCCTCCCAGCCTCCCATTTCCCTCCCCCTCCTCCTACTCCTCTCCCCCTCCCCCCACTCCTCTTCCCCTCCCTCTCCAGTCCAAAGAGCAGTCAGGGTTTCCTGCCCTGTGGAAAGTCCAAGGTCCTCTCCCCTCCATCCAGGTCTAGGAAGGTGAGCATCCAAACTGGCTAGGCTCCCACAAAGCCCGAACATGAAGTAGGATCAAAACCCAGTGCCATTGTCCTTGGCTTCTCATCAGCCCTCATTGTCTGCCATGTTCAGAGATGTAGTAATAGGAGCAGACTGTGTTCTGCCCAGCTTCCAGCCGCCTGGCTAGCTTATGCCCGGAAATAATTACACGGAAACTATTCTTTTAAACACTGCTTGACCCATTAGTTTTAACCTCTTATTGGCTAGCTCTTACATATTGATCTAACCCATTTCTAACATTCTATGTAGCACCACAAGATGGCTTACCAGGAAAGATATTAACCTGTTTCTGTCTGGAGTGGGAGAATCATGGCTACTGCCTGACTTGGCTTCTTCCTCCCAGCATTCTGTTCTGTCTACTCCTCCTATCTAAGATGCTATCCTATCAAAAGGGCCAAGACAGTTTTTTTATAAACCAATGACCTTCCTCCATCACACAGATTCCAGTTTTATCCCATGCTTTTTCAGTCCCAGTCCAGCTGGCCTTGGTGAGCTCCTAATAGATCAGCCCCACTGTCTCAATGGGTGGGTGTACCCCTCATGGTCCTGACTTCCTTGCTCATGTTCTCCCTCCTTCTGCTCCACAGTTGGACCTTGGGAGCTCATTCTAGTGCTCCAGTGTGGGTCTCTGTCTCTATCTCCATCCTTCACCAGATGAAGGTTCTATGGTGATATGCAAAATATTCATTAGTATGGCTATAGGATAAGAAGAAATTATAATAAGAAAAAATAATAAAAACTAATGATGTGAATATATACACTATTGTAAATGTATATTTTATGTTGTACTTTTTGGATTTTAGAACAATATTTAAGTGAGAATTTATCTTAGTTAATTTTATATTGTTCTGAGGATGACACCATGACCAAGGTAACTTAAAAAATATTTATTGGGTCTTCTGGTTCTAGATTGTTAGAATCTAAGATGATCATATCAGGAAGGATGGCCGCAGGTAGTCAAGTATTGTCCTGAAGCAGTAGCTGAGACTCCACGTTGAGACAACAACCACGAGGCAGTGGGGCTTAGGGTGAAATAAGTGCAAATAGCCACTATTGAAGCATAAATCGCTTTCATCAGTGGCATAGTTACTCTACCAGGCCATAGCTTATAATCATCACAAAATCATTTTCGCAGCCTATGAACCAAAATTCAAATATGATGCCTATGGAGATCATTTTCATTTAATCCGTTACAGTGTCTAATAAGGGCATAACTTTCCTGAAAGTACATCCAGTACATATAACCATGAAAGAATGTCTTTCTAATTAAGAGCAAAAAACAAAGCTTAACTAATTTAAAACAATAGAGGCCAATAATTAGGTAATCAGACTAAGAACTTATAACAAAAAAATAAAAAAACAAGACTAAGATAACTTTATCTGTGAATTCTAATAAACAGCTAAAGAGAAAATTATTTTAAGCTTCTATAAACTCACCAGAGAACAGATTTTTTAATAACTTGTTTTATGTTTTGTCTATTGTTGGAATAGCAGAAAAGATAAATATGTCAGAAGAAAGAAGAAACATACAACATATCAATAATCTAATAAAGTTTGTATCATTGAATCAATTAATTTAGGGAAAGAAGTTCCAGTATACAGTGGATGTTAATGTCTCAACAAAGGAAGAATCAAATTTCTCATCCAATAACAAATATCTAAAAATGCAACTTAATCAGATATATACCCAAATTTGGGACATTTTCCTCATAATGAGAAACCAGATGAGTCTAGTCTCTTCAACTTGCCTGCCCAAATTTCATAGAGCAAATTTAACTTCTGAAATAAAACAAGAAAATGAAATAAAATGCACAGAAATTTGAGAAAGTAATAATACATGGAAAAACAATGATATGCATGAATGCAAAAGGAGAATCAACAAAGAACAAAGTTTGCCTTACATCAGTAGCTCTAATGAGGAGGATTCAATATATCAATAGTGAAAGTAGTACAGTAGAAGAAAATAATACAGCTTATGATATTATAAAAATCATAATCTGAATAAGGCTGGCAATAAATGCATGATATATTTATGACCTACATGCTCAAGACAAGATGAGAGAAACCAAAGTCCTAAATTGCTGTAAAAATATTCATCATAGATAGGTAGAACCAAAATATTAGAATGTCAGTTCTTCCCATGATGATTTGTGTATTTCATATAGATTCAAATAAAAGTATTGCAAGGGAGTTTGCAAATATTAAAATATACTACTAGAGTTTGTGTTATGAGACAGACAATCTCTAATATCCAAGACAATAATGAAGAAAAAGAACAAGGTCTAAAATAATATTATTTTTAAACTCCACAAATCAATAAAAATATTTAAAATGCAAAAATTTTGATACCTACTTTAAAAATTTTTAAATTCTTCACCAAGTATCCAAAACCAATGAAATGGACAAGGAAAGTATTTTAAACAAATTGTGCTTAAAATTATACAACTATTTATATAAACAAAACCTAGAATTTGCTTTCTAAAAATATTCCAGAGACATCACATATTTAAATGTAAATTCATAATGATAATTTTTTAGAAAAATCATAGAGGAAAGTCTGACAAAATACTGGCAAACCAAGTTAAAACTCATCAAAATAATCATCAACCATTATCAAGCTGTTTTCATGTCAGAGATACAAGGATGGTTCATCATACATAGATCAATAAATGTTATTGATAACATAAATAGATTCAATGACCTAAATCACAAAGTTATATCAATGTAGCCAGAAAAAGCTTTTTATAAAAGGCAATATCCTTTTATGATAAGATTCATGGAGACACTAGTGATGGAAAAAGAATATTTAAAATAAAGGCTCTGTACACCTATAGTCAAACAGTTAATAAGTATGATCATATTTAAATTTCAAAACAAAATAATGATTATTTGTTCATTACTTCTTTTAATTTTCTTATTATAATATGGTTGTATCATTTGTACTTTCACTTTCCCCCTCCTGGCTGTCTTTCAAATACATAGCATCTCTTTTCATTAAATGCTGTCATGTGCATTATTGTCATATGTCATTATTGCTCACTCACCTTTTTCACAGAGATACAAACCTTGTTCCTACTTCTGTATAACAATGGAAGAGTCAGATTTCTTTTTGTCATCACTATTCTCAAAAAGCAATTGCAGATATTGGAGAAAAGCCTTGAGAAAGTGAATGTCTGTGGATACCAAAACTTCTCTGTAGCGAGCTGCATGAAGCCACACCTGATGGCAATGTAGAGAGCTGCGTGGAGTCGCACCTGATGGTGCTGGCTCCCGCCCTCCGCGATCCCAAAAGCAAGTGCTCTCTGTGATAATCAACTCCTATGGCTAAAGCCTGACTTATGCTATTATCACACAATGGCTGTCAGCTGCTTGCGTATGCGTGGACCTATGGGCAGTGCCCACCTGGCAATCTGGGGTTGGTTGCCCATGCCTACTTAAGGGCTGGGAGGTTTTGCCTGAGGAAAAGAGAGTGAGTGAGAGAGAAAAAGAAAGGAGAGAGGGAGGGAAGGAGAAAAGGGAAAAGATTGCTGTGAATAAAGTCCTGGAATAAAACTGCAGTGAGAAGAGCTCCGGTGTTGCGCGTCCTCCTTGCTGGACGAGGGGGCCGCGACAGTTGGTGGCCGCGTACGGGGATCCTCCAAACCTCTCTCCGTGGAGCCCAGAACTTGCTGCAGTCAGGGGGTGCACCAGATAATCCTCAGGTAAAGACTGGGGATCCGCGAAAAAAGCGGGTTTTCCACTCTCGCCGGTAGAAGGGAGAGTGGGGGTAATAGAGCTGCGACTATAGCAGACGGATCAAAGTGAGAGCCACAACCAAAGTGGACGGTTTAAAGTGAAAATAAAAGAATGGGATTTTAGAATGGGCGCTTCAACATCACACCTGATTTTTCTGGCTCTTAACGAGCTGTTAAGGAGCGCATTGGAGAGATTTTTGACTGAATGTGACATAATTGCTCCTTGGTTTGCTGTCTCTGGCAATCTTAATGTGTCATCCTGGGACAAGCTTGGTAGAGATCTGAATTTTGCTGTGGAACAAGGTACGCTAAGGAAGGGAGTTAGATTCATGTGGTTTGAATTACCGAGACCTCCTGAGTTTGCAGTGGAGTGTGAGCAGCTGCGGCTCCAAAGCCAAGGAGCTCCAGGCGGCTCCAAGACCAAGCGGAGCTGAGGGTCTGCAAACCTGCACACACCCAGGACCTGCCTTGAGGACCAACAAGGCCAGAACGCTAGGCCACTCCCACATAGAAGTGCAGCACAACCAGGGCTGTTCTGTGCTGCCCTACCTCCACCTTCCAGCTTGGTGGGGAGGTAGAGTCTCCGCCTCTCCCAGTTGCTGCCGTGACCTGCGTCCAAGCGAGGCTGAAAATGGCAGTAAAAATGCAACGTCCCCGCTCAGCAGGAAGTAGCCAGACAGATTGACAACGCCCAAATTCCCTAAAATGTGTAAGTGGGGACCTTTCAATGGTTGCAGAGCAGCAAGCCTGCTTCCCTGAGTTCTGCTCCACTCCATGCACCAGTCTGGACCCAGAACGAATGCAGCTGGGACTAGAAGGCAGCTGGAGCAGAGCTTTGCTAGGTAGGTGGCTGTGGTAGAAGGTACATTGCCTCAGCCCAGTCGGTACCTAGCCTGGCGGATGCCACAGCAGTGCCAAGAATGCAGCATATGGTCACTTAGCAGAAGCAGGATCAGCTGAGCTGCTAGGGAAGCCAAAGAGGTGCACGAGGAGAAGGTGTCGTCCATGCACTCAGCTGACAAGAATGAATGTGCCACGGGGGTATGGCAGCTGGGGTATGTTAAGAGAGGCAAGTCCATACCCTAGTCTGTCAGACATTTCTATCCATCCAGGGCTGTGTGTGACCAGCATTCAGTATGAAAGATTAACCCATGCAGCTAATCTGTCTAAAGAATTGTCTAGATATCTTTTAGGTAATTGGTCTGGTGAATTCAAAAACAACTGGAAAAGCTGCGGATGACGATTGCGACTGCAGATTCCACATGCATGGATACCAGCCTGGCAGAAGGACTATCCTCCTGGATCACTCCATGGATCATCTGAAGGAGTGGGCGGGAGTAGGAGCCCTAACAGGCTTAATGGTGCTTGCCTCCCTGGTATGCCTGTGGTGCATCTGTCACATAAGGGTTTCACAGCACTGCAATGCAGTTATGATCATTCAGGCCTTCACGGTCATTGAAGCAGGACAGTCTCCCCAAGTTTGGCTATCTTAAAAGAGATAGAAGCGAGCACAGGATGCGAGGCTTGCGCACTGCACTTGAGGGAAGCATACATCAACCTCAAGAAGAGCAAGTCTGATTGCATGTGGGTTGGTGTCTAACTCCCACCTCTGTAAAAGGACACCGGACAGGTCTAGTGTTCTCTGGGTGGATGACACCTGGACAGACACTAGTACATGTTCCATTTTTGACAGAGATCAGACCTCTACTCTTGCCTGTAGCTTTACAAAACAAAAAGGGGGAACTGTAGCGAGCTGCATGAAGCCACACCTGATGGCAATGTAGAGAGCTGCGTGGAGTCGCACCTGATGGTGCTGGCTCCCGCCCTCCGCGATCCCAAAAGCAAGTGCTCTCTGTGATAATCAACTCCTATGGCTAAAGCCTGACTTATGCTATTATCACACAATGGCTGTCAGCTGCTTGCGTATGCGTGGACCTATGGGCAGTGCCCACCTGGCAATCTGGGGTTGGTTGCCCATGCCTACTTAAGGGCTGGGAGGTTTTGCCTGAGAAGGAGAGACAGGGAGAGAGAGGGAGAGAGTGAGATTTTACAATTGTCAAAAGGTCCTGAATAAAACTGCAGTGAGAAGAGCTCCGGTGGTCGCGTCATCCTTGCTGGACGAGGGGGGCCGCGACACTTCTCAAATCTGATAAGACCCATAATGTTTGTGTTCCCATTAAGAAAGCTTGTTTTAAGCCTTAAGAACTGTGTGCTCAACTGTGTTCACAGCAGCTTTGTCATAGCCAGAACCTAGAAACAACCTAAATGCATCTCGACTGAAGAATGGATAAGGAAAATGTGGTACATTTACACAATGGAATACTACACAGCAGAAAAAATGACATCTTAAATTTTGTAGGAAAATGGTTGGAGCTAGAAAATATCATTTTGAGTGAGGTAACCCAGACACAGAAAGAAAAGTATTACATGTACTCACTCATAAGTGAAACATAGAGCAAAGAAAACCAACCCACAAATCACAATCCTATTCAACTGGGATGTCTGTTATAGTTCTTTGTTGCTGTTGTTGTGACTTTACCTTGTTTGGGTACATGAGTGATAATATCATCATAAAAGAAGTTTGGGAGTACTCCTTCTGTTTGTCTGTCTTTCTTAGTTGTCTAGAAAGGATTGGCTGTATAGTTTTGTGACTATGGTAAAACTCTGTAGTAAATTTATCTGTTTCTGGACAATTTTTAGGTGGAAAGCTTTTTATTTTTAATTCAGTTTTTCATGTATTATTAGTCTGTTTAGGTTGTTAATATCTTCTTGGTTTAAGTTTGATTTTAAGTTTGACTGAACTATAAATTTATTCATTTTTAATGTTTGCCAATTTAAGGAAAAATAAGTTTTTAGAGTATTTCCTTTCTGAAATTCTTTGGTGTCTGTTGTAATGATTCCATGTTCATTTCTGATTTTTGATTCAGTTAATTTGGTGCTTCTTTTTCTTTTAGTTAGATACTGTGAACCATTCTTGCTTATTTTTTTTCAACTGATTAGTTTTTAAGAGTAGGTATTCTTTGTAGTAACACAAACACATTTTGTCTGGTGATACTGAATACCTAGTCTATAAGAAACTGCACATATCTAGAAAGAGACTGTATACAGCTTAATTATGCTTGTTCATTTTATCATTATCAGCGGTCTCTTGGATATTACACACTACTCTGAATTGGTTCTTAGGATTTACAACTTCTCAGTCATTGCAAAGACATCCATAAAATAACTTTGATATATGATAAGGACAGAAGTATAGAATACAAATTTACAGCCAGCGAACATGCCAAAATCAGCACTTCATATTTAAAACAAACACAGTGCTTGTCCTAAACATTGGAGATAGGTGATAAAGCTCCTTGACTCCCACAGTAGCCTATCTGGGGTGATTTTCAGGCTATGTGTTACAATGAGGTGAAAATCATCCCAGCATGGCACTGTAGTTTTGATGAGAAGTTGAGAGTCTGTAGGGCAACAGGTTTACAGGGCTGCAGAGAAAAGCTATCTGCCATCAATACATGTGTAGAGTGTTCAGCTAAGTGTGCATTGGAGCCCTGATGTTAGAAAACTACCTAATAGAAACACACAGAGAGAGACAATCCTTAGAGCCACACAATGATTTGTTTCATAGGTAGTTGTGAAAATCTTATAACCTAAAAGTTATTATGAAGAAAACACAAAGGGAGTTGATCCAGGAAGTAAGAAAATCTTGACCCAGAGTAAATGTAGTTCTAGTCCTGCCTAGCAAATTCTAAAATAAGAGAGATGATCATACTTCTTAGGTAATTTGACAGTAATCATCAACAATGTGCAACTCTGTTTATATGATCAGTTGTACAATCATGGCAAGCAGATATGTACGTTGTGTTCATTTATAAATGGCCCAGATGTTGAGAAACGTGGGGGGCACCATTTGGAAGTGATAAATTGGTTTGCCACAAGTAGAATTTTCATAGAGAAGAAGTAAGGCTGGAAGTCAGCCAAGCAGTATCTTCAAAGTACAGAAAACAGACCAAAACAAAACAAATGCATATAGAATTACACATCCGTATAAATAAGAATTCCCAAAAGAAAATCGAAGTCATACATTTGCCAACAAAAATAACATGTTACCTTCACACTTGAGAAAGAAGGAACGGTGAAGGAACTGTCAAAACATAAAACTGAAACCTATGTACAGACAATGGGACAAAATCTCCAAAAGCAGCAATGGGGTAGATAAACAAAAATACACTTGTCTAAAGCTAAAATCCCTTGAGAGTTGAGTTTTAAGCAAAAATGCAATTGTACTGTGAGCTTATAGTGTATATGTGACAAGATGATAAAATGGTTGTTGGAGAAAAGCAGAAGGAAGCATTTATAAGATCATTTTACAGTATGCAGAGTGGTATAATGATATTTGAAAGTAGAAAGTAATAAGTTAAAACGCATAATGCAGGAAGAAGCAAATGGCTTAAAAGAGAAAATAAACAAGAGAATCATAGTTAATAACCCAAAAAAGAAGAAAAATAGGGTGCTGATATAATGCATAAATTGAAAATAATATTTTATTCTAGTTATTATTAATTCTTGGTGAACCAATGAGTTTTATTATGGGTTACTTATGGAAATATCAGTGAGGGAACAAATACAAAAAATTTAAATGTACAAAACAACTATTACTATAACCATTCTTTTCAACTCTCTGGGAATTGATAAGCAGCAAATATCAAAAATTATTAAAGAAGTAAAACCAACAACACAAAGAAATTTGATCAGAAAGTATATGAAAGATTTATCTGAGACTGGAGACAAGACCTCTGACATCAGCTACTGAGGAGTCTAGGGTGAAATATGCCAAGCTCTAGGCCCTCCTGGCATGCAGGGGAAGCATACTTCTCCCAGTAGTTGTTCAAGACTCTGCCTTAAAATCTTAAAATAAATGAATGAAAGAGTGAAACATGGATGAATAAGTGGGAGGTAGAAAAATTTATAACATACACAAATGTTTATTTTTGATCAATGAGCCTATAAAAATGAAAAAATAAAATAAAATTTGAAAGGAAGGATATAGCAACAAATATAAAAATGATCCTCCTTGATCACTAATAAATGTGTAATCAAAAAGAAATTTAAAATTTTGTTCAACATAATTAAATGTGAAAGTTTACAAACTGAAAACAAATGTAATAAGACTGTGCATCTTCCACACTGTCTAAAACTACATCATTACTAGATTGCTGGCAAGGCTAGGAACACCTCTAAATATTCATTACTGTTAAGAAACTACAATGATAAATATGTTTTAGAAAATGACTTTGTGATTCCACCAAAAGTAAATTGTAGCTTTGCTTTCTCCATTTATGGGTCTCTGTGTTAATTACCATCTGCTGAATGAAGATGAGACCTCTTTTATGAGGGTTGAGTGCCACATTAACCTATGTGTATAGCAATAAGTCATAGTCATTTTGTGGCTATGTTTACTTAACAGAATATTAGTAATAGCTTTGCCTAAAAGTCTATGGCTTATCTAGTCTCAGACTCTTGACTCTTTCCATTTAAAGGAACCACAAAGGTGCTTTCTAAAGTATAGTTATTACTCTAATTTCTTAACAGGACTGAATATTTAGAGTTGTTCTATCATGCTACCAGAAATCTAATAAGGGTGATATAGTTTTAGACAGCCTAAAAGAGCCATAGCATCAGTGACACTTATTAGCAAAGTCAGATATCTCATAGAGCAGGCCTTAAATACAAATAAAATCAGTTGGCTGCTCTCAACATTGGTTGAGAGTGCACACGTAGGCATATCTTGGAGGCAACACTCTGTAGTTAGCAAGAGTTAGGAGAAGTTGAGAACAATGAATGCTGGTCAGAATAAGTGAAGTCTGTGTGAGCAGCATCCGTATTTCTCTGTCTTGTGACACAAGTTTGTGGTGCCTTCAGCTACAGTGCTTTACCTTCAGACTGTGGAGGGAAATCAATAGCACTGGCTGCAATGTTCATTATAGCTAAAAGACAAAAATCTGACTCAAAGTTCAAGAGAGTCACCAAATGCTTAATATTTATAAAGAGATTCTGTAATTCACAAGCCATAAAGCTAACAACGGGAACATTTGGGAAGGAGATAAACAGGGTTCTTCAGTTAAGTCATTTCATGGCAAATGAACAAAAATGTTTTTCTCATTAATAAGAAGTAATGCAGATAAGTGTGATCATAAGATTTCAACTTTCATTAATTAGATTATAGGACTGGAAATTAAATTATGATAAATTACAATAGCAAAATTAATCTAAGAAAATTGGTACTTTCATATTCCACTGATGGATGTACAAAGAGGTTCAGCATTTTTAGCTGGTGTGGCTTTTGAAGCTGACAGGCTGACAGTAATCTGTCAAATTTTAAAGTGTGCATTTTAAGTCTATCCTACAAAATACTCATAAATATACATAAATGCAAAATTATAAGAATGTTATTGCTCTGTTATTTATAATAGCAAAAAGCAGAAAAATACTAAGTCTGTCAGGAGGAAAATGGGTAATAAATTATGGAATATGCATGATTTAAATGATCTGAAAGTGCCTAAAAGTATGAAATAGCCCTACAAGAACTGAAATGTACTTGACAAACTGGATTCTACACTTATATAGTGGAAGTAATTGTATATATGCACATGACATTATCTGTATATAATTGTCTCTGTCTTCCTATATCTCTAAATGTCTCAATGTGAAAACATGCTCACAGGCTGTAGACAGAGGCAAGTTTGTGATAGACAAGTATCATAAAAGAGAATTCTAGAAGTTTATGGAATGTTTCCCATTTTATATGTATGTTTAATTAGTGCAGAATCCTGCATATTACTGAAGAAATTTATGCACAAGTGTTGTGCTTTGCTGTCCCTTTAAGGGACAAGCCACACCCACTCCCATTACCTCTGACCTGCCTGTGCCATCTTCCCCTCCTCTCTTTTGTTTCTTCAGCGTGGCCACGCGCTCTCTCTGGCTCTTTTTCCCTCTTTCTCTGACTCTCTCTCTCTCTCTCTCTCTCTCTCTCTCTCTCTCCCTCTCCCTCTCCCTCTCCCTCTCCCTCTCCCTCCCCCCCCCCTCTCTCTCTCTCTCTCTCTCTCTCTCTCTCTCTCTCTCTCCCTCCCCCCTTTCTCCCCTTTTAATAAATGCTTTTATGGCTACTTTCTGTGTCCATGGGTCTGCTCACAACCACCGCGCATTGGGAATTCTGCAGGACCCACTGGAGCTTGCTGCTCCGTGAGCCCGCCGGGTGCCACGACAGGCCGCAGGGTGCGTGCCCTCCCGCTGGTGGGAAACTCATGCCCTCCCGCTGGTGGGAAACTGTCGCCGCTTATCGCTGGCTCCGCCAGCCCACCTCGGGAAACATTTTAAGAATAAGAACAAGTCTGTGGAAATCTTCCAAATCTTGCTTCAATGTTTATTCTGTTGTTTGAAAAGTGTAACAATGGCTTTTGTTATTACATGAATGTTACAGACTAACATTATGTCACTCCTCATCCTCCCTGGTCTCACCTTCTCTTTCCTAACCCTCTCTGCAGAGAATGTACCTAGAGAAGGAATTGCAAACCTGAACAAATCTGCATGTGTCCATTACACATACTCTCCGTGGAGATAATGTTCACAGATTGCAACTGATTTCTTATGACGCAGATATTAGGATTCTATTGACTGATATTTTGCTGTTGTAAGATGGTTCTAAGGGTTGAAGGAACTAAGCTCTCAGCATAAGGCACTTTGTCCCTATATGATGTTCATTTCACAAAGCTCTATTGACTTTTTTCCATCTTAATGATATTTTAACTTTTAACTTTTGGTTCGTTTGCTGTTATTGTTGCTGTTAAAAAATACCCAATCCATTTTACACAAATCAAAAGATCACTAGAAAGTCGCTGAATCACGCCCAGTACTTCTCATTGGAGTTGCCTGGTTCACTGGCAGGTCCTTGTTCCCAGTGAATTAGCATGCTGGGACCCATAAGAAGGATGATGGTAGAACTATAGCGTGGGATGCCTATTCCAAGCGAAGTACAGAATGACAGAGACCTTTTAAGTTCTTCCAAAGAGCTGCTTCATTTGATAATACTTATTAGCATGTTTCAAAAAGTTACTTTTTCATCATGTTCACTATGTAAAACATATTAATCAGCCAGTAGTAACTACATGCTGAAAACACAAATATTTCTGGTAAGAACATGTTGCTGAGCATCATGAAGACCGAAACAGTCATGGCTTGACTTGCCGAAAAGAAATTTTAACAAAATCATAGTAAGATACCAGTCACTAGACCATTATTCATCTGTAAGTTTAACTTGCTCGTGTTTCGTGTTTCGTGTTTTTTTTTTTTTTTTTTGCACTGTAGCACACATCTTCACTGGTGTTGACGTCTATCATTTGCAGACTATATTCATGATGATCATTTTCTCCTGGTTTTGTTGCCATAAGTTTGGCTATGCTCTTGTTTGTTAATCATCTTGTTCTTAAGTAAAATAACTTTTAAAAATCATACTGCTGATTCCCTAAAATATGAATATCTATTTTCAACATACCTTGAGGGAAGAATTTGAGTTTAATGTTCAAAGTATTTTAGGCTTTGTAGAAAGAAAAACGAAGTTCTTTAATGTAATTTTAATGCATTGTTTAATGACTGCAATAAATCCTTATGCATTTGCCATCTAGGAAAAAAAGAAATAACATCATTTAATGCTCAATGTAATATTTCAATTTATAACTGAAGTTAAAAATATTCATTCTCCTATTCTAGCAATAAACGTCTTTGCTATCCAAAGTAGTAGTGAAAGAACTTTTTCTTAAGAATAACACCAAAAATTTCAAATTTTACAGTATTGCTATTTTTTACTTTATCAAGCTTTATTCAAAAATTATTTCATAGATAATGGTAATCTCTTTCTCTGTCACCTCACACAACAGTAAATGCACAAATTTACTAGCTTTTCCAAACTCACATATTTAAAGTGAATTTTGTGTTGTACTTTTAAAGTACTGAAATTGTATAAGAAAATAAATAAGGTTATAAAAGCAAAATGTATTGTTTAAAAGGTATTTTATTTTCAAATGTTATGGTAGATTTTCGCATATAAATCTGCATGGTATGATAACTTATCTCATAAATGAGAAAAAATGAAATTCTGCCTTAATTTTTAAAATGGCTTGTTAGTTAAAATAAAAACTCCATATTAAAGAAACCATAGATACAGAAAGAAGGAGAGCCGCAGAAAGGAGGGGGAAAAGATGGGGAAAGAATATCTTCCTTGAGATGACTTGGAAACAGAGACATGGAGAAAACATGAGTTGGATTCCCAGTGCCCACATGGCAACTCACAACCATCTGTACCTTCAGTCACAAGAGATTTGATGTTCTACTTTTACCTCCAGTTGCTGGACATTCATAGAGTGCACAGACATATATGTAGACATAACACCCATACGCACAAAATGTATAATAAAAAATACATTAGGCCCTGTCGCTCCAACACAGATAATTCTTTTCCCTAACTGGACTGGAACAGAGTCACGAGGAATAATCAGACACAGCTTACACGGTCATCATGGAAGGGCATCTCAGGGTCTTTTCTCCTGACGATCTCCCGAAGATCTCTCTCGTTTATTATCTAAACAGCTTATATATCATCACATAAATTGAGCGGGGAAATACATTAGACTGTCTGCTAGGTAACCAGGAGAATGGCCTTTAGTCCACGTCCACATTCTACCTGTATCCTAGCTGTCACATAGGCCTGAAATAGCATCTCTATAAGATATACTCCAAATTACAAAGAAAGAAGGACCAAACATCCTGACCACCAGCGTCAGCCAACACCTCTCCTCAGGTGATCTACATTTATAACAAAAGAGAAAGGAGCAGCACATCCCGACTATTGTTACTCAGAGACAGCTTGTCTGCAGAGCTACTTGACCACCTCAGATTGGGCCTATGGCTTTTGTGCCATACAGAAATATGAGCCTACACTGGAGAGACACTGTTGAATACTTAAAAGCACTGGCTGGTCTTTCTGAGTGCCTGGGTTTGATTTCAAGCATCCACATGGTGCTTAACAACCATACCTCTAATTCCACTTCCGAAGATTTTGGCTTCCAAGAACAATCACCTGGTACACAGGCATGTAAGCCGACAAAAACACATAGCAACCCAAAATAAAAATAAATATTTAAAAATAAATAGATAAATAAAGAAATTAGTTAGCTTTCATATTATGTGTTTTCATTCCAATTGTTTAGTTGTGTGACGAGGCCAAGGTGGCATATGTAATTACATTTGTGAAAAATGTACATTTAGACATAATGAATTTATTATAAGATTCAAAACATGATCATGATTAGTTTTTTCTTTTCTTTTTTAATGATTTAACATGACACAGTATTTGTGCTCTACAAAATCATGATTCTGCAGGAATACAGCTTAGAGCTGTGGAGAGCATATTAACATTAGTTTAGTTGTTTTGTACTCTTAATTAACCTGATTATCCATGCATCTTTTACTTGCTTTATTTTAAAAATTGCTATTGTAGGTGTCCATGAAACAATATTTGATTGGAAACATGATTTAAATTTTAAAAGCATCAAAACAACAATGATAGCTAATAATAGCCCACTGATTGATAACTAACTTGCATAAGAATGGAACTAGGAGAAAACCACTCAGAAGTTCATCTTTAAAGGGCAAAAAAAATACTCAAAACTACTTCATATGTTTAAATAAAATTTAAATACGAGACCCTTGCCTCTAACGAAGTAACTTTTTATTTGTACAGAAAGTTCTCCATGGACCCTGAGCATTCTCCTGTCTTCTTCTTCTTCTTCTTCTTCTTCTTCTTCTTCTTCTTCTTCTTCTTCTTCTTCTTCTTCTTCTTCTTCTTCTTCTTCTTCTTCTTCTTCTTCTTCTTCGCACAAACCTAATTCTCTTCATATCCCTTTCTGGACCATACCTCGGGATTGCATTTTTTTTTTCTCAGAGAAACTTCATGGACTCAGTCATCTCTGCTCTCCAAAGAAGAACATCTTGCTTCTGTTTTCTATAATATTCTCCCAGCTCAGCATCGCCCGTCCCTCAATTTCCTTATCATAAGATCTTCACACACCAGTGTCTACTCACACTGACCTAGAACACATGTAAACTGCAGAAGAATAAGTCTGAGGATAGAGCATCTGCTGTGAGGAGTGAAGTCCATCTTTCCTCACCCAGCATTCATTGTCTGTGTGCCCCTTGCAGATTGTCATTGTCAGTGACAGCATCCAACATGGCTCCTCTGTGTTTTGCATCCACAGGTATTATTCAAGTCCAATATCCACAAGATACTGTGTCATGTGAGATGTTCCTATGCTCATGTGTGTTATTATTTTTGTGGGGTTCAGGAAGGAGAGACGAGACACGCGGGGTCCCACGTGGGCGAACTTTAATGGGGAAAAACAGGTAAGGGACGGGGGTGAAGAGACGAAAGGAAAGAGGGGGGCGGGTTAAGGTTTCCCCCGTTTTTAAGGGGAAGTCCAGGTGTGTCTGGGAGAAAATGTCCTGCGCATGCGTGGCTTTCCATTGTACCACTGGGATTCGTAGTTCCCTGGGAGGCTATATTTTCTGCGCATGCGTGGCCTTGTCTCCAAAAGAACAGCATTTCACCCTTTTGGTTTTATTAAAAAAAATTGAGGGGGGTTGAGGGTCTTAACGGGTAGGGAATAGGGGCGTAGCCCGGTCTCTCATGACTGCTTCCTGCTGACTTTGGGCGTCGAGGGATCCGGGGAGCATCCGGTTGTTCTGATGATGTCCTGTTGATGTTTTGTCCACTGGCATCGAGTGGCTGATTGAAGAAATCGATTCTGTCTGGAGATCACATCTGTCCGGCTCTTGAGTAGCTGGGTCATCGTTAAGATGCTGGAAAACAAAAGTCACATTAGTAGAGAGAAAAAAATTAGAGGGGAAATTTGGGGTGGGGGGGCTTTAGGAGGTCAGGGAAGGAGGCCAGGGGTTAAGAATAAAAAGTAAATGATACTTATTCCGTTAATTGAATGATACTTATACCATTTCGCTTGTGTCTGCTTTATCCAGGTGGGTCAGGCTGGTGTCTTAGAGCTTAAAGAAAATGTCTTAAAAGAAATACATTTTAATCATATATTCCTTAACATTTTAGGGGTCACTGCTGCAGTCAGTGACGAACCTGTTATGTCAGGAACTTTGTTAAGAATTTGTTTATCACCTGATCCTCTTGACTCCGTGTTTGATGATGATTTCTGTAGAGACAACTGGATGGTTATTTAGGAATTTAGAGAAGGGAGGGTGTATTAGCACAGGAGGATTAAATGAAAAATGAGACCACTGTTTTCCTTAGACTGGAGTAGAGGGGGTTGAACCTGTTGTCCTTTGGAACTTGAGAGAACAAGGTCCTGTCTGACTTACTGTGTAAGGAGGATTGTCTTGAGCCATGGGGATGAACGGTTTCAGATGTGACAGGTGAATCCAGTGAGGAATTCCCTCGAGCTTGGCAGCTGTGGGAGTTAGAAGAATTACCCTGAGGGGACCCTGCCATTTAAAGGAAAGGGGTGAGGGACGTTGACCTGGAGGTGAGAATAAAACCTTATCTCCTATTTTAACTGGCGATGGACATGTGTTAGCACATGGTTGAGGTAGTGAGTGATCTGTGAAGTCCCACAGCAGTGAATGTAGGTGGAAAAGGAGGGGAGTAAGCAGATGATCAGGAAGGGGAGAGGTTCCCGATGGGAGGCCAGGGGTTAAAACCGGCCGCCCATACATAAGTTCAAATGGTGAAATGAAAAGGGGGCCCTTTGGGAGAGCCCGAAGTCTGAGAAGGGCCAGAGGCAGAAGCCTTACCCAGTCGAGGTGAAGTTCTTGTGACATCTTAACGAGGGCATCCTTTGAAGAGCGGTTAGTCCGTTCTACCTTACCTGAAGACTGGGGTGGTATGGTATATGAAAATTCCTGGGGATTCCAAGTGCCCTAGACAGATTTTGAGAAATCTGGGAAGTAAACTCTGGGCCGTTATCTGACTGAAGAGAAGTTGGAAGTCCAAACCGGAGAACAATTTCTCAGAGGAGAATATCAGAAACCAGTAAAATCCAACTGCCAGTCAGTTCCCGGAAGGGAGCCCCTGGCTTGGTGAGGAGGGACAGTGAGAGCAGATTAGAGGCCAGAGCCTGGCCAAAGAGGTGTGGGCTGTCCCGGAATCCCTGAGGGAGGACGGCCCAGGTTAGTTGTGTGGAGAAATCAGCATCAGGATCTGTCCAGGTGAAGGCAAAGATGCTCTGAGATTGAGGGCTGAGAGGAACAGAGAAAAAGGCATCCCTGAGGTCTAAAACTGAGAAGTGGGAGGTTCCTGAAGGAATGTTAGACAGAAGGGTGAGGGGATTAGGGACAACTGGGTGCAACAGAACAACAGCAAAATTAATTAGTCGGAGGTCCTGAACCAAACGATAAGATCCGTTCTGGCTGTCTGTGTGTCCTGCGGTGGGGGCGGGGGCGGGGGAAAGCCGTGTCGGAGGAGCTAGGCGAAATCCCTGTAGATCTAGAACGGGAGCTTGTTGGGGAACTAGACGGAGAATGGTTAGGTAACCTGGAGGAGGATTTTCTGTGCCTAAAAGAAACTTTGGAGGAAAGGGGAATGGAGGAACCGTCGTTCGATCGGGCAGAACGGGAAGGAGTAGCCCCTTGAGGCCGGGGAGGTGGAGGTTCGTCCGCGGGGGCCATAGCAGGAGCAGAAGGTTCCGGGTGGGTTGGCATTGCTAAGAACATGTGCACGGGTGATTTAACAGAAGGAATTAAGGCGTGGGGCTGTAGAGCTTCCAACAGCTGTCCCAGGGGGGAAGACAGGGGAATTGGTTTTAAAGGCTTAGCGCCCATGGCTAGAACCATGAAAATATCTGTAGAAGGCACCCGAAGATGCTCCGAACACAGTTGCTCTGGACACAGGCGTCCAAGTGCCCAGAGGACCGTGTTATGGGCTAACTGACCCAATCCTAGTTTTCGACGGGAGACGGGGGTGTCTCGGCTAGGAGGGGACAGTAAGGCCCGAAGGCTGCCCATTGCAGCCGAGGCCATACGTACAGAGGACAGAGAAAGAACGGAAAGGAGAGGAGGAAGAACCAAAAGCACCAAACTTTTGGGCGCGTGTATAAACAGGTCTAGTCTAGGGTGGAAGGCCGGGGGAGGGGGGTGTTAGCAACCGCACCCACGACACGCCAGAGGAAACTGGGAGCTCGGCCAGCCTCCTCCAGGTGAGAGGGGATAGTTAGCCAACCCAGGTAAACTCATGAATTAGCCGCTGGTTGGAGAGGGCCGCGTTGAGATGAGTGGAACACGTGGAGTGGTCGCAGGTCGTCGGTTCTGACCTTGTCCCCGGGAGGCCCCGAGCTCCAGGAGGCGCCAAAACCCAGAGTCAAGGCCTTAGGTGAGGGCCCCAGGGCGAGAAGGTCCCCGAGCAGACGGCACCAAAATGTTATTATTTTTGTGGGGTTCGGGAAGGAGAGACGAGACACATGGGGTCCCACGTGGGCGAACTTTAATGGGGAACAACAGGTAAGGGATGGGGGTGAAGAGACGAAAGGAAAGAGGGGGGTGGGTTAAGGTGTCCCCCATTTTTAAGGGGAAGTCCAGGTGTGTCTGGGAGAAAATGTCCTGCACATGTGTGGCTTTCCATTGTACCGCTGGGATTTGTAGTCCCTTGGGAGGCTGTATTTTCTGCGCATGCGTGGCCTTGTCTCCAAAAGAACAGCATTGTGCATAATTGGTCCCAATTGTTTGAGGATGCCACAGAACTTTTAAGAGGAAGTGTAGTTGGATTCATTTTTCTCTTTGGGGACCCAACACCTAGCTGTCACATAAATACATGGAGACTTATTTTTACTTATGAATGCCTACATATTTAACAACAAGTTTGACTTGTTTCTAGCCAGCTTTTCTAACTTAAATTATTCCTTTTCTCTTTATGTTTCTCCTCTGGGCTTTTTACCATTATTTATTCCACATACATTTTTTTTTTCTTTCTCACTCTATGATTGGTTATGTGGCTGGGTGACTGGCACTAGAATCCTTCTCTATTTCTCCTTTTTTTTCTTACTCCTCTTGTTCCTCTACTCTACATTTTCCTCCTATTTATACTCTCTGCCTGGCAGTTCTGCCTATTTCTCTCTCCTGCCTTGCTATTGGCCATTCAGCTCTTTGTTAGACCAATCAGGTCTTTTAGACAGGCAAAATAACTCAGCTTTACAGAGTAAAACAAATGCAACATAAAGGACACAACACATCTTTTTAATCACTAAACAATTATTCCATAGCATAAGTGAATGTAACACATGTTAAATTAATATTTCACAACAAGGAGGAGCATTGGTAGAAAAAAAGTTTGTTACATTTTGTGGGTCATGAGATATTACAAGCTGACTCACTTTCTGTTCAAACTCAACTTTCTGTTAGTGCAATGGGATAGACTTGTACTAATTCTCTTCCATGATGGACTGTATTCTCTCTGATTTTCAACTAAAATAATCTATATCTCCCGAAAATTGCTTCTTGCCCACTGTGTCATCAGACCAACAAGAAATGTAACTAATACAAAAAATTTAGTGTTAGTGCATCTTGATCCAGTAGTAGTGCTCTATGTTTGCTTCATTCAAGGCCACAAGTCAAAGAGAAGTCTCAACCAAGACTAGAACTTCTCTTGGAGGAGGAGAAGGGACGCTGGGGCAGTCCAGGTCCAATCAATGGAATGGTGCTGCCTATATTTGGGGTGGGTGTTTCCACTTCAATTTACAACCAAACCACAGACATGGCCACAGGCTAAACAGATATATAGTCAGTTCTTAAGACTCTTCCTAGGTGTATGAAGCTAAAAATAACCAGCAGTACAACCCATGCTGACAGAAAAAATATGGGGGGCTATTTGGATATGATTTTAGAAATAGGTATTTTAATTGCAGTTTTAGAGCTTTGGTCCCGTTCTGCTCCAGCCTTTCCAGCAAGTGCAGTACTATGCTTGATGACTTTGAGGAGGATGTGCCAGTTTTACAAATGGTCCTGAGGGTATGCGCTAAAGGTAGACTTTAGTTTTGTTTTAGTGACAAATCTATTTAGAGGTGGCTGCTGGTTCACTTACAATTCATTTCACACAGTTGAAGCATAGCTGACTACTTCGGTGATTCTCACAGACAGACAGGTAAGGTCTCACACTTCTGTGGTTACATGCCAGGTGCACCCAGGGATAGCAATGTGGTTTAGTGGAACTGAAAGGCTTCAAGGCCACAAGCTTTGGAAGACATGCTTATGTATCACACACTTGGAAAAGTGTGTTGAGGATTTGTTCCTCCTTTATTGAGAGTATAATAAGCTGTATAATCTACCTTTGCAACACCTCATGCATTTTAAAAATGTTGCAAGGCATCTCATAAAATGGAATGCTTCAAATGCTGTAATAGCAGAAACAAATTGTCAACCACATTTTAATGTAGAGATAAGAAACCAAATTCCCAAATAACATTAATTTAAAAAACAAATTGTTAAAAGTGATGGTTAGTAATGCTTTTCTATGTAAGTAATAATATGAAAAACATGTCACTTGAAAAATGAATCAAGACTATATAGACATTTTTAGATAAAATTCTATAAGGAAATATATAATTTAACAAATAATAGCCTTACTATTACTATTTTATATTATTCTATATTTTTATTATTAGTTTCTCTTTTATGGTACTGAGGGTGGAATTCAGGGTTTACATATTCTAGGCAGGTACTCTTTCACAGAACTATAACTCAAGCCCTCTTTTTATAATTTATTTTTATTTTGAAGAAAGGTCCTAATAAATTCTGAGTCTGTCCTTGAACTAATTCTGTAGTACAGCTTGTCTTTAACTCCCAAACCTTTTTTAGGTTTCCTAGTGACTTATTTACAAACTTACAACACCAAGCCCAGGTAAATCCTCAATTCCTCATTTGTGTTTGTTTGGATATTTACGTATTATTTTTCCTTAATGTTTCACAATAATGTGTGTGGGGTTTTACAAAGCATGTCAACTTTGATGTACAAGTACTTTCCAACCTGAATGGATTAGGGAACCTGAGTTTGAGACAGGATCAGAAGTGACAGGTTCTTTTGGTTTTTGAGATTGTGGTGGGAACTGTTAAGAATATAGAAAGTCAGTAATCACAGCCTGGTAAAATGATGAAACACCTACAAAATCCAGTACAGTATAAATATAAAGAACTACAGTGGATGGCCCCAACTATCCCTGTGGTAATCTATACAACAGAAGCAGCCTTCTAATGTAAACCCCAGCCTTACAGATAAATGGACACTACAAAGCACATTTAACCATTGTTTGAAATGACTTGCAGAAATCTTGTTCAACCTAGAGATTGTATTTTGGAGATAACTGACTAGGAAAATGTTCTTGTTTTTGTGGTGGCGATTCTTCCAAGAACATTAAATAGAAACAACAATATTCTAACAAATTCAAAGCAAGGTCAAGATGATTACTATTAGGAGATTATTCTTTCATTTCCCAGCTGACTAATCATATAGAAACTACATTAATTACAACCCTGCTTAGCCAATAGCTTGGGTATATTCCTAGCTAACTCTTTTTAAAAAATATTTTTATGGTTTATTTAATTTTTATTTTATGTGCATTAGTATGAGTGTCAGATCTTCTGGAACTGGATCTTTCGGCAGTTGTGAGCTGCCATGTGGGTGCTGGGAATTGAACCCAGGCCCTCTGGAAGAGAAGTCAGTGCTCTTAACCACTGAGCCATCTCTCCACCCCCCCCCAGCTAACTCTTATATCTTAAATTAACTCATTTCTATCTCGCTGTGCATTACCATAAGGCTTTGGCCTACTGGTAAATGTTCTGGGCATCTTTCTCCCTCGGCAGCTACATGGTGTTTCTCTTACTCCACCTATTCTCTCTACATATCTCTGTTTGGATTTCCCACCTTGCTTCACACTGCTAAGCCATTGGCCAAAACAGCTTTATTTTTCAACCAATAAAGAAACACATATACAGAAATACATCACACACCACTCTACACAGTGGCTCTTGAACTCACTTTTTATATTAGTAATTTATTAAGTTAATTTTGCCTAAGGGAACCACAACCAGAAAGAAAACATGGAGATGTTTAGTTGTCTTCTTATAGATAAGAGACAAACACCCAAAACTCCTTTCAATTTATTTTGGGCAATTTTCAAATTTAAATTTGAAATATTTTTTCTGCTTTTCCGCAATACTCACCAGATGGAAAATGTTGATCTCTTCAACAACCTCACGAAAATTTCTCACATACTGTCCCAGGCTTTCCCATATCCTCGGTAGGTTTCAGGCTTTAAACACATCTCACTCCTTGGTCTTGACCATTCTCTGATGGGCAGCATCTTTCATCTCCATGTAACATGCACAGAAATGAAATGAGAGGTGGTAGTAGCCTACCTGCTGCTTGTAATTTGGTAACAACACAATTTAAATAAGAAAGCAATAATTTAAAATTTAGAAAAATTACATGTGACAAAATTACTATCCTTTTATGCCTCTATTTCCTTATTTTTAAATAAAAGAAATGTCTTTAATGGGTTTTAAGGTGAAAACCCCAGAGATAATGAAAGAAAGGTTTCAGCATAATGCCCTTAAGTAGAGTAATCACTATACATGGTTATGATATTTCTTACTAAAAGGGTTATAAACTGACATTACTTCTGGATGTTTACCTCATTCAGCCATTAGTGTTGACCTCTATGCTGTAGCACTCAAAACTTTATTAACTAAAATATGTCTGAAAAGCTTCCCATTGCAAAGATATTTCTGACACAGTAGAAACATATGTGCTATAAATTTCAATGTATTAGATATTTTTACTAAGGATATTGGACATTTTTATTTTGTATTAATTAAATATTCATCAGATTATTCTCACTGGACTTTTTCTATAATTATACTTTTATTTGAGTATATATTTTTATCTTGTAAGAAACAACCAAGTGAACTTTAAGGAATATTTTTAATGTTTATTTTAATAAAACAATAAAATTGCAAAATTATTTTTTATATATTGGATATTTATATTTTATATAATATGTGTTACATTTTAAACATTGGAAAGCACTATGTGATTTTGTTGTGTGACTGTATCATGCATCTTTCGTTTGACTTTATATGACTGATCATTGTCCTGCTTTGTCTTGGTTTCCATCAGTAGAATATTAAGCTCCTAAATTCAATTGCTTTCAGCAGGTGGAGAATATGACAATGAGGTCAGGCTACTTACCAGTCCCTGGCTCACTTTAGAATGCAGTATGGTTATTCACTTGATGAAAGATCAACGCTCTCCTCGGTCTAACCCTAGTCTAATACTGTCTCATACCCAGTTGAATACCCATCTCCTCATCAGGAAATAGCAGCAAGTCTGTATTGCTGTGTTGAATTATCTATTGAAGAATTTAATATCAGCCCAAACTGTGAATGATCTCTTTTTACAGAAGGGTGACCCATTCTTCTAAAATTCCCATTGAAATCCTAAACTACAGTGTAAGATGTTAAGAGGTAGGATTTTGGGTGGTAAGAGTAGAGTTTTCATAAATGGAATTAGTCTCTTGTAAAAGAGAGTCCAAGGAGTGGCCTTCTATGAGGTGTCATGTGGGGACACAATAAGAAATTTCTCCATCTAGGAGCCTAGTAATGGCCCCATTTAAGACACCAAATTGGTGTGTTGGTAGTGATCTTTCCAACCTGAGAAACAGATGTCTCTTTCACAAAAGTCAGACAATGTTAATCTTGTCATGGTAAACTGTATGGTTTTAGGCAAGACGTTTTCTTTGAATAATCCTAAATCTATTTCCTGTTTTCTGTTGGAACACAATTAAAAACAAGAAGAAAAGTAAAGTCATGAAGGTGACTTTTTAAAAAATAACATACAGAAAAGATACCAACTTGGCTTTCAAAAATGAAAAACAATATATTGTAAAAATTATACTTTTAATGTTTTAATTAAAATGTGAATACATCACTTTCCTTTTTTATTTCCTTCTTTTTTTTCTTTATATGACAGTGTTGACATTTTATTAGTGTACAAAAATCACAGAAAGCACATTTATTTGGGCATCTCTTGTGTGGGATTATTATATTTATAGCCATGAGTTGGTAACATATAAAGAAAAAATGAATATAGAAGTTATAAAAGCAAACAGTATAAGCTATACTATTAGTAGACTTATCCTCCAAACCCTCCTGCAAACACAACACTTTCTTTCAAGCTTACAGATTCTTTTTCTTTGATTATTATTGTTGCATGTATACATATATATACATATACATAAATACAATCTGTTAATTCTCTTTTAATTTTATAAGTGTATAGTGTTTCAGGATTGACTAATTTGTACTTTATAATCCCTTAGGAAACTCAATCTTGAGCAAAGGTAATCACCGTTCTCAGAAGCTGTTAGATGCCTGTAATTCTTGGTGTATGGTCATGATGTGATTTTCTCCTTTCACTTGACCCTGTCTATTGATAGTGTCATGGTTCAAGCACTATTCTTTTCATTTTCAGAAAGGAGTAGAAGAAAAGAGTATATACTCTGTCTTATATTAATTTATATTTGGATAATTTATTATATCGTATTTTATGTTTCCTTATGTCAGTGATTTCAACTGTAAAATAGAGCATTGCAATTTTAACATATATCTTATTATCAAGAACATATTATATTTCTGTCATATGATGTATGTGATACTTTGATAATTTCATGGCCTATAACTTTTGTCATGTTGACTTATGCTGGGTGAAATGAAGGGTAATTCTTAGTTTTATATCACACATCATCAAAGTTAGCATTGTGTAGCTTAAATTCCTTTATCTTTATTGTTATCACAAATATAATCCCTACAAAAAATCTAATCATGTGCATATTTATAAATAATTTTAAATTATAAATCAATTATAAAATATGTAAAAGATCTCTGAAACATTACACTAGAAATAATTGACTTTTTAAATTATCTAAATGTATCCTTAATATCTAGCTTTTCTAACATTTTCTTTTATACAATCTTACTTGGCAAAATCAGAATAGTATAAATTAGTTGCCCTGAATTGTGGGTAATGAAATATCTCTGTATAAAACGTTACTTCAAATCAACTATTATTCTGTCCTCAAGGACTTGATTCTTCCCCTAAAGGTCCCTTTGTAACAGCCTAAAGTAGCTAAGAACTTAGAATTAAAATGAGGGTTCAGGATTCATAATTAGAATGTTGCAAATCATTTAGAGTATTTTTGCATACAATGATACAATGTAGAGCTTCTG
Source organism: Chionomys nivalis (assembly GCF_950005125.1). Classification (NCBI taxonomy): domain Eukaryota; kingdom Metazoa; phylum Chordata; class Mammalia; order Rodentia; family Cricetidae; genus Chionomys; species Chionomys nivalis. Next base: position 158,375,378 of record NC_080086.1, on the reverse strand, counting down.
TTGAAAGGAGTATTTCATAGTACATGTTCCTAAAACAGCCTAAAGTAGCTAAGAACTTAGAATTAAAATGAGGCTTCAGGATTCATAATTAGAATGTTGCAAATCATTTAGAGTATTTCTGCATACAATGATACAATGTAGAGCTTCTGTTGAAAGGAGTATTTCATAGTACATGTTCCTAAATCAGTATAATAGTTTTGAAAGTAAGAAAATACTGATGATAATCTTTTAACAATATACAAGGTAGAATTGGTTCAAGGAGGAAAGAGAAGGGGAACATATTGCAATTAAAAATTTCTAATATATATACTACATATATTAGAAATATATATACATTATATGATATATATTATATAAATAAAAGTAAAAATAGAAATATCTTAAAATAAAAATACTAAAGTATTCACAAGATCTACTTACTGTGACTGTCATTTGATTATAATCAGACTTAAAACTACCCACAGACTGTGAGCTTAAATAAAAGCAACTATATTATCTAATATGTGGATATATTGAATCTTTCCTAATATCTTTAATACTACTTCTTACTGTTTTTATAACTTTGAAAGTATTGTATACCAATTGTAGAAAACACAAAACAGATAAAAGAGCAAAAAATAACACACAATTTCATAGTGAGGAAGGAAACATAGATAGCGTTTTTCTACCTTTTTTACTAAATAGTTTAGATATAAGATGGTATAACTGCTTTGGTTGAATTTTCATAAAGGTAAGCATATAAAATAGTTTGAAATGAAAAGTATTAATATTTTAATTTATATTACCATCAAATATATACACAAAAATATATGTCATGATGCATGTACCAGAGCTAACATACCATATCTGGGTATTTATAATATCAAAAAGATAACTTCATCTATCTTTTATTTTAGGACTATTTACAACAGCTAACCTGCTGATGAGAAGCCAAGGGCAATGGCACTGGGTTTCGATCCTACTGCATGAACTGGCTTTGTGGGAGCCTAGCCTGTTTGGATGCTCACCTTCCTGGACCTGGGTGGAGTGAGGAGGACCTTGGACTTCCCACAGGGCAGGGAATCCGGATGGCTCTTCAGACTCCTGAGGGAGGGGAATGCAGTGGGGGGAGGGGGAGAGGAGTGGGGGTAAGGGGAGAGGAGTGAGAGGAGGGTAGGGATATGGGAGGCGGGGAGGAGGCGGAAATTTTTTCAATTAAATAAATAAGATAGATAGATAGATAGATAGATGATAGATAGATGATAGATAGATAGATAGATAGATAGATAGATAGATAGATAGATAGATAGATAGATCCTGAGTTCAATTCCCAGCAACCACATGGTGGCTCACAACCATCTGTAATGTGGTCTGGTGCCATCTTCTGGCCTGCAGGCATACACACAAACAGAATATTGTATACATAATAAATAGATAACTAATTTTTTAAAAAAATAAAAAATAAATAATAAAACTGAAGGACAAAGTCATTTTTAAAGTTCACCAAAATCAACATTTCTCTGTAAAGGAAGTAGTAATAAATTTCAAATATTTGATTTTGCTGAGACTTTGCACATCCATGGTAACAAGAAATAACAAGATTTTAATGGCACAAAAACTAAAAAGAAAAACCTCTCAAATGTTGGCATTTTAATTAGAATTTTCTATGTTACAACAGCTTAAGAAGAAAGAAAATAAAAACAGAAAATTATATAAAGAAAATTTTAATGAAAATATCAGATATGTGATCCATCAAAACTGGCAATAAGGGAGAAAGTCATAGTGTACATACACTTTAGGCAAGAAGGAGGGTACACACTTTAGGCAAGAAGGAGGGTACACCAGAATGCATAGTTTAAACATCTATCACACACACACACATACACGCACTTACTTACACACACACACACTTACACACACACACACTTACACACACAAATGAAATTTAAAAAAGAGATAAAAACACATTGTTTTAAAGACAGTAATAAATTGAATCACAAATAATCATATAAGAACTATACTTAAATCTTGACTGGACTGATATGAACCAAAAGAAAATATGAACTCAAACCCCAAAATGAGAGTGGGGAATCACTACAAGTTTAATAATCTTTATAAACAAAATTAAGTGCTATAAATAAATTTTACAGAAATACTGAGAATTTGATTTGGAGGCAAAACAATCTTGGAAATAAAACAACTTTTTGGAAATAATTAGAGAATATTCTGCTAACTAGTAAAATGTCTGAAAGTATTATTACAAAATACAAAAATCACAGAACATTCTCTCTCACAGAAACACATGAAAAATTCATTAATTAAATATTAGCCAATAATATCCAGTGAGCTAAAAATATATAATCAGCTGGAAATAGACATTAATATAGAAATAAGAAGTTCAAAGATTTAGGACGTTCCTTCATACTAATGCATGAAAGGAGACCAAACTTATATCCATGGCACAAATGCAGAGAACTACAACAGCTAAAATTTTGAATCACATAAAACTTTGTAATCACATTTTGTTTCATTTTGTTTATAATGTATCAAACTATCCTGGGAGTCAATGAAGCGTCGGCTCTCAGAGACTTGTTTTTCTGGAAAATTTACCAATACAAAAGAGAATACATAACTGCGCAATTACATTTTTAGTCTCTAATGCTCCCTGGCCAGTGTCAATTAACTGATCAAAGCCCTCTCCTGCAACCTGGAGAATATTTTTTTGTGCTTGTCTAACAGTGGTGTGCTGAGTAGCTTCAAGACTGACAAAGACATGCTTAGTGAAAGGTTGGCTTTTCCATCATTTTTTTCTTTTATCACGTTGGATGTTGACATAATAAAAAATGCTTAAAGATTATGCAGTTAACTATGCAGTTTGAATATTAAATATCCCCCACAGACTCATGTTTGTAAAAACTTAGTCCCAGCTGGTGGCCCTGTTTTAGCAGTTCGCAAAACCTTTGGGATGTGAGATCTAACTGGCAGCTGGGATTTATATTTATATGCTTATAAAAACTGCACACTGAACATGGTTCCATCCTATTTCAATTGTGTATCAGTTTCTATAAAGTAACATATTGAATAATATTTGAATTCATCTCTTGTTTATCCGTGTCATATTTATTCATATAAAACATTTCTGTGTTAAACTATACAAAATTTTACTATCTAAAACATTTTGTGTACAAGTACTTAACACCGGAAATGTAACAAGTCTGTCACGTAATATACTATCAATGTAATATACATTAAGAGCCTAAGAGCTGAAATTTTAAAAAATGAAACATTTCATTACACATGTATATAGTTACATCTTGATTTCATCTTCTGTACTTTGGTGGCCAAAATATTTATTATTTCTTTCATATTTAAAATTTTGATATGGCTAAGATGAAGTTTAAAATCATACAAGGTATTTAATTATACTATAGTATTAGTGGAGTTGAGACATTAAAATATATGAAACTGCACAGGCAAATATTTGTCATTTATGGTTCTTTAAAGCTGAATATTGTAACACTCAGGTAGAGAGTCATATTTATTTTGCATCCTAGACAGACACAGCTTGAATTCATTTCCTAATTTTATAGGTGGTAAATAACTGCAATTGACTTTAGTGATAGATCTAGTCTGCATTCAAAGATATTTCCTTCTTGTATTCCCTAGAAGGGGCAAAAAGCCCCACAGAAGAATTCTTGGGATAAGAGGCAATTAATTCAGCACTTGAGAGGTTTCAAAGTTGCTCCCTGGAAACATTGTTAGCGCTTCCCATAGTCAATGTCACAAGAGTTGAAGGGTAGTTTGTGAAACCATATACATTTGCTCCTCTTTATTTTCAAAATTTAAAAGCTAAAAATTTTACCTGCATATCTTGATTGTAATAACAGCCTCATATGTATGCCAGCCACAACTGATTGATTAGTGTCTTTTTCAGGGTTCTTCAGGGTTGTACTGGGTTGGTGCATCGAAGGGATTGCATTCACGGACTCAGAGGCAACTGTGGCTGCCTATGGAAGACATGCACAAATCCAGGTAGGCAACATTTCAGCATGGAGAAGTGGGCAAGTTGCAGGCTCCACCCCTACTCAGGATCTATCAGCAGCTGCTGGCTGCTTGAGGAAGGAAGAATCCACTTTTTTTGGTTTGTCTGTGTGTTTGTTTTCTGGAATATGGTCCCGCTTATGTTTCTGGTTCTCCAATAGATGGTCTTATATTCATATCCAACTGAGCAGCCCTAACTGAATTCAGTAGGCTATAAAGAAAAAAATGTATATGAAATCTTCAAAGAACAGAGGAATAAAATAGCATTTTATAAAAAAGGAGCATGAAAAGTTAGGAACAAGGCACATTGAACTTTCATTGTTTTAGACTCCTTTATATGAAGTCTCCGAAGCAAAGGTTTCCACACTCTGCAGATTTCCACAAGTGTTCTGATACCTCTTGGAGGAACTTTCACCATTCAGAAGAAGGCCCTTGGGTATCAGCATAATGTCACACACCTGTTTTACTGTATCTTATTAAATTCGGGCAAAATTTACATACAGTGGTGTGCAAGTATGCAGTGTGTAAGTTTGGATAAATAATATGAATCATCAAACTAATAAAAGCACAAAACATTTTTACCCTCATAGACATTGCCACTCAATCCTTAACCCTATGAGGCAATCCATTGTCACAGAGTCCTGCCTCTTCCTTGACCTCGTCTAATTTTATATTTATATATTATATGCTATACATATATAAATCTCTAAAACCTTTACTTATTTTTAGTATGAAAAATGATGATATGCCACATAAAGACTCTAATATTGTAGTTATTAAGGCTTTAAATAGTAAGATGCAAAAATCCAGTGGAGTGACTGAGTTACTGAAAGCTTCCACTGCCCATCCTGGTGAACAACCTAGATTCAGTACCTGGAGAATACACAGTAGAAGGAGAGGATCGGTCATACACATTGTCTCTTGACCTCACATGTGTGCTCCATGCACCTGTACACATACTCACAAAATAAATTAAATTTTACTAATTTTTAAACGATATTTTATTATATGAAGATGCACACTGGAATATGGAAGGCAAATACAAAACAGATCACTAAGGCATTAATTTAATGGAAAAATTAAATTTGTTTATAAGTAGCAGTATTATAAAACTACCCAATCCAGGACTTAAGAGCATCCTGAAATTGTATAAATGATATCTTTTTAAAACTGAAATTGAAACTTAGCAATTTTGTAATGAAAATCTTTAAAACTAGAAAAAGAAGAATTAGAGAAAAGTATTTATAAAACATCATAACTAAACAGATAATCCTTATGAATTAAAGATACACAAAGCATATAAGTATACAGATAATCCTTATGAATTAAAGATACACAAAGCACATAAGTATACATATATGGCTTTCATTTGACATAGAAAAAGTTATTTGATGCACATGTCTCAAAGAAATGAACAAAAGTCAAATGCTTCACAGCTGGTCAGAAACAGACTATACACTATTGTCTGTATCTGTTTCTTATCTCAGGGCTAAAGCTAGCTCATTTTTTACAGTTTGAAATTGATTCAAATATAATTGTGTCACAAAAATCTTTTAAAAATAAAAATAAAATTTAGTTTAATTCTATTTACTGATTATTTACTTTGAAGCATCTAAAAAGTGATGCTTCTTTTAGATTGCTAACAGTTAAGTAAAAATACTTATGTGCCTGCTTAAATTTATGAAAATTAGATTTTTAGCATAAATAAACCCCCAAAGAATGGATATGCTAATGATTAGAGACATTGTGTGATTTTACTGATTCTTTGCACTTTTGCTAAAAAAAAAAATGTGAAGCCTAAAGTAGAACCACATCTTCCTATGTTGCCAATAAATAAATTAAAAATAAGTTTTATCCCTAAAGAAGTATTCACATTTTCTTCATTTCAAAAAGAAATTAATATTGATCTGTAGTCTGCTGGAAATCACACCCAGTGTCAAACTGCAAGCTCTTCAACACCACTGACAATTGAATTTCCTTTAAAGTAAAGATGAGGAGAATTGAATTTGCTTATTGTAAATGGAAAGCAGATTGGATGAAGCCTGATTCCCAGAATGCTTTAAGCTTTCCTGGGTGAAGCCTTATTAGATAAGATACTCGGTAATAGGCTCCAGTCATCTTTAATTATGTGTGTGGATCAGCTTTCAAAACATGTCTCAGAGATTACCATTACTGCCATTTTTGTTTGTCAGAAAAAGGAATGAGTGAGATTTTATAAAATAAAAATATGTTGAGATTGCTATACCAGTTCCAGGTCATATAGCAGCATGGAAATATTTGAACAAGTGCTTCTGTTACCCGAGATTTGCAGTTGCTGGGCAAAGGGGGCTGTGCAATGGAGAGGTGTCAAATGCACCAAAACAATGAACAACCCATACCTGCCATAGTGCATTGCTGCCTCAAATAGCAGAGAGATATTTGAACTATTCTTTTGATACTGTAAAATAAAATAATCAAGCAAATTCTTCAACTGTGATGAGTGCATGTGGCAAGCAGACACATCTAATAGAGAAGAAAGGATGACGAGGGGAGTCTGAATCAGATGCTATGAAGTGTTTGTGCACACACCGTAGGATAAATGAGTTTGGATCACTTCTCTGGAGCTCATCTCAGTGTTGTTCATAACTGTTTTCTCCTAGTTCTCAACTAAGCACCCTTGCACTAGAAATATGGAGTAGGCACGTGCCTTCTCTCTTTATAAACCTTTTTTTACATCAGGACTCTAATGACCTAATACTCTTGCTAATATCTGCTTTTAAAATTCTTTCTCAACTATATGGATTATGCCATTAATGCCGGTCTCCAATGGTATGTGAACATTTAATTTAAAATCCAAAAAGCATGCTACAACCCAATGTTCAGATATCTGCTGTCAACTGTAAAAAAAATTACCCATTTTACTCTGTGAACCCACAACTTTTGTAATAGCAAAAGATATTCCTAAAGATTACTATTCAATAACACATCACTGGCAAATATATTTTCAGAGAATTTAGTTTCTCACAATTTTCTTTCTTACTAATTTTCTGTTTTGCCAACTCATAAGCATGTTGACTCATCTTTTATTTCTATTATTTATGTTGGGTAATTTGGAGTAACTGATCTCCAAAGTAATTGAATTTCATTGTGATTATAACCTATATTAGGACTGTTTAATTACATCATTAACTATTTTAAGTATTTTACTGTATGAAATTGAAAAGTAAAACATGATGGTTAAATATATATATATATATATATATATATATATATATATATATATACACATTCTTATGGGTTTATTATCTATACTGCGTTTTGTTGTAAATTATTCTCCACTTTTTTGTTGTTTTGTGAGAGCTCTTGAAATAAAATGCATTATAAATGAGCAATAAAGTATTTTAACTATGCTCCTCCTGCTATACATTAGATCTCTCAATTTACTCAGGCACATCTTACTCTAAATAAGTAACCTTTGACCTACACCTTCTTTTCCCATCTTCCCCATCACTGTATCCATCAACTTGTTTTGTTTGAACAATTGTTTTTGAAGTAGCGTTATCAATATTAGTCAAATTTTGTGTTTTTTTTTATTCTGTTTTATTTTTACTAGCACACTATTCTGTACTTTTTATACATGTTGTTACAAGAGGGAAAGTCTTCAAGGCTGAAAACATAATAACTGTTTCTCTTAAGCATACATTATGTTTTTTGCATTCATGTATTTAGTTGTTTATGACAGATTTATTTTACAAAAATATGCAAACAAAGAAGAGGCATTTCCATATGCCCTGGACCCGTTTTCCTGATTGTGGATGACCTACGTGAATGTGGCTTTTTGATTTTTTTTGTTTGTTTTAATTTTAGGCTGGCTATTTTAGACTGCATATTACAGGTGTTTTATGACACTCCTCTCAAAGAATCAGCTTGTGTTAATCGGAACAGTTCAATTACTATGATTATATTCAACATTGGTTTGATATTTTTGTCATTTACATCCAGGTAAATGGCAGTGAATGTTTCTAACCTCTGAATAACCAAGAGTCAATACTCAATCAATCTACACAGGTTTTCTGAAGGTCTAGTTTCTACTTATGTTAGTTCTCATCTTTCGAAGACTCATTCTACAATGTGAATGTAACTAAGCATGCCACTAACTCATTAACACCTCTGGCTCTTAGGGATCAGAGGTTCTCCTGCCCCTCTCACATCTATACCTCAGTTTTAACACTGTAGCTGCTCCTATCTGTTAAGGCTGCACTGTCCCACGCCAGGCAGATTCTGCTACATCTACATTACAGCACCTGAGTTCTCCCTATACTTTGCCTTCTCTGTATCCATGTTATGCATTGTCTGCATTTTCAGATTATTACCAAAATACTGGTATTTTGTCTTCTGTGATTAAGTACATTATATGAGGTATTTATATTCCAGTTCACTGTGTAAGCAATTAGAAATGTGTTCGAAGAAAGAGAACATGGGTGGGCCTGAGTTTAAACTTGCTTTATGAAGGCTTCTTTAGCAATAAAAAGCCTTGCATTACCTGTTGTTACTCTCTTGAAAAACTCTGTAAACGCATGATTGTATACACATGATTGTATACACAGGCACACCTTGCATTTACATAACTTTACTGATTGTTTTAGTTTGCAGAGCTATTGTCACTACATACAAAACAATGTTTTCCTAGACTACAAGTTAGAAGTCTTTTGTACATATACAACAAGTACTACAAACTATATTAGAATTTGCATATCTAAAAATTTACTATATGTTAATTCTTTATTTTCCATTGCCCTACACAAAATGATAACTTTGCTAAACAGTATGATTGACTTTTTTTTTCTTCCATTTTGTAAAACTTCAAAGAATCTCTAGAATGTTTCCAATTTTAGTACTGGATAAATTCATTTGAGGAGGAACAAAGAAATTCTCTCTAAAACGCAATTTGAGGTGGCTAAAAAAGAAGCAGCTATCAGTTTATCATTTAGAGGAAAGTTGACTCAGGTGAGTTAATGAAAATTATTGTTTTCTCTATTTATACAGTATTTTCATTCTCTGGTACCAATGAGATATACGAAAGTCTAACTGGCTCTCTTGTGTAAGCTATCTACATAACCACTATGATGAAATGTGTTTCATTATTACTGAGGTTACTACTTCTGATTTCACCAACCCAATATTTAACCTGAATTTAGGACCAAATCTGAGAGGTCCATATTCACTTACTATTTTTCATAATGTGTGCTATTACCAGCCATCTACTGCAATAGCTGTCTGGAGTCCTACTCAAATTATTAACTGCTTATCTACTCACTTATTTTCCCTCTTATCTGATGTTGTGAAAGATCAGAACTAATTAAAATATTGTTCCCTGAGTTCCAGTGTTGATGTCTAGTATAGCAGATTTCATCACAGATGGTCGACAGCTTCTCCTGGTAACTACAATCTGCCAGTATTGGCTCTCGAAACTAACTAGTGAGGAAATTAGTATTTTCCCCTTTTAACTCCACCTTCCTCCCTCCATAGCAATTCTTCATTTTACAATTTGATTTTTACATTCCGTGAGCTTCCATACACAGAAAATTGGAGAACTGTCTCCAGACAACAAATATGAAGAGTACACGTAAGGAAGAAATGTCAAATAAGGCCTTAAGTGTCCATTGGCAATAATAAAATAAATCATAGGGCATCCTAGAAAAGAGTGGTCATAACAACAAACATAAAGGTAAAAATTAGCAAAGGTATTAAAAAGTCCACCATTTATCCACTTCAACATAGTTCAAGAGCCTATGAAAGAGTTTTGGAGGCAAATCAGGAAATCAAATCGTAACTTGAGCTATTCAGAGATATAGCAACCCCTCAAATCCAACCAACTGAGTTGTATTATATGACAGTCATACACATCTTTTTCTAAATTGTCTTGATAAGTCTTACTGACTGATAGGTATATCTACCAGACTAGAATTTAATGTTCTTTCTATCATGTGGAAGGTTGAATCAAGAGGAACAATTCAACTATAAAGAAAGATGTGTGGTTTGACCACATAAGTGGATAAATATCTGCTGGGGAGGGAGACTCTTGATTTATAATAATACTTAAAGCATAAAGAAAAAAATCTAAGAGATAACAAATAATGAAGTTAATCAGAGCTTGTCTAACCCAGAAGCTTTGTCTAGTTGGATAGTCACTTACAAACTGAAAAATTACTTTCTCCAAAGGAGTTTCACTGGGGAAACAAACCACCCCTAAGAACAGGTCATATGACCAACAAACAGTACATGAGCAACACAAATAAACCTAACTACATCTTTGGTGGTTCTTTGTCTCATGATTAAATCAAGGAAATAAAACAACAACAAAAATACAAACTAAACAACTTATTGGTCCTTGGTGTGTATATTATGGTTTCCAGTTTTGTTTTTATGGAATTCCTATGCATGCAAATGTATATGTATCTGAATCTATTATTCATTTCTTGTGTTCTTTCTTTGGCTATTTTACTTGTTTGTTGTAGTGATATTTCATTTGTATTTTAATAAAGCTTTCCTGAAGATAAGAGAGTAAATCAGCTCCCCTTGGTCAGCCTTACAGACTAGGCAGTAGTAACACACACCTTTAATCCCAGTAGCCACACTTGTTTATCATAGAAACCAGGCAGTGCATGTCTTTTATCCCAGGGGTTCACACCTTTTATCCCAGCACTAGAAAGAAATATAAAATGGAAGAAGACAGCAGACAGACACAGTCTCATTGTGAGATTCCTGGAAGCAGGATTGCCATTTCAGACTAAAGTCAACTTAAAAGTTGGGGCTGGCTGTTTTGTTTTTCAGACCTTCAGGTTAAAGCCCAGATACTGTCTCTGGGTCTTTATTAATCATGCTTCAGTTTGGTTATTTTGTGCTATTTCTATTTGTTTGTTTTAAATTTATCTTATCTTTAATTTTATATTATTATTGTCCCTTAGATGCCTGTTTGTTTTCTTTTTCTTTTCTTTTTTTTTCTTTTCTTCTTCTCTTTTTGTTTGTTTTGAGACAGAAGTTCTCTGTGTAACAGCCCTAACTGTTCTTGAACTAGCTCTGTAGACCAGGCTGGCCTTGAACTCAGAGAGGTCTGCCTGCCTCTGCCTCTCAAGTGCTGAAATTAAAGGTGTGCACGGCCACCACCCAGCACCTGTTTGTTTTAGAAGGCAAGACAGAAAGTGTTAATCTGAGTGGCAGAAGTAATGGTAAGAAATTTGGAAGAGTAGAGGAAGGGGAATTTATAATCAAAATGTATTGCATGAAAGAAAACCTTTTTCAATTAAAAGATAGACAAAAAAGTTTTTAAAAACCAGGAATTTAATTAAGGTGTTTAATAATGAAAAATATGAATATCTTTAAATTTCATTCAGCATATATAGTTTATCAGTGGTTTTGTTGTACATACAATTTAAATATTGATTGTTTATAAGTTCAATCAATTCAATTCTATGAAGTTTGATAAAAATATAGATTAGAATGTTTGCCTTCACAACACCTCTTATGTTCGTTTTTTCTTCTCCTTGCTCTTCAGTCACTCATTTTTTATGAAACATTAACATTTTCTGTTTTCAAACTTTGTTTTTCACCTTATTAATGTTGACTGTTGCCTCCAACTTCATTTCTCTTGGAAATAAAATTATATCAAGATTAAAGAACTAAAGTCAATAACTAAATAACTTGTAAAATACTAGTGCCAAATCATCTTAAATTTTCCAATAAAGTCAGATTGGTATTATGTGTTCCAATATAAAAGAAAGTTGCTATGTATAAATTGAATAAGTCCTAGTTTTTCTTGGATATGATTCAATCCATTTTCTTTGAAACTGTATCTTTCTGGACTCTTCTGGTTCTCTTGATATTCCGAAAACTTAGATGTTTCATCTTTTTGGGCTGAGAAACAAGCAAAATCACATGATGTATTTTTTTCTTTTTACAGAGCAGTATTTAACAATGTACATTCTTTAAGTTGTATTTTTCTTTCTTGCTACCCACTCAGGTCCACAATTCAATATCCCTTGCTTTTATCATGTCTTTACTCTGCCATAGATGATATTTAGGGGATGAGAAATGAGAGAAAAAAAATGTTATGAGAATTACCTTTTTCAGTCCTACAATCCTTAGTACATCTTTCAATTTTATTGTTCAGCTGTCTCAGTTACAGAGGGTGGACATTTCAAAGCAGGATAAGTCCATCTTCCCTCTGCTATTGTGCCATCTCAACTCTTCCCAGCATTACGACCATATACCAAGAGTTGGGCTCAGGTGACTGGAGCCAAGTTAAGCAGAAAGAGATTAAAACTGTAGAGAAATTCAAGTACACTCTGTTGTTACACATGCCCTTTTTTGGAGTGCATTCCATATGTTATAAAGGGACCTCATTCAACATTTGGTGAATGAACAAATGACCTGGAATGAACAATGCCTGTATATAATATCTGAGGTGACCAGGACACCTTCCAATTTCAGACAACAATTATCGGCAGCTGTGACCTTTGAGAGGTTATTGCTTCAGCTGGAACTCATAGAAATTCAGTATGGGAAATAACATCAAAGTTATGTGTTGAATATTCAAAAGTAGGACCATGAGAAACTTCCTGAAATTTGTTTTTTTATTTATATAAGTGCTCAGAGCTTTAAAATGAACTGTCCCTAAATCAGATGAATTATTTGAGTCAGGAGAATTTAATGGGGTTTATGGAGAATTACAAGCAAAACTTTAAAATATTCATTCATGGGTAGTACTATGTTAAAGATGTCAGGCATTTTTCCAAAGGATTGCAAAACAGATAGCCCTTGACACTTTTGGAGAAATGGCTGAAGGATACAGAAGGACAGAATGTCTTTGTGACCTCTGGCGAATCACCAAGGGCACAAATGGTGCTGCCCTTTGACAATGCGTGAATCTGAATTTGAAGGAAACTTTTTTCATACATCTTCAAAGCACACCACTGTTTGGGTATATGGTGGAATGAGGCTTGCAAGGGACTCCGTTCTGTGTTTTCATCTGGAAGTTTTCTTTGAGTGGTCAATATATGTTCATCAGCTGTCAAAGCAGCACCAAGGACCTGGGAGGTGATTTCACTTGTAATGAATGTGACTGATAGTAACAGGGACTAAGGTAGAACTCCAGGGTGTAAGTGAAAAAGATCTGCAATTTCAAGCCAGGATGAGCTTGTGTGTGGGAGGGAGCTGATGGAGGAGAGTGGTTCTTCAAAGGCAGACAACACTTAGTATTAGTATGGAAGGCAGAAGTCATAGGAATGCAGATGAATACTGCTAATTAAGTCTCATTTGTGCGCACTGTCTTCTGGTTAGGTATAGTAGACCACTCAGGTTCACTCTTATTTTTATTTACCAGAACATTCTTCCATTAACTGTCTTCAAAGAGTCTGTTTCACAGTTTTTTTTTCCCCAATGAGTTTTGACATTTTTCTAAGTCATTGCTACTGGATCATCAAGTAAAAAAAGAGATATCAGGAATCCATGTTAATCAAATTTTCAGATAAACATCAACCAATCTTTGAAATTAAAAAAAAATAATCCCAAATAGTGACTGGAAGATACTTATACAATAAATATTTAATTTAAAATTCAAATGCAACAAATATTCTGCTATTATCTGATAACTCTGCATACAGCTGCTATATGCTTACCTTCCATTTTCTGTGACTCATCTGTGATTGCTTCTTTACAGAGAATGAAATGTCCCTGGGACTTGCACCACCTGTGTTTATGTTACAGCTGTTCTCTTCAGCTTTTTTTCAACAGTCCTCACTAGTGCCCTAACCTCCACATGGTGCTCTTTGCAGTCTCAACCCGCCCAAGATGTGAGTGGAGTTACACCTTTTGAAACTTCTGCCTCGATATGTAGTCCTATGTACATCATCTGATCTTCTTTTCCTTCCCTCCAATTCCTAGTGCAATTCTCTTTATTGTGCCCTCCTTTAGAAAATATAATTTGACCCTGAAGAAGAGGAGACAGAAAGAGTGTGGGAGCAAGATCAAATGAAAGCCACCAGGAGAACAGGCAGTATGAATCAGCTGAGCAAGATTCGTTTCAACTCAGAGACTGAAGCAATAAGTACAGGGCCTTCATGACTCTATACCAGGTCCTATGTATATATATTATAGCTTTCAGCTTAGTATTTTTCTGGTTATTATGAGTGGGTGTCTATTTGTGTCTTTGATATATTTGTTGTTAACTCTTAGAAGGGAATGGATCTGGGTAGGAGGTGATGTGGAACGGAACTGGGAGGAATAGAGGAAAGGGAACGTGCAATCAAGATATATTGTATGAGAAAATAGTATTTTCAATAGAAGTAAAAATGTAACTTCGAAAAGCGATATTGCCAATTTTACTATTTATTATTATTACTGTTATTATTATTAATTTTTTACCATTGAAGTGTATTTTCTTGGAAGCTATGTACATGAGATGGGATAATAGGTTTTACACAGATTCAGACATAAAAAGAAATACTGAGAAGTATGTTATCTCTATAATTTACTCAGGATCATCCATAGTGCACAGTACTTTCTTGCTTTTGAATGAAGAATACATACTACTTTCCTGGAACATGCCTTTCTCTGATTTGTGCCTTTTATAATTCTTAAGTTATTTTGTGCACATATTGAGATCCTATTTTCAGTATGATTAATAGCATCTGCTTTGATGTCTTCCCTCGTGTGAATGAAAAACACAGTAATTAAATACTGGGACATAATGTCTTAATTTTTTTCTTTGTATTTGTTTTGCTAGTGCTTTTTGTTTGTTTGTATTTTATTTGTTTAATCTTGTATAGACAAGAGAAGAAATCCAGGTTACCTTAAACTTCTATTCATTAGTTGGTTGGTTGATTGGTTGGTTGATTGCTTCTTTGTTTGTTTGTTTGGTTGGTTAATTGGTTAGTTGGTTGGTTGGTTAATTGGTTGGTTGGTTGGTTGGTTGGTTGGTGGTTTAGTTGATTGGTTGGTTTGTTAATTGGTTGGCATTTAGAGTTATGATTTGTTACACAGAACCCAATCTACCCTCTAACCTTTAATGTATCTTAATATTCTTTCCAAATACTTGAATTATAGACTTATTCACCATACCCAGTGTCTATTTTTTTCTATGTAAATGTTTAACATCAGCCCTAAATCATAGAAAACTTCATATTTTACCTTCCTTTGAAGAGTTACCAAGTAAAGTGGATGCGCAAAATTTGTATTTTTATTAATAAGAACCACTTGGTTAAATGCATATGTACATTTACACATATACAGTCATTTCCTTCAAAGATGTAGAGAGATTTATTATGACAACCAGTAAAATATTAGTAATAGGAAGTCTCAGGAAAGAATTTTCCTTGAGAAACTGCTATGAAGCCACTGTTCTACCTAGTCTCTGACTTCCAGTCCCCTTACTGATTAAGAGGTGTAATATAGTTTGCTTGTTGTAGGAAGTGTGTCTTTATTTGCTTTATGGTGGGGTACAATTGCATTCTGAGCTTAAGGGAATACTTAATAAAATATATTCTAGTTTAGTACATATACTGCTTTTTTGTTGCTGTTTTAGAGTGGACTCCTTATTGGAGACCACAGGATTTTTTGATTTCATGCTGTGGCAAGAAGTCTTTGTCCCTCCATTGCATAAGCTCTTGAAAAGTTCATATTCTTCTCACTCTTCAATAACTATTTCTGTTGCTTATCCAGAGATCATAAGAGTAATTTATTTAAAAAATATTACTTTCACAGACTAAATTGCCACTGAGCCACATACACACTTCTGTGAGAGGAAACTTATTTCATAACATGCACAGCAATTATTAGAGGTTATGGCTGCAAAAAGAAAGATGTACATGCATGGACCTGAACCTTAAGCTTCAAGAACTTAAATGCTATGATACTTAACAGCTGCTTTTAACTTCCAGGAGATGAAATCTTCCAGGAAAATAAAAAACAAAAAAAAAAACAGTTTTGATTTCTAAGTATAGTTATGAGTATGACCCTGTTGAGCTTTTCATTGAATAAGGGTTTTTGGTAATTTCACAGATGCACATAATTCATTTTGATTGTTCTCCCCATGCTGTGGTTTCTCCATCTTATCTATATCAAGGTCCTGACATCTTCTTTTCTCCATTTTCCTTTCACCACTTTTGGGTTAGGTGTTGTGACATAATTTCTTTAGTTTGTCTGCTTTGTTTTATTTTATTTTATTGTTTGTCTTTGTAATTGCAAATTCTTTCCAAGAAGCAATAATTCAGGAAAATCTATCTCAATGATTTCCTTGTTGCAAAGGTTTTATTTCAAAGGAGAATTAGACAAGGTGCAGTTGGTTAGGTGCTGTGTAAAGGATAGAATACTGAGTATCTGCCTACTATAAGAGATGCATGGTGCTTTTAAGTAAATATATGTATTTGCAGTTAGTAAATTCACACATAAAGAGACAAATTATCTTAGGGAAATTTGTAAGAAAATAGAATTTTTAATGCCCATGAAAAGGGCTGAAAATATGATTCAATTCCAATAGTGATTTGTCTAACATGAATGAAACTAGAGTGTGATTCCCAGAACTATATAAAAACTAACCTAAAATGATGGCCTAAGCCTATAACCCCAGTGCAGAAGAAGTGGGAAGAGGCATGTCAGAAGTTCAAAGTCATCCTCAACTACATAGCATCTTTAAGCGAAACTTAGACTAGGGGAGACCATGCTTCAAAAGAAAACAAAACAAACTGACAATAATCTATGTTAGTAGAACTTCTGGGACTCCACTGTTTATCTGTTCATAGATGATTGAGAACTTAAACAATGTGAAGGAACATCTGGCTTCCACCAAAATGGACATTCTTCAACATGTAAAGCTAATTCTACAGTTAGCATGCATTTCTTCTACCTTAGGAGTAAGAATTAAGTAATACATTATAATAAATATGAAAACAGCTTTCATTACAGTGTTGGGTTCAATAAAAAGGTTATTCTTGACTTAAGGGCTTTATTAAAGTGACAAAACAGGAAGCAAAGCTATTTGATAAGTCCATACACTTCCTAACACTTTGTTAGTAAAACTATTCTTTGTAAACTCTTTGTATAAAGGGAGCCAGTACAGAAAAAGACATTGGAAAACCAAGTCCCCAGGTTTTAAAACTGGAGACACATACATTTTCTGCTACTTATTAAGTCAAGACATTCATTCTCAAGGTTTGATGATATTATTTTGCATCTTTCAAATTTATTAAGCAATCATTGAGCAAGTTTTTACATAACCAGAACTATATGAAAACAGCCAAATTACAATCTCTGCCCTCATACAGACAAACAAAACCATGCCATAAAAAATTATATAAGACCCATAATCATTTATATCAGTACAAGTAAAATGATTAGTATACATTCTGCAGATTTTAAAATGTGAAGAATCTAATGATCAGCATAACAGACTAGGTAGTCTATATGAGGAGAAAGTTGATATTCATTACATGGCAAGAGACTTGTAAGTGTACCCAGTACAAATGGAGGCATTCTTTATTCACTGGTTTGAAAACTAGGGCATGGACACTTTATGACCATGGCGGGCGGCTATATGTCTTTCATAGTCTTCATCGCATCACTCACATATCCTATTTGAAAGGTTTTTTTCAGTTACTCTGCTTTCTATAAGTATTATAGAACTATCCTATCTATCTATCTATCTATCTATCTATCTATCTATCTATCTATCTATCTATCTATCAATCATCTATCTACTATGGTCTACTAAATAAATATTTTCTATATAGTTTTTTTTGATCAAATAATCTTCAAGGTTTTATTTATTTATTTATTTTTTTATTTATTTTTTTTTTTTTTTGGTTTTTCGAGACAGGGTTTCTCTGTGGTTTTGGAGCCTGTCCTGGAACTAGCTCTTGTAGACCAGGCTGGTCTCGAACTCACAGAGATCCGCCTGCCTCTGCCTCCCAAGTGCTGGGATTAAAGGCGTGCGCCACCACCGCCCGGCTTCAAGGTTTTATTTATGTGACCACTTCTAGCCTTTGTCAAGATTTTATGAGTTTTGTAAGGTTTATTTGAACCTTAGTTCACTAAAGAATTTCACACATTTTCTGAACACACATTCACTGTAGAAAACTAAAAATTTATTCACAGATTATTTTTATTCCCTCTTGTGAACAGAGAAGAAATGCAGCCACAGTGTACTCATAGTGACATAGCAACACACATCCCTGACTCTAATGATCTATTAATTTCAATATAGAGGCATTTGTTTTAGGGAAAGTTTGAAATTATAAATTTTAAGCAATTGTATAATACTAGACAATGTCTAATTTATTTGATCAAAAACATCTTTTAAATAGCCTCATCCTGTAGGTGTTAATCACATAATCTCCTGAATCTCAGCTTAGTTTTTGTATGTAGTATTTTTTATGAATATGTTATTATTACTTAATCATTTTCCATACTTTGAGGACAGGATACAAACTATGAATTTATAATTTTCTGTGGTATGAGTGCTTTAGTAATGGACAGAAATATTCTCAGCACAAGGAGATCACCTTGTGAGATTGCTGGAAAGAATAATACATGTGAAGCTGAATTTCCATTTCAAATGCAAAGGAAAGAAAACATACTTCATTATACAGATCTTGCTCATACTTACGTGAAGATATTTTGACCACTTATTTTCAATGTGATCTGACCTCATATATTTGCATTTAATAATGACAAATGTGCAAGGGAATCATTGAATGAGTCTTCTCGAGAGGTATCTGCCAGGTAGATTTTCTTCTCCTTAACTTCTTTGATGAGTTGCTCTAAGTCTGACACAGTGTTTGAAAGAAAGACTCTCTGCCTATTGTTTTATTTTCCATCCATTCTCATAAGTTTTTTCTTTATATAGAACAGAATAAATTACATACTATCTGCACTTTGATGTTCCCTTGATTTCGGTTTCATTTATGATTAACCTTGGATTTTTTTCCTATTTAATTATATGGGGAACACCTAGATATTGTTAGAATGAACATTGTTTATTGATAAGCTCTGTCACTTTGACCATACAACCTCTCCTTGAGATGATAGTCTTCTTTAGTCTCATTATTTTATTGTTTCTTGGATTGTTTTTATTTCAATGGTTCTAAACTTGTGGGATGTGATTCCTTTGGTAAACCACTATCTTCAAAAATATTTACATCATGATTCATAGCAGCATCAAAATTACAGTTTTAAAGTATAAATGGAAAAAAAGCTTTTTATGATGGAGGGTCAATATAATATGAGAAACTTTATTGAAGAGTCTTAGCATTAGGAATGTTGAGAACCACTTATAATAGGATTATAGATAATTCTATTCCCAATTGCCTTGCTACTGAACTACTCTTAAATGATGTCTCCACACTCAGTGAGATAGTAGTGGTTTTCAGTTAATAAAATGTGCTCTATTTTTTGTTTTCAATACTGATCAAATGGCAGGTTGATAATCTTCTCAGGTTGTAGTAATGAAACACAACAGAAGAGATAACAGGAAGACATATCCTAATAGTTTTGGAGATTGGAAAGTCCAAGATTTCATTCTTCAGAAAGGACTTTCTCCTATTTTCAACAATTGGCTTTTGTCTGAATCTTCAGCTGGCAAAGAAAGACAATCTTTCTCCTGCCTCTTCTCACAAAGATACTAATCCCACTTAGTAAAGCTTCACTCTCATGACCTAATGATCTAAGAAGGTAGTGGACAAATGCTTTCACTTTTATCATGATGGTGTCAATACTTGATTTCTATGACAATATGAACACTTAGTACATAAGATAGATAGAACTTTTAAGAAAAGTTGTTATATACTATTAAAATAAATTGTGCCACTTTCTACACAGAAGAAAATTAGTTAACTAATAGGTAATGAACACAGTAAAAATCATATGGGTATTTGACATGCTGCATAAAGCTTGGCTCTGATAGCAAGCAAAGGTGAGTTTAAGACTGAAACCAAATCATGTCTGTGCAGTTATTCACCTCAGAGTTAGGAGAAAGGACAAAGGATTGTGGTGTTCTGAAATACAGTACTTTTGCTTAATTTATGGAAGAAGTAGAAAATCCAAAGCCATGGCCTCCTTGCACAAAATACTCATCTTTGTTTCTCTAACCTGACCCTCCAATGTAGGCTTGGATTCCTAGACTAGGTCATTTCCTGGCCAGTGGAAAAAGTCATTGCATTATATCTGAGACTCAATCACTACAAGCCAAAGTTCAGGATATTTGATTGAAGGCATGGCATTAGGAAAGTGGACTTTTCGGTAATTGCATGGAACTCAGTCTGAGACAAATGATAAGGTAAAGACACCTTTGATCCACTGACCAGCGCTGCATCTTTTTTTGCTAGTGTTATATCTCTAGAGTTCATATAAATCAATTTACAGGAACATTATTTATTTCTCTCTCCAAGACAATTTGCCAGAATGAGGTCAGAAAGAAAGATTAATATGACACCTAATACCATAGCAAGAAGAAAACTGTTTTACAATTAGAGGTGAGTCTTAAAGAGACAGCTATTTTTGTTTGACTAAAAAGTATTAACTCTACTTTCTTCCATTAACTCCCGTGTCAGAGTCTATCTAAATGTATGCAGGGGCAAGGGATAAAAAAAATATGACACAGGTAAGAGTTTGAGTATGAGTCCAAGAAAGAAGTATATTTCAAAGTTTTGTGTCTTTTCAAAATGATAAAACATCATGGAGATTGTGTAAGTATTAAAACCACAGGTTATTATCCTCATGAGAGGCTTTATCCTCTCTGAGGAGTAGATGGAGGAAGGGGAGAAAGGGAAACTGTGGTTGGTATGCAAAATGAATTTAAAAAATTAAAAATGCAATAAAAACCAAAAATACAAAAAATAAATAAAAGTAAAATGAGGGCTGATGAGAAGCTAAGGACAGTGGCACTGGGTTTTGATCCTACTGCATGAACTGGCTTTGTGGGAGCTTAGCCTGTTTGGATGCTCACCTTCCTGGACCTGGATGGAGGGGGGAGGACCTTGGACTTCCCACAGGGCAGGGAACCCTGACTGCTCTTCAGACTGGAGACTGACTGGGAAAGGAGTCAGGGTAGGGGGAGAGGAGTGGGGGTAGGGGGAAAGGAGTGGGAGGCAGGGAGGAGGCGGAAATTTTTTCAATAAAAATAAATAAATAAGTAAAATAATAGTTTAATGATTTTGAAGGATCGTACATATGCATGGTAAAAATGCAACTGAAACCTAAGAAATTCTGGAGTCAGATCATTTGGGGTATCATGGATGTATTAGAAGACTTTTACTTTAAGCTATGTGGCAAATAATAATCACTGCAAGGCCTTGTCCTTATATGAAAGCAGAGGATTGTTAGCCTTATAAAAGTTATGTGTAAAATAGCAATTACCACATACTGGATATTAGGGGTAGAAGTAGTTGCGATCAGGTGTTCAGTGGAAACGGGCATAGCTGTACAGAAATGCAGGTTCTGCTGCTGCATGGTCAAGAAGTCAGAGTACAGATAGCTATAATGAACAGTCCATATCAAGACACAAGTCAGGAACTCAAGTGGGCTCACAATAAGCTTAGGATTTCTTAAAAGGACAAGGTGGAATATCTACTGCTTTCCATGAGTTAATAACCATCAATTTATCCATGAGTAACATCATATTTGATTTTATATATTTCTGCAAACATAGATCCAATTAAAAGCTCAATTAATAAAAGTATAAAAACAAGTGCATCCTGGCATTCCACGAGGAACAAATACTTGAACAAGTTGGGTCTGTAATAAATGACATCTAGGACAAATCCAGTCTCCTCTGGTCCTTAAATTCTTTACTTAGAGAATCAAAAATATCAAGGCAGGATTTGTCTATTGCTTTTGTATTCTAAATTGCTTTAAGTATCACTGAACCATGCTGTTAACCCCACCTCAGAGCAATATATTATTTTCTTTACATGTTTCAAAGAGTTAAATTAAATGCATAACCTTGGACGAACTAGAGAAGGAGTTATAGTAAGTTTGCTTACACTCTGAATTTTGTCACTAACTCTTCTGTGATCATAAGCACTGAAGGTGGAAATGAAAAGTTCCTGTGTTCTGGCAAACTGCAGATTTGTCGTACAACCTGTGGAGAGGCAGAATGACAAAGGAGATCTGGCTTTCTCTGGTTATTAAACACTGTCATTGTCACTTGCTCACGTGTACACAGTATTTCTTCTACTGCTATTTGAATGAATGATTCTTTATTTTATATGAAGAAATTCAGATTCCTTTGCCCTTTAAAAATTCAGCTGCTAAATGTACATGTCTTACAGTAAATGTTGCTCAAGCACCAATGATTTGTTATAACTGCATGGGGGACACACATAAATCAAAAATGCATTTAGAGCTCTGTCCAAATTATAAATTCAATAACTTGGGTGCAAATTATAAATCAAATGACTGCTGTGAAACTGTCAATCAATGGAAATAGATTAATAACCCCAACTGAAGCAAAATGATGAACTACAGAAGTTATGGGAACAGCAGGACTTCAGTTCTCCTGTGAGAATTGTTGATGGCTCAGACTGAGTACTTCAGCAAGAGTCAAGTAAGAAGAGGGTGATTTACCAGCATGCAATGTGAGCTCTGCTCAGCTCTCTGCTGCTGTGGCTGCTTTGCTTTACAGCTACCTATTCATAATATGTTTCTGTAAATATAAATGAGGGATTAAAAATCTCAGAGAGGATATGGTTTGTTTCATATCAAATGCCAGAAGACTTAGAGCAGGAATCACAAATGGCAGTATTCCTCTGGTATGGACTGCTCATCTCTTGTATCAGGCTGCTGTTTATGAGTTTACAGGGAGAAGAGATTACCAGCTGGTTGGAATCCATGGTTGTCAAATCCCATGTCTGTGAATTAGAGAAGAAAAGCATAGTGGAAATTTTCTTCAGGACCATTGGCTCCTCAACGACAGGAAGACTTAATTATGAAATTTGGCTGATAGTTTAGACTTGTTTCTAATCAACTCATAACTTAAATGAGCTTATATATTTTAACCTACGTTCTTTTAGGTGGCACACTTACCTTTCCTATGTATTGCCCATCCTACTTCCTCTACTTCTCCCGGCATCCCAACCTTCTTTTTTCCAGTGTCCTATGTGCCTAGAAATTCTTCCTAGATATTGGCTAGACAGCTTTTTATTATACCATTTAGAATGACACATTCACAATGTACAAAAAAAGATTGATAAGATTCTAAGAAACCTTTATATGAGAGAGAATATGTTAATCAATGAGCACTCATTCTTTTAGAATCTGAAGGCGAAGGCTGTGTATCAAAGACAATCATACCACCAGCTGTAAATTACATAATCAAACACATGAACCCATGAACTATATTATCCATTCAAACTACCATAACACACTATGTCTTCTTTCTATTCATCTCTTGATAGGCCTGGAGACTGATTCTGTAGTTAGCCATTTGTGAACAGTGTAGAGATTAACATGAGTGAGCAGATAGATCTATGTGGTGATTGGAATGAGACAACCACCATAGCATTCTGCATTTTAATTCTTGGTTCCCAGTTGGTGGATGCTGTTTGGCAAGATTTAGGAAGTGTGGCCTTTGTAAGGAAGGTGGCCCCTGGGGGTGGGAGTTGGGATTTTAAAGATTTGTATAATTTACATTTTGCTCTCTTCACATTGTGCTTGTTGTTAAAGATGTGAGCTCTCAACTGGCTACTCCACCTGCAATACTTGTCCCTTCCTTGTTTCTCCTTGCCATGACGGATTCTTATGCCCCAATACACCCTTCCTTCTGTAAGTTGCTTTCCTTGTGGTGCTTCATCACAGCAATAGAAAGTAAGGAGCATACTGTGCACTGACTAAGTTAGACTCTTCTGAGTATATATCCAAGAGTGCTGTAGCTGCCTCAGAAGGGAATATTGGGTTTAATTTTTGAAAAAACTTCCTCACAAATGTCCATGGTAAATGGATTAATTTACCATTATCATTACATTATCATTATTGATGTGTAGATGTTCCTTTATCTGGAATTTTTTCCCCAAAATTTGCTGTTGTTTTCTTGACATTAGGCATTTTGAATGAGGTAACAAGGAAACTTAATGTCATTTTAATTTGAATTTCCTTGAGGGCTAGAGGTGCTGATCACATTTTCATGCATTTATTGGCCACTATTTACTAGATAAGTGCTCATTTCAATTGTTCATTTGTGATTTAGTTTATTGGTGATTCTGTTTGCTTTCTGGGCTCTTCAAATACACAATCATTGTCTGTATAACAAATATTTGACAATGTATTTCTCCCACTATTCAGTTTGTCTCTGCTTTGGATTTTTTTGTTGTTATCAAAGTTTTCATTGAGTTAAAAATATATATTTTTAATACAAAGAAGTGTGATTTTCTTTTGCTAATTTCCAGAGGTATTAATTTCCTTAAAATTATTGTTTCTGTCTCAATCTTTTGTGTTTTCTGTTTTCTTTTGTTTTGTTTTTACCAGATTCCAATTTGTAAGCTTTATACAAAAGCTGTTAATTGTTTTTTAGTGATACTTTAAAAAATTATTTATTTTTATTCTGTGAAGGCTGTCTGTCATTGCAAGTTTAGTATACCACAGGTAGACCTGGCACCTATGGAGTCCTGAAGAGGGCATTTGATGGCCAGACCTGGAGTTACAGGTAGTTTTGAGCTGCCACATTAGCTGTGGGAAAGTCAAGCTTTCTGAAAGAGCATCTCTTTACTTCTGAACAATAAGTCCAGCCCTTTGGATGAAGGGATAATGTGTGTGTACAGATGACAAATAAAAATAAAGTTCCAGGGTTTTACATTTCAATGTGCAATTTCCCAAGAATCAATGTCTAAGGTGACAGAGATGAAAAAGAGTGTTTAAAAAAATATCACAAACCACATTCAACAGCACATTAAGACCATATTTCATTACCAAGTTAAAAACATTCTTTGACTTTAAGCATTGTTAAACATATACAAATTGATAATGCAATACACTAAGTAAACAAAATTAAGTGACAGTTCCTCATTACCATCTCAATAAATATAAAATCAAGAGAAAACAAAACAAACTAATTTAAAAAAAAAAAAACCTTCTGCAAAATAAAGTATATTTTCAGGATAAAGACCTTGAGGTAATAAGAGGAGGATAATAACATTATGAAGTCAACAGTGGACAAGTCAATAAATAGCATTGAACTAAGTGGAAAAGACTGAAATCATATTCTTACAAAATTTATTGTTATTAGATTGTTCTTACTTATTGCAAGATGTTATAAAAATAATATTCTTTTGTGCCTTAAATGAAGTTACACTATTTGTTACAAATGGGCATTTGTGAAATCTTCATTTTTATGCATATTGCTCATTTTTAAGATATATGTACACACATATACACATATGCACATGTCATCATCTAGTGAAATAAAGAGGGCATTATTTGAAAAAGAGTAAAGGAGAGCTAAAAGAGAAAAAATGGATGAGAAAAATGATGTAATTATTTAATTATATTGTATTGTTAAATAAAAGAAAAATATGCATTTGTAATAGCTAATATAACAAAATTAAAAATATATTTTTATATTGGAAATTTACAGAATACATGGACATATATAAATACACATTATAGATCAATGGTTATCTTTACTCCAATCTATATTGTTGGTACCTTTGTTAAACTAATGTACCTGTCATTATGTGGAATTCCACCTAGCTTCTCAATTCTTACCATTGGTGTAGATGCTTGCTTTTGTGCCAGTACCTAGTTGTTTTTAATATTATTATTTCTTCCAAACCATTATCAAGAGATATCTTTCCTTTTTCCTCAACTTCTTTCTTTAGTTTCATAAACATTTCATTGTAGAGCTTTCACTTTCTTGCTAAAGTTTATTCTCAAGTGTTTTTGAATTATTGTTATTGTTGTTTGTTGTTGCTATTGTTTCCTTGGATGTTTTGAACGAGATTGTTTCCCTGATTATTTTCTCATTATGTGTGTCTTTGGCATATAGGAATTCTACTGATATTACCTTGTTAATTTTCTATGTGGTATTATTAGGGTCCCTTATTTATCTTATTTATACTTTGTCTTCTTTCCTTATTTGCATCCCTTTTATTTCTTCTTCTTGTCTTACTTATCTCCATGTCTTTTCCTATTTGTTGATGTAGGATGTCCTTCTGTATGTTGTGACTCTGTGTTTCTCTCTTTTTTTCTTTTTTCTTTTCCTTTTTATTGATTTTTATAGAGCTCTACATTTTTCCTCTGCTCCCCTGCCTGCCTCTCCCTCCCCTTCATCCCTCCCCCAGGGTCTCCATGCTCCCAATTTACTCAGGAGATTTTGTCTTTTTCTACTTCCCATGTATATTAGATCTATGTAAGTCTCTCTTAGTGTACTCATTGTTGTCTAAGTTCTCTGGGATTGTGGTTTGTAGGCTAGTTTTCTTTGCTTTATGTTTAAAAAGCACCTTTGAGTGAGTACATGTGATAATTGCCTTTCTATGTCTGGGTTACCTCACTCAAAATAATATTTTCTAGCTCCACCCATTTTCTTGCAAAATTCAAGATGCCGTTATTTTTTTCTGCTGTGCAGTACTCCATTGTGTAAATATACCCCATTTTCCTTATCCATTCTTCAGTCGAGGGGCATTTTTGTTTCTTCCTCTTGTCTTACTTACCTCTGTTAGTAATATGTTAAGGAAATATTCCTTACCTTGAACTATGACTTAATAATAGACATTAGAATTTGGAAACTGAATTACTGAATTATATCTCAGTGTGCATAGTAATGTGTTTAAATATAGAGAATGCAAAACATCAAGATAGTCTCCCTCCAGCTCTGTCTATTAAAACCTTTCTCTCTTTTGCTCTCTCTCTCTCTCTCTCTCTCTCTCTCTCTCTCAACACATACATACACACACACACATTCCTTCATAGAATCACAATAAAAAATAGGATAACTGATGTAACTATTTGGTAATTACTATTATTTGCATACCAAATCAAAACCCATTTGCAACATACACCTCAAATGCCAAAGATATAAATTTCGATTATTATTTGGCTTCCATCTTTGAGCAGGGATCCTTAAAGGCATCGTGGGGTATATAATATTGGGACTGAGAGTTTTCAATTTTTTTTATTAACATTCTGAATTAGGAGAACAACTACTCTGGCAGATGTTAAAAACGCAAAACTTTGAAAGTGCTGTAGAATTAAAATTGCAAGTGTCATGTTGTCTCCACAAAAAAAGCTGTTCTTTCAGTTTTAGTTGTAGTAATCAAAGGGAAGAAGCTGATGAATGTAATATTTCATTTGACTCCACTATAAAATATATTGAGGTAGTAGAAATAAATGTTACTATTTTTTCAGAGTTGAATAAAAAACAAAAAATACTAACATTATCTCTTTTGTCTTTTTTATTTTTATTTTTTTTAATTATTTATTTATTAAAGATTTCTGCCTTCTCCCACCCACCACCTCCCATTTCCCCCCCTCCCCCATCAAGTCCCCCTCCCTCATCATCCCTAAGAGTAATCCAGGTTCCCTGCCCTGTGGGAAGTCCAAGGACCACCCACATCCATCCAGGTCTAGTAAGGTGAGCATCCAAACTGCCTAGGCTCCCACAAAGCCAATACGTGCAGTAGGATCAAAAACCCATTGCCCTTGTTCTTGAGTTCTCAGTAGTCCTCATTGTCCGTTATGTTCAGCAAGTCCGGTTTTATCCCATGCTTTTTCAGACCCAGGCCAGCTGGCCTTGGTGAGTTCCTGATAGAACATCCCCATTGTCTCAGTATGTGGGTGCACCCCTCGCGGTCCTGAGTTCCTTGCTCGTGCTCTGTCTTCTGCTCATGATTTGGACCTTGAGATTTCAGTCCGGTGCTCCAATGTGGGTCTTTGTCTCTGTCTCCTTTCATCGCCTAATGTTTTAAAGAAATCTTTTCTCATTTTATATACCAGTCCTAGTTACCTCTTCCTTTTCTCTTCTGGATCTCCCCATTTTCCACTCACCCCATCTCCCATTCACTCCCCAAAGAGGGTAAGTCTTCAAATGGGGAAGCAACAAAGTCTGGCACATCACTTTGAGGCAGGATCAACATCCTCCCCACTATATCTAAGCTGAGAAAGATATGCCTCCAAAAAGAATGGGCTCCAAAAAGCCAGCTTAAGCAGTAAGGATAAATCCTGATCCCACTGCCAATGACCCCACAGACTACTCCAGTCATATAACTCTAGTGTTAGATTATTGATTAATTTTAAGTTGAATGAACAATTCTGTTCATTTGGAACAATTGTGGAAGAAGAGGATAGTCCTTCATTAGAAATATAATACTCACTGAATAAATAATCAAGAGTGGTATAGGCAATCCCTCTGTCTATGTGTTTCTTTCATTAATGAATAAAGAAACTGCTTTTGCCTGTTAATAGGGAAGAATTTAAGTAGGCAGGGAAGATGAAACTGAATGCTGGAGAAAGAAGGGTGGAGTCAGATGATGCCCTGGATCCTCTGCCTGAGATGGATGCCCATTATAATCTTTGCAGGTAAGCCACTGCCAGGTGGCAATATACAAATGAATAGAAATGGGTTAAACTAATATAAGAGTTAGCCAATAAGAAGTTAGAGCTAATGGGCCAAGCAGTGTTTTAATGAATACAATTTCTGTGTGTTTTTTCCGGGGCTAAGCTAGCCGGGCAGCCAGGACAAACAAGTGGCCTGCTATTTCACAAGAATAAATAGAGGGATGCAAAATTTAATTACTGTTTGTAAGTAAATAATATTGTAGAGTTAGAGTTCACAAGAATCCATTGCCTTGTTGGAAGTCTCGTGGCAGAAAAACCATTTCCTTTTTTCCCAACCTGTCTTCTCAAGATATAGAAAACGGGTTTGTTCAAGGTTAAAATCTTTTCTAAACAACGTAAAATGTTCTTTATTCTTCAGTACAATAAAGGTGATGTCACTTTATAGGTAAAAATAAAGGTTTGTGTACAGAGCTTCTTTAAAGTTTCATTTCTCTTGGCTCAGGGTTCCTCAGCTGGGGTGCACATCCACTGGGAATGCTGTGTCCCTGGAGGCTCCACATAGAACTTGCACGTGTAAATGGCCCTTTGATGGTGTTGATGTGGTAAGATGAAGAAATCTCTTCAACTCTCAGGGGTCTCTAGTCTCTAGAAACATTGTTGAGATGTACAAAACTGGTACTCTAGCTTCCTAATAGCATAACACCTCAGACTGTTCTTTTAAATGTTCAGACTATAAGCCTGGCTGAGGTCTTTGGGTGATGTTTGTGAGGATGCAAGAATTTTGTATTTCATTTATGTTAAATGAAAGGGATTATATTTGAAAGTGGATTTTATGTTTTATTAACAATTTATTTTTAAAATATTTTTTTCCTTTTTTAATTTATTCTTACTTAAACAATACATCCACATTAGATGCCTCCCATCTCACAACTCTTCAAATTTCACCACACCTTTCCTCTTCTACAAATCAAAGTAAAAACAACTGTGTGTTTTTAAGTCTATTTTTATTTCTTTTCTATTTTAAACTATCTTTTTAATTTTACATACCAATCCCAGTTGCTACTCCCTCCTCTCCTTCCATTCCCTGCACATTCCCTCCACTCTACCCCCATCCACTCCTCAGAGAGGTTAAGGCACATTGGTTTGAGGAAGGACCTTCCCTACTATATCTAGGCTGAGTAAGGTATCCCTCCAAAGAGACTGGGTTCCAAAAAGTCAGTACAAGCAGTAGGAATAAATCCTGGTCCCAATGCCAGGGGCTCCACTGTCTGCCCCGAGATACAATGGTCAACCATATTCCAATGACCTAGTTTTGTCATATATTGGTTACTTCCCTGTCCTGCTTTAGTTGGTGAACTCCCGTTAGCTCAGGTAACCTTTTTCATTGGGTACCCCATCATGGCCATGACCTCTTTGTTCATATTCTCAGTCCTCCCACCTTTCAACTGTACTTTGGGAGCTCAGTCCAGTGTTCTGATGCTGGTCTCTGCCTCTGCTTCTATCAGTTGCTGGATAAAACTTCTATGGTGACATTAAAAATAGTCATCAATCTGACTACAGGTCAAGCCCAGTTCGGGTACCTTTTCCACTATTGCTTAGGGCTTCATTAATTTCAAGTTTAATCTACCATAACATTTAATATAAATGGATATATTGTTTGCATATAGCTTATAGTCTTCATAAAAAGCAGTCTTGTTTTGTACTCTTTAGCTCTTGTAGAAGTTCGGCCTTTTAAGTTGTTATTCCTCCCTTGAGTTCAGCATCTTGACATACACAATTAGTTGCTAGCTGTTTTCTAAGTTAATGTTGGGAAATGTGTATTTACCATTGCTCATCTGACTACTTCAGTGTTAGAAATGTCTTGTGATCTTCAGAAGGCAATCATGAGTATGTGTAGTTAAGGTGATATCTAATTTTTAACAAATGTCACTCTTTTGTACAAAAATGAAATAAAAACTTCAATTTATTTATACTAATTTCAAATGTTATTTATCTTTTAAAAACCAACTAGAGAATAATTTTATAACCAAAAGAACTATACATCTCATATTTTTCTCTGATGATGATTGTCTTACATATCATATAACTTTGTTATGTTCTAGTAGAAAAAGAGCTTTGCAATAATAGTCTTTTAACATAAACTCACTGAATCAATGGGGGCTAGTCTATAAGAAATTATCAATAATGCTAGGAATAATTAATATATTACCTCTCCGTCTTACATTCAATATTTATGGAAATTAGATGCAGAATAACTATTGATGAAATATTAGTAATCTCTCATCTGTTTTTGTCATCCTAAAAGTAAAAATTAAATGTGTTTACAATATTTGCTGAGAAAAATATCATAAATTCTTTACTCAAATTTATTCCCTGGCACGAGATCCTCCTTCTGTCCTTCCAAGAGAATTTCTATTTCAGTCATTTATTGGCAATTATTAACACTCTTCAAAATTTTATTTGACATTCATCATAAATAAAATGAATACTAACTGTTCAAATTAAAAATTGGGCAAAGAACATTTTAGGCTCCATCTAAATATACTTGCTCCCAGTATAGAAGCTGTAATCGCAAAAAAAAAAAAAAAAAATGATACAGCAAGGTTTTTCAAATGTTAGTTGTTCATAAATGATTGCTCAAAAAGGGTGGCTATTTTAAAATTGTTCTATATACCAGATTAACTTCAAATCACTTAGGTTCTCTCACAGGAAGAAAAAAATGATAACAAAGACAAAGTAAGGCATAATATCTCCATATCACTGACATATCTGTGGTCATATAATTCTGGATCTGATATTATCACTATGGTTTCATGGATGAACAGAAGTGTCTATTAGTTAGATATAATCATCCATTGTGTATGTATTCATCAAACTGTAATAAGGGACCTCATGAATATGTAAAAATTTTGTGCCTCAAGAAGTAATAGTTACTTAGGAATTAACACTTGTAATAAATATTTATGGACCCAGACATTCAAGTACATTATATAAAATTTCATTGACATTTTTTGAGATATGTACCATTTCAACTTCTCCCTTATCTCAAAGTATACATGCATAACCCTTTGGGTATTAAATAATCTTCCATACATCAGTTTTTCCACATATATGAACAAGAAAAGGAGAGATAACAACAGAAAATATGTATAACTATATTTTTAGATTCACATCTTGATATTATTTCATGACATGGATAATTTACAGAAAATACACAATACAGTCTCCCTGTATATGATAAAACCAGAAATACTAGAAAGCTAGAAACTCTATGTAAGAATACAGTAGCATTCCAAAAAATGCACATGAGTTGCATTAAGGTCATGACAGTGTGATTGATGCAATCTGGACTACAAGCTTTCAAGTAGGATAACCATTGGTGACATGGGGATGACCAATTGAAGTTAATGGAAAGCTTTAATGTATTAATCCAAGATAGGACTTTAAAAAATGAAGAGAAGAGGGGAATTAGCTCATCAAGAAAAAAGGATTAACTTAATTCAATGTGATTGACTGAATTAACAATATTGAAAAAGGTGAATAGAACAATCAAGCTGGAATTACATAATAACATTTTCTTAAAGAACATTGTGATGATTTATCATAAAGCAACTTTTCATATTTTAAATCTACTTGGAGCTCATATTACAACTAGCAAACAGAACTATGCAGGGAAACATAAGTATATATTTAAACACAAAACTTCAGAGCTTAGAAACATTCCAAGAGTCATACAGGATGAGTACTTAATTCTATATAAATAAAATTTTAGAAATGCATAAATGCAAAGAACTTGACAAAAATGACAGGTTTTAATACAGAACAAATATAAGAAGCAGTCGGTTTTCAATCACATTTAGAATCTCTGTATAAGTGTGGCCCAACATAGAAAATATGTGGGTAAGTTACATTGATAGTGCAAACAAATGAAGTCCTTTCAGATATTATGTACTAAAAGTACATTTTTGAGTTTATAGTTCTTGGGTTTCCATTTGGAATTGTTAAGTACCAGTTTTCTTAAGATATTCTGATAAATGTCATATATGATATATGAATTCTATTTTCAGTCTTTTCACCTTGATTAAATTTAATATTTTTCTAAATGTAGTGCACTGTTTTGTTGTTATTGATATGGTTGTGCTCCATTCCCTGTATTGTTTTATATATACATGCTGATCTTGAGTATGGAAGTTCTGGGTACCAGGAACTTTCAATACATAGGTGATTTCAACCATGTAAAACCATATATGAATAATTTTAATATGATAAATATCCTCATTTTGTAGTTGTGATAAATATCATGACTAAAAGCAAGTTGGGGATGGATGGACTTATTTGATTTACATGTCCCGCTCACAGTCCATCTTTGAGGGAATTCAAAGTAGCCACATAATAATAAGTAACATAGCAAGAAATCATGGAAGAAAGCTGCTTACTGGCTTGTCATTAGATACATTTCTTATATCTCTGAGGACGAACTGCCCCAGGAAAGGATTGCCTATGGTGAATTGGATCTCCCACATCAAACTTTAACCAATAAAATGCACCACAAACATGGCCACAGACCAATATGTTGGAAAATTCTTAAGTGAGACTCCCCTTTACCAATGTATCTTGTTCAGTGTCAAGTTGACAAAACCTACACAGCACAGTAATCAATATGAATAATATATATATATATATATACAAATATGTATATTTGTATATATATTTGTATATATATATATTTATACAAACTCTACTTAAAAACCAAATATACTACAAAATTGCTTCAAAAACAGAGGTAACTCATTGCATGTAGTGTGTAAACTAACTTCTATATGTGCTTTCTAGGCTTTATCAAACATTGAAATGTTTATTCATTGCCTCTGAATTATGCAGTAGTTACTATGAAGATGAAGTAAAACTTTTCCTTATTTGTACTTTGCAAGGAAGGTTAAGCATGGCAGCAAAACTTGCTGCAAGTTGTATGTGTTTTTGTGTTTTACCCCTCATTTTGTGGGGTTATTTTTTGTGGTTTTGGTTGCTGGTACTGTTTGAGAAAGAACATGAAGGTGGATGAATAGAAAGGTGCAAAGGATCTGGAAAGATGAGCAAATATCTTTGTAATAGAATAGAAAATCTTTTGGATATATTCACAGAGTGGTACAGCTGATCTTATGTGGCCTGTAACCACTGATTAGGCATCACTCAACTCTCAACAGAGAAGTTTCTTCTTGCAGTAATTGGTAATTGACAAAAGACTCACAACTGGGCAACATGTAGAGAAGTGAGAGAGCTTGGAGCATGGCATACTCTGCACTAAACAGTATGTCTTTATCAAATCTCTCCCATGAAAGCTGAATGATCTATGCACAAGGCAACATATATAGATTATAAAAACAAGAGATGGTGAACAACTCTAAATGAATAGTATTTTCCAGAAACCAAGGGACTGTTACACATATAGACTCAAAACTTTGACAGTATACACAAGACCTGGCTGCATTTCTACCATTCAACTGAGACCGGAAGTATAAGTCATGAAAAAGAAAGTCAAGTTTATAGTAATGACTAATGTGGTCTACCAATTTAGTAATCGAAAATAAGTCACATATAATAAATGCATTAATGAATTTGTTTCACTTTCAGAATCAGGAACAAATGAATTTTAGGAAAAATTATTTAGATAATTTTACAATTATTTTGTTTTACTTTGCTTGACTGACATAGTATAGTCTTTGAACTTTGCAAACAATTTAGTTTGTTCCTTATTTTAAGCTTGAAGATTTACTGATTTTTGTAGTTGTGGAGGTAAATGCAAGAAGAGAAGATAAATATAAATTTTTTTATAAAAATTATGATGGGTTTACTGTCTTGCTTTACAGATAGACTATAAATAACTATAAGACCATCTGTCTCAACTAACAGAATGCCAGAAACCAAGAAAGAAAATATATAAAAACATGTTATTTTGCAAGAAGGAAGAGATCTGCTTAATTGGGTTCTCTGATTTGAAAAGAGATTTCTAGTTGTCCATCAGTGTATAAGGCAAGGAGGCAGATACCTGTAAGAGTAAATGGACTCTGAAATTTTAAAGTGAAGTTTGAAAGCAAGAAAAGGGTTTGGTTTAAAACTATATAGTAAAACATATTATTGCTTATGCATAGAAACTCATCAAACAATAGTGTTCTAAGTACATGATAAATAAGTTCTTGTTGAAATCATATAAACAAGGGAAGCTCTCTCAAAAGTCCTTCTTCAGTAAGATAATAGTCATTTTATATGTCTAAATTATTTCCTCTTCATATATAATTAAGCATCAAGAATCTAAAATTATTCAATGAGAAAATTCCATATGATGAATCATCTCCCAATAGGGCAATGTATGGAAATTATAATTCATCAGTTATTAGAGTATCCATACTACAAACACTAAATGCTTATCAGCCTCTTAGTATTCACTTAAGTTCAAACAGTTCAAATTCATTCTGAAATAATAAACATTGTTCTTAATGGCTTCATGATGAAAGATTGGTAGTGCTGTCCATCTTGACATGAAGCAAAAGATATAAAATAAAATGTTGCCAGCCTGTGAAAGGTTGAGATTTATACAAAGAGAATAAAAAAATACTGTGGTTTCTGAGGTATATTTTAAGAAAACATCTTGTATAAAATGTTGCAGAAGGTACATTAGTTTACTCTATTTTTATTTTTTACAAAACTATAAAAGAGATTATGGTAAGTGACAGAGTAAAGTGAGAAAACATTAAATTTCTATCTACATGTGTGATTAAAATATAGCATGGTGTGGTAGGTTCTTCTGTCTACTGTTACTTTGATTGGTTAATAAATAAAGACATTGGCTTGGCCTATAGCATGGAAGAAAGAAGGGTGGAGTGAAGAAGAAGCCATGCCAGAGATAGACTCCGAAACTTTAGCTGGTAAGCCACAACCACATGGCAATACACAGATTATTATTTTGGGTCAGAGCTAGCCAAGCAGCTGTGAAGAACAAGGGGTCACCTCCAACAAATTGGTGTGCCAATGTGATGGACTGAATCCATGTAAAACCTGAGAGAGGAACTCTAGAAACAAAAAATAAATAAAACTTAGCTCCATTTTTTTTTACCTGGTGGCTTGCCACAGCTCCTTTAGGAGAGGCTTTCTTGATTCAGCAGTAGCAGGAAAAAGTTGTACCTTTTTGAAATGCTGGCTTTCTTGGACTTGCTGATGGCACAACCTCTGGCTCTCTCAGGTGACCAAACATTTCAATGGAGTTAATGAGCAATGTGCTATGGCTTGCTTGGTGGCAACATGGACAGGCTGTGTGCCTAGAGATGGGGAACTATGCATGTCTCTCAGAGGTAACCAGGGGCTTCACCAAGCTGCACTGGGTGGGCAAGCAGGTAGTACCATATTTTCCCTAGCAATGGCACAGCTTAAGTTTTCAAAAACCACTTATTATTTTAGGAAGCACTCCTGGACAGTAAAGAATTATGGAAACACAATAGGACAGATTCAGACATAAAAGATCTCCAAATGAGTCATAGTGTTGGGAAAATGTAAGTAGGCTTGGAAGAGAGAAGACAAAGAATATAGAGAGTTATAAAAAGAAGTAAATGGTTTAAAAAATAAAACAAAGTCTTTAAAGAGACATAGTATATAGACAGTCATAGATTAAAAAGGGTAAGGAAAAAGAAGCCATGTAAAAATGAAAAATTCATAGAGAGTCTGGAATATATATATATACATATACACATACACACACACACACACACACACATATATATATATTTATAAAATAGTGTTTTCTTTGAATATTTTGACTGTGAAGCACCTATGTACAGAGAGACATTTCATTGTATGGGCTGCTAAGTTAAACCAGCATGTATATTATAAAGGTATCTTGACTTCAGAATTTGGGTCTAAGGGTATATTACTTGGGAAAAGAGGTTCTTCTTTTGTTTTCCCAGAAGATAAGAACCTGTGGATTTATTCCAGGCTAATATGGCTTGATAGATTATGGCTCTCTGAGAGGTCACTGTGAATACCATCAAACATTACTTTGCCCAATAAACAGCAGGGAGAAGTTTGAACAGAACTGCACCCATATTACAAAATTTTGTAAATTTTTTTTAACATTTAAAGGGGGTATGTTATAGATATGAATATTTAGCATTGGTATGAATCTTGGTTTATTGATACAAGTTTTATGTCAATTTTGTTATATGTATATTTCTCCTCTTAATTAAGGTATTGTGTTTGTGCAGCTCATTTAAAAATGTAATGTATAATTAAGAAATATAGGTAAATAGAGTCATCTATAATAGTCGAGCTTGCAGTCATGTTAATTAGATTTTCTAGATGTACAGAGATATATTTCAGATGGATAGGCATTCTTCTAAAGACTAGAGAATAAGGCATTTAAATGTTTTAAAAACTTATGACTTTTCATGACAGTGAGGCACATCTGCTCCTGGCAGCATCAATTACTTCAAGAGGAAGATGGGCACTGAAGATTCTCCTTATA
Organism: Chionomys nivalis; assembly: GCF_950005125.1. Taxonomy (NCBI): domain Eukaryota; kingdom Metazoa; phylum Chordata; class Mammalia; order Rodentia; family Cricetidae; genus Chionomys; species Chionomys nivalis. Next base: position 158,338,333 of record NC_080086.1, on the reverse strand, counting down.
AAGTTTGCTAGAAATTTGGGCAAGAAATTGCTCCTGCCCGGACTTCTGAACTGGACATGCAGAACCCACAGAGAAATGACTGCTGAACTTGCTTAAAGGTGAGACAGTCCTTCAGGGTTCTTGCTTCATGAAAGAGTCTACCAGACATTTTTTTCTGGACACAGAAGAAAATGACTGACCAACTGCCAATATAGACAGAACTGTCTTTGAAATTTCCTGTTTCATGGAAAAGTCTTCTGGATACCATGGGCCTATAGGCTAAAGATGTATGGAAGAACTTTGGGTGACTGTCCAGGCAACAAGATGTCTCTGTCATTTCAAGAGATTTGGAAGTTGTTTACAATGTACTTCCTGTTTACTTAGGTTATATTATATCCTTCTGAAGTCTTTGATAGAGTTGACGAATTTATAGTTACAGTTTTCCTTAGTTATGATAAAGGATAAAGTATATGTAGATATTGTAAGTGTAATTCTTGTTTGATACCTGTTTTGTTATAAGTAATTTTACTATGCTAAAATTAAAGCCTTCTTTTTAGGTTAAACAAAAAAGGAAAATGGTGTGGGAGGTCTTTCTGTCTATGTGTTTCTTTCATTGGTTAATGAATAAAGAACTGCTTTTAGCCTATGGCAAGGGGCAAGCATTGATTTAAATAATATGGCTTCTCTGATTATTTTGGGTCTAAGCTAGCCAGGTAGCAGAGAAGAACAAGCAGCCTCCCTCCAACAATAGCACATACAAGATTTTGTGCTATTTGTGACTTAAGGCAGGTCTTTGAACATCCCCATGGATGAATAAAAATTTTCTGTACTTCGACGTACAGTCCTCATCAGTATGTGCTCCAGTGAACTAAGCAGGAGTATACAAGTCATTTTCAACTTAAAGTGGAACATGATGATCTGTTAGTTTTCATTTAACATATTTTTAGCCTGAAATTCTTAAAAAACATTCAAATAAAGAAGATGACACTAGATATCAAATAACTTTGGTGGGCATTGAATTTACTCAGATCCTGCACAACTAAACAGAGGAATATGTAGGGTTTGGAGGATCTTGATGGGTCAATATCAAGCTAGTGATAACTAGCTCCAATAATTGTACATCTGTGGTCTCATTTATGATACAGTATAGATTTTCCCAGACATGGCCAAGGCTGGCATTGAGAAATCCATTGTGCTAAAACTACATGAGTAATCACTTGCCTAGAGTCTAAGTAACTGGAGACAGAGCCAGGAGGATTACTGTAGAAGGAACGGTGGGCTACGTTCCTACCACGCAGCTCCTAACCACCTGGCTAGCGTATGCCCTGAAATAACAACACACAAATTATATTGTTTTAAACATTGCTTGGCCCATTATCTCTAGTCTCTTACTGGCTAACTCTCGTATCTTGCTTTAACCCATATCTAATAATCTGTGTAGCACCACGAGCTGGTGTCTTACCGGGAAGATTCTAGTGTATGTCCATCTTGGGCTGGAGCTTCATTGCATCTGACCAGAGTGGAGAGGCATGGCGATTACCTCACTTCCTCCCAGCATTCTGTTCTGTCTACTCCACCCACCTAAGGGCTGGCCTATCAAATGGGCCAAGGCAGTTTCTTTATTAACCAATGAAATTTACTCCTCCATCATTTCCCCTTTTTCTGTTTAAGCAAAAAAGAAAGGCTTTAAATTTAGCATAGAAAAATCACATACAACAAAACACTTATCAAGCAAGAATTACAATTACAATATTTATATCTATTTTATCTTTTATCATAACTAAGGAAAACAATAACTATCTATCCATTCTTCAACTCCATCAAAGACTCCCAAAGGATATAATATTACCTAACAAAACAAGAAATAGGCAACTTCCAAACTCTAGAAACCACAGAGACATCTCGCTGCCTGGACAGTCACCCAAAGTTCCTCTGTACCATTGGGGCACCATCTTCGGCCTACAGGCCCATAGTTTCCAGCAGACATTTCCATGAAGCAGGAAATTTCAAAGGCAGTTCAGTCACTATGAGCTGTGTCCTGCAGAATGTCTCGCAGACTCCTTCATGAATCAGGAACCCCGAAAGATCATCTCACCTTTGGCAAGTCAGCAGTCCTCTCTTTGCGGGTTCTTTGTGTCCAGTTTATGCAACAGTCCAGGCAAGAGCAGTTTCTTGCCCAAATGGCTAACCAACTCCATATTGAGCCTCTTCAATGCCCATCTTCCTCTTGAAGTAGATTGGTGCTGCCAGGAGCAGATGTGTCTCATTGTCATGAAAGGCCCTAAGTTATTAAAACATTTAAAATGCCATATTATGTAGTCTTTGAAAGATATTAGGAATGCCTATCGGAAATGTATCTATGCACATCTAGAAAATCTAACATCACTACAAGCTTGATTATTATTGATTATCCATTAACAACCTATATACATTACATTTTTACATGAACTACACAATCACAATACTTTAATCAATATCAGAAATACATACACATATAACAAAATTGACCTTAAAATACATACCAATGCAATTATTTATATCTATATTTTTTAAATGTAAAAGAACATTTATAAGCAATATTTGGGAATATGGATGCAGTTATTACTCTCCAAACTTCTTCCTGCTGTATAGGGGCACTGTTATTTAGGTCTTTTATGGTATAAACTGTGTGCCAGGTTCATCTCAGTCAGCAGTTGAGCAAATTAATTTTCTGAAGCTGTTTACAGCAACCTTTCAGGAGGGCATGGTCTATCATACCATATTGGGATAGAAGTAATCCACAGGGTCTCATCCTCTTTGAAAATTAAAGAAGAATCTCTTTTCCAAAGTATCATATCCTTAGATCCAAATTCTGAAGTCAAGGTATTTTCAAAATATCTAGGTTGGATTAGTTCAGCATCATTTATAAACAAATATCTTTTAGCAGCTGTTGCTCCTTCCTCGGCATTCATATAATTCAAAGAGAGTATAATAGCATACAGTATCAAGATTCTCTGTGTATTTTCCATCTTTGTAAGGCTTTATTTTAACCTGTATTTCATTTATTTTTACTTTTATTTTTTTGAGACAGGTTCTCTGTATATCTTTGTCCTGGAATAACTCTGTAGACCAGGCTGTCCTTGAACTCTCAGAGATCCATCTGTCTCTGCCTTCCAGGCATTGGGATTAAAGGTGTGTCCTGTCACACTTTGAAGTCACAGAGGTCAATCTACCTTTACTCCTTGAAGTCACAGAGGTCAATCTACCTCTGCCTCCCAAGTGTTGGGATTAAAGATGTGTACTACCACACCCAACTACTCTCTTTTTTGTTTTTTACTTTAAGGACTTTAACTTTTAGCCTGCATATATTTTTAACACACTGTAAATCATTTAGAGGTTTTCTTCGACTTTGAACCTCTCTTTACTGTATATCTCTCATTTTCTGACTACATGAGTCTTTAAGGAGAGGGTTAAAGCTGTGGCTTTGCCAGCTAGATCCAGTCCATTCTTTAGCTTTCCAGCCTCATGGCATAGGTACTACTGGAGCCATTTTTATTGCCAGAACTCTGTGGCTTTTCAAGGTCCCTGCCAGCAAGCATGCTGCAGCACTGCACTCAGAAACCACATTGAAACACTGTAGTCAGATGGCCTGCCTGAAAGTGTCAGAGTTTGCCTTGGCAGGACAGACCAGAATGCCAGCATTTTAAAACAGCACAACTTTTTTTTTTCTGCTATGGCTGAAAACAAACAAGCATTCAGTCAGCTTTTATCAACACCATTTAAGTGTTTTGTGGCAGGACCTCTTAAGAGCTGCAGGGTTTTGCAGCTAAAGCTGAGTCAGGAAGCCTCTCTTAGATGAGATTGCTTGCTTGCCTGTAGCAACCAGAGCAGACCTGAGAAATTGCTGCTACCAAGAAAACATGCTTTACTCTATTCTTTCCCAAGTTTTCTCAGGCTTTCTGTGGATTCAGTTATCCATGCCTGGGCACCATTTGTAGAAGGAGCAGCGGGCTGCGTTCCTGCCATCCACTGACCACATGAATCTTTAATTTACCAAGCAATGTGAATTGAAGAATAGATAGATAGTTATTGATTTCCTTAGTTATGATAAAAGATAAAGTAGATATAAATATTGTAATTGTAATTCTTGCTTGATAACTGTTTTGTTGTATGTGATTTTACTATGTTAAAGTTAAAGCCTTTCTTTTTTGTTTAAACAGAAAAAGGGGAAATGATGGAGGAGTTACTTTCATTGGTTAATAAAGGAACTGCCTTGGCCCATTTGATAGGCCAGCCCTTAGGTGGGTGGAGTGGACAGAACAGAATGCTGGGAGGAAGTGAGGCAATTGCCATGCCTCTCCTCTCTGGTCAGACGCAATGAAGCTCCAGCCCAAGATGTAAATACACTAGAATCTTCCCGGTAAGCCACCACCTTATAGTGCTACACAGATTATTAGATAAGGGTTAAAGCAAGATACGAGAGTTAGCCAGTAAGAGACTAGAGCTAATGGGCCAAGCAGTGTTTAAAAGAATACAATTTGTGTGTTGTTATTTTGGGTGTAAAGCTAACTGTGTGGGAGCAGGGCAGGACAAAAAGCAGGCCAGCCCGCAGCTCCTTCTACAGATTACCATTCAAAGTCATCCTTAGGTAAAGAGAGTTGAGGCTAGTGTGGGTTATAGGACTGTCTTAAAGCAAACAAACCAGAACAACAATAAAGAAAAGCAGTTTTAAAACTCAGAGCGTGTGTCACATGATTCATTGCCTGCTCTGATTAACTAGAATAGTGAAAAACATGCTAGGCCAACAGGATCAATGCGTAGCTATCTATAGTCAAGAATTTCTTGTATTAATTTGGAGATCTGTGACTGCTTCTACTTAGGTTGCTCAGCTGTGAAACTATAAAGATAATAGTGAATCATGTGGGTTAATAATGAGAAAGCAAGTAAAGGAGACCTGAACCCTTGGGACAATGAGTAAGTAGTTGTGGTTTCCATGTTGGTGGGGCAATGTTTTAAGTCCAAAAGAAGGGTGCTATTTATGTACCCCAGAAAAGGAACTTTGAATGTTAGTTATTATAGGAATATTATCTTTGGAGACCATGTTTGAAGTCCATCCCCATCTCAGGGTTGAGCAATGACTTGTAAGCTTGTTACCAGCAGAGAATGTACTTGTGTCAGGACCTCCTACACAAACTTGAGTCTCCTCTAGCAAGAAACAGTGTCAACTCTCTGGCAAAGGCAAACCTCTTATAAAATTCTTTATTGTACACCTCTAATGCCCTGCTGCTCTTTTATGACTTCCAGGCTCCTATAAGCCAATTTCAAATATTCATTTAACTGTAGTTCACCTTTATGAAAATATATGACAGAGAGAATAGAACATGGCACGACGTGCCTCAGGTTTGCCAACCCTGAACGATTTTTCAGGGCACATTCCAGAATTCCTCCTCCACTCCTGCAGCACATTTGAACAGACAGCTGCTGAAAGAAAGCTTTGCATATTTTTCATTTTGGCCTAAAGCCAGCATACTTTGCTACTCAGAGAACACTTTGAAGCCTGTGATTTATTTATTCAGGCATGCACAAGGATGTGCCACTTCGTCTGTTCCTGAACTCCCTCTTTGATCCACACCCATTCTAGGGTTTATTTGTTTAACACAGAATATTGAAATTTTATAAAATTCTGCTTTTTATGAAAACAGATAGACAATTAAATATTGTGAATATTTTGTCTAATCTTGTGCTTTCAGCCATAAATTTACAATAATAATTGCCAGTTAAACATTACATTTCTGCTCACCTCCAGGATTCAATAATTTATTCTCAATTTCATGTAGGATACTAGTTTTTAAGTTATTATTGCAATAGAAACAATAGAAATAAATACCAATTGTGAAAGTAGCTTCCATTTTATTGAAAACTTATTCTCTTGTGATATAAATGATCATTGAATGAATTTTCTGAATTTCTTTAAATATTACTAAAATATTTTGAAATAGATGTTTATTTCTATTTCAGTATTTTAAAGATGGTCAGAAAAATTACTTATGATAATCTATCTTTATAAATTCCTTCACCCTCTCAACAAGTTTTCCATGTCTTATATTCCTGATCTCCACTAGAGCCATGACTTCTGTTAGGTCACCTAGCCACAGTGTTTAAATAGATTGTTAGGACTAGATGTTCCTTTCCAGTCTTCCCTTTTCTACAGGTGCTGGCTTACCCAGGGAAAACTATGACAACTGTATTTGGTTTTAACTTATGTAACTCAAACTCAGATTTTTTTTCAATGGTATTTTTCTTCCCCTTTGAAGGCTACAAGGATTGTTTGAATAATACCAAGAAGAAGGAAAAGGCCCTCTGTATGATAGTTAATTTAAATTGTCAGTGTGATGAATTTTAACGTCCAATGGATGAAGTGACTCTTTATGTTTTCAGTAGATTAACAAGTTAACAGAGGGAAAGTCCTGCCTACTATAAGGAGCACCATTCCCTATTCTATGAGTTTAGCACAGGGTTTGCCACTCTCTGTTTTTTGGTTGTGGATACATTGTCATCAGCTACTTCCTGCTGGAAATTCTTACTATATCATGATGAATTGTAACCTGGAAATGTGAGCTATAATTAAGCCTTTTACTCCTTGGAGGAGCTTGTATTTGTCAGACTATTTTATAATAGCCACAAAAAATGTAATGAAGACTCTTCAATTTTCTTATTTAAAGATGTAAATTCTTTTTTCCTCTTTAATGTGTGTGGGACATTTTTTACAAATTTTACAAGACTTACAAAGAAATTTTGCATCTCAGCTGACACACACATGATGCCTTGCAATATGCCATATGATTTTTGAGCAACCACTGGGATACTGTTTTACATGATCCCCAGATAAAACATAGGTTTTCTTTGCTGGCCAGAGTAGCGTTTTCCAGCTTCAAAATTATTAAAATCATCAATCACAGGTTTCTCTTCGTTAACAGGTTTAACTGATTTTATTTGTAATAGATACATATTCTTTCCTGTTTTCTTATTCCTCTGTTGTGTCTCCATGCTGTCACTGGTCACATGATATCAACATTTATCTGACGCTTCATTCATTAAGTATTTAAAATTGATGCAGTGGTTTAAACTTGACATTATATTATGACATATATAAGGATATTATAATTCATTTTCATATCAGAAGTCAAAAAATTGGATTTGACATTAATTTTGTGCTTTGTAATCTGGAAGACATTATTAACAAGTGTGTGGACTAGGAGTATGATACATCTCCAGCCTGGAAGCTGTGGTTGGCAAGAGATTATTATTCAACTTGCCTTTTAGCTTTAAGACCTGTAATTCTATGAAACTGTAATTTAATATATCCTCTCAACAGATCAGGGGAAAGGAGTTATAGTGAATAATTTTTATAAAAATGTCCATTTGCACCATGCTATGTTTTTTACGTTTCACTTCATCTCTATTAAATTCCAAATCTTTCATTTTGCTCTGGGCATTCACTGCAAAATGCTAGGACAGTCACAGAAATGCCAAAGAGAAACTCATTTTGCCCCCTGGTTAGTAATAGGAATCTATTAGTGCTCTATCATTCTGGTAGATAAATACACAGGCCATGAGTGGAATGTTGAGCCAATGCCAGTGTTACTCATCTGAAGCAGAATTTCATATCTGACTATGCACAGACTCACATCATTTCATTCACAATGTGGTAAATCAGCAATATTCCTAATAATACTCTATAAGATCTAGAGAGTTATTTTTAAAATACAGCCAATTGGTGAGATAGTAATCCCTCTCCCATCTTTGCTACCATTATTCTGGTCTTATTTAAGCAGCAAAATTGTTGAGATATGGGTATGGTTTCCCTTTCTTATACTCAGGAAATACGCAATTCCTCATTTTGAAGCCCTGATAGCATACTTGGGGATGTTGGTGTTTGTGTTTAGGACAGCTTCCAGTTCTATGTCACCTCTGCATTTCTGAAATCCTGTAAGTATTTATATTGAGGGTTTGGCAAAAATTTGTGTTATTTAGGTTTGCAGGTAAGATTTATACACAAGAAAAACAAAGTACTAGTGAGTGAAATACACTATATTTATTTCTCTCTTCTTTAAAAAAATCATTTTAGTTCATATAAGGACCCTGGCTGCACTAGATTAATCATTAGATACTGGGTGCTTTACTCAAATTCCTCTTCCAATCTCATCTTCAGCTTTCTAGTGAAAGACCAATATGGCTGCCTAAGTCCTACTTGAACAATGGGAAGACAGATTTAAAACAATGCTCATAGTTACATTTAACTCTAAATAAAACAGTCAGTGACTGAAGAACTTTTTTCTCCCATTATCCTATTATATTTTTTCAGCTATTATATTAATTTGTTAAACCTATAGGCATATCTTTCTTGAAAGGAGACAGATAAATGTATTTAATGTGTGTATAGTCCAACTAATACTCCTATTCTATAACTAAAGAAAAAGAGAATAGAGACTAGCTGAACTTTGGCCATGAGGATGTACGACTGGAAACACGTGTCCCACTATCTAAGTAGACATTGAACCATGAAGGTTATAAATTAATTATCAAAAATTTCAATAGAAATAAAATTTAATTGTTTAATATTCAAAAGTAGTTTACAAAGATGATGAATGGGAGCTGGACTTGGCAGTATATGTATGAGAGTTCATCATTTGCAACATGTAGGCAGGAAAGTTATGGACTCCAGGTTTTCTTTGGCTTCACAGTGTGTTTAAGACTGAGATGAACTATTTAAACCCTGTGTCATAATAGCGAAACAAAAGAGTCAAAGAGATTAATGAATATTACAAAAAATGTCGAGGAAGATTGGTGGTTAATCATGCTACTTAAAAATTTACCAGTACCTTCTCCACGGGATGAACTTGGATACATTTGTTTCTCTATGAAGAAGGCTTGGGAATATTGTATAATTCAATATATACACCAATGATGTGAGGATTTCGCTAAAGTAACAGTGATAGATGTGAGAGTTTAGGTTGAGAAAGGGAGCCAGAACTATAGCTTCCTTTCTCCATCTGACCTCTCATCATATGTATCTTGTCATTGTTATCTCAGTGCAGACACAGGTACTACCAGAATCTGACTGAATTGAAGGTGTGGTTCAAACGTTTTCACACCTATTAGATACCAATATTTGATCCAAAACATGGTTAGATAGGCCATAGTCCTTAAGGGAACAAATAAGCATTACTTGACAAAATGGGTATAATATTAAACTCAAATATTAATGCATATCTCAAGCCTCACCTGAGAAGCTTCTTTTTGTTATTAATGGTGATAAGGACAGGGACCCACAACTTGTCTTCCTGTAGAGAATGAGATACTTCAGAGTATTCAGCCCTAATCACAGCATTTGTTTCACATAATGTACTCCTCAAACTCAAGGATCATTGTGGAAGAGTGTTCTGAAAACCTGTAAAAAGTAGAGTGGTGCATGCATGGCTACACAGGCACAGAGTTTTAAGACAATGCAGGGTAGTTGTATATACGAATTCACAGTAGTTGAGGTGGCATGCACAAGACCTGGGCGAGCTCAAGCAAGCAAATTTCAGCATGTAGAAAGGATGTGGGCATAAAGTTTATTCCTTAGCTGAGGAGCTATTGGCAATTAATAACTATTGGAAGAAGAAAAAAATAGCTTAGTTTAAGGGTGTGGCCACTAGTAGTAGACTACAGTCCAGTGGAAGATCACACACCCAAGCGTATATAGGAAGAACAACTTAAATTTAAGGGAACTCCCCAAAATTGAGCCCAAAGTGTCATATATCAAGACACATTGTCATTAATTAAAACAGTGAGTATTGAAAAGAAAAAAAAATGACTTGTGACATAGAAATTAATCATCAGAAGACCATTATCATATTTCAAAATGGATAACTGAAGACCCTTGAAGAGTAGAAGAACTTACACAAAGGAACAAAGGATACTAATCTAACAAATAAAATACATTTGAAATAATTCATTAAAAGTGAAATGGAAGCCTAGACTTTGTAAGAAAATTCACAAATATTATTGAGATAATCTCCAATGTAAACATCAGAAAAATAAATCTTAAGATGTGTTTAAAGAAAATGATGCTACAAGTACATGAATATAAAGAAAATGTAAATATTGTGATTTTCGTCAGAGTAAATACAGAAAATATAACATCGTAATATTAGTAAATTATGTTCATATTGTAGCACAAAAGTGTGAAGAAAATGTATACAGAGTATATGAAATTATAAAAGCTGTTAATGATTATGCCATGTAAAGAAGTGAATTCTAACATCGTAGCATATGGTAGTGATGTAAATATACTTTTTCTGTTTAATTTGGTTCATAATCAACATAAAATAATCTTTTGTAATTATATTAGTTGTAAAAGTTCCATTGGGGGAGAAATCCTAAAAAAAAAAATGCAGTATGAGAAAATAAGATGTTTCACAGGCAAAAAAAGTAAATGCAGCAAAGTAGAATTGCAAAGTGGGAGAAAATAACAAATCCAAAGAAGAAAGTAATTAATCAATCTAATGACAGTAGTGCATCCGTGTGAGGTATTAATGATTTAAAGTTCCAACTGTTGTATGTACCTTCTTTGCATATGCTCGGAAAATTCTCCAAGATAGATTATTAAACTAAAAATGTCTTTTAAAAAAGTCATACAATTAAAAGCAGGATAAAAGCACTCTAACTAGTTTTTCAATACAGGGGAAGGAGACATGATTTAACTAATAAGAGATAAATGAAAAACTGTATAAAAACATTCAATTAACATTTATAAAAATTAACTCACATATATTGAAATAACTATTGAGTCAAGTGTTAATTAAGAATTGAAAATACCTTATGAAAAATAAATGAGGACACAGCACCCAAGAACACAGAAGATGCTGCAAAGAGTATTGATAGGGAATTTTAAGCAGCATCTATAGTCACAAAAATGTCTCTACCTATTATTATACTCAAGGACTAGAAAACAAATAAATCTCAAAGGTAGCTCAGAATAAGAATTCATAAATGTTAGAGGAGAAACACACAAAAAACATACAAGCATACACACACAAACTGTCATAAGTAAGATATAGGCCTTTTAAAAAAAGGAAATTCATCTAAGTAAAGTATCTACAAAGTAAGAAAGATGAGAGAGTGTAATGTGTGAGGAGTGAAAAATGAATAAATTAATTAGTATGTGTGTGAAACTACCAAAGGCTAAAAAACAGTTAAAAGGCTTACAAAAGTTTTAAATAAATAAAAATAGTTGCCTCAGAAATAGGACAACAGGAAAATTATGAAAAATTTACTGCCACATTCACAGTCCAAAATTATTCTGCATTAACACCTACACAAACTGTAAGGACCCCATAAAGGAGATACAGGGGTCTCCGACTGAAGCTAAAGAGAGGGGATAAGTAATAAAAACTTCCCCCAAATTGAAGGCTACAGACAAAATACTTTCAATAATTAATTATATCCAACACATGAAAAATTGTATCAATGTATGTGATTCAAGGAATAAAAAGAGGGAATGCTTGCAAGGTTTTTTGTTTGTTTGTTTGTTTGTTTGTTTTTTTTTTTTTTTTTTCTTTTCATTGCTCTAGTTTTCACAGCAGGCCAAGATGTAACTTAAATGCTAGGCTTGAATGTATGTGATGAGTGTTTCAGAAGATACCCTCAGCAAATCATGAGCACATTAATCCGAGAGCATGTTAAAAACTATACACATAGTCAACAAGATGACATGGCAGGTGGAGCCGCCTGTGCCCAAGTATGATGACCTTAGTTACACAGCCAGAATGCGCCTGGTGGAAAGAGAGGACTTACTCCTAAAAGATGATCTCTCAGTCATCTGTCTGTCTGTCTTTCTCTTTCACAAACACAAACACAAACACACACACACGTATGTACATATATATGTATGTTTGTGTGTATGTATGTGTGAATGTATATATATATATATATATATATATATATATATATATATGCACAAGCAGGCACAAAAAAATATGTCCCATAAAATATATTTGTGAAGTTATTGGCCCACTTCCTGTTTCCTTGCAGTCATTAAAATTTGTCTTCAACTCCCATTTCTAATATAGTTTTATGATTTCAGTTAAAAATATTTCAATCCAGCTTTCACATAAAATATGATTGTGAATCCAAGCATTATAAAATTTTCAAACAATCTTCAATTTAGTGAATACAGCATCCATTCTTCAATTTAATATTACTGGACAAATTATTTGAAATTACCATGTTTTTGAATGAGCTCTTTAAATTGATTTGTTCACTTGTAGTCTTAACTTGCTAGTTTTATACCATCTTTCTATACTGTACTGTCAGTACTGACTGACTTTCCTTAGGGTTCAAGTTTTGGGTGGGTGTCTTTTCCTCTCTGCATACATAGACACTTGGTTTTATCATCTGTCTGACCATGTTTAAGTACATTTTTTTCTAGACAAAGCTTCTCTCCTTAATTGCATCCCCTACTTTCAACTGTCTATTCAATATTTTAATTTGACTAGTATTCATAAAAATATAAGGTATCCAAGATAAATTTCTGATATTGACTACACAATCCAGTCTTGACTGCAGTAATTTAAAATTTTTATTTATTGTATTGGTATTTTAATATATTTGTTATTTTTTAAAAAAATTCAGAAATTTAAAGGTGCATTAACCAATATAGTAAAACTCCATGGAAAAAATATTTAAATCTTTTAGTAAATTCATAATACACTATGACTAACTATAACAAACCTATTGTAAAACAGATCTCAATTTTGTTTTTGTTTCTTTTGCTGTTGTTAATTTAGTTTGGTTTGTGGGGTTTTTTGTTTGTTTGTTTGTTTTTTAATATAAGGTTTCTCTGCATTGCCTTGACTGCCCTGGAATTCTCTCTGTAGTTCAGGCTGGCCTGGAATTCACAGAGGACTTCCTACCTCAATATTCTAATTGAAGAAAGCCACACATAGAAAAGACAAAGACTGAATGTTTTTATTATGGGAAGAATTGACTTTTAAGAAATAGTTAAATGGTATTTGCCAGAGCATGGGGAATTGGCAAAAGAATATTTTGGTAAGAGAGGAATAACTGTAAAATATCTCTTATAAACCTAGTGGTGGTAGCACATACCTTTAATACTAACAATTGATAGACTGATTTCTAGTTTCTTGAGAAACTGCCATTACTGATTTCCAAAGTTGTAAAAGTTCGCACTCCCACCAGCAATAGAGGAATGTCCCCCTTACTCCACATCCTCTCCTTAATGAGCTGGTTTTGGTCTTAGTCATACTGACAGGTGTGAGATGAAATATGAGTCATTTTGGTTTTCATTTCCCTGATGGTTAAGGGTATTGAACATCTCCTTAAGTATTTCTTGGCCTCTTAGATTCTTCTGATGAGAATTCTCTGTTTAGATTTGTACACATTTTTCATTGGATTATTTGGTTTCTTAATGTCTAGTTCCTTGTATATTTTGGAAATCAGTCTTATGACAGATGTGGGGATGGTGAAGATCTTTTTTTTTCCGTTCTGTAGGCTGCTATTTTGTCCTATTGACAGTGTTTATTGCCTTACAGAAACTATTCAGTTTCATGAGGTCTCATTTGTTAAGGGTTAATCTTAGTGTCTATGCTCTAGGTGTCCTGTTCAGGATGTTGACTCTTGCATCAGTGCACTCAATATTATTTTCCACTTTCTCTTCTATCAGGTTAAAGTCTCTGGATTTATATTGAAGTCTTTGTTCCACTTGTACTCGAGTTTTATGAAGGATGACAGATATGGATCTACTTGCCTTCTTCAAATACTTGTAAAGCGTTCTAAAGAAGAATTAAATGGTGTTGCAGAGATCTTTGTCAAATACCAGCCTACACACCAAGACCACCTATATGACATTCCCAAACTGAAACCTGTCACCACTGTCCACAGAGTAGTTGAGCACACTGGGGAGATATTCAAGAGACTACAGCAGGAACTGATGGTTTTCATGTCTGGGTGAAAGAATTTCTGTCTTCCTGAATCAGTCAACTTTTCCAAATAGATAAAGGGCATCCATGGAGCAGCTGTCATAGGATATGAAGGCTGGAGGGATTAAACTCTCTAGAGTTCCCCGGTGATAATAATTTTAAAGCAACCATAGTGAAGTTCCTCAGATCTGCCACCATGGTAATGTCAGGGTACCATCTGACAGTACATTAACAGGGTTAAGTGGTCTGCCCCATATGATGCCAAGGCCAAAGCACTCTCCATCCAGAGTCTGCTAGTAAAGCCCAACATTAAAGTAACCACTTTTAAAAGTATCTGCCAGAAACCTACTCAAAGTCGGTCACAGGCAGAGTCCTGACCTGAGCTGTCTCGTCTCTCTTATGTACAGTTTATTTTTATTTTCCTTAGATCATCTGTTCTTCCCTTAATGTTTGTTTAGGATTGAGTATCTTGATCTGTAGTGTGACTTTCTTTGATTTATTTTTTTTTTAATTTTGACTAATTCAACCATTATAATAAATACATTTGATAGTTTCATTTTTAAAAATGGACAAAATATTAGAACTTATCATGTGCTTTTGATTATACTCTTGAATTTGATTTATTCACTTGCAGTTGTAATTTCATAGTTTTATGTCTTCTTCTTTGCTGGACTTTTAGCAATGGCTTTCTTTAGGAGTTAATGCTTGGATGTCTTTTCCTGCCTACATATATCATTTCTTGATTTTTATCATTTATCTTAGCAAATTTAAATACCTTTGTCTTACTTTTATCCTCTCCCCAAAATTATGTCTAGCCAAAGATTTTCTCCTTAATTCTATTCCCTACATCCAACTGCCTAATCATTATATTAATTTGAATATCAAATATATATCAAAATTGTGTCCCAGGTAAAGTTTCTAATATTCATTACAAGATCCAATTTTAATTGAATAATTTTTAATGTTAGTTATTATTTTTATTTTTATCATATTTTTATTATTTTAAACAATTTTTAAATTTATATACATTTAGAGCATTTTCTCCCCTTACCCTATGTCCTTCCATATCTTCATCCAACTTTAAGTACTTTCCAAGAAAAAAACAAAACAAAAAAATCACAAAGAGACAATATAACGACATCTCCTACAAACAAAAACAAACAACAACACTCACAAAGAAAAATATCTGTAACCAAATAAAAGCAAACCTAGGAAAAAACCTTTGGAGTCCATTGTTTGTTGAACAACTAAATATGCACCTTCCCTAGAGTGTTTAGTATATCCTGAGTCACTGCACTGGACATAACTCATTTCAACTCTCCCAGCAGGTACAAGTTACAGTTCAGTTGTTAAGCTTTATCCTAGAGCTTAGGTTTTCATTAATTAATTAGTTAATTTTAAAATATATAACAAAATAAAATACAAAACAAAAACAATATAAAAAATAAAAAATATAAAAATATATTTTTAAAATATATTTTATACAAAAATATAAAATATGAAAAATTTATATAAAATATATAAAACATAAAATATTTATATAAAATTTAAAAATATATATATATATAAAATATAAAAAATAAAACAAAATTTGACAAGGTAAATTAACAGAAGGGAAATATCCTAAGAAAAGACACAAGAATCAGATACCTATTGGCTGTACCCTAAGGAATCCCATAAAACACTTAAATGGAATCCATCATGTTTATGTGGAGAAACTGAAACAGATCCAATAGGCCCTGTGTATTTTGCTTCAGTCTGTGTGATTTCAGTTGAGTTTTGCCCAGGGTGGTTTAGAGAACCTGAT
Organism: Chionomys nivalis; assembly: GCF_950005125.1. Classification (NCBI taxonomy): domain Eukaryota; kingdom Metazoa; phylum Chordata; class Mammalia; order Rodentia; family Cricetidae; genus Chionomys; species Chionomys nivalis. The sequence goes on along the minus strand of NC_080086.1, from coordinate 158,322,583 downwards.
TTTTTGGTGCCCTTCATCCTCTCTGACTGTTACACTTTGTCTGCCTTTGCTTCTTTGGGGTTTCCTGGATTTTGATGGGAATTTAAGGGAAGCATCCCATTTATAGCAGAATGTTCCAAGTTTATTTACCCTCTGTATAATGTTGGAGTGTGGATGCCTATATTTATTGCTATCTGCTGCAGGAGGAAGCTTCTCTGATAATGGCTGAGAAAGTCACTGATCTCTGAGTATGGTGGAATATCATTCAATCATTTTATCAGTACAGTTCCTTTTTCTTGTTTTAGAACCATAGTATTTGATTTGGGACTAGATCCTTGGACTATCTAATCTCAGGTTCTTGTTCTTCATCATCCAAACAATGTTAGCTATTGCTTCCATCTCATGGAGTGAGCCTTAAGTCAAATCATTTATTGATTGGTAACTCACACAAGCCTTGTGCCACCATTGCATATATTTCAGGCAGTACGCATTGCAGATCAAAGATTTTGCCATTGTCTTGGTGTTTATGTTCCTCTTTTGGTAGCATGCAGAGTACATTCTTGTTTGTTTGTGTTTTCCTGACCGGCTGGCAGAAGCCCAGAAAGGGAGCCTCAATTTCCTAAACTTTCTGGTCATTATGCTGGGGTTTCTCTCTCTTCCTATCCCATCTCAGTTTGCTCCCAGGCACCCCTTCCCTTCTGCGGGGTCATAAGATCCCCCAACTCAGCCTGTCTGGGACGGGGTGGTGAGTGCAACCGGGCAGGAGTTCCTTTGTTTCACTGAGCCTGCCTGTAGCAAGCTAGTCCTTTTGTCTGCAGTGTACATTCTTGTAGCAAAACCACTAGAATATAGGGGAGAAATCTATGTATGTATGCTTTGTCTACACGTGTATATATATCAAATGGGTATCTGTATTCAAGACAGAAGGTGATAGATCCCCAGGGACTGGAGCTACAGAAAGTTGTGAGTTATCATGTGTGTGCTTAGAATCTAACCCAAGTTCTCTGGAACAGTAATTCTCTTAATTACTGAATTTTCTCTCCAGAATTCTCCTATAGTTGTCTTGTTCTTATTTGATGGGATGTATCATAGATGAATCTCAAGCTAACAGTTTTGAACAAATCTTTACTTTGTGCTATTGTGTAAGTGTATTAACATTGTATTAATCACTCTTCAGAAAAATAAGGTTCACTATTTCTAGTTTGACTTTCAGGTGTGATTTCAATCCTAATTGCTCTGTACCCTTTTAATATTTTCTTTCTTTCTTTTTTATCTTTCTTTTTTTTTTTTTTTTTTTTTTTTTGCTTTTTCGAGACAGGGTTTCTCTGTGGTTTTGGAGCCTGTCCTGGAACTAGCTCTTGTAGACCAGGCTGGTCTCGAACTCACAGAGATCCACCTGCCTCTGCCTCCCGAGTGCTGGGATTAAAGGCGTGCGCCACCACCGCCCGGCTTATCTTTCTTTCTCTTTCCAATATACATATATGTGTTGTACATTCTTGTGTTTTGCATGTTCATATGGGTATGTGAATGTATGGGTAGTGCATGCATACAAATATGGAAATAAGAAATTGAAGGCAAGTATCTTTTGTGGATAACTTTCTACCTTATACGTTATGACAGGTTTTCTATCTGAACCCATAATTCCTCTGTCTAGCTAGCATTTCCTGGCACATTCACCTAGATTCTATGTTACTTCTAGGGATCTAAACTGGTCCTCATCTGAGCTCCCAAGGTCCTAATGAGGAGCAGAAGGAGGGAGAACATGTACATCGAAGTCAGGACCACGAGGGGTGCACCCACCCACTGAGACAGTCGGACCGATCTACTGGGAGCTCACCAAGGCCAGCTGGACTGTGACTGAAAAAGCATGGGATAAAACCGGACTCTCTGAACATGGAGGACAATGAGAGCTGACGAGAGGCCAAGGACAACGGCACGGGGTGTTGATCCTACTTCAGGTTCTGGCTTTGTGGGAGCCTAGACAGTTTGGATCAACTTCCTAGATCTGGATGGAGGGGGGAGGACCTTGGACTTTCCACAGGGCAGGGAACCCTGACTGCTCCTGGGACTGGAGAGGGAGGAGAAGAGGAGTGGGGGGAGGGGGAGAGGGGCGGGAGGAGGGGGAGGGAAATGGGAGGCGGGGAGGAGGCAGAAAATTTTTTTTTCAATAAAAAAAAAATTTTAAAAAAAATAAATAAAAAAATAAAAATAAATAAAAAAAATAAACTGGTCCTCATGTTTATGCACCAAGGCCTTAGCTCTAAGCCATCTCCTCAGGCTCTGAACACAGTCTTATAAAAATGCTTTTGTTACCTTGTGATTTCCACTTCGAGGAAACTCAAAGTAAATTGAATCTATCAATACATGAGTTAAATATTATTAAAATTTGTAAACATTCTTGTTTCCCTTCCTGTTTCCATAGTTTCTGTCCATTTAGGACAAAGTTCAAGAACCTTAGAGCAGCTTACATGATATACTGTGATAAGGTCTCTCATTCATTCACTCTCCAGTTACATGCTGTACATGTTAGTACATACTTATCTGTAACTGTCACACAAGATATATTTCTGTTATTGCTCCATATTTCCAAGTATAAGGGAAGATGGCTCAGCAAAATCTTTTTTATTAACTCCATATATCCAAACATTTGCTAATTTCTGCATCCCTGAAATTCTTGAGATATAAACCTACAGATATTACATTCTAGCCTCTCTTCTAAGAAATTGTCATACTCTAATTATCTTTATTCTCACAACAATTGATCACTAATTTGACTTATTGTGAACAAAGAAAGTACTTTCCAAGTGACAATAAATTTTTGAAATGATAAGTTTTACTTCATATCACAGTATGTGGTCATTTTTGGAAATGTTCATGCTTAGATTGAATTCATCTGTTCTTGATTTTAATGTGCACTTACCCACTAGATCAAATTGCTTAATTGCATGATTAAAGTCTTTTGTATTCTTAGTGATTTTCTCTGCCTAATTTACCAATTACCAAGAAAAGCATATCAAAATTTCCCTGCTCAACCATTTGATTTATCCCTATTCCCTGCAAATCTGTAAATTCTTTAAATATTTTGAGTTTACTTGTAGGTCCATAAAAATTGTTAATCTTTACATCATTTCTTTTACTGAAATTTTGACAGTGGACAGAGACTCTTATCTCTAGTAGTTTTTAGGAATCTGAATCTGTCAATGACTCACCTGGGCCATCTATTAATCATCTATAGCATTGAAATTAATGGATATGTTTTGTCTCATTTCTGTAGCTGAAACTCCCTTTGTTCAATCATTCAGCTGTTCACTGGAGCAAGTTTACAATGCTGGGAACCTAGACTATTTGTATTTATCTTAATATTTTAGTCTGATTTTAGTTTTAAAAGTATAGAGGAATTTATTTAGTAATATCCTGAAACAAAATAAATGGTTTAAGTCCAGGAAAAATTCAGAACAAAACCATCAAATTTTTTCAAATAATGAAGAAAAACATTGGAGAAAAAGAAGAAATAGCATCTTATAAAGTAAATAAAAATAAAATTAAATTAAAATAAAAATAGTCAATAAACATCAAGGAAAATCACACAGAGCTTACAATATATTTCAGAGTGAGTGTGCTACTCAATATACTTGGCAAGAACACTGAAATTTGGACTTGTGAAAAGCACAATGATTAACCTAGAAATTACTTATTGTAATATATAAAAAAAGGTGACTAACTGAGCCACATGCTATTTTCTCCTGAATTTTGATTTAGTAGGTATAGGTGTTGCAGATGTATTAGGTCTTCATGTCCTTGTGTGATTTCCTTCACTTTATTATGGGGAATTGTCACTAACCTTTAGTGACCAACACTTGACAGAAATGGCAAGACAGTAATTATAAAATATATTTACGAAATGATAGAATTTATATTTCCTCTTTCTCACTTCCCCTCCATTTTTCTCAACTTTTCTTCCTCTGTTTTGCTCCACTTTCATATGAAGTAGAAGAAACCTGCATGTACCTACAGAACCACAATTTGTGTGTTCAGCTAGGACACAGAAACAAAAAAAAATGTAGTAGTGATATGTGGGTCTTTCCGCACATTGCAGAGCCTTCAACTATCACACAGTGGATGGTGCAATGACTCTCTTGTGCAAGAGTAAAAACTAGAAACAATCAGTTGGTCAATACTTAAGAGCCTGTACCATAGAAACATCAAGAAACATATCTTTTGTTTTGAAATTTCAGGTTTACAAGGAATTTTTCCTCCAGATTTAAAGGGAAAAATAAAATGTATATCAAAATGATATAATATGGATTCAGACTTACAGAGAAGTATAGGGTTACAATTATAATTTGAATGTCAAAAAATAAAAAAAAATCCTAGTTTTTTCCCCTGTAATTTCAGGATCTACTCCTTCACAAACATTTTCTAATGGTACTAATTCTGTATGGGAGTTACTAAAAGTTTTAAAAGGAAATAAGTTTTCATTCAATTCCTTTTTGTCCCTAGGTATTTAAAAAAATGCAGTGCAGGGTTATTGATCTGAAGAGTGAACAGTTGTGTGTTAACTGGTCTTGTACTTGTGTGTAATGAGAAACAAGGAAAAATACAGAATCAAAGACAAACATCAGAAAAGAACTGATCTGCTTAAATGGAAATATATTAATAAGATGATGAAAATAATGTAGTAAATAGCTCATCACTTAAGTTATTTACAATTTTTAGACCACTTTTTGAAAGAAACTCTTCCATCCATTCTTCCATGATGTTCCTGAGATTTAGATATAAGATTATCATTGTAGCCATATCATCAACTAGATCTGGGAATTCTCTGGACCCTTATTTTCTAATTTTAACCAGTTGTAGATCTCTGTCGTAATCGTCATTTACTGCAAAAGGAGTCTTCTTGGCTGAAGGGTGCAAGCTACCCTGGCCTGTGGTAAGGATAAATATTTACAATGCATTTCAGAAAGCAAATTGACCAGAGTGTGTTCTTTTTTTAGTTTTAATTTCATTAGTACATAACCAATAACTAATTTGGGTGGGGAGATCATTCTTTTGCCTTTTTTTTTGTTTGTTTGTTTTATTCATACCATTTTCTCCCCTTGTTTGGTAGTTTGACACATCTATCTTAGTAACATAATTTTTCAGCTTTTCTTCTTTTCTGCTATAAATGTTGAATGGTATAACTTCCCTGCCACAACTTTGTATCACAGCTTTGTGCTGCAGTATTTTATAATCTTTGACTTTATTTGAGTACTTATTTCTTAAGATTCTGTATTGTGTTCTCTAATACAAGTTAATTACAGGTAAGAAAAACAACATGAACATATAGTGTATACTTCCAGATACTGTTTTATTACATACTTCTTATTGCTTTTTCTAATTTTATTTTTTCCAGAAAATGTAAAATTTTGTACTAATAATCAGTGTTAGCAATATATGAACTTTTAAACTCTTACTTTACAGTCAATTGTATCACTCATTTCTTAATAAATTGTAAATATCTTACAAATCAATAACTCTTAGATATATTTACATTAATTTATAGAGTATTTCATAAGTGTGTATTTTATAAACATTGATAACTGTTTTTTCCAACATATGTACTTATTTAATTGCTTTTGATGCATTTTGTAATAAAACATTAAATTATTGCTTTGATTTTTAAAAATACTTAAAGTTCTGACAGCCTTTATTTTGTATACTTTTAAGTTGCACGATGTAGTTATGTCATTTAACATTGTGTCAACTTCCTCTTAATCTGCCTCTCTATGATGGAATCACCCTCATGCTGCACAGCATAGCTCTTCCCTGACACTGTAGACTGTATGCTGTATGTTTATAATAGACCATATTTATTTTGGTATTTGTAAATATCTCAATCTTCCACATTCTTCCTTCAGTTTCACATTTTCTTCTGACTTTATTTTGACTCATGTTGAAAAGCAAAAGCTGTGTTTCTTTTGATTTTTAATTCTATACCTAATCCGGAACTGTGGGTACTCATTCACCCTGCTTTATTTTAGATTGAGAAATTTTGTTTTACAAACTTTCAGTTTTTCTTTTCGTTTTTGTTTATCATAATTCACACAACTACTCTCCCTCACCACTGTACAGTGCTCGGAACAATTATGTTCATGTGATACACCCATAATTTTAGCACTTACATCTAGTTTTTGATCTCCAAAAGCAAGAAACAAATATATACGTTTCTATAATTAGTCACAATAATTCACATCTACTAATTTCTAATTTGTCTTATGTTTTATACCTTATCTTAGCTATCACTTTATTATTTAATTCATATTTTGTTTCTAAAACCTTGCTGTGGAATATTTTATTTCTTATTTTGGTGTGTATATCTGTTTTGGGTTGATAACATAAAAAAAAAAAAACAACACCACAATTATTAACTACCCTGTGACTTTTAATTCCCTCCATTCCTTAAGTGGGCTATGCTCGTTCCAACGTTTAGAGAACTCTAATGGCTGTGTCATGTTTAATTTCCATGACATCGTTGTGGGAATCTGAGAGTTTAAATCTGTCCTGCCTCTGCTATCTTCTTTATCTTAAGAAAAGAAAAAACCAAACAACAACAACAACAACAAAAAACAACTCTGAATAAACACATGTTATTTTGTCTGACTTTTACTTGTGAGGTAATGACAAGCTATTTTCATGTAAAATAGTATGCTGCTTGTCAATAAGAGTTATTCCTGATTAATAACTTACTGTGAAAAAAAAAACAAATACAATGATATCCATTAGTAACCCATTAAGGAGACAATGCAGTCTCTAGTTGTGGTCATATAGTTTTCTAAGCATTTCATATTCAAAATGTCCATGTGATCATATCTTAGGAAAGTAATAAAAACTAATGTTTTAATCCAGATCATAGTTAAATTATATTATTAATTTAATATGGGGCAATATATGATTTATAGTAAATCTAAATAAAATAGAAAACAATAATTTACTTTCTAAATGGCAATGGCAAAAGGATTATTAATTATTTCTAGTCCCCTTGTCTCTGATATGAAATATGAAAGGAAAAGTTTTATGTTATGATTTCATAGCAGCTGCTTTTTCGTGCAAAGCAAGCATTGCTTAATTCCTAGGATCGGCAGGGCTAATATCAGAGATTTACCCTCAACATTTTAATAACCACAGCTGTGCTTACTCACAGACAGAAAAAAGGCAGAAAAGCAGAAATCGCTAGCATTTTTGTGGTCATCAAAAACACCATTCCTGAGGGTGACCACAGACCAACAGCCATCCATTCATAGTCTGCAAATAAACTGCACAATTAACAAGATGTCTAACTCCCAAGGTGGGGAAATTATATTTAGAGAGAACTAAAGATCTGCATGAGTTTGGTTCTACATTATTTTCATGTACACATTTATTTATATATTTTAACTAATATGCAGCTGTCTTATTTACTAAAGTTCCTGATAAGGTATTTAATGTATATTTAAAAGTTTGTGTCCTTTTTTACTCTACTAAGTAGAGTAATAGAGAAAAATAATTTTTAAAGCTAACTATTAGAATTTACAAAAACAGATTGCATTTATCTTTTCATTTTCATTCTATTCAACGTTACATTGACCAAAGTCCACAGGGCTACATATCATCAGGCTGAGTGTAAACTTTTGAATAATAATAATAAATGTCTTCTTTTATTGTCTGAACTTGTCTTCATTAGGCCATAACTACTTAATCAAAGATACTCTAAAACTAATGTTATATATAATAGAAATACTTTAAAATTCATATTATTTTACTCCTACCAAAACTAATAATTTAACACAAACTTCATTTATATCTGCATGTAGATGAGGACCATGCCCTCATTCTATTTAAACAGCTTGTCGTCTCTTACAGTAAGTCTCATAATCATGAAAGCAGGGATAATTAAACAACAGATGTTCACAGACTGCAGGAAGACTGACAGCTTTCCCTAATCAAAACTGAAGAAAACTGTGAAAAAGATAGATTAATACCATCAACTTGAGATAAAATACATCATGAAGCCGTATGACACTGACAGGTATTAGACAAGTATCTGACATACATTTTTATGCCCATATATTTTTGAAGCTAAAACTGCTCACACTTATTAGTGCATGAAATCTATGTATAACTTGGTAGCAAGTAGACCTTAAACTTTTTGTTCTTTTTAACTTTTTATATTCAGCATAGTTTATGCAATGGCAGTTCTGTTCTCTCTTGCTGCAAATACAGAGAGAGAGATCTGTGTAAGAAACAGACAAAGTACAGAGGTAGTAACATCACCAATTTATAGAATTCAGTTCTATAAATTTTAATATAGTTTCATAATTCATAAGTAGATTAATGATTTTATTATAATATTTCTATAGCAACTGGTCAGCGCACTTAACAAAAAAGCACAATGTCATGGGGTCTATCCACAGAAGTGAAAGATAAACAGAGATGATGGAAGAACTCCAGTGTGTTACACTACCAGAGATTCCTCCCAGTTTCTCTTGTATTTGTTCATTTATCTATTTGCTCCAACATCTTATGGTTCAAACATCCTGCCAAGCCTTTAAAAAGATCATGACATTGACCATAGCGTAGTTGATAAACGTCTTTATTCTTGTACAATCAGGACAATAATCAGGACAGGTAAGGTGCTTGCAGTGCAAGTGTCAAGATCAGATTTCAAACTCACAAATCTCATGTAAAAAGTTATATGGATGTAAATGTCTGTAATCACAGTTTTCCTACAGAGGAGTGAGTGGTAGAGACAAAGAGATCCCTGAAGCTCACACACCAGTGATCCTGGTGTGTAGAGTTAAGAAACAGTACAAAGACCCTATATCCAATACGGGAGCAAACAAGGATCAACAAAGGAATTTGTCCTCTGACCACCACACCTGTGTCATGCAATGAATTCCAAGCAGTGTATGCTCCAAAATTCATCCATACATGTGTGTGCATGCACAGACACAAACACACACACGCACACACACAAATGTAAAAAGACAATAATACTATTACTGAAAATGAAAAAACTGTTATGTTTACAATGTGAAAGAAATGACAAGGGAAAAATATGTTCCCCCAAAATATCGGGGAAATGTTCCAAAGAAGAGTCACTCAGTTTGCTGAAACCTGGAAGCAGGAACTGAAGCAGAGGATATGGAGGAATACTCCTTACTCATTTGCTTTCTTAAACTACCTGGGCCACCTACACAGGGTACCATTGCATACAGTAAACTAAACTATTCTATATCAGTTATTTATCAAGGCAATGCTCTCCACAGACTTGCCTAATGACCAGTCTAATGGAGTCAAATTTGCAAAAGAATTTCCCTTTTGCTAGATGGCTCTGGCTTTTCTCAAATTGTTAAGTAACCAGAACAGGAACGTAATCTTTAAACTGATTTTTGAAGAATGGATACAATTTCAGAGGAAAGAAAAAAGAGAGATTAAAGAGAAGAACCAATTCACTGTGTATACTGAAATTGGAGATTGAGCCCACCTAACCACATAGCATCTTGGATTCCTGATTTGGCCACAAAATCACCCTAGTTCTTCCCTTAAGCCCTTCCACCCTTTCCTTTTAACCCATTCCCATTTGTGACTCTGCCAGATCACACACAGAACCATATTTCTCTAAGGCACCCACAGCTGCCGCCCTAGACTGTGACTTAGATCAGAGATTTGTTCAAGCCTTATCGGAGAAGTTGAGTCTCAGGGTAGATGACACCTAACACAGGCACAAAAGGACAATGACAGTATGGAGAGTGAGAGACATCTGAGCACTCATCCGTAAAGGTGATCTTTTCATCAAACTCAGCCCCTCAAAGCTCAGGGACCTATGCTGAAGAGGAGTTAGAAAGGTTACAAGAGCCACAGATGAGGGCTGACTCCAAGGAAGCAGTGTCTTCCAGACAGAACAGGACTGATACACATATAAACTGAAAGATGGGCACAGAATGCAAAAGACTAGCACCAGTTCAAATCAAATAAAATCCCAGCACTATGAAGGAGAATTGGATATAAAATTCTACCCCAACCAGGAAACTATTTGTACCTGATACCTGCTTGAAAAGTGAAAATAAATTTTTGGTAATGTAGTGTTACTGGGTTTATCAACCACACTTCAGAGCAGGTCCCCTGACCAGGTGTAGTTGGCCCACATGAAACTGATACCACACTTTTGTTGTCCATGTTTTGTGCTTTCTGTTTTGTTTTGTTACATTTTTGTTTTAATTTTATTTTGTTTTAATTTTTGCTTTGTTTTTATTTTAGTTTTTGAGAGAGAAGAGAAAGAGAGAGAGAAGAGTTGGTATTCAGGATCTGTAAGAAATATGACAAAATATATTGTATTATAAAAGATTTTGTAATAAAACTTAAGTAAAATTTTTAAAAGGTCCAAATCAAGAGCAGGAGACAGAGCACAAGCAAAGAACTCATGACCGCGAGGGGTGCACCCACACAATGAGACAATGGGGATGTTCTATCAGGAACTCACCAAGGCCAGCTGGACTGGGTCTGAAAAAGCATGGGATAAAACCGGACTTGCTGAACATAATGGACAATGAGGACTACTGAGAACTCAAGAACAATGGCAATGGGTTTTTGATCCTACTGCACGTACTGGCTTTGTGGGAGCCTAGGCAGTTTGGATGCTCACCTTACTAGATCTGGATGGAGGTGGGTGGTCCTTGGACTTCCCACAGGGCAGGGAACCTGGATTACTCTTAGGGATGATGAGGGAGGGGGACTTGATGGGGGAGGGGGAGGGAAATGGGAGGTGGTGGCGGGGAGAATGCAGAAATCTTTAATAAATAAATAAATAAATAATTTTTAAAGGGAAAATTGAAAATGAGGAGAGGAAAGATGAAAGAAGACAAAACAGTATTATAGTAACATTAGGGCATGTAATGTGAATCTTCTAAATCATTGCTATGGTTGATGATCTAGCAGCCAGCAATATCAACCCCTTCCTTCCTTCTGCATCTTTCTCTATGCAATTCCTCTTTTCTCTGCCACTTGGAAAAAGGGTAACAGGGTAAATACTGGGGCTCATTCCGTGAAAAGTCTTTATTAGTCTTACCTCAATTGGTACTGAGGTTCTTTTCAGGCTGACCATTTTACTGGGGATTAGAATTGTAGATAAATATGATTTCTCAGAAGAGCAGTAAAACGGACCATTAAAAACGTAGCACAAATTAGCTTTTTCAATGTAATTGACTGCACACAGAGGGACCATAAGGGATTTGGGACATGAAGCAGGCCCATTTCAATGCAAATGAAAAGGAACAAAAGTATACAAAGAGGGTGTGCTTTGCAGTCAGGGGAGACCTGGGCAGAAAACAGAAATAGTATTTTAATAACCTGGAAGACAAGGTGAAGCTTTTAAATATCAAACTTGAAAAAATTTCTACAGTGCTCCTTAGGTGTTGAAACCAAATACAAATGCAGTTGTGCCAGGGTAGCTCCAGGTACTTCCCACAGAGACTGACAAATTCCCTTTCTTTGACTGTCTATTAGAATATTAGTCAAGAAGTGCATGATTACATGGCTTTAAGCTTTTGAAGAGCATGGACTTCAAATGCTCATGCTTTGGGTAGTATATGTTTGGTGACCATCTATCTCTCTGTTTCTGTGTCTGTGTATGTCTGTCTCTGTCTCTATTTCTCTCTCTCTCGCTCTCTCTCTCTCTGTGTGTGTGTGTGTGTGTTTGTGTGTGTGTGCATCTTTGAATTTGCTTTGAATTTGTAAACATGACTTTGTGTGTGGACAGGCATAATTGCAGATCCAACTCTCTCAGCATTTCAGCATGATAAAAATGAGAATTAAAAGAAGTTCACTGGAGTTTCAATGGCTTGTCTCAGTTCACTCACACAGTCAGTCATTCTGAGTGATGTGATCATCTTACTTGTCTTTTCTTATCAATGTAGAAGGGGGTGATTAGAGCTTACATTTACAAAAGATAAAATAACATCAAAGCCAGGTCTTATAGATTTGTTCTACCACTAAAACTTTTAGCATTTAGATCAAATAAATGACAATGCTGTACCTGTGGCTAAGGAGTTTTGCTGTGAAGAATTAAATGTAATCGACAAAAGATTGTCTCTCACATGTTATCCTGAATTATCATCTACACATCAATGTTTTGTACTTCTTACAAGAAACATTAAATCAAGATTACAAACTGATTTATCCAACCATGTAAGCTGCATCTCCAATATATGTAAGCTGTTCTGGATCAGAATTGACATACACTTCTGAGCATCCTAAGAGAGTGGCTGGGAATATATTGTCGAAAAATCACATTGGAACTGTGTGTGCTGTTTGTATAGTATCAGGCTGTTTGCTTCATCAGACAACATCGTTTGTGGAGCATTATGTCAAATGAATATTCTAAAAATAATTGGTACTATATATGTGTGAATAGGAACTCCTGGAAGACTTGGAGGAAGTGGTGAGTATCTGAGCTACTAGCTAACAGCACTGCTTTCTTGGTCCTAGAACCCTGGCAACACATTCTGTGTTTCACTCCCACCTAACACACACCCAATAACCTGGCAGCAGGAGCCTTCCATCTCACACCCACCATTTCTTACTTGTTTGACAACCACCAGAGCCACAGGGCACATGTGCACCTGGAGTAAGAACAATAACCTGAGCCATAGGTCCCACCATCTGCAATTGGAGAAAAAGCTGAGTAGACTACAGTGTAAGAATACATGCAAGCAACAACATAAAAAAACAATATGGCAGCACCAGAACCTACAACAGCAAGACCTGAACTTCCACACAGATGACACAAAAGAAAACTACCTTTAAAATAACATTATAAATATGACAGAGGCCCTTAAAGAAGAAATTCTCTTAAAGAAATGGAGGAAAAGACAAGCAGAAAATTGGAAGAAACCAGTAAATGACTTAAAGAAAGCCAAGAAAACCATGAAGAAACAATAAAGCAAATGAAGGAAGAGTTCAAGACTTGAAAATTGAAAAAGAGGTAATAAAGATAACATAAACTGGGAGAATTCTGGAAATGGAAACTCTGAGTAAATAAATAGGAAATACAGATGCACATAACCAACAGAATTCAAGAGATGGAAGAGAAAATATCAGGCATCGATACAATAGAGGAATAGATTTCTCAATCAAAGAAGATGTTAAATCCAACAAATTATTAACACAAAACATCCGGGAAATCTAGATCACCATAAAATGACCAAACTTAAGAATAAAGGGATAGAGGAAGAGTCTCTGTTGTAATACAAGCGGCGGGGCTGCGTCCCCAGCACCCGACCGCCCACATGGCTAGCTTATGCCCCCAAATAATTACATGGAAACTGTATTCTTTTAAACACTGCTTGGCCCATTAGTTCCGGCCTCTTATTGGCTAGCTCTTACATATTGATCTAACCCATTTCTAATATTCTGTGTAGTACCACGAGCTGGCTTACCAGGGAGAATCTTAACCTGCGTCTGTCTGGAGTGGGAGAATCATGGCGACTCCTGACTCGGCTTCTTTTTCCCAGCATTCTGTTCTGTTTACTCCACCCACCTAAGGGTTGGCCTATAAATGGGCCTAGGCAGTTTCTTTATTATTTAACCAATGACCTTCCTCCATCAATAATTAAAAAGTAAAACATACAGAAAAAAGAGAGAATAATAAAAACTGTAAAGAAAAATGCCAAGTAATATATAGGGGCAGACATACCAGAATTACACCCAAATTCTCAATAGAAACTCTGAAATCCAACCCAGACTACTATACCTATCAAATATTTCAATCACTATTGATGGAGGAAATGAGATATTTTATGACAAAACCAGATTTAAATAATACTTAACCACAAATCCAGCCCTATAGAAAGTACTAGAAGGATAACCTCACACAAGCAAACACCCAAAAGGGAAACACACCAACACTACCAGCACCAACAAAACCAAAAGTAAGAGGAATTAACAGTCACTGTTCATTAATATTTCACAATATCAGTGGACTCAATTTGCCTCTATAAAGATACAGGCTAACAGAACGGGTGCAAAAATAGGACATATCCTGCTGCTGCATACAGGAAACCCACCATAAATAACTACAAAGATCGACATTGCCTAAGAGTAAAGAGTTGGGAATTTTTTTCCAATCAAATGAACCTAAGAAAAAAGCTAGTGTAGCTGTCCTAATATAAAACAAAAGAAACTTCAAACTAAAATTAATCAAAAGAGATAGAGTAGTACATCACATATTCATCCATCATGATGACATCTGAATTCAAACATCTATGCCCCACACATATGTAAAAGAAACATTACTAAAGCTTAAATCACACATCAGACCCCACACACTAATACTGGGAGACTTCAACATTCTACTTTCAACAATGAACAGGATAGGCAGACAGAAACTTACAGAGAAATAAGGGAACTAACAGATGTTATGACTTAAATGATCTTAACAGATATCTATAGAACATTCCACCCCCCAAAACAAAAGAATATACCTCTTTCTCATCACCACATGGAATCTTCTCTAAAACTGACCACATACTCAGTAACAAAGTAAACCTCAATAGCTACACAGAAATTGGAATAACCTCTGTATCTAATCAAATAACCCTGGTTTATTCATTCAAATTCAACAACACAAATTTCATAAAGCCTAGAAACTCATGGAAAAATGAACAACACTCAACTGAATCATCACTGGTTCAAGGAAGAAATGAAGAAAGAACTCTAGAAATTCAACAAAAATGAATACACAACATACCCAAACATAAGAAACACTATGAAAGCAGTGCTAAGAGGAAAGTCCATAGCACTAAATGTCTGTATAAAGAACATGGAGAAAGCTCACACCAGTGACTTAACAGCACACTTGAAAGCTCTAGAACAAAAAGAAGTAACTCACCCAGGAGGAGATGCCAAAAAATAATCAAGTTGAGGGCTGAAATCAATAAAATAGAAATGAAGAAAACAATATAAAGGATCAATGAAACAAGGAGTTGGTACTCTGAGAATATCAGCAATATAGACAAAGCCTTATCCAAACTAGCAAAAAGACAGAAATTATCTAAATTAATAAGATAAGAAATGAAAAGGGGAATATAAAAACAGATAGTGAAGAGATCCAGAGATTTATTAGGTCATACTTGGAAAACCTGTACTCCACAAAATCGGAAAAGTAAAAGAAATGTACAATTTTCTGGATAGGTACCAAATACTCAAATTAAAATTAAGAGTATATAA
Source organism: Chionomys nivalis (assembly GCF_950005125.1). Lineage (NCBI taxonomy): Eukaryota > Metazoa > Chordata > Mammalia > Rodentia > Cricetidae > Chionomys > Chionomys nivalis. Next base: position 158,307,364 of record NC_080086.1, on the reverse strand, counting down.
ACAATTTAAATAGACATCTAACCACTAAAAAAATAGAAGCAATCATCAAAAATCATCCACCAATAAAAAGTCTAAAACCAGGTATTTTCAGTGCAGTATTCTAGCAGAATTTCAAAGAGATCTAATACCAATACTCCTCAAATTGTTCCACACAATAGAAACTGAAGAAACATTGCTAATAAAATACATTTTACAAGGCCACAGTTATACTGATACCCAAACAATACAAAAACACAAATAAAGAGAATTACAGATCAATCTCCCTCATGAACATTGACACAAAAACTCTCTATAAAATGCTAGAATACCAAATCCAAGAACACATCAAAAATATCATCCACCGTGATGAAGTTGACTTCATCCCAAAGATGCAGGGATGGCTCAAGATATGAAAATCCACCAATGTAATCCACCATATAAATAAACAGAAAGAAAAAAAAAACAAATGACCATCTCCTTAGATGCTGAAAATTCCTTGGAGAGATCAGGTATACAAGAAATATAACATAAACATAATAAAGGCAATATACAGCAAGTCAAGAGTCAATATCAAACTAAACAGAGAGGAAACTGAAAGCAATTTCACTAAAATCAGGAACAAGACAAGGGTGATCCCTCTCTTCATATCTATTTAAGAAGTAATATCTAGAGCAATAAGAAAACAAAGGGAGAACAAGGGAATAAAAATTGGAAAGGTAGAAGTCAAACTTTGGCTATTTGCAGATGATATAATAATATACATAAGTAACCAAAAAAGCTCTACCAGGGAGCTCCTACATCTGTGTCAGGATACAAGGTAAATTGAAAATAATCAGTAGACATCCTATATGCAAATGATAAGGGGGCTGAGACAAAAATCAGAGAAACATTACCCTTTTCAATATCCACAAGTAACATAAAATATCTTGGGGTAACTTAACCAAACAAGTGAACGTGTGGTAACTCATACAAACAAGTTCTGTATGACAAGAACTTTAAGTCTTTAAGGAAGGAAACTGAAGATAATATCAAAAATTGAAAGCCCCCTCCATGCTCTTGGATAGGAATGATCAACATAGTAAAAATGGCAAACTTACAAAAATACAATGTAATTTACATAAAAATCACAAGACAATTCTTTTTATTTTTTGAGCTATATATAATTCTTTGCTCCCCTCTCTTCTTCCCCCTCCCCTCCTGTTCTCTCGCATGATCCCCATGCCCCCAATTTACTCAGTAGATCTTGTCTTTTCATACTTCCAATGTAGATTAGATCTATGTATGCCTCTTAGGGTCCTCTTTGTTGCATAGGTACTCTGGGACTGTGAATTGTAGGCTGGTTTTCTTTGCTTTATTTCTAAAAACAACTAATGATTGAATATATATTATATTTGTCTTTCTGGGTCTGGGTTACAATACTCAATATGATTGATGTTTTCTAGATCCATCCATTTGCCTGCAAAATTCAAGATTATTTTTTTCTGCTGTGTAGTACTCCATTGTGTAAATGTACCACATCTTCTTTATCCAGTCTTTGGTTGAGGAGCATATAGTTGTTTCCATATTCTGGCCATGACAATTAATGCTGCTATAAACATAGTTGAATACATGTTTTTTGGTATGATTGATCATCCTTTGGGTATATGTGCAAAAATGTTATTGCTGGGTCCTGAGGTAAGTTGTTTCTGAGAAATAGCCATACTGATTTACCAAGCAGTTCTACAAGTTTGCACTCCCACCAGCAATGTAGGAGAGTTTCCTTCACTCCACATCCCCTCCAGCATAAGCTGTCATCAGTGTTTTTGCTCTTAGCCATTCTTACAGGTGTAAGATTGAATCTAAGAGTTGCTTTGATTTGCATTCCTCTGATGGTTAAGGTTATTGAGCATTTCCATAAATGTCTTTCAGCCATTTAAGATTTATCTGCTAAATGTTATCCATTAAGATCTGTATTCCATTTTTTAAAATTGGATTATTTTTTCTTTTGATGACAAATTTCTTCAGTTTATTGTGCATTTTGGAGATCAACCCTCTGTGAAGTGTGGGGTTGATAAATATATTTTCCTATTCTGTAGACTGCTATTTTGTCTTGTTGACATGCCCTTTGTTTTACAGAAGCGTCTCAGTTTCAGGAGGTCCTATTTATTAATTGTTACTCTCAGTGTCTGCACTGCTGGGGTTATATTTAGGAAGTGGTCTCCTGTGAAAATACATTCAAGTGTATTCCCCACTTTATCTTCTATGAGGTTCAGTGTGGTTGGTTTTATGTTGATCCAATTTGACTTGAGTTTTGTGCATAGTGATAAATATGAATCTATTTTCGTTCTTCTATATGTTTACATCCAATTATCCCAGCACTATTTGTTGAATATATGTTCTTTTTTCCATTTTATATTTTTAGCTTCTTGTCAAAAATTAGGTATTTGTAGTTGTGTTGATTGATATCTAGGTATTTGATTTGGTTCCATTAGTCTTCCTGTCTGTTTTTATGCCAATCCCATGCTGTTTTCATTACTGTGACTCTGTAGTAGAGTTTGAAGTCAGGGATGGTGATGCCTCCAGAAGTTCCTTTATTGTACAGGATTGTTTTTGCCATTCTGGGATTTTTGCTTTTCCATATGAAGTTGAGTATTGTTCTGTTGAGGTCTGTAAATAATTTTCCTGAGATTTTGATGGGTATTGCATTGAATCTATAGATTACTTTTTGTGACATTGCCATTTTTACTATGTTAATTCTACTTACCCAAGAGCATGGGAGATCTTTCCATTTTCTGGTGTCTTTTTCAGTTTCTTTCTTCAAAGTTTTAAAGTTCATGACATAAATGTCTTTTACTTGTTTGGTTAGAGTTACTCCAAGATACTTTATGTTAGTTGTGGCTATTGTGAAAGGTGATATTTCTCTGAAAAATTACAATAAAATTCTTCACAGAAGTTGAAAGAACAATACTCAACTTCATATGAAAAAACAAAAAAACAGGGATATCCAAACAATCCTTTACAATAAAGGAATTTCCAGCAGTATCATTACTCCTGTCTTAAAGCTCTGGAATAGAACTATAGAAATGAAAACAGTTTGGTGTTTTTATAGAAACAGACTTGTGAACCAATGGAATTGAATTGAAAATCCTTTTATTAATCCATACAACTATGAACTACTGATTGTTGACCAATTAGCCAAAATTGTACAACAAAAAAATAAAAGCATATTCACAAATCTGAGGCAATGTTACTTCCAAGAAGCCTTGCTGATTCTGTTCTTTTGTCTGTTTAGAATTCTTGTTCTTTTTTGAAACTTTCTCAGATTTAAGTGCAAATTCTTGCCAAATGTTTGAGTGTATTTGTAAACAGAAGTTTCTGTCCTGCCCAGTCCTGCAGCCATTCAGTCCCAAAGAAACACATAGATGTTTGCATTAATTACAAACTGTTTGGTCTATTAGCTCAGGCTTATTATTAACTAGCTCTTACAACTTAAATTAACACATAATTTTTGTCTATGTTTAGACATGTGTTTGGTAACTTTCCTCAGTGAGACATTCTCATATTGATTCCTGTGCATCTGGGTGGTGACTGTAAACTGAGCCTTTCTTTTTCCCAGAATTCTCCTAGTCTGGTCACTCCACCTATACTTTCTGTCTGACTGCTAGCCAATCAGAGTTTTATTAAACCAATATGAGTAACAAAACTACAAGAACATTATCCTACAGCACCCTGCTGTCTTCTTCCCAGAATTTTCTTAGTCTAGTTGTCTCCCCTATACTTCCTACCTGGCTACTGGCCAATCGGTGTTTTATTAAACAACTACAAGTGACAAGAGTTTACAGGGTGCAAGAGCATTATTCCACAACTTTCATGGGACCCAACTAGGCCCTCTGAATGTAGATGGCAGTTAACCTGGGTGCATGAACTGCCTTGTTGGAACCCATCCCCAGTGGTGTGATACCTTACTCAGCCTAGCTATAAGGAGGTTGGGCTTGGTCCTGCCTCAACGTAGTATACCAGACTTTGTGGACTCTAAAAGGTAGGCCTTACATATTCTGAGGCAAGGATGGGGAATGAGATTTGGGGAGATAAGGGTGCGGCAGGAGAAAAGGAGGAAGAACTGGGGTTAGTACACAAAATTAAACAGTATTAAATTAAATAAAAATATAAAGAAACAAATATACAATACAAAATTGAAACGGCATATAAAAAACATCATATATGAATTTTAGGAATTGTCAGATAGAAAGTAATGGCTATTGTATATATATATATATATATACACACATACACATACGTATATATGCATATATGTATTTATATTTACATATGTATTAAATACTTTGTGACTAGACAGTAATGCCACTCTTAGATAATACAGATTAACAAATGAAAAGCCCTGTGCTAGAAAAGAAAGAAAAAAGAAAGAAAGAATAAAAGAAACTCCTGGAAAGCAAATATGTTTGTGAAAACTGACAGACCAATAAAATTTCAGTGACTGTGAAGACTATTGTATGTCCAGAGCCTAATTACAATTTATCTTTGCCTATCTTTATCCCACTAAATAGTCATTCCTTTCTCAACCCTGTGTTTGACCTAACATTCCAAATGTAATTAAAAACCATTTAGAAATGCATTTACTTTAAAACCTCAATTTCCCACTACCAAAAGGTTAACAATCATCAGATAGCATCTGTAGCTGATAACTAAGATTCCTCTACTGTGCTCTAGCTACCACTTCATGCTTCCATTAATGTATCAAAAGTGCCGTGAGTTATGATTTTCTCTGATCTGCTGCTACATAAACTTTATGAAGATGAATTGATATTGGTAGAAAGACTTGGAGAAACCAAAACCTATATATCTGGACTATAATCATTTTCAATTGACTAAATAACAAACTGTCTTATTGTCCCATTTAAGGCAATAAATTTGTTGTTTTGTCAACAAATTCTATATTCATATATATAATGTATAATATAATCTTTCATAAATTGTCTTATTTATAGAAGATGGATTTCAAAGATGTCATCAGTACAAAGCATGTGAGAAATTTGAAGATATTATTCCCGTGCTGTTTTTACTGAAATGGTGCATATGCTTCTAGATCCTCTACCTATTACTTATGAAGAATTACCACCAACTGTGTTAATTTAAGTCCTTGGTGAAAAAAAAAAAGAGAAACATACATTGTGACTGACATCTAGTGTCTTTGTGGAAAATTTGATTGACTCTAAGGAACCATTTGACTCTCATACACATGAGTACAATCTTTTCCTATGTATCCTGTCTGACATACTCTCTTCATTTAACTTGCAATCTCTAATGAAAATCATACCCCAGCCTACATGCATACTTAAAGACCTAGAATAAGATTCATAAGACTCATTCCAGTGTAGGCACTTGAGATTTAAATTTAAAATCAAAATAGAAAGAGCCTGTCTTTAAACTCTTTTGGTTGTTTTTGAAACTTTATTTATGGGCATACATCCTACCTTTACTCAAAAAAAGTTAGGTAAGGCAATATTTCTATGTTACAAAACTGGCATCTTATCTTTAATACAAGATAGGAATATGAGGTAAAACTAAAACCATTGGTTTTTTAAGCATAAATGCTATTCATCTTTGAACTGAAGGCAATACAGCAATGCAATATGCAGAATGAACTAATACGCTGAAAAGAAAAGGGCTCTTCACAATAGTCATTCTCTTTCTCATCTCTGTCTTTAAATGAACAATTTAAACTTTGTAGTTTTAAGTACCTTTACGTAATTTTGTTTATTAATTTTTATATCCATTAATGCTATATCCAACACAAAATACAATAAAACAATTTATTTTTATATGGAGTTTCTAGTTTGCATCATAAACCTAACAGACTTTGAAATAAGGATTGATGCAAGAATTTGAGTCAAAGTGGAATCATTGAAACTACTCAAGACAGAATTTCATTCGTAAAATACATAAGCATATAAGTTTGATAAAATATTACAAGAAAGTATGGATGATTTTCAAGTTATCAAAATGTCTTACAATAGAGACATGGAAAAGTTAAATACCAAATTCATACAAAACTTCTATAAATGGAAAAATTTAGTATAGCAAAGCTTCCTCTTGATAAAACTCAGTGTCATTTTCTTTTAACCACCTGGGTGTCATTAAAAAAGTTCATGGAAGATGGCTGAATTCACCTCATATCATTTTAAGTCATTTAAGTAGAAACAGGTGTCCTGGCCTTGACAAATGCAAATGACCTTTTACAAACACCTGCCTACTGAAGCCCTCTGTGATCCTCGAACATGGGTTTGGTACCAAAATTTATTTAAAATTTATATTCAGTATGCTTTTGGATCATCTAAGCCTATAAATTTTCATCATGTATGTACAAGAAAACTAAAATCAAATGCTAGAAACTGCACCAATTATACTGTCATTGGTCATTTACACTAAACTAGCATAGTCTCATAAACAAAGTCAAACATTTCCACAATGTCTTGGGAAACAATTTCTTTTTAAGGCATTGTTTCCCTGAGTACTGTTTGCTTTCCTGGAACTCAAGGAAGGAACTCTGTAGACCAGGTTGGCCATAAACTCTGAGATCCAACTGCCTCTGCCTCGCTTCTGACTCTCAAGTACTGATGCCTACTTGGAAGCGAATGCCTCTGAAGTTTTCAGTAAATCACATGATTAAAATTTCACATGTACAAAGTATTTAAATTAGTTAAATTAGGCATAATCACTGAAATACTTCATGTAGTGTTTAACTCAAAGGCAAAATACATCAAGAAATTAAAAATAGATGAATGCATATAGATAAAAATATAGTTGTGTACCTAGACATGGATGTACTTACGTATTACTTACGTATTTATTGCTGTGATAAAGTACCATGACCAAGGCACCTTGTAGAAAGAAGGGCTTATTTGAGCATATCATTGCATAGGATAAATGTCCATCATGTTACAGCAAAAAATTATGGCAGCAGTAGCCATCTTGATTGGAGCAGTAAGCTGAGAGTTTCTGTCTTCAACACATACACAAAGTGGAGAAAGTGAACTGCAAATGGCACTAAGCAATTAACTCTCAAAGCACACCTCTATTGAAGTACTTCTTCCTACAAGGTCACACCTGTAAGCTTCCCAAACTGTGCCATTGTAGACATAATATTCTCTTCCCCAAATTTCAGAGGGCTATTTCTTACTCAAACCAGCACATTTTACTCCCTGGTCCCCATAGACTCAGCCATATCATAAAGCAAAATGTGTTTATCCAACTTTAAAAGTACCCATGGTTCTTTACCCTACCAACATGGCTTAAAAATCAAAGTCTCATATTTGAAATGGTAAACTCCACGATTATAGATCTAAGGTATTGGTTTTTTATAATTATCATAATTTTAATTTCAGTTATTCCATTTCATCTGCTATTTATTTTATGTCATTCTCCATCATTATGAGTACATATTTCACCCCTGTCTGCTTCTGCTATATGACTGGTTCTATCACTAGAGTGTTACCAACTACTGAATTCTCTGTTGTTAGTACATTGTCTTATTATTGTACATCATCTATACGTAGAGTCATATACTATGAATTCTATTTCTTTTGGCTTTTGAAATTTCTTATAGCAATATGCCTGTGACAATTTGAAAATTAATGTGCCCATATTAGTTATAATTTTGTTATAACAGAGTTCCTCTGTGTCATGGTCTGTCACAGTTATCAGCTGTTACTTGACCCAAGTCAATATCACCTGGGAGGTTAAACTTCATCTGAGAAAAGACCTGGAGAAAATTGGCTGGAGGTTACTTCTGCAAGGGATATTTTTTATTATTAATTGCTGTGGATAGGCTTAGTTCACTGTGGTCAGGGTCGTTCCCAGGCAGGCTGGTCCCAGGCTGTGTAAGAAAGCTAGCTGACAGAGATGGATAGCAGCATTCCTTTATAGTTTCTGCTTCAAGCTTTTACCCTCACTTCCTTCAATAATTAACTACAAACTATAAGATAAAGTAAGCCTCTTTGTGTTCCTGTTGCTGTTTTTCATAGTAACAAAAAAAAATTAGAATTATGTGGTATGCCCATCTTCCTATGGATGGATACACTGCTTTAATGTTTCAAAATTGATATTATTTTCATAGTATTTCTTCTTTTGGACATGTATTTTGTAAATTTCTAGAAGTAAAGTCACTGGATTATGCATTATGCCTGCAATGAATCTCATGAAAATAATGTTCAAAAATTTTCTAGTTTTTTAAAGTTGGTTTGTAATTTTTGATGTCTATCATACACCTATCCTTCCTAATAATTTCCAATTATTCTAGTATTGCCTAGTATTCTCTCTCACAAACACACACGCACTGTCTCTGTCTACGTCAGTCAGTCAGTCTGTCTCTGTCTATGCCTGACTCTGTGTGTTTTTTTGTGTGTGTGTGTTTGTGTGTATGTGTGTGTATTTTATGGGTGCATTAAGATACTCGGTTTCCAAATAAGTGCACACTTGGGAAACTAGACATTTTGTACCAACATAAGGTCTGAGAGATGGAAGGATAGCTTGCAATTATACCCAAATCAGAGACTCATGGCACACACAAAAATTTTTGCATAGGTCCACAACTTTTCTCTAGGATTCTTGTATGTTTGTTTCTATAAATTAGGCATTTAACTTTTTTCTTCATATCATCCAATTGTGACAGCGTTTATTGAGAAGAATTTTCATTCCCCACTGATTTTGTTCATTCCCTTAGTTAAAATTAAAATTAATTGGCCATGTTTATGATGTTACTATCTACGATTAAAATTGGCAGTATATTTGTAAGTCCATCTCTGGCTTTTCTAGTCTATTACTTGGAGATATTTCATCTATCGCTCTGTTGATAACTGTAATATGTTAATTACTGTAGCCTTCTCCTATAAAAGAAGTGTATTGTGACTTCACAGAAAATTCCCAAAATGGTTTTGTTTCATGTGCTAGCTAACTTAGTACCTCAATATCCAGTTCTCTGATTTCTCATACTCACTTACCACTGTGTTTTGTTTCTCTACAGTATTATTAGGGAAAGCACAAAGCTATAGTAAATATAGGATTTGTATCTTTTTTCTATATAATTTCAGGCCTGCACTCTACATCATAATAACAGTTTCTGTATACATTCTTCCTCTAGAATATTGTTTACTCTGGGAACCTTGTCTACAAGTAGTGGGTTCATCACAACAGGGTTGGAAATCACCTGCAATGATTCATTCTGTTCCAACAAGACAATGTATAGGATACATAATATAATTATATTGATAAAATCAATATAATTAACACAATATATATTTATATTTGATGATGATGATTATGCTTAGAAAACCTAAGACCTTGCTTCTCATCAAAGATAATCATACAAATTCTTGGCATTTAGCATTCTTTAGTGAAAGAATGGGTGGTGGTTATGTATGTGCATATGGCATTAGATCTGTCTTGGAGACTGAGCCCAGGCAGTTGTGTTCACAATAAAGACTTAATCCATGGGTTTGGCAGAAACACACATGCATGATCTAAGGCCCCATTCTGCACAGAAATCAGAATCAAAGGAAGAGTCACATACTATATTTTGAATAGTACATTTTTCTGAAGATCATACCTCTAGAAGAGTAGGTTTTAGAAATACACACCCTGTAAAAGGCTTACTTGAGGCCTCAATGTTTATCATTAAGTCAGCACGCACTGATGTTTCAATACATTTAAAGAATATTATAGTAACCAAAACTTGATAAATGGTCTTGTCAGACATTGACACAGGTTATCTGTACAATATGTTCATCAAGTATACAGTTCTAACTTTGGGCATCACAAACAGAAAGCTATTACTGTTACTAACAGACATGAATGCAAAACTGTTAATAAAGAACATGAGTTTGATGTTGTCATCAATTAAAAAAGAAGGAAATACTTTCACCTTCTGTAAAATGGATACCATAGCCTGATGTCTCAGTGATGTTTGTTGGAATATTAAAAGACCATGTAAGGGACAAACCTAACATTAATGCACATTGAGAGAACATTCAGTACTTACTTTTTAATTCACATTTCTAATATAATTTGAAAAAATCTATTTTAACTTTACCCTTTGATACACCATAAATTCCCTTTACTTATGAGTGTCCTGATTTCTTTTTCAGTTGCTGTGATGGAATATTTTGGCTAAAGCATCTGAGGAAGAATGTATATGTTTCCAGTCACAGTTAAAAATGCAGTTGGAGATTTTGGTTAAGAAAGAATAAAAAAATGAGAAAAAAAAATGTAGTGTGCTGTGACAGTAAACTCATGACTTAAGGAGCTGCTTCTGCTTGCAGATGATTACAACGGAGACTAATTCTCATAGAGAATAATTATCATGGATGAAAATATGGGATGAAATCTACAAGAATGTTTGATATACACAATACACTTATATTCATAAATATGCATGCTTAAAATAAAGAAGGAGCTAATTTTGTTTCACATCTTCTATGCTGAAACTATGATAGTATTTTTAATCTATTTGGTTTATTTCAAGTTCATATAAAATAATTATTTTTCTTCTGTTTTTGAGATTATAATTTTATCATTTCTCTTTTCCCATTCCTGCCTCCAAGTCCTCCAATATAGCTCATCCTTTCTTTCAGATTCATTGTTGCTTTTCTCATAAATTGTATTTATAAGAATGTATGAATATGCATATATAGCTATATCCAAACTATTAAACTTTATACATAGACTTAGTGCCATTTAAATCTATAGATATGTTTCATCTTATAATTACAATGCATTTTCTAAATATATTCTGTCTATCCCTTATTTTGTTAACAATTTTTTTCAATATGAAGAAAATACTCCATTATTAATCTTATAAGTAAAAGAAAAATAAATAAAAGAAAATGAACTGTCGAGGACATTTTACATTCTCAGCACATGTAACTCCATCCAATGTTTTATATAATTTTTGATGAATGTTTACATTGTTCTAGACACAGGGACAGAAAATATATTGTAAAATCCCAATGCTACCTCAGTCTTAGTATCATCTTTCTTGAACCTCCTACACCTTGAGAGTCACATGGAGAAAGAAGACAAGTGTAGGCTGAAGGACAAGAGAAGAAAAATGGCGCAAAGGCAGAGGTCCAAGAAAAAAAATAGCTCATGTGGCTGTGGAGGTCGGAGAAGCAGAAATAGGGTTGTAGGAAGCTGATATGCTGGTACAAGTTGTTAGACTCTGCTCGTCTTGGTAATAAGTCCCAGTGGATCTGGAACTTCACCATACGATAACCAATGCAACCAAATGCTCCCCACTGGCCTTCTGACCCATACCTGTGCATTGTGGAGTAGTTCTATTCTCACTTGAGTGTCAAAGTATACCACTGTACCATAAATAATCATTCTCACTTTCTCAACTAAAGAATAACAAAAAGTTCAAATTTCCAAAGACTTTATGCAATTGAAGAAAATTTACCCCGTTAAATAATTGTTTTTTTTATTTCTTTTATTATTTATTTATTTTTATTCTTTTTTAATTAAAATTTCCACCTGCTCCCCGTTTCCCATTTCCCTCCCCCTCCTCCCACATATTGCCCCCTCCCCCTATCCCCATTCCTCTTCTACTCCCCACACTCCATTCCCGCTCCCTCTCCATACTGAAGAGCAGTACAAATTCCCTGCCCTGCGGGAAGACCAAGGTCCTCCCACTTCTATCTAGGTCTAGGAAGGTGAGCATCCAAACAGGCTAAGCTCCCACAAAGCCAGTTCGTGTATTAGGATCTAAACCTACTGCCACTGTCCATGGCTTCTCATCAGCCTTCATTGTCCGCCATGTTCAGAGAGTCCAGTTTCAACCCATGCTTATTCAGTCCCAGTCCAGCTGGCCTTGAAGAGCTCCCAATAGATCAGTTCCACTGTCACAGTGAGTGGGTGCACCCCTCGTGGTCCTGATTTCCTTGCTCATATTCTCCCTCCTTCTGCTCCTCATTTGGACCTTAAGAGCTCAGACCGTTGCTCCAAATTGAGTCTCTGTCTCTATCTCGATCCATCGCCAGATGAAGGTTCTAAGGTAATATGCAAGATATTCATCAGTATAGGATAGGGTCATTTCAGGTTCCCTCTCCTCAGTTGCCCAAGGTACCAGCTGGGGACATCTCCCTGGACACCTGCAGCCCCTCTAGAGTCAAGTCTCTTGCCAACCCTAAGATGGCTCCCTTAGTTAGGATATATACTTCGCTGCTCCCGTATCCACCCTTCGTATATCCCAACCATCCCAATCCCCCAAGCTCCTCCCATCCATCCTCCCCTTCTCACGTTTCTCACCCCATTTCCCCTTAGCCCCATGCCACCTCACTCACAAGTTCCCAGTTTTTGCCCTGCAATCTTGTCTACTTCCCCTATCCAGGCGGATGTTAATGATTCTCTAAAGCAGCTGAGAGGGAAATCAGAGAAACATCACCTTTCACAATAGTCACAAATAATATAAAATATCTTGGGGTAACACTAACCAAAGAAGTAAACGACCTATTTGACAAGAACTTTAAGTCTTTGAAGAAAGAAATTGAAGAAAATACCAGAAAATGGAAAGCTCTCCCATGGTCTTGGATAGGAAGGATCAATATAGTAAAAATGGCAATCCTACCAACAGCGATGTATAGATTCAGTGCAATCCCCATCAAAATCCTACCACAATTCTTCACAGATTTTGAAAGAACAATAATTAACTTCATATGGAAAAACAAAAAAAATCCAGGATAACTAAAACAATCCTGTTTAATAAAGGAACGTCCAGAGGCATTATAATCCCAGTCATCATGTTCTATTTCAGAGCTACTGTAATGAAAACAGCTTGGTATTGGCATAAAAACAGAGATACTGACCAATGGAAGCAAATTGAAGACCCTGATATCAATCCACACACTTGTGAACACCTGATTTTTGACAAAGAACCTAAAATTATACAATGGAAAAAAGAAAGCATCTTCAACAAATGGTGCCAGCATAACTGAATGTCAACATGTAGAAGAATGAAAATATTTATCGCCATATACAAAACTCAAGTTCAAATGGATTAAAGTACTCAATATAAATTCAACCACACTGAACTTGATAGAAGAGAAAGTGGGAAGTAGCCTTCAATTCATGGGCACAGGAGATCACTTCCTAAATACAAACCCAGTAGCACAGACACTGAGAGCAACAATAAATAAATGGGACCTCCTGAAACTGAAAAGCTTCTGTAAAGCAAAGGACACAGTCAATAAGACAAAATGGCAGACTATTGAATGGGAAAAGATCTTTACCAACCCCTCATTAGACAAAGGACTGATCTACAAAATAATAAAGAACACAGTAAATTTTAGACAGTAAAATTCTAAATAACCCAATTAATTTTTTTATTGATTTTTATTGAGCTCTACATTTTTCTCTGCTCCCCTCACTGCCTCTCTCCTTCCCCTTAAAGCCTCCCCCAAGGTTCCCATGCCCCCAGTTTACTCAGGAGATCTTGTCTTTTTCTACTTTCTACTTCCCATGTAGATTAGATCTATGTAAGTCTCTCTTAGTGTCTTCATTGTTGTCTAAGTTTTCTGGGATTGTGGTTTGTAGGTTGTTTTTCTTTGCTTTATGTTTATAAAAACACCTGTGAGTGAGTACATGTAATAATTGTCTTTCTCTGTCTGGGTTACATCACTCAAAATAATGTTTTCTAGCTCCTTCCATTTTCCTGCAAAATTCAAGATGTTGTTATTGTATTCTTCTGTGTAGCACTCCATTGTGCAAATGTATCATATTTTCCTTATCCTTTTTTTTTTTGGTCAAGGGGCCCTTAGGTTGTTTCCAGGCTTTAGCTATGACAAACAAATCTAATATGAACATAGTTGAGCACATGTTCTTGTGGCATGATTGAGCATCCTTTGGATATATACCCAAAAGTGGTATTACTGGGTCTTGAGGAAGGTTGTTTCTTAATTTTCTGAGACATTGCCACATTGACATCAAAAGAGTTTGTACCAGCCTGCATTCCCATCTGCAATGCAGAAGTGTTCCCTTTCCCCCACAACCTCTCTGGCATAAATTATCATCAATGTTTTTATCTTGGTCATTCTTACAGAGTTGTTTTGATTTGCATTTCTCTGATGACTAAGGATGTTGAACATTTGCTTAATGTTTTAAGAATTAAAAAATTCTCTGAACTAAACAGAGAATTCTCAACAGAAGAATTTCAAATGACCAAAAGATACTTAAGGAAATATTCAAACTCCTTAGCTATCAGGGAAATGCAAATCAAAATAACTCTGATATACCATTTTATACCCGTCAGAATGGCTAAGATAAAAAACACTAATGATAGCTTATGCTAGGGAGGATGTGGAGTAAGGTGATCACTCATACATTGCTGGTGGGCATGCAAATTTGAACAACCACTTTGGAAATCAGTATGGTGGTTTCTCAGAAAATAGGGAATCAACCTACTTCAGGGTCCAGCAATAACACTCTTGGGAATATACCCAAAAAGATCCTCAATCATACTACAAAAGTATTTGTTCAACTATGTTCATAGCAGTATTATTTGTAATAGCCAGGATCTGGAAAAAAACTAGATGCCCCTCAACTAAAGAATGAATAAAGAACATGTGGCACATTTACACATTAGAGTACTATGCAGTTTAAAAAAAAATGACATCTTGAATTTTTCATGCAAATGGATGGAATTAGAAAACACTATCCTGTGAGGTAACCCAGAATCTCCCAAAATGAATATGGTATGTACTTATTCATAAGTAGATACTAGTCATAAACAAAGAACATTGAGCCTATAGTTCATGATCTTAGAGAAGCTAAATAATAAGGTGAACCCCCATACACCGAAACAAAACATATATAGACCCACCTGGAAATTGGAAACAGGCAAGATCACCTGATAAATTTGAGAACAGGGGGCTGGGAGTAGAAGCAAGGGGAGAAAAGGAACAGGAGTGGATAAGGGAACAGGAGGGGATAAGTTGAAGAGAACTTGAGGGAATGGGATAGTTGAGATGGTGGAAAGATAGATATGAGAGCAATGAGGAAGATGTCCTGATTGAGGCAGCCATTGTGGGGTTAGAAAGAAACGTGGCTCTAGAAATATTCCCAGGAATCCACAAAGATAGCCCCAGATATGACCCTGAGTAATAGAGGGGAGGGTTCCTGAGCTGGCCTTGCCCTGTATTCAGACTAATGATTATCCTGGATATCACCATAGAACCTACATCCAGCAGGAGATGGAAACAGAGGTAGAGACTCACATCAGAGCACTGGACTGAGCTACCAAGGTCCAGTTGAGGATTGGAAAGACTGAGAATATGAACAAAGAGGTCAAGACCATGAGGGGTTCATCCACTGAGATTGTTTGCCTGAGCTAATGGGAGCTCATCAACTTCAACTGGACTGGGAATGAACAAGCATAGGATCAAATTACTCCTTCTGAATGTGGTTGACAGTTGGGACAGAGTGAGAGGCCACTGACAGTGCCACTGGGATTTGACTCTACTGCATGTACTGGCTTTTTGGTATCCTATTATCTTTGAATTTATACCTTGCTCAGCTTAGATGTATTGGGGAAGGCATTGAACTTTCCACAAGGTAGGGTGCCTTACTCATTCTTAGCATTGGAGGGGGTGGGGTGGGAGGATGTGTGGAGGGAATGAGAGAAGGAGAGGGAGTAGGAATCTGGATTGGTATTTTTTAAAGTAAGAAAAAAGAAAAAGGAAAAAAGAAAGAAGCAGTTAAGTTGGAAAAGCAAAAATTATGTTTAGAATGGAAATATTACATGAGAAATAGGGTGGGGTAAGGTCTTCTGGGCTATGCAATAAGATCAAGGCTAGTTTGGACTATATTTCATTTTGTCTCAAAACTAGAAACTTAGAAAATTAGAGACATTTCTGAATACATGTAACGCAAAAATTTAACCCAAGAATATATAGGCAACTTAAACAAATATGATAAATTAAGCCATGAGTTTAAAGCAAAAACACTGGGAGGCAGAGGCAGGCGGATCTCTGTGAGTTCGAGACCAGCCTGGTCTACAAGAGCTAGTTCCAGGACAGGCTCCAAAACCACAGAGAAACACTGTCTTGAAAAACCAAAAAAAAAAAAAAAAAGCAAAAACACAATTCATAAAATCGGTAACAATTCACAAGTGGATTTACTAATAAGTTTTACTATACCTATGAAGAATGATGAACACCAATGACTCTCAAAACATGATTCTCTATATCTAGTAAATAGAACTACCCTATATGCCCATCAGCAGAAGAATGGATAAGGCAAGTATGACACTTACACACAATGGAGTTATATGCATCTGTTAAAAAAACTGAAATAATAAATTCTCAGAAAGGGGGCTGGAGAGATGGCTCAGTGGTTAAGAGCACTGACTGTTCTTCCAAAGGACCTGAGTTCAATTCCCAGCAACCACATGGTGGCTCACACCATCTGTAATGAGATCTAGCACCCTCTGGCCTGCAGGCATCCATGGAGGCAGAATGTTGTA
Organism: Chionomys nivalis; assembly: GCF_950005125.1. Lineage (NCBI taxonomy): Eukaryota > Metazoa > Chordata > Mammalia > Rodentia > Cricetidae > Chionomys > Chionomys nivalis. The sequence continues at coordinate 158,290,875 of NC_080086.1, read as the reverse complement.
TACATAATAAATAAATAAAATCTAAAAAATAAATAAATAAATTCTCAGAAAAACAAATGAATCTAGAAAACATATTGATAAATCAAGTGGCTTGGACTAAGGCAAAAATGACTTGTGCATATCCCACTATAATATTTGTCTGCATGTAAATAAAGGGCTATGAGAGTGGGGATATATTATGAAGCAAGATAGACCAAGAGAAAGAGGCAGAAATAAAGGAAGAAAAAGTCCTGATGAGACATAAAAACAGATAAAAGGCTATTAGAGGTAGGTAGGAGCATGAGAGAAATTCATCATTTTTCAACATGGTACAAAATGGGGAAAACTAAACATTTCTTCAATAGCCATCGGTGACAAGAATGTCCAACTTTCAATTCATATCTAGCACAGTTTAGAGTTTACGTTGATAAAGCAATAAGATAAAAGTTAAAATAAATAAGAGTACAAATATGAATGGAAGAAATTAAATTGTCTTTATTTACAAACAATATGATATTACACTGAAGATATCCTGAAGGTTTAAGAAAATTGGAAGGATTGTTAAACACTTTTGGCAGAGTAACAGTATACAAAATAAACATAAACATAAAACATTAACTTTCTTATATAGCAATAACAGACATGTTGAAAAAAACAGGAAAATCCTCTATTTTACAGTAACTTCAAGGAAATATGTGTGAGAAACCTAAGAAAAAAAGGAAAAATAACAACTAAAACACTGAAATAAAATTTGTTAACATATGTTGAAATTATCAAAAAACATTCTATAGATTCAATATATTCATGACCATGAAAACCTCAAAAAGAAGAGTCAAAAAAATATGTGAAAAGAAAGCAGAAACCAGAGATCCAAAAGCATGCTATGTGGTACTTGAGTTACCACATTAACTAATTTCAAATTTTGCTACTGCGCCATATAAACAAACAGTATGGTATTATCACAAGAATACCTAAAACATAAACAAAGAACAAACAATGACCACTGGAATAAAATAGAAGATTCAGAGGTAAATGCACACAGTCATTTTACCTAACCTCTATCCCATGCCCACATGTGAATATGTACATACACAAGCACGCATACATGTGTACACACAAATATACACAAACTGACAAACACAAAACAACAAAAATTAAAAGGAATAAAAGGACAATTATTTGGATAAAAGGTAGCCTCTATAGCATATGGTACTGGGAAAACTTGAAACCAATCAAAAAGTGAGTCAAGATTTTATTCTCCCAATCTTCAGACAAATCCAATTTACAATGAGTCAAAGACTTTAATGTAACAACTGAAACTCATAAAGAAAATACACTGGAAAAGAGTTGAAGTTGTAGACATAATAAAGGCATTTTTAGAAATGATAAGTAGCTCAGAAGATAATGACAAATGACAAATGGGATTTTATAAAATCCACATACTTCTATGCAGCAAAAGAAGTGGCCAAGCAAAGAGCCTGGGTTCTGAATGGGAGAAAGGCTCTGCCCTTGAAAACATTACAAAGAATTAATACTTACAAATCACAGAGAACTCAAAAACGTTGAGGTCAAATCACTGCATCAATTAGTATACAGATTAACAAATGAAATTATCAGCTCTCAAAAGATAAGATAACAATGGTCAATAATCAAATAATGGTCAACATCCTTAGCAATGAAATCAATGTTAACTTTTTTCTCATACAAACTGCCATTTTAGTAACTAATAGCAATTAACAATAAACACTAGTAGTATGTTTGTGTCAATGTGTATGTGTGAATGTATGTGTTTGTGTGTGTATGTATGTGTGTGTGTGTAGGGGGAATGTGCTTACAATGGTAATATCAATTAGTGCAGCCACTCAGGATATCAATATAGAGTTTCTTCACAAAGTTAAAAACTAAAACTAAATATAAAACAAGGTATACCCAAAGAAATTTCAGCTATCAAAGCACAGAAATTTGCATGTTCATGCTTATCAGACAGAAAGCAAATTGGAACTTTTATGTTCAGGAAGCAGATATAACTAAAAGCATCATATTATGCAAACTGGGACTAAAAAGATAGATTGTATATTGTGCCTCATTTATGGGTCATATATATTGCAAATATGTGGCTTAAATTATTTGTTCATATGGAATGAGCATAATCTATCTGTCAAAAGAATGGAACCATGTAAGTAGACTGTTTGTTCATATCCTGGTCACCCACACCTGAATAATAACACAAAAACTGTATTAACTACAATAGTGTTTGGCCAATAGCTTGGGCATATTTAGAACTAACTCTTACATCTTAAATTAATTCATAATTTTTGTCTGTGTCATCCATGTGGCTTGATACCTTTTGTCAGTGAAGCATTCTCATCTTGCTTCCTCTGTGTCTGAGTTACGACTGTAGACTGAGCCTTTCCTGTTTCCAGGATTCTTCTATTCTTGTCACTCTGCTTATACTTTCTGCTTGGTTACTGGCCAATCTGTGTTTTATTAAACCAACACAACTGAAGAAATCTTTACATTGTACAAGGCCATTGTTCCACAGCACTTTCCTTTTTTTTTCTTTTCAGAATAAGAACTCTGAATCTAATCTAATTCATTTAGCTTTTTTCTTGATTATTTTCCATAACAATTTATAACCTACATGCTAAACAAACACAGAACAGACACCCATAATCCATATTTTGGGAATGTGGGCATAGTTTTTTCAGCTACTTCTTGCTGATTGGGTTTGCTGTTAATCTTATAGGAAACTAAAGAAAATTTAGGATTATGGTTCAAATCTTGATTTGAACATTCTGTAAGGCTTGATCATTTCAGTCAACAGTCTTGAAGCTATTCTGGATGTAGAACTCAGAGGAAACTCCAACAGAGATCCACTGTAATGTTGCATCATCTGGGTCATCTTCTCCTATTAGAAATTTTTTAGAGGGTCTTCCTTAATCAAACCTTATTTTTTCTTAACCCAGAATGAATCCACAAACTTTAATATTCTGTGGAAACAAAAGCAAACCTCTTTTCCAAAGTAGCATAACTTTTGACATAAATTTTGAAGTCAAGGCATTTTCAAAATATATATGTTGTATTAATACAGCAGCATTTATAATCAAATGCCTTTTCACAACTGTTGCTATTTCCTCAACCATCAAACAATTCAAAGACAACACAATAGCATAAAGTATCTAGACTCTCTGTGTATTTTCCATCTTTACATGGCTTTATTATAAACTCTATTTTATTTTTATTTTTAATTTTTTTTGAGACAGGGTTTCTCTGCATCTCTTTGGCTGTCCTTGAATTCACTCTGTAGACCAGGCTGTTTTTGAACTTACAGAGATCTGTTGCAGGGAACTGCTTTTTCATCCCAGCTGTCCAAACCAAAATAACCACACATATACTGTATTAATTAAATCACTGCTTGGTCTATTAGCTCTAACTTCTTATTGGATTACTCTTACATCTTAATTTAACCAATTTCTATTAATCTGTATATCACCATGAGGTCATGGCCTATCAACAAAGTTCCAGCACCTCTATCTCTGGTGGCAGTGGTTCCATGGTGTCCCCTGACTCCACCTTCTTCCCCCCAGTATTCCATTTAGTTTTCTCTGCCTAGCTCTCTTCCTCTATAGCTCTTCTATAGGCCCAAAGCAGTTACTTTATTCATTAACCAACCAAATGAACAAATAGACAGAATGTCCTCCCACACCAGAGATCGGCCTGCCTCAGTCTTCCAAGTGCTGGAAATAAATGTGTGTGGACCACACTGACCTACTTTCCAACCCATTCCTTAGCTTTCTGAGAGTTTAGTTTCATGACAAAAGTACTGGCAGGAGCCATGTTTATTGCCACAACTCTATGGAATTTCAAAGTCCCTGTCCCCACCAAAAAGCATCCTGTCAGCTATTCTAAATACCATCTTAATATTTGGTAGCAGTGCCTGTTAAAAGAGCTGCAAGGCTTTTGCAGCTAAAGCTGAGTCAGAAAGCTTCTCTTAAATGAGACCTGCTTGCCTTTAGCAAAGAAAGCCCATCCAAGAAAATGCTGCTGCCAAGAAGCCATACCTAACTCTGTTCTTTTGTGTCTAAAATTACTCCCAAAGCTCTCTCGGGTTTTATGTGGATGTAGTTTGCCCACATTGTCACCATTTGTAAGAGGATACCATTTTTTGTTTCCCAATCATCCAGACCCAAAAATTAACACAGAAAGTATATTAATTACAACACTGTTTGGCAAGTAGTTTAGGAATATTTTTTTTAACAAACTTTTCCTTCTTAAATCAACCAATAATTGTCTGTGTTAGCCATGTGGCTTAATACCTTTTCTCAGTGAGGCATTCTCATCTTGCTTCCTCTGAATCTGGGTGATGACTGAAGACTGATCCTTTCCTTTTCACAGAAATCTCCTATTCTGGTCACCCTGCCTATAAAACTAAATGTAAGAAAGGAGAGAGCAAAAGGAGGGACAGGCGAGCAATATGATCAAAGAACTCTACAGGTTTTAGTGAAGTATCATTATGAAGTCCATCACTTGGCAGAATAAATAACCAACAAGATCATATTTTATTATTTTACTTTTGTTTATATTCATGGCTTCACTGTTTTTCAGAAGCTGCATAGAAACTCATGTATGACCTAGGCTGATCTCGAACTTATAATTCTGTGTCATTCTGGCAAGTATTGAGATCACAAGCTAGTGAACATTCATTTTCAACTGAAAGTTAAATAAAGAAATAACGGGAAGGCACATTTTAAAGCAAATAAAGCTTTTCATTATATTTCAGAATATACTCATTTTAATATACTGAACTCCTTATTTATCAAAGTATAATAAACAATTAATTGACAGTATCATAAGTGTTAGATTTGTGTATCTATGTATATTCTGGTAGCTAAAATTCAAAATAAAAATGTCCTTGAAGCATAAAAAAGCAGCTAACATTTTAAAAACCCTGACTTTTAAATAGTGTCTTAGTTAATGTTACTATTGCTGTGATGAAACACCAAGAACAAAACAAGTTGGGAAGTAAAGAGTTTATTAGATTTAAACTTCATCATTTAAGGAAGCCAGGATAGGATTTTAAACAGGTCAGGAACCTGGAGGCAGGAACTGATACAGAAGCCATTGAGTGGTGCTGCTTACTGTCTTTTTCCACATGACTTGTTCAGCATGGTTTCTTATAGTCCCCAGGAACACCAGTTTAGGGATGGAAACAACCATGACAGGAGAGGCCCACCCACACCAACCTAATATTAATTAAGGAAAGACCTTACAGGCTTGCTTACATACTGAACTTATGGAGGCATTTTCTTAATTAAGGTTCTCTCCTGATAGATGATATTTGCTTGAAACTATTTGACAAACTATGCAGCACAAATAGTCTTTGGATATTATAATATAGAAAAATACATAATAACACCTATACCCAATATGTAAGAATGTAAAATGATTTGTGATAATTATACTAATACCTATGATACAGTGTTTTATAGTAGCTTATACAGCTTCTGGAATTAAAAGACGTTTCAGTAACTGGGTAAATATGCATTTGCACCTACATGAACATAAGCCATGACACATAATGAATATCATTAAGTTTAAGCATATATTGCATCAAACACATTGAAACTAGGCTGAAGAACTTTGCTGAGTTCCCCATTTTGTCCTGGGTCACTAAGCAGTCTTGCTTCTCTGAGGCAGAAGCTCCAGTGCATGCTGCTTGTCTCCTATCTGGGTTACATGAACAGGCTGATGTTTGGAAAATTATGTCCTTAAGTTCTTAGTTCTTTCATCCTGTAGACCAATCGCTAATCTGGTTGACTTGAATCACCTGTGGATTAAGTATCTTTCCAGAATAGTACATATAAAATCAGTTACCTAACTGGAGGAATATAAGAACATAGATGTATTGTTTTCTTTTAAAATTATTTATTTTACATCCTGACCACAGTTACACATCCCTCATTTCTTCTCAGTTCTTCCCCCAACCTCCCCTCTACCCTCTGTCCAATTCATGCCTCTTTTATTTATATTCATAAAAACACAGCCCTCCCATGGATATCAACAAAGGATCGCACATCAAGTTGCTGTAAGCACCTCCCCGTGTATTAAAGTTGGGCAAGGCAACCCAGTATGAGGAATTAGGTCCCAAAAACCAGACAAAGAATTAGAGACAGCTCTTGTTCCCACTGTTAGGAGTCCACAAAAAGCCTAAGCAACACAAATGTCACATAAATGCAGAGGGCCTAGGTGATTCCCCTGCAACCTCTTTTGGTTTTCAGTGCAGTCTCTTGAGACCCTATGAGACAAGATTTGTTGATTCTGTGGCTTTTATTGTGATGTCCTTGACACTTATGGTTCCTGCAATTCTTTCTCCTTCCAGCAGGATTTCTTTACCTCAACCTAATGTTTGACTATATTTGCCTGCATTTGTTTTCTTCTATTACTGCATGAAGCTTCTCTATGACAAGTAGGCTAGCACTAATTTATGAGTATAGCAGAATATTGTTAGACATAATTGTATAGACATTTTTTTCTCCAGTCATGTTTGATTCTTTTCCGGATCTCTGAGTCATCTGTCTCTGGGATCTGGCTCTCCAGTCAGTGTCAGTGGTGAGCCCACTCTGATGGCATGGATCACATAATGGACCAGTCATTAATTGGTCATGACCATAATCTCTGTGCCACCCTTTTCCCAGAATATTCTGTAGGCAGGACAGACTGTAGGTTATAAGCTATGTGGCTGGGTAGGTTTCCTACATCCTATACTGGAAGCCTTGTCTGGTCATAGGAAATGGCCAGCTCAGGCTATATAGATACAATTGCTAGGAGTCAGAACTGGGGTCATTTTTGTAGATTGCTGGGACTTTATTTTGTACTCAGTTTCTACCTGACCCTGAAATGTACCCCCTTTCTTATCATGTCCATTCATTACTCTTCTTCACCACCCCTAATCCCTCATGTTCCTATTCCTACCCATCCTCAGTCCATCCACTAAATATCTTCTATTTCTCCTTCCCCAGGGATACCTATGTATGCCACCTTGGACCCTCCTTGTTTCCTGGCCTCTCTGGGTCTGTGGATTATAGTATGGTTATCCTTTACATACAACATATATTTATGAGTGAGTTAACATTATGTTTATCTGTCTTGGTCTGGGTTACCTAACTCAGGATTATTTTTTTCTATTTCCATTCATGTAAATTTCATGATGTCACCATTTCTAAAAGCTGAGCAATGCTCCATTGCATGTAAACGTACCACATTTTCTTCATACATTCTTCCATTGAGGGACATCTAGGTTTTTTTTTTCCAGATTCTCCTTATTATGAATAAAGATGCTAAAAGCATAGTTGAGCAAACGTCCTTGTGGTATGAATGGGCATCACTTGAATATATATCCAAGAGTTATATAGCTGGGTCTTGAGGGTGATTTATTCCCAATTTTCTGAGAAACCATTATATTGATTTCCAAAGTTGGTCTACAAGTTTGCACTTCCACCAGCAATGGAGGAGTGTTCACCTTCCTCTACATTCTCTCCAGCATGACCGGTCACTTGTGTTTTTGATGCTAGTCAGTCTGACAAGTATAGAACAGAATCTCAGAGGTATTTTGGTTTGAATGTCCTGATGGCTAGCACATGATTTTAACAAAGGCGTATTAGTGTTGCTGCTATTTGTTTGTATCACCTGGAGAGTTGTGGTCTGTGAGGGAGTCGAGTAGGCTCACACTGTTAACTTCTGAGCTTTGATGGGAAACTGTGGTTCTATCCAGGAAGCCTCTCTCCTTTGCAACCACATTCCAAACATGGAAGTTTTCAGCATGTTACCAGCCACCCATGGTCTTTTTAAACATTCAGTTCCTGCATCTATTCAACATAGAGGCATTTAATTGCTTGCAAATCAGACCTTTATTGCAATGTGAATCCATTATTTGAGAGCAGATGTCTTAGCACTTACCTTTAGAAGCTTGAGTACAAAATAGAACATGAGTTGTACAGTTGCTCCTTAGTCTATTTAACAAACTAATACATGGTGAAAAGAACAACACATGGAGGTTATATATTTAAATTTTCTGATAATTATTACAAATTATTTTTGCAGATACTTGGAATTTTTTGAATAAGATAATATATAAAGTATTTTAAGATCCAGTGAGGAATCCCAAAGTTTCCTGAATTAAACCAGTAATATCTTAGACAAAAAAGTCCTTTGATGACCTGTTTAGCTTTATTGGTCTTATTCTACATAATTTGGATATCACTGTGAGGAAGTGCCATATGGTGTTAATAAATAAGTCTTCAATGTGTTTCACTTATCCACTAAAATGTACATTAAAAAGGTCAATTATCTCTAATTAAGTCAGTATTTTCTTTCATAATGGAGAGTGTGTTTTACTATTCAAGCTCCCTGGGTGGTTATAGAGTGTTTCTCAGTGATTTATTAAGGGTGTACCAGAGACATGAGTCAGGAGAAAAGTTAAAATATCACAAAAATGTCCTAACAACTAACATAGGTTAACTTCTTTTGCACTTTATTATTACTCTCTTATTTTGCATATTTTCTAACAAAACCTTGTTTTCAAATCCCTGGCTCTCACTTCAGGTGGGTGAAAGGAATGTAAGAATAATTTGCAAACATATCTGTTCCTTGGAGACTGGAATATAGCTCTTGGAACAAATCCAAAATCATACAGGGTGTGAGTTGAAGCATAGATGCAGAAAAAGGATTATAGGTGCTAAATCACAAGGATGTTGTGGAACTGAACCACAAGAAAGAATAATTTGTAAGAAACACACTAAGCACAGTAATGTGATATACTCCCTGTCTAGTGTTCTTTTAATTGTTGTTTTTGTTTGCTTGTTTTGTTTTGTTTTATTTTGTTTTTGGTGGGGAGAATAATCACTTTAAAGTATAAGATAGTAAATGATACAATCAAACATCATAATGAATTACATCAAGAAATAAATTTGAACATATTAATTTGAACACAGATTGCCATAGTCTTAACTTTAAGGCCCTCAGAATCAATATGTGCAAAATAACCCCAAGTAGAATGTGACTGGGAAGTGGGACATCAGAGATATAATTAAGCTCTGTCGGTAGAATTCTCAAGATTGAGACTAATGAATTTACAAAGATGTCAGAGTGACACCTTATCCTTGCAGCATGCTAGGAGCTGAGACTGGAGGAGAAATTTGTGTTTACTAGCTCCAGACACCGAATCTGTCTTGATCTTCACCTAGGACTTCCCAGCCTTCTGGGAAATGTTAATGCTCATGAGCAAACAATAAGCTGTGATATCTATGTGTGCATATACATATATACACAGGTACATAAATAGTATCTATATGTATACATAAATATATGCTGTGTGTATACGTATACACATATGTATTGTGAGTATACACACTTGCATATATTGTATTTATTCATACATATACATTATGTGTACATATGTGTAAATATATATCATGTGTGTATACCTACATAAGTAAGTAGTGTGTGTGTGTGTGTGTGTGTGTGTGTGTGTGTAGTTACATATGTAGTTAAAGTTTTGTTGTTAAAAATCTGTGGGCACAAAGGAAGATTTTATTGAAAAAAACATGAACCCAATTATATTGAGCTAATTATTCCAACTCGTCAACAGAAGGGGACTGGAGATAGCACAGCAGTTAAGTGCCTTTGTTATTTTTCAGGAAAACAGTACTCTGATTTTGATAGGAATATAGTTCCTATCAGCTAAGTCCTTGGTGTGCCATAGTCATTTCTAAGTCCAGCTCCAAAGAATCTGAAACTTTCTTTTTGCCTCTTGTGGCCTTGGCAGTCTCATGGACATGCCCACATTGAGGCATACAAAACTACACATAATGAAAACTAAATAAAATCATACTTTTAAAAGAAAATAGAAGATGCAAAAATGTTTCATATTGTGTTGAGAGCTGTTTTCTCCAGTTCTATAATCCTCTCTAGGGCTGGGTGGGATTAAAAGTGTGCACCCCAAAGGTGTGCACCACTGGGAGTAAAGATGTGCAACACCTGGGTTCTATGGAAACTAGTGTGGCTACTGGGACTAAGGTACATGTCATTACGGATAATAAGATTAAAGGTATATGTTACCATAATCTGGTCAGGAAGGCTGACCAGTGGGACTATTTTACCCTCAGATCTTTAGGCAGTCTTTATTTATTAAAATACAATAGAAATGTTACTACACACACAGACACACACATAAATAAATAAAGAAAAAAATAAAATTTAAGTAACAATATAAAGTGTGGCACTGACTCAAAGGTATATTCTTGCATAAAAGAATGCTTGAAGGTACATATTTATATAAGTAAATGGCAATCCACAAAAATAAAATTCATGAACATATTTATCTAGTTGTTTGCAAACTAGCCAAAAAATGCCATATGCCTTGTATTTTTACATACATTATTTTATTAATTTCAGACTATATCTTATAATAACATGACTAAACATTTTTATTTTGTTTTTATTAAATGTAATAACTGTAACTCTCATCCATGTCATATTCCAATGGTTCAATATTTGGTGGAATTTTTATTCAAAAGAGTTAAAAGCTAAGGAGTAAGCATTTTTATTTCATTAATCCTAGTGATGTAAAATTTGGAAAAAAGTGAAACAAATGCAAAAGAAATCAAACAAAGATCAAAAGGTAATGTTCTTAATTTTTAGACTTACTTATTTTATTTTGTGTGTACGAATATTATGTCTGTATGCATGCATATACACCAAATGTGGACTCTTGCCCATGAAGGTCAGAAGAGAGCAACTGGTTTCCTGGAACTTGAGTCATAGATGGTTGTGAGTTGCCATTTGATGCTGGATATCAATCTTGAGTCCTCTGCCAGAGCAGTGCCTGTTCATTATAGCTGAGCCAGCTCTCATGCCCCCCAAAAGGCATTTTAAAAGTTCTCATTTTATATTAATCTGTCATCATTAACTTGTCTCATATATTTGAATGATAAAATTATCCATATATTTATAATAAGAATAATACTTGACAACAATACATGACTCAGTAATCAAGCCTCACATCCAAATTGCAAATTCTGAGTATTAGTTCTATAAAATAAAAAGGGGTTTCCTGAGATAGATCTCGTTCCAAATATAAAGATAGAAACATAGAATATGAGGCTATATTAACCAGGAATAACACAGAATTAACAAGATCCCACAGATAACAGTATAACACACAAAAATGAAAGACTTGGGTGGAAGGGAAGTATTCATTATTTAATGAAGAAACAGACTGAACATCAATAAGACAAAAGACAAACTATAATGGAAAAATTTGATGGGAATATGGGATGACAATAAAAGTAGGGGTAAAGGAAAGGATAAATCAAACTAAGGAAGTATAATAAAACTACATAAGAACCCACTACTTCACAAGAAGCTAGTCAATACATTGTAATTGTTTTACTAAGTTGGTGGGGGCATTGCATGGATGGATAGCACTCTACCTGGAAGTCATAGGTTTTTTATTAATTAATTAATTTATTTATTAAAGATTTCTGCCTCCTCCCCACCACCACCTCCCATTTTCCTCCCCCTCCCTCAACCAAGTCCCCCTCCCTCGTTAGCCCAAAGAGCAATCAGGGTTCCCTGCCCTGTGGGAAGTCCAAGGACCACCCACCTCCATTCCGGTCTAGTAAGGGGAGCGTCCAAACTGCCTAGGCTCCCACAAAGCCAGTATATACAGTAGGATCAAAACCCATTGCCATTGTTCTCGAGTTCTGAGTAGTCCTCATTGTCCGCTATGTTCAGCAAGTCCGGTTTTCCCATGCTTTTTCAGACCCAGGCCAGCTGGCCTTGGTGAGTTCCCAATAGAACATCCCCATTGTCTCAGTGTGTGGGTGCACCCCTCGCAGTCCTGAGTTCCTTGCTCGTGCTCTCTCTCCTTCTGTTCCTGATTTGGATCTTGAGATTTCAGTCCGGTGCTCCAATGTGGGTCTCTGTCTTTGTCTCCTTTCATCGCCTAATGAAGGTTAATATTCAGGAGGATGCCTATATGTTTTTCTTTGGGTTCACCTTCTTATTTAGCTTCTCTAGGATCACGAATTATAGGCTCAATGTCCTTTATTTATGGCTGGAAACCAAATATGAGTGAGTACATCCCATGTTCCTCTTTTTGGGTCTGGCTTACCTCACTCAGGATAGTGTTTTCTATTTCCATCCATTTGCATGCAAAATTCAAGAAGTCATTTGTTGTAATAAAAGCGGCAGGGCTGCGTCCCCGGCACCCGGCCGCCCGCATGGCTTATGCCCCGAAATAATTACACGGAAACTGTATTCTTTTGAACCCTGCCTGGCCCATTAGTTCCAGCCTCTTATTGGCTAGCTCTTACATATTGATCTAACCCATTTTTAATATTTCAAATTCATGACCTTTTTTCACAAATATGCAAATATATGTATATATGTAATATTTACATTATTACATATTTTGTCCTGAGTGACTGGGAAAGGAACAAGCAGCCTCTGCTTACAAATGGTTCCCTAACATTTGGCAATATACATCCACATAAAGACTAAGAAAACTTAAAACGAGGGCTTCTACACACACAAAAATAGGAGTCAAGTGCAGCTTCTTGGTAGCTGCATTATTTTTAAAAAGGAGTTGTTTATTGGCCCCAAGCAGAGGAGCAGTCCCTTTAAAAAACTGATTCCTGGTTTATACTGGGATGGACAGTTCTGGATCTTGTGGGAGGCCAGCCTATGGAACACTTAAATGAAGTTTGTGAGCAGAGAGTTTCAACTTGCTTAATGGCAACATAGAACCACTGCGTTCTGGAGATGAGGCAGTAAGTATGGCTGGCAGAACTGTTAGTGAACATACCTTGGCCTTATTAGATGGGGTGAAGTAAACAGGCAGAGTTGGTTCTAGCCATGCCTGCTTAGCATTTAAAAAAACAAAGGCACTCCCAGTCAGAAAATGATTACAGATATGCAATAAAGAGAGATTCAGAAGAAAAAGACCTCTGAATAGGTCACAGTGTTAAATAAATGTTCATAGGCTTATGAGAAAGAAAAAGGAGTACAGAAAGTCATTGATTAAAGGAGTAAAGATAATTAAATATCAAAAGTAATAGAGTAAAAAAAATGCACATAAAGATGAAAAATACAAAGAGAATCTAGATTATATATACTATTGTGTTTTCTTAAATTCATTGATTGCAGGGAGACATTTGATTCTGAGGGTTGCTAAGCTAAACCAACATACATATTTTAAAGGTTTCTTGATTTCAAAAATTTGAGTCTAAGGATATGTTACTATGAAAATGTGATTCCGTTTTTGTTTCCACAGAAGAGGAAGACCTGTGGGTTTTTCAGGCCAGTGTAGTCTGATAAACAAAATATCAAGGTACATGTAAGTTTAGGTATGAGAATTACAGATGAAAGATCTGAAATAGAATGATTGGATTATAACTGTATATCCATCCTTCTTTTCCAATACAAATTATTTTTTTTGGCAGTTCTCCAACTTTATTTGAGATTCAGTAGGTTAGTTCTCATCCATATTGACTGTCTGTAGATTTTTGAATGTGGTAACAGGCACGTAAGCTAACAATGTGTAGACTTTGTTTGATGAGTCCTCATCCTCATTACGTTTTCTGGACAAACGTAACCAGATATGGTATGGAACATTCCTTATTCCTTTGACCCAGATGGCTTTATTGAGCCTGGTATCAATTCGCACATCTCTTTCATGGCAAATTTCCGGATTTCTTTGAGTGCCCTAGGAGCATGCTTCTTGAAGCCCAAGCCATGGATGCGCTTGTGAATGTTGATGGTGTATTCTCGGGTCACCACCTTATCAGAAAGGCCCTTCTTCTTCTCGCCACCCTTCTTTGTGGCAGCCATTCTGCCGGGCTCAAGCTGGAAAGCTCCAATACAAATTATAATAAAATACTTTAGCTTAAAGGTAATAATAATTCATTTTTATTTTTTCATCTTAAATTATTTTTCCATTAATTTTGTGTTCAAACAATGGAATTCTTAAAGTTAGTGATTACTAAGTAGGATTCTCAAACTGATCACTACTTTACACCCGAGGTGTGAGTTTCATTAATACTTATAACCTCTCAATCACCATAAGTTCTGTGGAAAGGAATATTAATGCTCAAAACCTTTCTGAATTATTTGCTGTAAAAAATAAAAGTATAATTTAAGTCTTGTTGAATACATTCTTATTTTCCTTAAATTTACAAAATAGTTATTTTCTGTGCCCCTTAGTTTAAAATACAATTTAGCATTTGCATTCCCTTTATTCTTCCTACAAGATCAAATAAAACCAATATAACAATAAAAATGCTTGCTTTTTTTAGTGTGTTTTGCTCAAAGGTCTGTATGCAACAAAATAAATTGATCCTAATGTATATAATTCAAAACAAAAGACTCAAAATAATTTATGAGAAAGTTGTATAGTCGTACATGTCAAACTATAAATTAGTTTGGATTGTAGATTGGGTAAAAATTTTAATGAGTTGATAATTAATTTACCTATTATCAAATTCAAATAATACAAATTTATTATGTCTGAAATTTTGTAAAATTATATACATTCTTTATATCATTTATTGGTCATCTAACATGTTTTATACAGAGATCTCTACACTGAATGAACTTAACATGGTTAAAGTCTTGAGTTTCATTTTCCAAGGTGAAAATCTAAGTTCATGGTCAACCATGGTCTTTTTATTCTGTGTCTTTTTGATGCTTAGTAAATTATAGCTGTCTTCAGTCTTTCACTACTTTACTCTCTATCAATCTGTTTCTTTCAAAGGACAAATGCTATTTTGAAGCATAGGATTTTGCTTTGGTCTTCAGTGTAATCATCCTTCCAAATCCTGCCAATCATCTGTGGACTAAAGCAGTTCTTCTCTTCAGATCATAATATGACCTTTAGCGCTGTCTGTCATCTCAAGTTTATGCCATTATAAGTTGAGACTGTGTCCTTTTTCAGTCTCAACACTGAGAGGACTTAAAGGAGATCTCAATTTTATTCTGTTTCCCACATTTTGACAACTTCAGACTCAGGATGACCCATTGCTCTGAACTCAATATAGACTTACTTTTGCCAGGGCTTTGTGATTGACTCCCAGTAAGATGAACAGGAGACCTTGAACTCATCCTTATAATCCCATTATCTTCCTCTTCATATTTAAGGTTCTACTTTTGAATCTGTCACAGAATGTCATCCAACAAACATTTCATAGAGACTTTGCTGCTTTCCACTACAAATCACAGCAGAGCAGAGTGTTTAGCTGAATCATTGACTAATGAGTATTGATCTCTATGGATTAAAGTAAATGGACCTAAATTGTTTCCTTCCTTACATTCTCACTATAATGTCTTGCAAATATGAAGTTCTAATCACTTTAAATATTTATAAATGGATACGAATTAAGAGAGACATATTTACAGATAACCAGTTAATGATTGCCCTTTTCCTGTGGCATGATTATTTGTCCCGCCCCATTTAACAGGTCCTCCCAACTCTATGTTAATGTTCTCAACAGACTTTCAAGCATATTAAATGGCCTCATATTAGGTTTTCACTGCCATCTCTGCACTAGAAATTGCTTCCCTGAATCTCAAGATCAGGCATACTGCAAGTTCATGACATGTATTAGATATTCCATAGATCACCTTTTGTAATCATTTTTTAAATATGTCGCAGGAAAATGGATGTACAATGATCTTGGAAATGTTATTTTTCTTATGTTTACTTGCATCTCTTTGTTTTCATACACATTTATAGGTCTGGACTGCTATTCTCTATACTCTTTGATCTGTCCAAATGAATTTTTATGAGATTCTGTATTCCTAAGTACTCAATCATAAAGATAAGTTAAAGTGATGCATAACTTGGCACATTTGGTAACCATGGAAAGGTGACCAACCCAAGTAGAGTCTTGCTAAGGTTTGAATGAAGCCTATATTTTCTTTTGACTTTGACAATTTTCAAAGTTCACTTTTATGGTTGTGCACTTTTATGGTAATATCCATTTCTTCTCACTTATGTAGATCCATCATTCTTCACTGTTAAAAACAATATCCTCATAGACCAGTGCAACAAAGCAAGCATTCAAAAACTACCCCTCAGGTTTTAGAAGTAATCTCCCAAAAACTCAAGTTTTGTTCTTAAATCAAAATATTCTTAAATTAAAAAAGTGAAATAGTAAATTTTATTAATGAAACTTAAAATATATCCTAGTCTACACTTGCTGGTTCCCAGCAAGTCAGACCTGAAATAATAACATAGAAACTATATTATTTAAATAACTGCTTGGCCCATTACCTCTAACTTCTTATTGGCTCGCTTTTACATCTTAATTTAACCCATTTCTGTTAATCTGTGTATCGCTATGTGGTTGTGGCTTACTGGCAAGGTTCAGCATCTGTCTCCTATGGGGCTAAATGGCTTCTCTCTCACTCCAGCTTTCTTTCTCCCAGCATTCAGTTTAGTTTTCCTACCTACTTAAGTTCTGCCCCATTAACAGGCCAAGGTAGTTTCTTTATTCACCAATGGTATTCACAGCATAGAGGGAAATCCCACATATATTTTGACTTTGAAATTTTTAAAAGTTCACTTTTATGGTTGTGTACTTCTACAGCAATGTCTTTTCTTCTCACTTATCTAGATCCATCATTTTTCACTGTAAGAACAAGATATTCAGAGACCAGTGTAACAAATCAAGCATGCAAAAACTACCTCTCAGGATTTAGAAGTATCTCCCAAAAACTCAAGTTTTGTTTTTAAATAAAAAAATTCTTAAATTAAAAATGTGAAATAGAAAATTTTATTAATGCAACTTAAAATATATTCCAGCCTACATCAAAACTACTTGACAGAACATCATCTTTTAAGTTGAAAATATCTGTCTTAGACATCAACAGACTAGGATATAGCAATCCATTCAACTGCCTAATTTACAATCTGACTTGTAAGACATGATTATGGTCTCATAAATTATTATGACTCTTGTGATTTTTAAGTATATTTAGCAGGGCCATTCTAACATATCACACAAAGAAGTCTAGTGCAGAAAACATTAAAGGAAAGCCAGCATTTTTCTTCTCTGTCATGCTAGTCTCCCTACACTGTATGAGGATTTTATAAAATAAATACAGAGTGTCCAGTTAAATACTACATTTAAATGGTCTAATAAACCTAATTTTCATTCAGAAGGTTGTACAATAATCTAGCCTTAAATGCTTTGACCCTCTCAAATGGTTTGAATTTTATAAAACACCTGTAGGCAACAAATTGCTCATCAGCACTGATGTTCTAAGAAATGATTCAGAATTTTGAACCAGCATGTTTCAATATGCCAACATGTAGCCAAAATATTCATATATATATATATATATATGTGTGTGTGTGTGTGTGTGTGTGTGTGTGTGTGTGTGTGTTTGTGGGGGATGAATGTTCTCTATATCTACATAAGCAATTCACAGCAAATGCATGGCAATTCTTTCTCATTTTAAGTCATATGCTCACTTTATTCTGTAAAATGAAAGGCATTACATACATGCCAACTGGTACTATTCACAATATTTATAATACCTTCTACTTTTGTATCTAGCAATTTCTGTATCCAGAATGCACATTATATTTCATTATATTCCCCATTTTGCCTTTTAAAGTGTTCTTTGTTCAAATATTTCTTATGCCTTTTAAATTCCCTCACCTCATGTATTGATCTCCTACTGTACAACACTCTCATTTATAAGTCATCCCTTTGGAATTTCATTATAGAATGGTTCCATTAAAATATTGCTTTTGAGCAACTAAAGACTGATGAGTTTCTGTAGTGAAAATATATTCTCTGCTCTAGGACATTATTTTAGACAAAATAAGCAATCAGAAATTATTTACTCAATTAATCACCTTCTATACCATTAATTTCTGAGTATCTGGATAACTTTTAGTGCATATTTGTGATATCTCACAGCTACAATATGCTTAATATAGTGTAATGGGTGGCCTCTAGTTCTGGCCACTTAGACATGAAATAAAGACACAGAAACCATATTATTTGCAATACTGCTTGACCAATAGCTTATGCTTATTTCTGGCTAACTCATAACTTAAATTAACCCATCTCCATTAATCTGTGTAGTGCCATGAGGTTGTGGTTTACATGGTAAAGTTCTGGCATCTGTCTCTGGAGAGGCTATATTTCTTTTTATGACTCCAACTTCTTTCTCGCAGCATTCAGTTTAGTTTTCCCCACCTAGCTAAATTCTGCCTTGCTATAGTCCAAAGAAGTTTCTTTATTCATTAACCAATGAAAGCAACACATAGACAGAAGGACCTCCCACACCAATATAGGAAAGGAGGTATCCATTATATAGCATTTTGTCTATTGCATTGCCTATTTAAGTAGTGCATATACATATATAAGTAATGTCAGGTGAGAATATACATGTCCTGAATGCAATCTCTTAGGTTATGGTTACTACTAAGAGAAACATTTGCTCTATGAATTCTCCTAAATAGAACATGAACCACACATCACTACCATATGAGTGCCTTAGAAGCGACTATGCAACTCTTATCACTCTGTTGTTAGATCCTCTAACCAACTACAGTGAGTCAGGCTGAGACATAAAATAAATTACTGACAATTTTCCTATCAATTTATTGCTTATAAATGGTTTTGAATGTCATTAATCTGATATTCGGGATTTACTGGACTTTCTGTAGATCTATGATCCCTTGGGCATACATACATATATGATCCCTTGGGCATATATACATATACAAACATCTTCTGATTAAAAAAAGATTTTCATAGTGGATTGCTCTTTGAGCATTTGAAATCAAATGGTTTAGTGTTCTATATTGTCAAAATTTTCCTCAAGCATGGAGGGACTTTGCATTTTATGAACTTTTCTTTTTATATTTCCCATAAAAACTGGTTGTTTTGCATTGTAAACTTTACATCATACATATGTCCATTCATTAAATACAGAATAAAATAAAGCTGACCCATCATGTACCAAGTCATGAGGATGTAGCTAAGATAAAAACAGAGTTCTTTTTTTATGGACTTTCCCAAGAGGAAAAGAGAAAAATTTATTTTTATTTTTTTTATTTTTTTATTATTTTTTTATTAATTAATTTATTTAATTATTAAAGATTTCTGCCTCATCCCCGCCACCACCTCCCATTCCCTCCCCCTCCCCCAATCAAGTCTTCCTTCCTCCTCAGCCCAAAGAGCAAGCAGGTTTCTCTGCCCTGTGGGAGGTCCAAGGACCACCCACCTCCATCCAGGTCTATTAAGGTGAGCATCCAAACTACCTGGGCTCCCACAAAGCCATTACGTGCAATAGGAACAAGAACCCATTGCCATTGTTCTTCAGTTCTCATTAGTCCTCATTGTCCATTATGTTCAGCGAGACCGGTTTTGTCCCATGCTTTTTCAGACCCCGGCCAGCTGGCCTTGGTGAGCTCCCGATAGAACATCCCCATTGCCTCAGTGTGTGGGTGCAGAAAAATTTTATTGAAAACATCAGAGATGGCTCCAAGAATTTAACAGTTGAGTAGATAATAGCATGATCTGAGGATGTAAACAATGTAGAACCAAGAAAAGGAAATGTCCAGTCAATGAAAATGTAACATTACAGGTCTTATTAGACTCAATTTGCATTAAAACTGAAGAGTCATTGTGGTGCTAGCTGGGGTAAAATGTTCATTGGTGGCGAATGTTAGAATCCCAGGCAATTTAGTGCTATGAGTACATGCAAAAGACAATGAAGTGGGAGTCTGTCTTAGTGCAAGATTTTACTACTGTTAGGAGACACTGTGATGATGGCAACTCTTAAAAAACTATAATTTTTTATGAGTCCTTTGAAAAGTTCATATCCCACTCAGCTCCCAGTCTGTCAATATCTGCCCCTCACCCCTCAATAACCCCCCTAAATTAATTAAAAATAAAATTACCCCTAAAAAATCCACTTCTCTCTTCCATCTTTCCAACACCTCTTCATTCATCCTAGTGGCATGGGGGATGTGGTGTGTCACATAAAGTGTGAAAGGTACTGGTCAGGCAGAATGATAGCTGCAGAATCTCCATGACTCAAAGTAACAACAGGATATCCTGACTCAGGGAAATAATTCAAGGTATTAAAAAGGAGTTTCAATGAGGGCCCAGTGAAGATGGTCTGCTAGAAATCAGAGGACTTGAACCAGACCACAGCAACTCTTGTAAAGAAAATGTTTATTTGGGGCTGGCTTTCAGTTTCAGTCCATTATCATCACGGTGGGGAGCATGGTTGTAAGCAGGAAGACATGGTACTGGAGAAATAGCTGAGAGTCCTACATCTTGTAGGCAACAGGAAGGTCACTGACACACTGGGCTATATCCTGAGCATAAGAAACTTCAAAACCTATCCCCCCAAAGTGGCATACTTCCTTCAACAAAGCCATACCCACTCCAACAAAGCCCCACCTCCTAATAGTGCCACTCCCTATCAGATTATGGGGGCTGATTAAATTCTACCACAGAAATGAGGTCCAATAATTTTACCTTAAGAAACTATCCAATAAAGATTTTTCTTACTAATGTAAAAAACACTGTACAAACACTGTGGAAGCCAGGACTATAATTTTTGGCATTACACAGTTGAGTTACTCTTTCGAATTTGAAGTGTATATGACAGTGACCAAACAGTAACATTATAGTACCAGGTCAATGAGAGAAGAGTAACTATCTAGAGACTGGAAATATGGCTCGGGTTAAGTGAATTAACTCCTCTTGCAAAATAGTGGAGTTTTGTTCCTCAGTACTCACATGGAGACTCATAGCAGTCTGCAACTCCATTTCAGAGGGTTTAACTGCCTCATCTATCCTAAACAGGCACCAGGTATGCACATGACACACAAATATACATATAGGAAAATAGTCATATACATAAAGTACTTAAAAATAAAATAAAACAATCTGCTCACTCTCAGTGAATAATATAGCATCAGACTAGTATGAAAAACTTTATATATTAAAAGTGACTTAGGAGATGCTGTGACTTTACAATCTGATTTAAAATAGGAAGATATTTTTGGATTGCTAACCATATACAGTTTAATCTTACGAGTGCATAAAATGAGAAAAAGCTTCCCAGAGAGTTCTTCAGAGAGATACAAAACCAATGTCAAGGGAATTTGGAATTTAGGTAAGAAAGTCAGTTCTGTTTAGCTGAGAAAATAAGCCAGGAATAAACCTAGAAGCAATAAATACCTTCTATATCAAAGCAAGCAAAGGAATAAGAACCTCAGCTCTGACAGGTAACTAAAATGTGCTGACCAGCCACTTTGGGTGAGCCAGGAAATGCACTCCCCCCAAAGACTGGACTGCAATAGTCTCCAACATTGTTCAGAGTGCAGCTTGGTGGCATCTTGAGCATATGAACCACATGGGCTGATTGCACTTGCACCTGCACCCAGGTGAAGCGCCAGACTGATGATGGGCTTTGGGTGATTGCCCTTGGTGACTCATTTGCTTTGGTTTTATGCTAAAAGCTCTATGTTTGCCTTTGATCTTTAAAAAAGTAATAGAAAAGAACTCCTCATGGAAATGGTTCCTGTGATTTCAGATTAAAGGAGGATTGGCACCATACTGTCAATCTATTCAGAAAGAAGGTATAAGACTGAAATTTATTTTGTTTGGATTTTGTTGTTTCTGTTGTTGTCATTTGTTTGTTTGTTTTCAGTAAGAAGCATGGGAAGACAGAATGTAGTCCAGCTCTGATGACTGGGTCTTGGAAGATACTTACTTCCATGCAAACAGAACCGTAAGTAAAGTCAGTTAAATTCGGAGGATCTGGGGTGTAAAGACAGTCCCACTGAATGTCAAAACAGAACTTGACACATTTTATTGCTTTTAAGATAATACTGTTCTACAAATAACACAGAAAACAAGTGCAGACAATGAGTATATTAAATTCAGTGGAGGATATGGGACCTGGAGAGCTCACATCCACTGTTGATAGGAAGTCAAGTGGTAGAGGCACTTGGGACCATAAATAATGGTTATCTTCTTGCTTACTCTTATCATTTAATCATTTGCCTAAAGGAACTGATAACTTACATTCACCCCCAAAATTACGTATTCCCTATGTAAATTGATGGATAAGTAACTATGGTACAGGCTGGCAATAGATTTTGAAAATAAATGAGCTACTAAACCATGACAAAAACATAGGGAACTCCTGGGGAGATTTTTCAGTGGATAAGAGGCTGCACAGGACATGTATTTGATTCCCAGCACCCACCTCACACACATGACTGCTCACAACCATGTTTAATTCCAGTTCCAAGTGATCTGACACACTCTCTTGGCTTTCACAGTACCAGGAACACAATTGATGTGTGCATTTAAGTCACCCATATGTTAAACAGGGATGTAGGAACAGAAAGGGGGTGAGAAGGGGAGGGAGAGATGGAAATCTTAATTATATATTTCTAAGTGAATGATGTCAATCCAAAAAAAAAGATGCTTTTGGTGTGATTTCCACCTCAATTCACACAGAAGACAGAACTATAATAATAATAAAAGGAACAAAGTTGTATATCTAGTCATAGGAGTATGCAAATTTTAAGTCTTTAGTTACTAGTGAGTAGATATTTGACTAGACTTCCTTTTCTGGCTATTAAAAATGATCGTGTTTTGAATATTCACTGTAGCATTTCTGGAGAGTCATGACTTTAATTTACTTGAGACTGTGATTCCTTGGAACCAGGTTTATTTTGCCCTTGCTGTACTCAAGAGTCTTGTCAGTTTTTCAGTATTTACTTTCTTCTCTCTCTCTGATTCTGTAAGCATATCCTACTTCAAGGTGTTCAGAACCCTCACGAACATATTAATGTATTTTGCCAAATTTTAGAACTTTCAGCAAAATGTTATTTTAATGTATGAAGCCTCTCTCCATCTTCTCTTTCATTTCTCCGCTCCCTTTTATGTGAATGTGGTACATGTCTGTTTGTAGATATGCCTGTGTGTGGTATGGCTATGGAGGCCTGAAGTCTATATCATGTGTATTTCTTGATTACTATCCACATTATTGAGGCAGGTTCTTTATATTAATGTATATCTGGCCCATTTCAGCCAGTCTATATAGCCAACTTGCTCCTGGGTAATCCCTTCAGAGTGCTAGCATTGCAGGAAGACCAAATCCTAGCAGGTTTTTATATTATTTCTGGGACTCCAAGCTCTGGTCATTTGGTTTCTGGTGATGTCTGTCTCTGTTTTTTTAACCGATTAGATTTTTTTTAAGTCAATTCTGGATGGCACTTGTTAAAAGTTTAGACTTTTTCAGCTTCTCTGCTTCTTCCTCACTTTTCTTGTGTGTGTTCTTCTACCAAAATGTCAGAGCAGATGAGGCAACACGCACTTTGGTAATTCTTCTGGGTAGAAGCATTCACACCTAGTGGAATCCTGGAGATACTCTCTTCACTAAAGGTCCCAACAAAGGCTTGATTTGTTACTCACAAACACTGCTGTTAGCTCTTTTTATCCATGGATGCTGCTGATAGACACAAGCAGTTCACTGGAAGCTTTGCCCTGCACTAAAGACCTTTCTTTTATCTCCTAGGTAGTAATTGCTTCATTATCTCTGCCTTCACTGGGGTCCTGTAGAGATCTAGGGTCTTAGGAACAGTGAAATATTTCTAAAGATGCAATAGCAAAACATCCATTAACATGTCCAAGGTGACTTTATGGTGTATTCACCCATGTTGTACCCCAGGCCTTTACTACAACCTTTATTCTGAACAGAAACCATGCCCACTTTAGACTGTGTGTGTGTCATCATGACACATAACACTTGACACGTAACTCTAAAAAAATCTGAAATAGCTCAGCCCAGATTTCAGTCCAATTGCTAGACTTTGGTTGTTGTTAATTTTTATTTTGTTTGTTTTCCACTGTATTAGAGATTAAATCAAGAACTTTAAGTATGCTAAGTAAAGCCTCGACCCCTCTATCACTGATATACACCCTAAAAATTCATGTTTTACATTCCGTATATTTGTGTGTGTGTGTTGCATGAATAAATCTGCATACAAGTGTGTGTGTTATAGTATACACATGCTAATAGAAACTAGCTTGGAGGAGTCAGTTTTCTACTTCTACGTGGAGGTTCTGGTGACCAAATTCAGGGATCCAGAACAGAGGTCAAGAATATTTGCTTGCGAGGAGAGACAGCAGCGGGGTGAGTTTGTGACCTGACTGGCGGCAGCGGAAGCAGCCCTGGACAGGGAACTCTGAAGTTCCTCATCCCCCACCCTATACTCCCTGGGCTCCCTGCAGGGGCTCTACACCCTGCATACTGCCTCTCTCTTCTTGTCCCACCCAGCTTGCATCCAGAACTCTTCTTCCTTCTGCCCCCTTTCCTCTTTGGGCACATAACACCATCCAGCTCAGTCTGTCTGGCGCTGGGGGCAAATCCTCAGGGAAAGTAGGCAGGCGAGACTTCCTTTGGTTCACTGGCCTGCCTGCACCAAGCAAGGTAAGGCCTTTGTTTACGAGCTACCCAACCTGCACAGAGATCTGATCTTGGCACCAGGAGAGCCATCAGTGGTAGAGCTAATCTGGGTACCAGGAGAGCCGTCTTTGGGCACGGAGATCTGATATTGCTACCAGGAGAGACATCACTGGAGCACCAGGAGAGCTATCACTGCAGGGTGCCATCACTGGGAAAGTACATCAGTAGGCAAGGAGTGCTGATCCGGTAAAAGAAGATCCATAGGGGAGCATTCGGAGAAAGAGATGGGCAGGCGCCAATGCAAGAATTCACCCAACAATCTGAAAAACTATATGAATCCACCAGAACCCAGCGACCTCCCAACAGGAGGACATGAACACCTTAATCATGAAGAAGTAGATAAAATTGACTTTATGAAAGTGATTGACGCCCTTAAACAGCATGTAAAAAATGCCCTTATAGAAATGGATGAGAAGTATAACAGAAAGTTTGAAGAATTGAGTAAATCAGTGAATGATACCCTAGGAAACCAAGGAAAAACAATCAAACAAATAATGGAAACAGTTCAAGACTTAAAAACTGAAATGGAGGCAAAGAAGAAAACACAAACAGAAGGCCAGCTGGACAGGGAAAATCTAGGTAAACGAATAGAGACTACAGAAACAAGCATAACCAACAGAATACAAGAGATAGAAGAAAGAATCTCAGATTCTGAAGATACCATAGAGAAAATAAACACGCTGATCAAAGAAAACAGCAAGGCCAACAAATTCTCATCACAAAACATTCAGGAAATATGGGACACAATAAAAAGACCAAACCTAAGAATAATAGGAATAGAAGAAGGAGAAGAAGCGCAGCTCAACGGTCCAGAAAATATATTTAATAAAATTATAGAAGAAAATTTTCCCAACCTAAAGAAAGATATACCTATGAAGGTTCAAGAAGCATACAGAACACTGAATAGGCTGGATCAAAAAAAAAAAACATCATCTCGCCATATAATAATCAAAACACAAAGCATACAGAATAAAGAAAGAATACTAAGAGCAGCAAAGGAAAAAGGCCAAGTTACTTATAAAGGTAAACCTATCAGACTTACACCTGACTTCTCTATGGAAACCATGAAAGCCAGAAGGTCCTGGATAGATGTACTGCAGAAACTAAGAGACCATGGATGCAAGCCCAGACTACTATACCCAGCCAAGCTTTCGTTCACTATAAATGGAGAAAACAAAATTTTCCAGGATAAAAACAAATTTAAACAATACGTAACCACAAATCCAGCCTTACAGAAAGTAATAGAAGGAAAATCACTAATCAAGGAGTCCAACAATGACCACAGTAACTCAGACATCTAGAAACCCTTTACCAGCACATCTCAAAGAAGGGAAGCACACAAAATCTACTACTAAAAAAAATGACCGGAGTTAACAACCACTGGTCATTAATATCACTTAATGTCAATGGACTCAACTCACCTATAAAAAGGCACAGACTAAGAGATTGGATACGAAAACAGGATCCAACAATCTGCTGTTTACAAGAAACACACCTCAACCACAAAGACAGGCACCTACTCAAAGTAAAGGGCTGGGATAAGGCTTATCAAGTAAATGGACCTAGGAAACAAGCAGGTGTGGCCATACTAATATCTAACAAAGTTGACTTCAAACTTAAATCAATCAGAAGAGATGGAGAGGGACATTTTCTACTCATAACAGGAACAATTCATCAGGATGAAATCTCAATCCTGAATATCTATGCCCCTAATATAAAAGCACCCACGTACGTAAAAGAAACATTGTTAAAACTCAAGGCAGCCATCAAACCGCACACATTAATAGTAGGAGACTTTAATACTCCTCTCTCACCAATGGACAGGTCAATCAGACAGAAACCTAACAGAGAAATAAGAGAATTAATGGAGGTAATGAATCAAATGGACTTAACAGACATCTATAGAATATTCCACCCAAATAGGAAAGAATATACCTTCTTCTCTGCAGCTCATGGAACCTTCTCAAAAATCGACCACATACTCGGTAACAAAGCAAACATTCACAGTTACTAAAAAATATTAATAACCACCTGTATCTTATCAGATCACCATGGATTAAAGCTAGAATTCAGCAACAATGCCACCCCCAGAAAGCCTACAAACTCATGGAAACTGAATAGTCAACTACTGAACCATACCTGGATTAAGGAAGAAATAAAGAAAGAAATTAAAGTCTTCCTTGAAGACAATGAAAATAAAGAAACAACATACTCAAACCTATGGGACACTATGAAAGCAGTCCTGAGAGGAAAGTTCATAGCACTAACTGCCCACTTAAAGAAAACAGAGAAAGCACACATTGGAGACTTAACAGCCCACCTGAAAGCTCTAGAAAAAAAAGAAGCAGACTCACCTAGAAGGGGTAGAAAACTGGAAATAATCAAACTGAGGGCTGAAATCAACAAAATAGAGACACAGAAAACAATCGAAAGAATCAATAAATCAAAAAGCTGGTTCCTGGAGAAAATCAACAAGATTGATAAACCCCTATCCAAACTAATCAAACGGCAGAGAGAGAATTTGCAAATTAATAAGATCAGAAATGAAAAGGGAGACATAACCACAGACACAGAGGAAATTCAGAGAATCATTAGATCTTACTACAAAAGCCTGTATGCGACAAAACTGGAAAATGTAAAAGAAATGGACACTTTTTTAGATAAATACCATATACCAAAGTTAAACCAGGACCAGGTGAACAACCTAAATAGACCTGTTAGTCGTGAAGAATTAGAAGCAGTTATCAAAAACCTCCCTTCCAAAAAAAGTCCAGGACCAGATGGTTTCAATGCGGAATTCTACCAGAACTTCCAAGAAGACCTAATACCTATACTCCTTAAGGTATTTCACAATATAGAAACAGAAGAGTCATTGCCAAATTCCTTTTATGAAGCTACAGTAACTCTGATACCAAAACCACACAAAGACCCAACCAAGAAAGAAAATTACAGGCCAATCTCACTCATGAACATCGATGCAAAAATCCTCAACAAAATTCTGGCAAACCGAATCCAAGAACACATTAGAAAAATTATCCATTATGATCAAGTAGGCTTTATACCAGAGATGCAGGGCTGGTTTAACATACGCAAATCTATCAATGTAATCCATCATATAAAAAAACTGAAAGAAAAAAACCATATGATCGTTTCATTAGACGCTGAAAAAGCATTTGACAAAATTCAACATCACTTTATGATAAAAGTCTTGGAGAGATTAGGGATACAAGGGTCATACCTAAATTTAATTAAAGCTATATACAGTAAGCCGACAGCTAATATCAAATTAAATGGAGAGAAACTTAAAGCCATCCCACTAAAATCAGGAACACGCCAAGGCTGTCCACTCTCTCCATACCTCTTCAATATAGTTCTCGAAGTTTTAGCAATAGCAATAAGACAACATAAGGGGATAAAGGGGATTCAAATTGGAAAGGAAGAAGTTAAACTTGCATTATTTGCAGATGATATGATAGTGTACATGAGCGACCCCAAAAACTCCACCAAAGAACTCCTACAGCTGATAAACGCCTTTAGTAATGTGGCAGGATACAAGATCAACTCCAAAAAATCAGTCGCCCTCTTATACACAAAGGATATGGAAGCAGAGAGGGAAATAAGAGAATCATCACCTTTCACGATAGCCACAAAAAGCATAAACTATCTTGGGGTAACTCTAACCAAGGAAGTGAAAGATCTATTTGACAAGAACTTTAAGGCATTGAAGAAAGAAATTGAAGAGGATACCAGAAAATGGAAGGATCTCCCTTGCTCCTGGATTGGGAGGATCAACATAGTAAAAATGGCAATTCTACCAAGGGCAATTTATAGATTCAATGCAATCCCCATTAAAATCCCATCAAAATTCTTCACAGATGTTGAAAGGACAATAATCAACTTTATATGGAGAAACAAAAAACCCAGGATAGCCAAAACAATCTTATATAATAAAGGAACTTCTGGAGGCATTACCATCCCTGACTTCAAACTCTATTACAGAGCTACAGTAATGAAAACAGCGTGGTACTGGCATAAAAACAGAGCAGTCGACCAATGGAATCGTATAGAAGACCCGGATTTTAACCCACAAACCTATGAACAACTAATTTTCGATAAAGGAGCTAAAAGTATACAATGGAAGAAAGAAAGCATCTTCAACAAATGGTGCTGGCACAATTGGATGTCAACCTGTAGAAGAATGAAAATAGACCCATATCTATCACCATGCACAAAACTCAAGTCCAAATGGATCAAAGACCTCAATATCAATCTGAACACACTGAACCTGATAGAAGAGAAAATGGGAAGTACCCTACAACATATGGGCACAGGAGATCGCTTCCTATGTATAACCCCAGCAGCACAGACATTAAGGGCAACATTGAATAAATGGGACCTCCTGAAACTGAGAAGCTTCTGTAAAGCAAAGGACACTGTCATTAAGACAAAAAGGCAGCCTACTGACTGGGAGAAGATCTTCACCAACCCCGCTACAGACATAGGTCTGATCTCCAAAATATATAAAGAACTCAAGAAACTAGACTTTAAAAGGATAATTAACCCAATTAAAAAATGGGGCACTGAACTGAACAGAGAATTCTCAACAGAAGACGTTAAAATGGCCAAAAGATACTTAAGGTCATGCTCAACCTCCTTAGCGATCAGAGAAATGCAAATCAAAACAACTTTGAGATATCATCTTACACCTGTCAGAATGGCTAAAATCAAAAACACCAAGGATAGCCTTTGCTGGAGAGGTTGTGGAGAAAGGGGTACCCTCATCCATTGCTGGTGGGACTGCAAACTTGTGCAACCACTTTGGAAATCAGTGTGGCGGTTTCTCAGAAAAATTGGGATCAACCTACCCCTGGACCCAGCAATACCACTCTTGGGAATATACCCAAGAGATGCCCTATCATATGACAAAAGCATTTGTCCAACTATGTTCATAGCAGCATTATTTGTAATAGCCAGAACCTGGAAGCAACCTAGATGCCCTTCAATAGAAGAATGGATGAAGAAAGTGTGGAATATATATACATTAGAGTACTACTCTGCGGTAAAAAACAATGACTTCTCGAATTTTGCATGCAAATGGATGGAAATAGAAAATACGATCCTGAGTGAGGTAACCCAGACCCAAAAAGAAGATCATGGGATGTACTCACTCATAATTGGTTTCTAGCCATGGATAGGGGCCACTGAGTCTATAATTTGTGATCCTAAAGAAGCTAAACAAGAGGGTAAACCCAAGGAAAAACATATAGATATCCTCCCAGCTATGGGAAATAGTCAAGATTGATGGGCAAAAAATGGGAATCTTGGGGGGTGGGGTGGGATGGGGATGAGGGGAGATGGGGAGAGAAAAGTGTGAAGGAGAGGATGAGGGGAACTGGGGGAATCGGGGTGATTGGGGGTAAAGGAAGGTTGGATGGGGGAGCAGGGAAACTCATACCTTAGTTAAGGGAGCCACCTAAGGGTTGGCAAGAGACTTGAACCTGGAATGGCTACCAGAAGCCCAGGGCAATGTCCCCAGTTAGTTCATTGGGGCACCTGAGGATAGGGAACCTGAAATGAACCTATCCTATAATCATACTGATGAATATCTTGCATATCGCCATAGAACCTTCATCTAGCGATGGATGGAGATAGAGACAGAGACACACACTGGAGCACCGGACTGAGCTCCCAAGGTTATAATGAGGAGCAGAAGGAGAGAGAACATGAACAAGGAAGTCAGGACCATGAGGGGCGCACCCAACCACTGAGACAGGGCGGCCGATCTATTGGGAGCTCACCAAGGCCAGCTGGACTGCTACTGAAAAAAACATAAGATAAAACCGGACTCTCTTAATGTGGTGGACAATGAGAGCTGACGAGAGGCCAAGGAGAATGGCACAGGAACTTTCATCTGCCGATGGATCGAGAGAGAGACAGAGACCCAATTTGGATCAACCGTCTGAGCTCTTAAGGTCCAAATGAGGAGCAGAAGGAGGGAGAACATGAGCAAGGAAATCAGGACCACGAGGGATGCACCCACCCACTGTGACAGTGGAACTGATCTATTGGGAGCTCTCCAAGGCCAGCTGGACTGGGACTGAATAAGCATGGGTTGAAACTGGACTCTCTGAACAAGGCGGACAATGAAGGCTGATGAGAAGCCAAGGACAATGGCACTAGGTTTCGATCCTAATACATGAACTGGCTTTGTGGGAGCGTAGCCTGTTTGGATGCTCACCTTCCTGGACCTAGATAGAAGTGGGAGGACCTTGGTCTTCAGGTAGAGCAGGGAATTTGGACTGCTCTTCAGTATCGAGAGGGAGGGGGAGTGGACTAGGGGGAGGAGAAGTGGAGTGGGGATAGGGGGAGGGGAGCGGGGGAGTGGGCAATATGTGGGAGGAGGGGGAGGGAAATGGGAAACGGGGAGCAGTTGGAAATTTTAAGTAAAAATTTATTAAATAAAAAAAAAAGAATATTTGCTTGCTGAGTCATTTCTCCAATCACAGGTAGTATTTCACTGCAGCTATAAAGATATTAGCCCTTATAGCAATAAAAATTAATATTGGGAAAAGGTGTATGAAATACTTCCCTACCATCCTTTTCAACATACAACTTACATATTAGAATATCTTCGGACTACGTAAGAATATATATTTTAAGATTTCTTTTTACGTTTCTCACCCCATTACCCCTCCATTCCTCCATTGAAGGGCATCTAGGTTGTTTCCAGGTTCTGGCTATTACAAACAATGCTGCTATGAACATAGTTGAACAGATACTTTTGTCATATGATAGGGCATCTCTTGGGTATATTCCCAAGGTGGTATTACTGGATCTTGGGGTAGGTTGATCCCAAATTTCCTGAGAAATCGCCACACTGATTTCCAAAGTGGTTGCACAAGTCATGGGGCTAAGGGGAAATGGGGTGAGAAACGTGAGAAGGGGAGGATGGGGGGAGCTTGGGGGAATGGGATGGTTGGGATATAGGAAGGGTGGATACGGGAGCAGAGAAATATATATCCTAATTAAGAGAGCCATCTTAGGGTTGGCAAGAGACTTGACTCTAGAGGGGCTTGCAGGTGTCCAGGGAGAGGTCCCCAGTTAGTACCTTGGGCAACTGAGGAGAGGGAACCTGAAATGACCCTATCCTATACTGATGAATATCTTGCATTATCACCTTAGAACCTTCATCTGGCTATGGATCGAGATAGAGACAGAGACCCAATTTAGAGCAACGGACTGAGCTCTTAAGGTCCAAATGAGGAGCAGAAGGAGGGAGAACATGAGCAAGGAAGTTAGGACCATGAGGGGTGCACCCACCCACTGTGACAGTGGAATTGATCTATTGGGAGCTCACCAAGGCCAGCTGGACTGGGACTGAATAAGCATGGGATGAAACCGGACTCTCTGAACATGGCAGACAATGAAGGCTGATGAGAAGCCAAGGACAATGACACTAGGTTTCGATCCTAATACATGAACTAGCTTTGTGGGAGCCTAGCCTGTTTGGATGCTCACCTTCCTGGACCTAGATAGAAGTGGGAGGACCTTGGTCTTCCCGCAGGGGAGGGAATTTGGACTGCTCTTCAGTATGGAGAGGAAGGGGGAATAGAGTCGGGGAGGGGGAGAGGATTGGGGAGACAGGGAGGGGAGTGGGGGGAGGGATAATGCATGGAAGGAGAAGGAGGAAAATGGGAAACGGGGAGGAGGTGGAAATTTTAATTAAAAAAGAATAAAATAAATAAAAAAAAGATTTCTTTTTATGGTCACATTTATGTGTTTGTGAGAGTGTATGTAAAGGTATGTGTAGGTACCCATAGAGGTCAGGAGATGACTTTTGATTTTCTAGATCTGGAGTTACAGGTAATTTAGAGATACCAAATATGAGTTCTGGGAACCAAACTCATGCTGTGTGCAAGAGCAGCCATCATTCTAACACACTGAGGTATCTTTCCAGTTTTAGAATAATTTTACTTTAAAAAAATTCCATGAGATATCAAAAACTAAATTTTGGATTGGGATTAGAACAGAACTTGCAAATTTTTCTGAATTAACATCGCTCTGTCAGTTTGTGTTTCATGCACATGTGAAAAGGCATCCTCAGCACTGATGACTGTAAACAACAGTGAATAATGAAGATATTTAACATACACCCTGATGTGCAGCACCAAATATTCTGCCAAGATTTGTTTATTTATATAAAAATAAAGAAGCATAGAAATAACCTGCTTAGTTTATACAATGTTTCACAAACTCACACACACAAGTATGTTTGTATTTGCATGTATGTGTATGTATATATGTATGTGTACATGAATATATAATATATATAAATTATTTAACATATATATATATATATAAAATTTCAGGGCTGACCATTTGGTATTAGATAACCAATTAGTATACTCTTCTTTGGGAAAGACTATTTCTTTGTCTCTGAGCATTCCTTAGTTTCTTATAGTTAATCATGTGTGTGTGTGTGTGTGTGTGTGTACTGTATATGGTACATTACAAATCTAGTTAAAAACAGTAAAAGTACATGCATACTAAGAAATTTTTCAAAATAATTTTCTTTAAAATTTTATAAATATTTGATTTATATGGCTATCTTTTGGAATAATTTTGTTATTTTTTTTCAAGACATGGTCTCACTGTGTAACTCTGGATGTCCTGGAACATTTTGGAATAAATTAAAACATTTTATTGTGACTGCTTTCAGTTCAGTATTTTTCTAATATGCAATGTGAATTTTTAAACAATTAATAGCTTTTTAAAAATTTTATTGAAAAATCAGTTTTTATTTTCATATAATGTATCCTGATTTCCTGATGATGATTTCCTATCAGTCTACTTGTCTGAGATCCTTACAACTTCTGAGCTCATTTAGATCCACACCCTTTTCTGTCACTCCTCCGAAAATATATAGCTATCTAAGGAATAATACTAAAATATAATATCATAAGATAAAACAGAAGTAAACTAATCAGAATAGAACCAAAAATCCAGAATGAAGAGTGCCCAAGAAACAACACAAAAACATGTGCACATAGGGACTCAAAGACCCACTCAGTTGCAGTCAAGAACCTAAGGAAACAACAAGAAACAGAAGTTCTACTATACATGCAAAGTATCAGTAGAGTAAAATAATACAAATTTAAAATTAGTTTTGAAAAACAACACTAACACAACAATATGAGACAAGAAACCTCTAAAGATACTATTTAGTTCATTTCCTATTTAGTTCATAGACTCTAGTCATGACCTACTCTTATGACTAGGTTGTTTCTACAGTGGGACACCCTTGCAGAAAACTGAATTTTCATTTGCAAGTGGTTATCAGTTGGAGATGCTTCTGGGTTAGGGATTGGAACATGTGTCATCTTCTCCTTCCAGCTCTATGACCCCATCTGGTACAGACCCTTGCAGGCCCTGTGTGTGCTGACTCGGTCTCTGTGAGTTCCTATGTGTGTAGACAGTGTTATATTTGGAAGAAATTATTTCCTTCATGTCCTCAGTCCCTTCTGGATACTACACTCTTTTCTCCTTTACATTCAGATCCCAGTCTGATGGAGGAGGGTCATCTGTCTATGTGTTACTTTCATTGGTTAATAAAGAAACTACCTTGGCCCTTTGATAGGACAGAAAATTAGGTAGGTGGAGTAAACAGAACAGGATGCTGGGAAGAAGGCAATGAGGCAATCGCTATGATTCTTTGACCTGAGATGAATGTAGGCTAGAATCCTTCCTGGTAAGCCACCACATCGTGGTGCTACACACATTAATAGAAATGGGTTAATCAAGATATGAGAGTTAGCCAAGAAGAGGCTAGATATAATGGGCCAGGCAGTATTTAAAATCGTACAATTTGTGTGTTATTATTTCAGGTATAAATCTAGCCATGCAGTTGGCCGGGCGCCGGGAAAGCAGACCACTGCTCCTTCTGCACCAGTCCCAAGGGTGGGAGGAATTTGATGATGACATCTTCTTTAGAGCTGAGTTCTAAGATCTATCACTCTCTGTATAATGTCTAGCTGTGAGTCTCTTTGTTTCCAACAACTGCAGGAGCAAGATTCTCTGATGATGGTTGAGCAAAGGATTGTTCTATAAGTACTTTAAGTAAAATGTTAGTATTTAGTTTTTTCCTAGGACCCTTGGCTATCTAGTCTCAGGTTCTTGATCAACCAAGCAGTGTCAGGTATATGTTTCAACTCATGAAGTACACCTTAGGTCAATTCAGATATTGTTTCATTACTCCACCATTCCACAAACATATCTTACAAGAAGGACATCATTGCATATCCAAGGATTTGTGGCTGGGTTCCTGTATACATTTATCCTTTGGTAGTGTACAGAGTACCTTCCTGTACCAAAGACACTAGAATGTAGAAGGGAAGGCTCTTTTAGGCATCAGCAAACTCTCCATGTTCATTAGTCATATGGGTGCTGTTTCCAGTAATAGGGCCTTGCCATCAGTTTGAAGTAGTCAATAGCCTCTGAAGTAGTCTGGGTTGCAGGGGGTGTTGTAATGGAACCCCTGTAGCCTAAAACTCAATTATATGTAGCCCTTTCTTCCTGGATTATTTGTTTGGTAATAAGAGATTGCCAGTAGGGGCTGTGTCTCCCCATTATTCTTTTAGATAACCTTCATCTATGTAAGCATTATAGGAAGCGTCTAATATATTGTGTTTCGAAACTACCACTCAAATGACCCTTAATTTTAGCTGTTTCTCTCCATATTTTCCATATTTCCTCCCTCAACTCGCTGTTCCTGCCACTCTGTACTTACTCTTCCCACTCAAGTCTTGTCACACCCATGCCCAATATTACTATCCTATTTTCCTTTCATAAGGAGTTATATCACTCCCCTCCTATACCTATTCTCTGCAGTTCTATGGATTTTAGCTTGGTTATCATTGATCTAACAGGTAATAGCCACACAAAAGTGAATACATACAATGTTTGTCTCTTTGGTTCTGGGTTACTTCACTCAGGAAGATTTTTTTTTCAGTTCCATATATTTTCCTTCAAATTATATGTTTGCTTTTTTTGACTGTCTGAGTAATATTTCCCTGTAAAACTACAACATTTTCTTTGTCTATTCATTTATTTGTTAAAGGACATCTGAGTTGTTTCTACTTTCTTGATATTTTTATGAACATGTTTGAGCAACTATCATTGTGGTAGAATGAAGTTTCTTAAGGTATATGCCTAAGAGTGGTATAGCTGGATCTTGAAGATTGGTTTTGATTTTACTTGGGAGCTGCTACATTGATTTCATAGTGACTGTACAAGTTTGCCGTCCCTGCTGCAAAGGATGAGTGTTCCACATACCTTAAATCCTTGCCAGCATGAGCTGTCACTTGTTTTGTTGAACATAGATACTATCATGAATGCAAGATAAAAATCTCAAAGTAGTTTTGATTTGCATTTCCCTCATGGCTAAAATTGTTGAACATTTCTTTGTTTATTAACCATTTTGGTTTGCTCTTTGGATATTTTTTGTTTGTTTGTTTAGATCTGCACTCCATGTGTTATTTATTTTCTTGCTATCTAGGGTTTTTTTGTTGTTGTTGTTCTTTATATAGTTTTGATATTTGTCCTCTACTGGATGAATAGTTGATAAAAAACATTTTCCCATTCTGGAGGCTGTCATTTTGTCTGAATATTGGTGTCATTTGATATTAAAAATCTTCCGTTTCACTCATATAATCCTTTCGATAAACCATTGATCTTAATACCTATGCTAACCATGTTCTTTACAGAACATCTTTTCCTGTGCCATGAGTTCAAGAATATACTACACTTCTTTTACATCAGATTTAGTATATCTCACCTTATGATGGAGTATCTGATTCATTCAAAGTTAGGGTTTGTGTAGGATGATGAGTATGATTCTGTTTGCATTCTTCTACATGTAAGCATCCAATTTGACCAGCAGCATTTGCGGAAGATGCTGTCTGTTTTCCAGTCTGTGTTTCTGGCTTCATAATCACAAATCATGTGTCCATATGTGATTTATATCTCAGACTTTAATTCTAATCTATGGACCAACTTGTCTGTTTTTGTTGCAATACCATGTTGTTTTAATTACTATAGCCCTAAGTACTGTTTCAGGTTAGGGATGGTGATGTTTTTTATTATTTAAGATTTCTAGAGCTACTCTGGATTTTTTTAATATTCCATATAAAGCTGGAAATTATTTTTTCAATATTTTTGAAGTATGTCGGAAATTTGAGGGGTATTGTATTGAATATGTAGACTGCTTTTGGTAGGATGGCCATTTTTATTATGTTAATCCTGTCTTTTGATGAGCATGGGTGACCTTTCCATATTCTGATATATTCTTTAATTTCTTTCTACAATGTCTTAAAGGTTTTATCATGCAAGTCTTTCACTTTCTTCGGTAAAAATTCCCCAGAATATTTTATATTGTTTGAGATATTGTGAAAGGTGTTTTTCCCCTATGTTTTCTTTCTCAGTCCATTTGTCATTTTTATATAGGGTGGCTATGATTTTTGAGAGTTAGTTTTTATCCAGCTAGTATGCTTAAAGTATTTATCAGTTGTAGACATTTGCTGGTATCATTTTTAGTTTTATTTACACATACCATCATATCATCTGAAAATAAAGATATTTCTACTTCTTCCCCTTTGATTTTTTTTAAGGCATTCATTTACCTTTATCTTTTTCCTCCTTCATGGCATGCTTTATTTGGTTGTGATTTTTTTTTTACTTTTTATTTTTTTTTTTATTTTACATACTAACCACAGTTCTCCCTCCCTCCTCCAATCCCAACCCACCTCCCTGCTCCACAACCCTCGACTGATAGCTGGAGAAACTATATAAGACCAAACTAGGCTCTCTGAAAGTGGTGATAGTTCTATAGCTTGGACAGTCTGTGGGGCCACTGACAGTGCAACCAGGATTTAACCCCAGTTCGTGAACTGGCTTTGTGGAGCCCATTCCCTATGGAAGGATACCTTTCTCAGCCTTGATACGGGGCCGGAGGGGCAGCTTGGTCCTCCCTCAATTTTATATCCTGTGATATTTTGTTTGTGCTTTAACAAAAAACTTACATGAAGATCAGAGTCCTGAGCTAGTCACACTAGTTAACCATAGAGACCAGACAGTGGTGGCACACACCGTAGTCACAGCACTCATGAGACAGAGGCAGAGGGATCTCTCTGAATTCAAAGCCACCCTGGGTTACACGAGATTGGATCAGTCTAAAAGAGAGGCAGAGCCAAGTGGTGGTCATCACACCTTTAATTCCAGCTCCAGGGAGGTAGAAATGGGAAGTGATAATGCTCAGCAGAGAGAAGAATATAAGATGAAGGAGACAGGGGCTCAAATGCAGTCTGAAGATTCAATTTGAAATGCAATCTGAGGTTTTGTGGAGAGACATTCAATCTGAGGATTCACAAAGACAAGTTCAGTCTGAGAATTGGTAGAGGTAAGAACTCTCTAGTGGCTAACTGCTCTGCTTCTCTGATCCTTCAACTTGCACCCTGATAGCTGAGTTCAGGTTTTTATGATTAAGAACAATTAGAATTAGTGCTATAATATCCCTTTCAATTCTTATCCTCTTGATCTCCCTTAGCTTTATTAGCACTAGTTAAGACTTAAAGCACTCTATTGAATAAGAATGGGAAGTGAACAAACCTTATTTTGTTCAAGATTTTAGTTGAATTTGTTTGAGTTTCTATCATCTAAGTTGATATTGACTGTGAATTTAGTATAAATCACCTCTATTATGTTGAGGTGTATCTCTGTACCCCTAATCTCTCTGTGACCTTTTTCATGAAGGGATATTGGATTTTGTCACAACCTTTTCTGCATTTTATAAGAAAACCATTTGACTTTTTTTTCATTCAGTTTGTTTAAGTGGTTGATTACATTCATATATTTATGTATGTTGAACCATATCTGAATCTCTGCCATGAAGCCTATTTAATCATGTTGGATGATCATTTTAATGTCTTCTAAGATTCAGTTTGCAAGTATTTTATTTATAATGATTTTATCTATATTCATAAAGGCAATTAGTCTCTAACTATCTTGTTTTGTCTCCTCATGGTCTCTCCATGGTCTCCTCAAATGAACTAGGCAATGTTAACCCTGTTTTCATTTTGGGAAATAAAGAATATTGCCATTAACAGTTCTTTATAAGTCTGGTAGAATTCTGTGCTATAACTATCTGACTTTAGGCTTATTTTGGTGAGGAAACTTTAATTTACTGCTTCCATTTCACTAGTGGCTATATGTATATTTAAATTGCTTTATCTAATCTTGGTTTAATTTTTATGCTCTGTATATATTGAGAGAAACATTCATTTGTTTTAGAATTTCCAGTTTTGTGTACTGCAGGTTTTTAAAGTTTATCCTTATGATTCTTTGGATTTCCTCATTGTCTGTTGTTATGTTCCTCATTTCATTTCTGATTTTGTTAATTTTGATCTTCTTTATCTACCTTATTTCGCTAAAAGTTTTTTTTTCATTCTTTTGATTTTCTCAAAGAATCAACTCTTTGTTTCATTCATTCTTTGTATGGTTTCATTGCTGTTTTTTATATTTTATTGATTTTTGTCTCTGAGTTTGATTATTTTTTGCCATCTGTTTTGGGGTATAATTTCTTCTCATTGCTCTATAACTTTTGTGTATGTTGTTAATTTGCAAGTGTGAAAGCTCACCCTTTTTTAGTGTAGGCAATTAGTGTTGTGAACTTGCCTCTTAGAGCTGTCTTCATTGTTCCAGCATTTCTTATTTAGTTTTTGTCTGGATGATTTGTCTATTGAAACTATGCCACATTGTTCTCAACAACTATCAGTGTGTCAGAGTTAATACATGAGTTAGATTGTAGCAGTGTTTCTTTTATGAGCTTGGGTATTCTTGGTTTGGTCCAAGGTATGAAGAACTGCAATGTCTGCTTGGTGGAATTGTTCTTTGATGAGTGTGTAGTGTCCTTTCCTGTTTCTTCTGATTAGCTGTCCTGTGAAATGTATCTTGTCAGATAGTAAAATGATTATACTGGCTTGCTTCTTTTGACCATTTGCTAGAAATATATTTTTTCAACTTTTTACCTTGAGATGATGTATATTCTTGAAGTTAAGGTATGTTTATTAGATACAGGAGAAAAGACATATCCTATTTCTGCATCCACTGTGTCTTTTAATTGGGAAATGAGACCACTGATGTTGAAATTTATCAATGAGCAATGTTTGTTGGATCCTGTTAATTTTGTTGTTTTGGTGTGTGTGTGTGTTCATGTGTGTGTAGTTACCACTTTTGGTTTACCAGTCTCGTATTATTTATTCCTCATGTTTTCTTGGGTGTAGTTAACCTCCTTACATTGAAAGTTTCCTTTAATTGCCCTCTGTAAGACTGAATTTGCAGATTGATAATGCTTAATTTTTTTTAACACAGGGTGTCTTTCTTTCTCATCTACTTTGATTGAAATTTTTCCTGGGTACGATAATCTGAGAGAGCATCTGTGGTTGCTTAGAGTTTGTAGAACATCTGCCCAGACTCTTCTAGCTTATAAAGTCTCTTGGAGAACTCTGGTTTCATTCTGAATATGTCTGTCAGTCTGTCTTTATATGTTAATTGATTTTTTTCTCTTGCAGCTTTTAATATTTTTATTTGTTCTGTATGATTAGTGGTCTGATTGTTATGAAGGGAATTTTCTTTATTGTCCAATTTATTTGATGTTTTATATGCTTCTAGTAGTTTTATAGGCATCTCCTTCATAAGGTTATGGGAGTTTTCTTCTATTTTTTAAAATTATTTTATGTGCCTTTGATCTGAGTTTCTTCTCCTTTCTCTATTTCTATTTTTTAAAGAGGTAGTTTATAATAGTGCTCCATATTTTCTGGTTGTTAGGTACCTGGAGATTTTTAGATTTAAGATTTTCTTTATGGGTCTGGCTTACCTCACTCAGGATAGTGTTTTCTATTTCCGTCCATTTGTATGCAAAATTAAAGAAGTCATTGTTTTTTACTGCTGAGTAGTACTCTAATATGTATATATTCCATACTTTCTTCATCCATTCTTCCATTGAAGGACATCTAGGTTGTTTCCAGGTTCTGGCTATTACAAACAATGCTGCTATAAACATAGTTGAGCATATACTTTTGTTGTATGTTTGGGCATCTCTTGGGTATATTCCCAATAGTGGTATTGCTGGGTCGAGAGGTAGGCTGAACCCGACTTTCCTGAGAAACCGCCACACTGCTTTCCAAAGTGGTTGCAAAGTTTGCATTCCCACCAGCAATGGATGAGTGTGCCCCTTTCTCCACAACCTCTCCAGCAGAGGCTATCATTGGTGTTTTTGATTTTAGCCATTCTGACAGGTGTAAGATGGTATCTTAATGTTGTCTTGATTTGCATTTCCCTGATTGCTAAGGAAATTGAGCTGAGTGAGGTAAGCCAGACCCAAAAAGAGGAACATGGGATGTACTCACTCATATTTGGTTTCTAGCCATAAATAAAGGACATTGAGACTATAATTCGTGATTCTAGAGAAGCTAAATAAGAAGGTGAACCCAAAGAAAAACATATAAGCATCCTCCTGAATATTAACCTTCATCAGGCGATGAAAGAAGACAGAGACAGAGACCAACATTGGAGCACTGGACTGAAGTCTCACGATCCAAAGGAGGAGCAGAAGAAGAGTGAGCACGAACATGGAACTCAGGACCGCGAGGGGTGCACCCACACACTGAGACAATGGGGATGTTCTATCGGGAACTCACCAAGGCCAGCTGGCCGGGGTCTGAAAAAGCATGGGACAAAACCGGTCTCGCTGAACATAACGGACAATGAGGACTACTGAGAACTGAAGAACAATGGCAATGGGTTCTTGATCCTATTGCACGTAATGGCTTTGTGGGAGCCCAGGTAGTTTGGATGCTCAATTTAATAGACCTGGATGGAGGTGGGTGGTCCTTGGACCTCCCACAGGGCAGAGAAACCTGCTTGCTCTTTGGGCTGAGGAGGGAGGAAGACTTGATTGGGGGAGGGGGAGGGAATGGGAGGTGGTGGCAGGGAAGAGGCAGAAATCTTTAATAATTAAATAAATTAATTAATAAAAAAAGATTTTCTTTAATAAAAATATCCATTCATTCTATCCTGTCTTCAATGCCTGAAATTCTATTTTCCATTGCTTGAATTCTTTCAGTGAGGCTTGCCTCTGAGGTTCCTGTTTAAGTTTCTACATTTTCCATTTTCAAGTTTTTTTTACTTTGAGCTTTCTTTGTTGATTGCATTTCTTCTTTCTGGTCTTGAACAATTTTAATCATTTTGTTCCATTGTTTGTATTTTCTTTAATGGATAGTTCTTTAATAGGTTGATTCATTTTTCTCTATCATAAAAACATCTATTATATGTGCATGAAGGCTATTTTAAGGTCCTTGTCTTCTGCTCCGTCCATGTTGATCAGGGTCTGCTTTGGCTCTAGCAGAGACGTATTTTACTGACTGTTAGTAATTGCATTTTTACACTGTGTCTAGGCACCTGGGT
This sequence comes from Chionomys nivalis, assembly GCF_950005125.1. Lineage (NCBI taxonomy): Eukaryota > Metazoa > Chordata > Mammalia > Rodentia > Cricetidae > Chionomys > Chionomys nivalis. The sequence goes on along the minus strand of NC_080086.1, from coordinate 158,248,800 downwards.
TTGACTGGGTTTGAAAATATTGTAATTCTAGGTACTGATATCTGGTCTTGACTCTATTGGCCTGTGCTTTGTTTCTTTACTGTTTTTGTTACTGCTTTTCACTGTTTTTGGTTTCTTTTCTTTTCCTTTTATTTATTTATTTTTTTTTGAGACAGAAATTTTCTGTGTAGTTCTTATTGTCCTGAAACTATTATTAGGAATGTTGTGACTGTATATTACCTAGTGGGGAATGTTTCTGGGATCTTGACATGTCTAGCCACTGGGAATTCTCACAATTTTTTTTGTGTTTCCAGGTACTAGAAATTGACACTTAGGAATGTTAATAGACTAGAGGAATAGGGCCTGAGGTTCCACAGGTGGGAGGAAACAAGGTTATTCATCACGTTTTACTTAGTCCCTGGGACTGGGGGCAGAGGATGAAGAGAAGTCACAACAGGTAGTCTACTACAGAGCTTGGGATGAGACAGGGTGATTAAATTTGGAGGAAAGGATGGATGGAGCTTAGAAATCTTAAGCCTGCCTATCTGCATTGCTAGCCTACTTGCTTGTTTCAAAGGCTTGGCCAGTGGGTTTTTAGAAAATTCTTGCTGGAGCTGGGGCTAAGGCAAGGGTATGTGTCCGGAGGAAAGTTGCCTTATAAGATCTAAGTTATCTGTTGGAAATATGGCAGAGAATAAGGAGACTGCATCAGGGGCTCTGCTAGAACTGGGTGTGAGACTCAGGATTGGATTTGGAGCAGAGAAGGGGGATGTAAAGATCTGCTCTTGACCTACCTGCTTCTCTGGTTGGCATGACTGGTTGGTTCCCAGAGAATGCCTGCTGGATTTGGGGTCTGGGACAAAAGAAGTATACCTATTTTATACATTAAGAAATCCAAGATCAATTAGTCATTTCGTGACAAAAGGTTTCCCAGTGTGGAACAGATTGAGAAGCACTGAAATAAATCAGGATTCTATTTAGACTATGAATTTGTTCCTCCTTAGAAAAAGGTATGCTTACTTTAAAAAAAAAATTATCAGGGATAAAGTGGAGAAAGTTGTTGATTGATTTTAAGTGACATATTTTTCCAAGGAAGTACTGGGGTTATAGCACCAAAAATACAGTGACCTTGTTTGTTAGCATCATGGGGAAGTTCTGCTTCACAGAGTGGCTATCAGCTTATTGGCATTAACCCCAGATGATGTGCCCTTATTTTTAATATAAGATTTTGTATTTCTTGAACAGCCTTGTATTCATTAAAAATGTTAATAAATATTTGATAAATCGGTCTAGGTTTGGGTCTGTGTGTATATATCATGTGGAAAAGTCTATTGAATATCTACCTAACTTTCATCAAGACATTTCTGTGATCTTGCAAAATGTCATTCTTCCTCCTGATTTAGGCTCTGCTTATTGAAGTTTATCAATACCCTAAAATGGAATTGGGAAATATTTTAGTCAGTGAAGTTTAATAATTTTATTTGTCTTTCAGGGTTACAGCTATATCATCAAAAAAGATGGAGAAAGAAAAATAAAACCTGCTTTACACTGTTAGAAACAAATGAAAGTTCACAATTACATTAAAAACTCCAAAGGAATGGATTCTATTCCTCATGATACAGTCGTGACCATCTCCAAGTCGCTGTTTAGTTCAGGTGCAGGACAGTATTATCTGCTTATAACGTGAATTCTCCTGTGTGCTTTCTCTGTGATTAACTCCTTCAATGTCAGTTTAATGGAAACTATACTTGTAAATTCATATGTATTCAAAATGAGAACTTCCATTTTTCATGTGAATAGTCAAAGTGAGGTAGGTCTCCTTTCAGAGAATACTGAAGCACTCTGTCCTTCACCTTCAGGCCTTTCTACTCTGGGGCATAGAATATGGAAGTAAATATGCCAATAAAATACCTGAAAATAAATGCTGAAATATGTCTTAGACGACTAAACAACAAAACACAGTCTTCTGGACAATCTAGGAAAGTATGATCTATAAATGAATTTCTTCTCCCTTCCTTCACATGGAAGAAGGGTTTCTAACACATCTGTACAGCAGAAAGGAGCACTTCGTGGAGTTGGGTTTTACCTTCTTGAACCCTGGCCTAGCACTATTTAGTTGCCTTTCTTGTCCTGGTATTTTTCTAGAAGAGATAGGGATTCTTAATTTGTTTGCATTTAATTTTCTCACAGGACTTTGTTTAAACTATTGGAAGCATAAATGAGTTCACCTGGAGAGAAATACAGTCTGTCTTTACACATAGCTCCAAAAACGATATACCTTACCTCCGGTTTGAGCAGTGCATTTTCTGATAACTGCTGTAAATATTTTATGTACTTTTTCTCATCCAAATAATCCATTGAACATTTCACATCAGCGATGCTTTTACAGTTTACACATTACTTCACATAATTTATGTTCTTAATGTAATGATCACGGCCATGGGGGAAGGTATTATTAGAATCCTAAATTACAAGAGAGAAATCTGAGACCACATGAGCCTCCACATGAAGTATGCGACAATCTTCTCTGCATATTTGCTTTAGGTGGTCCGTGTGAGGCCTGTTCCATATAAGTAAATGAAACAAGAATCATTAATAATGTATTACATCCATTGACTGAACTAGACATGTAGCATATTATCTACAATCTCAGGTCAAACCCTGAACAAAACTTTATTGCTCTGGCTACCTTCCTGCATGTTAAGAGCCTGGATACACAGGGCAACTGAAGTCCCTAGTAAGGGTTGAACTGGAATGAAACTCCCAATATCTTGACTTTAAATCTTGGATCTTTACCTCCATCTTCTACACCTAATTTCTTTATAGTAAAAAAGATAAATGGCTCCTGTTAAGCCAATTGAGTGATTCTATTGCGATCACAGCTTATTAAGTATATAGTTTATTAGGCTAAAGCATAATAAGATTAATTCTTAGTGACTAAACACATTTATCATGTATAGATGAACGATTTCCAATATTCTTAGACCTTTACTTTTGTTTCTCCTATATTAATTTTGGGAATTGGGACTTAAGGCCTTTCTTAGTTTTTCCCCAGAAAATGTCAGAAATAAACTATAACATTTTATCCCCTCTTCCTCATAGACCCACACACCTTGAGTGAAGGGATTTAATAAAGACATCCTTTTAATACTGAGTGTTCTAAAGTTTCTCACTCTCTGCACATTGTTCAGTTGAAGGTCTCTGTACTGACTCCTATCACCTGCCAGCAGAAGCTTCTCTGATGAGCTTTGAATTGCACACTCATTTATGGGTATAGAAACATGTTGTAGAGAGTCAAGCTTCCCACTAGACATCTTATGCTGCTAAGTAAAACCTCCAGTGCCACGGATTGGTTACACATGGTCAAGTCATTGGTCAAAATGGTTCTACACAACCCTCTACAGGCTATTACCAAGGGTTTAGGTTGTTTGGAAAGTTTAGGCTATGACCACTGAGGCTTCAACTTCTCACTTTCCAGTGTCAGACAGTCATCACTGTTTAGAACTGTACAATCATGCTGACCAACAGTTGGGTGAAATAACTGAGTCAGCATGATTGCACAGTTATAACAAGGCTATCAGAACCTCATTGGTATATAACAGTTTTCTGACAGAATGAGTAGATATTACAAACGAGATTTATTACATTGGTCTCACAATAAAAACTGAGATGTCTAGTGATAACTACACACTGGAAAGTTTGATAAGTCAAAACTCCCGTCATCAGAGCCTAACACTAAGGAATAGACTATTTCTGGAGACATACTGATCTTCAGGAAAAAGAAGCAGAGTCCTGTTACCAAAAAAGGAATGCTGCAACAGTATTAGTAGCAGTGCACATGCAGTCAATGAGAAGTCAAGGTAGGAAGTCAAATGGTAGTGATTTTCTTTCAAATGACTTTATATCAGTGATGATGCAAAAAAGTACTACTCACATTAAGAGTGACATTCTTCCCACATTTAAGCCATCTATCTTATATTTCTCTGTACCTATATGTACATTAATACTACATAATACCACACTTTGTCCTATAGGTACCCCCTCTCTCCATTCCATATT